>NC_133756.1:77190944-77818444 GCF_036562045.2 Rhinolophus sinicus | reverse complement strand
CTCTTTGGAGAAATGTCTATTCAGGTCCTCAGCCTGGTTTTTAATTAGATAGTTTGTTTTTTTGGTGTTGAGTTGTATGAGTCTTTTTAATAAATTTTGGATATTAGCCCCTTATCACATATATCATTGGCAAATATCATCTTCCATTCAGTAGAATACCTTTTTGTTTTGTTGATGGTTTCCTTTGCTGTGAGAACATTTTTCAGTTTGATGTAGTCCCATTGGTTTATTTCTGATTTTGTTTACCTTGGCCAAGGAGATATAGCAGTAAAAATATTAATAAAGATAATGTCTAAGAGTTTACATCCTACATTTTCTTCTGAAATTTTATGGTTTCGAGGCTTACATTTAAGTGTTTAATCCATTTTGAGTTTATTCTTGTATGTGGTGTAAGAAGCTGGTCCCATTTCAGTTTATTTATTTACTGATTTTTTGCATGTATCTGTCCAGTTTTCCCAGCACCATTTATTGAATAGACTGTCTTCACCCCAATGTAAATTATTGCTTCCTTTGTCATAGAGTAAATGACCATATAGGCATGGATTATTCCTGGGCTCTCTATTCTGTTCCTTTGGTCTATATATCTGTTTTTAAGCTAATATCATGCTGTCTTGATTACTATTGTCTTGTAGTATAATTTGATATCAAAATAGAGTGATACCTCCACCTTTGTTATTCTTAGAATTGCTGTGGCTATTCAGTGTCTTATCGCTCCATATACATTTTAGGATTATTTGTTCTAGTTCTGTGAAAAATACCATTGGTAATTTTATGGGGATTGCATTGAATCTATAGATTGCTTTGGGTAGTATGGACCTTTTAACAATATTAATTCTTCCTGTCTGTGAGCATGGTATATATTTCTATTTATTTGTGTCTTCTTTAACTTCTCTCCCCAGTGTCTTATAATTTTCTGGTTATAGGTCTTTTACTTCCTTGGTTAAATTATTCCTAAGTATTTTATTATTTTTTTGATGTAATTGTAAATGGGATTGTTTTCTTAATTCCTCTTTCTGATAGTTCATTATTGATGTATAAAAATGTAACCTATTACTGAATATTAATTTTGTATCCTGCTACTTCACTAAATTCATTTATCAGTTCAATAGCTTTTGGTGGAATCTTTTGGGCTCTTTGTATACAGTATCATGTCATCTGCAAATAATGACAGTGTTACTTTTTCCTTTCCCACTTGAATGTCTTTTATTTATGTTTCTTGTCTGATTGCTATGGCTAGAACTTCCAGTACTAGGTTGAATAAAAGTAGTGAAAATAGGTATCCTTATCTTGTACCTTATCTTAAAGAGAATGTTTCTAGTTTTTCCCCATTGAGTATGATATTAGCTGTGGGTTTGTCATATATGACCTTTATCATGTTGAGATATGTTTCTGATATTCCCACTTCACTGAGTTTTTATCGTAAATGAATGCTGGATTTTGTAAAATGCCTTTTGTGTATCTATTGGTAAGATCATATGAATTTTATTTTTCATTTTGTTGTGTGGTGTGTCATGTTAATTGATTTGTGGACATTGAACCAACGTTGCATACCAGGAATAAATCCCACTTGATCATGGTGTATGAACTTTTTAATGTATTGCTGAATTTGGTTTGCTAATATTTTGTTGAGGATTTTTTACATCTGTGTTCATTAGGGATATCAGTTTATAGTTTTCTTTTTGGTAATGTTGTCACGTGCTGTCTGTCTGTAAGCCTCAGCCATTGAAAGTGGCTCCTTAGGTGCATGGGACAGGCTGGTGTTGAGAGTGCCTCCAGTGATTAAACTCTTGGTGTGTGTGGCAAGGTTCTAGGAAGCTACCTGGTGTAGGCAGTGGTCTTTACAAAGTTAATGCAGTTTCAGTTCTAGCACCAGTGCTGGGTCCATGACTAGTTTGCAAAAATGCCCTCAGATAACTGTGCTCAGCCACACAGCCTCAGGCTCGCAGGTCCTCGAGAGCTGCCTAAGAAAGGCAGCAGCACAGGTTGTGACTCACTGTCCACTACCAAAAGTTCTCCAGGCCCGTGCAGGCCATCTATAAAAGGCTAATGCCACTTGTGGGGTGGGGCTGGCTGCTCAGTAGCCTAGAATGCAACTTGCTTGAGGTAGTAGATGAGAGAGGCGGGAACCCAGGGTGTCACCAAGCTGCATGTACAAATTTTACCAACCAGTGAGGTCTCTAATTTGGCCTTTTCAAGGAGGTTTCAATATAGAAAAGATGGCACCCTCCTATAGGCTACATGTGAGGCAGCCTTCACATAGGGGTAATGGCTGCTGTCCCTCCAGTCCTTGCCCCAAACCTACACAACTCAGTCTTTTCCCATCATCTCTGGGACCTCTTGAGTTGCTGCCCCTCCACTGGAGACCAGTGAGTGTTCGCAAGCAAGTGAGTCTGTATGCAGGACTTTTAAGGTGGCCTCTGTGTTTCCACTGCCTTCCATCTCACTGGGATGGGCAGACAGAGTCCTTGCTGATTTTCACTGTCAGATGTTGTGGGAACTCTTTTTCTGGCACAGGACTTCTGGGCTGGGGAGCCCAGTGTGGAACTGGGACACTTCCAACTTCTTAGGGGACCCCTGCCATCAAGGTGACCCTCCCAGTGCTCAATCACTACTTGTTTGGGGTCAGCCAGTTTTGCATCTCCACCTCTCCTATGAATCTTGATGTGGCCTCTTTTTTATATCATTACTTATAGGGCTTCTGTTCAGCTAGTTTTCAGATGATTCTTGAGGTTGATTGTTCTATAATTTATTTGTAATTTTGGTGTGATCCTGGGGTGCAGTAGGCACAGCATTTACTAATCTGCCATCTTGGACCTCTTCTCTGTATAATCTTTTTAATGTAATGTTGTAGTCTATTTGCTAGCATTTTGTTTAGGATTTTTGTATCTGTGTTCATCAGAGTTGTTGGTCTGTGGTTTTCTTTTTTTGTGTTATTCTTACCAGATTTTGGTATCGGTAATGTTGGCCTCATATAATGAGTTAGGAAGTATTACCTCTTCAATTTTTTGGAAGACTTTGAGATGGACATGTATTAAATCATTTCTGTTTCATAGAATTGTGAAAGCATCTGGTCCTGGACTTTTGCTTTGGGGGAGGTTTTGGATGATTGTTTCAGTTTTCTTACTGTTAATTGGTCTACTTAGATTCAGTCTAGGAAGGTTATATATTTCTAAGAACTTGTTCATTTTTTTCTAGGTTATTGAATGTGATGGCATATAGTCCTTCATAGAATTCTTGTATGATCCTTTGTATTTCTGTGGTATCTGTCATAACTTCTCCTTTTTAATTTCTGATTTAGTTTATTTGTGTCTTTTCTCTTTTTTCCTTAATGAGTCTAGCCAGGGGGATGTCAATTTTATTAATCTTTTCAAAGAACCTGTTCTTTGTTGCACTAATTTTTCCTACTGTCTTTTTGTTCTCTAGTTCATTTAATTCTGCTCTAATTTTTTATTATTTCCTTCCGTCTGCTGACTTTGGGTTTCATTCTTCTTCTTTTTCTAGTTCTTCAAGATGTAATGTTTGGTTATTTATTTAGGATTTTTCTTGTTCCTTGAGATAGGCCTGCACCTATATAAATTTCCCTCTTAATACTGCTTTCACAGAATCCCAATAATTTTGATATGGTGTATTTTCATTCTCGTTTATTCCTATGTATCTTTTGCTGTCTCCTTTTATTTCTTCTTTGACCCAGTCATTCTTTTGTAGCATGTTGTTTCATCTCTGCATATTTGTGTGTTTTTCTTTTTGCAGTTGATCTCTAATTTCAAAGCATTGCGGTCAAAGAGTATGCTTCATATGATTTCAATCTTAAATTTGCTTAGGCTACTTTTGTGTCCCAACATGTGGTCTATCCTTGAGAATGTTCCATGTGCATTAGAAAAGGATATATAATCTGGTGTTCTAGGATGAAAAGCTCTGTAAATGTCAATTATGTCCATTTAGTCTATTGTGTCATTTAAGACTGATGTTTCCTTATTGATTTTCTGTTTGGATGATGTATCCATATCTGTCAGCAGGGTATTTGGGTCCCTTACTATTATTGTGTTTTTCTCAGTTTCTCCCTTTAGTTCTGTTAGTAGTTGCTTCATATAGTTTAATGCTCTCTAATTGGGAGTATATATATATATATATATATATATATATATATATATATATACAGCCCATTTACATTTAGGGTGATTATATATATATATATATATATATATATATATATATATATATATATGTAAGTGTTTTGTCTTCTTGATGTAGTATCCCATTTATGATTATGAAATATCCATCTTTGTCTCTTGTCAACTTTTTTAATCCTAAAATCTATTTCATCAAATATAAGTATGGGACACACCTGATTTTCTCTAAATACCATTTGCTTGGAGTATGATTTTCTACCCCTTTAACTTTGAGTCTATATTTGTCCTTGCAGGTGAGATGTGTCCCTTGGAGGCAGTATATGGTTCGGTTTGGGGTTTTGTTTTTTTTAATCTAATCTGCTGCTCTGTGCCTTTTAATTGGTGAGTTCAGCCCATTGACATTTAGGGTGATTATTGATATATGAGGACTTTTTATAGCCATTCTATCTTTTGTTTTCTGGTAGGTCAGTGTCTCCATTGTTTCTTTGTCTTTTTGTTTCTGTCTGTTATTTTAGTTTGGTGGTATTCTATAAGTTTTTCTGTTTTCTCCTTTTTTATGTTATGTGTCTCAGTTTTGGATTTTTTTGAGTGGTTACCATTAAGTTTATGTAAAAGAAAATTTCATATATACAGTAGTCCTTTGTCTTCAGCATGCATCTTATCTTCATTCACCTGTGCAAGTTCAGTTCTTTAACCTCTCCCTTTTATGTTTTTGTTGTCACAAATTATCTCTATGCTGTGAGTTCATTGCTGAATTGAAGTAGCAAATTATCTTCTTCTCTTTTTCTTTTTTAAATGTTTTTATCTCCTTTACTTTTTATATTATGTTCAAGTGTATAATGCCCTATTTGGTGCAGGGGTTGCCATTTTCTGCTTCTGTCTGCCCATTAATAATTTGCTCATGGTTTTGTAGCCTTTTGTCTTTTTGTCTCAGGTAGAATAACTTCCTTCAGTATTGCCTGTAATGCAGGTCTTGTGGTGGAAAATTTCCTCAGCTTCTGTATATCTGGAAACATCTTTATTCCTCTTTCATATGTGAAAGATAACTTTGCTGGATACATTATTCTTGGCTGGTAATTTCAGTCTTTCCACTGCTTGGATATTTGATTCCACTCCCTCCTGACCTGTAGAGCTTCTGTTGAAAAATCTGCTGACAACTTAATATGGGTTCTTCTTTTCCCTTGCTGCCTTGAGAATTCTTTCTCTGTCATTAAGTTTTGACAGCTTCAATATAATGTGCCTTGGGGAAAGGCTGTTAGGATTGAGGTAATTAAGTGTTCTGTTCACTTCTTGGATTTAAGGATCCAGTTCTTTCCATAGGTTTGGGAAGTTCTTGTTGACTATTTGATTGTTCCCTTCTCTCTGTCTTTTCCTTTTGGTATACCCATTATTCTTATGCTGCTCCTTCTGATGGAGTCAGATAGTTTTTTTAGTAGTGTTTTTTCATTTCGTTCAACTCTCATATCTCTCTCTTCTTCCATCTATATCATTTCAAGATTTCTATCTTCAATATCACTAATTCTTTCCTCCATCTATTTCCTAAGCTTGTTATTTAATTCTTCATGTTTTTTATTGAGTTCTTTACCTCCAGAATTTATAAATTTAAAAAATTTAAATCTCTTTGGTTCTTTTTAAAAATTTCAATCTCTTTGGTAAAATATTAATTTTGTTCATTGATTTTATTCCTGAGTTCATTAAACTTCCTATCTGCATTTTCTTGCATCTCGTTGAGTTTTTTCAGAACTGTAATCATGAATTCTCTGTCATTTAAGTCATGTATTTCCAAGTCTTTAAGTTTGTTTTCTGGAGATATTTCATACTCTTTCTTAGTTGCCATGTTACCTTGATTTTTTATGAAAATTGATGAATTATTTTTCTTCCTGGACACCTATTGGAATGAATTCTTCAGCAGGTTGATATGAAGAGGTCTTTCTTTTGTTTTATAGTAGGTAGCACTGGAAAGTTTTATTTTATCTTGCCCTTTTCTGGCTTCTTACAGTGGAAGATTTCTTGGGAAGATGGGCATCTCCTCTGTGACCAGGTTGCCTCAGTCTCAGGACACCAACCACCAACCCCATGTGAGGATGTGGTGGGTGATGGGGTTCTGAGACCCTGAAATCCCTGTAGTCAGATGCAGAGCTATGCACCTGAGCAGTTCTGTGTGCTCCCGCTGGGATCAGCTGCAAAAAATGAGGTCAAAATGGGCTGGGAGAGGAGGCTGGTGTCTTGTTCCTTTGTTCTCTCTGAGTAATGCCAGACCACAGCTGCATTGTCCCTATATCTCCTGCCTTGTCACTGGAATTACCTGCAGTGTGCATCTGCTGCTCAGGAACTATCTCTCTAGTTCTCAATGATGTAGATATTCTGCTTTTTAATCCAACACTGCTACAGATTTTTCTGGAGCCTGCTGCTAACACTGGGAGAGTGTAGGCGAGGTGAGTTCTGGGAGGGTTGGGGGAAGCCAGCAGGTTCTGTGGCTTTGTTTTCTGCCTGGTAGTGAGGGCTGTGAACCCACAGCTGTTACACTTCTGTATTCAGTCTTTGCCTGGAGGTCTCTGCTTTGATCTCTGGATTCAGCCCTATTATATGCGGATCAGTCAAGCAGGAATGCTCAGGGCCATAGAGAGTGCACCTGCAGCCTGAAATCCCCCCCTTGAACCCCACAGTGAGCTCTGGGATGCCCAGTCTCTGTCTCTGCCCTTCTCTCTTCCCTCCTCCTCTATTCACCCCAATTCACCCACCTTCAGATGTTCTGATGCATGGATTTCTCAAACGTTTGCTGCATAGGTGTCGCCATGCAGCAGCCTAACCGTTTGTTTCCTTGTACTTGCCCCCAAAGAAAGGAGAGTCTGTGAAACAGATCCTTTCAGGGACTTTGCTAAACTTTTGTGTTTGCGCCTCGTGTCTCCCTGTTTGGTCCCAGAAAAAGGGCTGGTCAGCCAATAATGGGTATGACTTTCCACGTGGAAAGCAACCTAAGACAGGCGGACCCGAGTAGGGACCAACAGGGGAATCCACGGTGTTCATAGAGGTGGGTACAGCCCCCCACCTTCCCCTGGCTAAGGAGAGCCTCTGCCTCTGTGGCTGCATTCCTTCCCAAAACCTGCAAGGGAAGAGATTCAATGATGTGCTCTCCATCTATTCATATGCATATAGGTTTTGTCCCTTGGGGAAGTTGAGACTTATGGTGCATCTGCCTGCAGGCAAGGGTGATTGGCTTGAATCAGTTTTCTATTATAGTGTATGGAATTCACAGATCTTGAGATTGACAAGCTTTATCTCCTTTGCTTCCCCACCTAACTAATAAAAGCTGATGCTAGGCCCGATTAGGCACCACAGCCCAGTCTTTGAGGCTGCCGGTCCCTTGGCCCTAGCACTTAAACTCTATTCATGGCTACTGTCTTTTCTTAACCCTGTGCCTCTGCCCTCCTCGCTCCCCACAACTCTCGTGGTACTGGATGCAACACATAGGGAAACTTTTGTTGAATTATACTTCTTCAACTTGCTGTAACTTCAAGTGGAGAGATCAAGGGGGACCCCTCACACCGCCACATTTTTGATATCACTGGTTGAGCATCTTTTATACCTTAAATAATTATGGGGTCTGACAATTAAGTTTGCAAACTTGTTGCAACAATGTTGCTAACTTTTTTTATACTAGAGGGATTATTTATTATGAATTTTTACCAAATGGACAAATATTTAACCAAGTTTACTATTAGGAAATTATGAAAAGGTTGCATGAAAAAGTTAGACGACCTGAACTTTTCACCAACAATTCATGGCTCTTGCATCACGACAATGCATCAGCTCACACGGCACTGTCTGTGAGGGAGTTTTTAGCCAGTAAACAAATAACTGTATTGGAACACCTTCCTTATTCACCTGGTCGGGCCCCCAATCACTTCTTTCTTTACCTGAAGACAAAGGAAATATTGAAAGGAAGACATTTTGATGACATTCAGGAAATCAAGAGTAACACGACGACAGCTCTGACGGCCATTCCAGAAAAAGAGTTCCAAAATTGCTTTGAACAGCTAGGCACTGTTATCAGTGCATAGCTTCCCAAGGAGAGTACTTTGAAGGTGACCACAATGATAGTCAGCAAAGAGGTATGTAGCACTTTTTCCAAGATTAGTATGCAAACTTAACTGTCAAACCTCAACATGTGTAATTTCTGTTAATTGTTTATATACTTTGCTTATTTTTCTATTGTATTATTGAGGTTTTTTTCTCACTGATTTGTAGTATATACAGAGAAATATATATCGGGGGAATTAATCTTTTGTTCATGTTAAGAAATGCTGATGTGTTTTATCATTTTATGGTTTTTGTTCATTTTCCGTCTCTGAAAGATCTGTCCATTGGTGTCAATGGGGTGTTAAAGTGCCTGACTATGATTGTATTACTGTCAAGCCCTCCCTTTATGTCAGTCAATATTTGCTTTATATATTTATGTGCTTGTATGCTTGGTGCAGAGATGTTTAGTACAGTTATATCCTCTTGCTGGATTGATCTCTTTAGCATTGTGTAACCACATAAAGATACATTATGTCCTTCTTTATCTCATATTATAGTCTTCATTTTAAACTGTATTTTGTCTGGTATAAGTATTACTACCTTAGCTTTCTTTGTTGTTGTTTCTATTTGCATGAAATATTATTGTTTCCACCCCTTTACTTACAGTCTATGTTTGTCTTCCAATCTGAATTTGATGTCTTGTGGACAACATATGTATGGGTCTTGTTTTCTTCTCTATTCAGCTACCCTACGTCTTCTGATTGGAGCATTTAATCCAATTAACTTGAAACTGATTATTGATAAATACATAGTTCTTGCCATTTTATTATTTATGTTTCTGATCTTTTTTTTTTCCCCCTTATTCTTATTAAAGAAATCCCTCTAACATTTCTTGTAGCACTGGTTTAGTGATGATAAACTTTTTAAGCTTTTTCTTGTTTTGGGAGCTCTTTATCTCTTCTTCAATTTTAAATGATACTCTTGTTGGATAGAGTTATCTTGGTTGTGGATCTTTTATTTTCATCACTTGGAATATTTCCTGCCACTCCTTCTGGCCTGCAAGATTTCTGTTGAAAACTGAGCTGATAGTCTTATGGGAGCACCCTTGTAGGTAACTAACTTTTTCTCTTGCTGCTTTTAGGATTCTCTCTTTGTCTTTAATCTTTGCCATTTTAACTAAGATGTGTCTTGGCATGGGCCTGTTTGGGTTCATTTTGTTGGGATTCTTTGTACTTCCTAGATTTGTATGTCTATTTCCTTCACCAGGTTAGGGAAGTTTTCAGTTATTATTTCTTCAAATAGGTTCTCAATCCCTTGCTCCTTCTCTTCTCCTTCTGGAACTCCTACAATGTGAATGTTGCAATGCTTGATGTTCCAGAGTTAGCTTAAATTATCTTCATTTTTTAATTTTTAAATAATTACTTATTAATTTATTTACCAATGACAACAATAAATCCAATTATATGTCAGCATAAGTGACATTTATTTTAATGCAAAAGAACTATAGTTTCAAAAGAACATACATTACTGAGGAGAGTTGTTTTGTTTTGTATTTTCACAAATTTAATGTCTGGCATGATAGAAGAAAGATGGATTCTCATATCTGCTTCTGCATTCACTCTGCTACAATATGTTATTTTGGTTCAAGTATATAAAGAACATTCTTATTCATATGGATATGTAGATGGAAAAGGAGAAGTATCCAGTTTGGATGCATATCAAAGAAGAATATCCACAATTATCTGAAAATGATATTAAAATACTCCTCCTTTTCTATCTTCATTTTTTAAAATTCTTTTTTCCTTTTGTTGTTTCAATTGTGTGTTTCTGCTACCTTGTCTTCCAAATCACTGATTCAATTTTCTGCTTCATCTAATCTGCTGTTGATTCCTTCTAATGTTTTCTTCATTTTAGTTATTTTATTCTTTATTTCTGACTTTTTTTTAATGGTTTCTATGTCCTTCTTCATGCTTGCTATCTCTTTGTTAAAGTCCTCATTAAGTTTCTTAAGCATTTTTATATACGCTGTTTTGAACTCTGTCTCTGGTAGATTGGTTGCCTCCATTTCATTTAGTTCTTTTTCTGGAGTTTTCTACTATCCTTTTATTTGGGACATGTCTCTTTGTTTCCTTTTTCTGGCTGCCTCTCTGTTTACTTCTTTGTGTTAGGTAGATCTCCTATGTCTCTCAGTTTTTGCTGGGTGGCCTTATGTAATAGTTTTCCTCTGTGACCCAGTGGTGCAGTCTTCCTGATCACCTGTATCATATGCTCCAGGAGTGTCCTTTGTGTGGGTTGTGTGCCTTCCCATTGTAGTTGAGCCTTAATTGCTTTGGGTATGTCAGTGGATGGAATTGACTCTCAGGCTAACTAGCTGTGAGGATTGGCTATGCCCATAGTGTATGAGCTATTACATGGGGCTTGATCCCTCAGGAAATAATTTGCCCCAGCACGTTCTTGTGCCTGTTGAGACCACCCTTTAGGTGTGCCCTTGTAGGGATAATTAGGTGGTGCTCTGCTTTGGTTGGGAACTGGCCTCTGGGTGTAATTTTTCTTGTGCCTCTTGAAAGGGACTCCTATGCATCCAATTTCATCCACTACCTATGATTGGGTTAGGGCTACCTGGTAGGAGCTACGAAGATATATGCAGTTGGTTGCTGTCTGTATTGGACCTAGAGTCATGTGGTGGTGGTCACTCTGTGAAGTGAGGCCAGTTGCTACCTGTATAAGGTCTGGGACAGCTAAGCAAAAGGTCCCGGGCACCCCTAGGCCTGTTGACACCTGCCAGCTGCCCATAAGGCTCAGCCACTAAAAGAGACTCTTTAGGTGTGCAGAGCCAGGCTTATTACCCCATTGCTGATAGTGCCTCTGGTGGTGTTGTGTGAGTTGGGTGGGGCAGGGCCCCAGGAATTTCTGGGGGTGAAGCGAGTGGTGTTTACAAGGTTAATTTGGATATATCTCAAGGTGTAAGTCAGATCTCTAAAGTCTTCATCTCCTGAGAACTCACTGTGAAAAGAAGTGGTTACAAATTTGGCATTTTCTTTAAGTGATTTTTATCAAACTTTGGCAATAGTGTAAGATGTCTCCTTTCAATAATGTCAGCTCATAAGTTTATTTTTCTAATTTAAGTCCAGGTTAAATACACTATGAGGTATGAAGGAATGCAAAATCCAAAATATGGGGTTTGCCATGGAGCAGAGTAGAACCAACTGGGCAACTTGGGTTTTCTTTAGCCAGGACTATTCATTTAATTTACCACCATTATTTACACATACAGTGCACCCTTAAAGTTTTTTATCACTCATTTTACAATGCAATTTAACATAAAAGAAAACATTTTGAGATGTTTCAGGGGCCCTTCTGGAACTCTGCAGTTATCCCTACGTATATTGAGACTTAACCCTTAAAATCTCAATTTCTAATGAAAACTAAGAAGTAGAAGAGTTCCGGGAAAATGGCGGTGTGAGGTGAGCCTCTGTAAAGCTCCCCTGGAATTTACAAAGAATCGAACAACAAAAACTCCACAAAGGACTCCCTGCACAGCAGACAGGCAAGACGAAGAGGCCCACTACCGACTGAAATCACCTACAGGTGGGAGATTCGTGCGAGTGGGGGAAGGAGGAAAGGGAGAAGTGCGCAGAGACAGAGCCGCGCGGACGCAGGACGCAGACCTAGCTCAGTGCTGCGAGCTCGCTGCTTCCCGGAGCTACCGCAGCTGCGGGAGAGGGAAGAACTCGGACTGCTAGGGCTCCGCCAGGGCTCCACAGGGCTGAGGGGACAGCATATAACATGGCTGAAACCAACGCTCACGGCAGAGACCTCGGAGAAAAGACTGAGGGAAAAAGGCTGAAAACGGTGGTTTAAGCCCACACTGCCGAGAAGAGAACGGAGCCTTAGGCACTGAGACTAGCCGCCCCCTCCCTACCCTCCCAGAGCTCGCCCCGCCCTCACCTGCCCGGTGCTAGAAGCCAAACAGTAGCAGTGTCAGATCAAAACAACAGAAAATTTGCTATATTTGAGAACTGTGGCCCACAGACACAAATTCACAGCCCAACTAGTTCCGGCAAAGGGGAGAGAGCTGTGGAAGCAGGACCGGCTGTGATGGTGGTCGCCGCCATTGCTCTGGGCCACCTCTCACAGCTCACCCCGCCCCTGGCCCCACCTATCTGGGCGGATACCTGCAGGAGTAAACAGAACTGCTGAAACATACAGGCACTGAATCAGGAGCTGGAAGAGCTTTGGAACATCAAAAGCTCTCCGCATACCCACCGGGACACTGCGCCTGTGACCTAGACGAACTATAACAGAGGAGAAGCCCATCTCCCAGGGAATCGCCCCAGTGTGTGAAAAGCTGGAACAGTGCAGAGAAAACATAGCACTACCTTGTGAGAGAGGAGAAAAAAAGCCTGCAGTCGGAGAAAAAGTAAAACATTCTACCAACAAGTACTGGAAAACAAAAGAAAGACCTCTTCCTATCAACTTGTTGCAGAAGTCACTCCTGTAGATGTCTAGGAAGAGAAATAGTAAACCAGTAATCGCCATGGATAACCAAGGCAACAAGATAGCTCAGAAAGAAAGTGAAAAATCTCCAGAGAAGGCATTAAAGATACAGAAATATGTGACTTAAATGACAGAGAATTCAAGATTGCAGTTCTGAAAAAGCTCAACGAGATACAAGAAAACACAGATAGGCAGTTAAAGGAACTCAGAAACTCAATCAAAGAACAGCATGAGCATTTTACGAAAGAGATTGAAATTTTAAAAAAGAACCAAATAGAACTTCTGGAGATTAAGAACTCAATAGAAGAAATTAAGAATGAAATAACCAGCTTAGGTAGTAGAGTTGACCAGATGGAGGAAAGAATCAGTGACATCGAAGATAGAGACCTGGAAATGACACAGATAGAAGAAGAAAGAGACTTGAGACTTAAAAGAAATGAAAGAAGTCTACAAGAACTTTCTGACTCCATCAGAAAGAGCAATATAAGAATAATGGGCATACCAGAAGGAGAAGAAAGAGAGAAGGAACAGAGAATATATTCAAACAAATTGTCGATGAGAACTTCCCAAATTTGTGGACAGAACTGGACCCTCGAATCCAAGAAGCAAATAGAACACCTAGTTACCTCAATCCCAACAGGCCTTCTCCAAGGCACATTGTATTGAAGCTGTCTAAAATCAACGACAAAGAAAGAATCCTCAAGGCAGCCAGGGAAAAGAAGACGGTAACTTACAAAGGAAAGCCCATTAGATTATCATCAGATTTTTCAGCAGAAACTCTACAAGCCAGGAGGGAGTGGAACCAAATATTCAAACTATTGAAAGAGAGAAATCATGAGCCAAGAATAATATACCCAGCAAAGATATCCTTTAGATATGAAGGAGGAATAAAGACCTTTCCAGACATACAGAAGCTGAGGGAATTTTCTAATACACGACTTGCGCTACAAGAAATACTAAAGGAGGCTATTCGACCACCATCAACAGGGACAATTTGTGGCAACCAAAACTCAAAAAGGGGGAGAGTAAAGGCCTGAACCGGAATATGGGAATGGAGAAAGTAAGCGTGCTGAAAAAAATGGAATACTCTAAATATCAAACTTTCTTTTACATAAACTTAAGGGTAACCACTCAAATTAACCCAGAACTGAAATATATACTGAAATAAAAGAAGAAACAGAGGGAATCATCATAGAATACTACCACACAGAAATAATAGACAGCAACAAAACCGCAAAGAAACAATGGAGACACAGCCTTACCAGAAAACTAAAGATAGAATGACAGGAAATCCTCACATATCAATAATCACCCTAAATGTAAATGGACTGAACTCACCAATAAAAAGGCACAGAGTAGCAGATTGGATCAAAAAACTAAACCCAACCATATGCTGTCTCCAAGAGACACATCTCAGCTACAAGGACAAGCATAGACTCAAAGTGAAAGGGTGGAAATTGACACTCCAAGCAAATGGTACCCAGAGAAAATCAGGTGTAGCCATAATGATATCAGATGAAACAGACTTCAAGGTGAAAAAGATAACAAGAGACAAAGATGGACATTTCATAATGGTGAAGGGGACTGTACAACAAGAAGACATAACAGTCATCAATATTTATGCCCCCAATCAGGGAGCACTGAAATACACCAAGCAACTACTAACAGAACTAAAGGGAGAAATTGACCAAAACACAATTATACTAGGGGACTTAAATACATCATTGACAGCTATGGATAGATCATCCAAACAGAAAATAAATAACGAAATAGTAGCCCTAAATGACACATTAGATGAAATGGACATAATTGACATT
This sequence comes from Rhinolophus sinicus, assembly GCF_036562045.2. Lineage (NCBI taxonomy): Eukaryota > Metazoa > Chordata > Mammalia > Chiroptera > Rhinolophidae > Rhinolophus > Rhinolophus sinicus. The sequence goes on along the minus strand of NC_133756.1, from coordinate 77,803,980 downwards.
TATAGAGCACTTCATCCTAAAACATCAGACTATACATTCTTTTCTAGTGTACATGGAACATTCTCAAGGATAGACCATATATTGGGACATAAAATCAGTCTCAACAAATTTAAGAAGATTGAAATCATACCATGCATATTCTCTGATCACAAGGCTTTGAAATTGGATATCAACTGTAAAAAGAAAGCGGAAAAACACAAATACATGGAGATTAAACAACATACTTTTAAAGAAGGACTGGGTCAAAGAAGAAATTAGAGAGAGATCAAAAGATACATAGAAACAAATGACAATGAAAATACATCCCACCAAAATTTTTGAGATGCAGCGAAAGCAGTTTTAAGAGGGAAATTTATCTCATTACAGGCCTATCTCAACAAACAAGAAAACTCCCAAATAAATAACCTCATGTTACACCTTAAAGAACTAGAAAAAGAAGAACAAGTAAAACCCAAGGTCAGCAGAAGAAAGGAAATAACAAAAATTAGAGCAGAACTAAATGAAATAGAGAACAAAAAGACAATAGAAAAAATTAATGTGACAAAGAGCTGGTTCTTTGAAAAGATTAACAAAATTGACAAACCCTTGGCTAGACTCACTAAGATAAAAAGAGAGAAGACACTAATCAACAAAATCAGAAATGAAAAAGGGGAAGTTATCACGGACACCACAGAAATACAAAGGATCATCCAAGAATACTATGAAGGACTATATGCCACCAAATTCAATAACCTAGAAGAAATGGACAAGTTCTTAGAAACATATGGACTTTCAAGACTGAACCACGAAGAACTGGAAAATCTAAACAGACCGATCACCAGTAACGAAATTGAATCAGTCATCCAAAACCTTCCCAAAAGCAAAAGTCCGGGACCAGATGGCTTCACTAGTGAATTCTACCAAACCTTCAAAGAGGATCTAATACCAATTCTGCACAAACTCTTCCAAAAAATTGAAGAAGAGACAGTACTCCCTAACTCATTTTATGAGGCCAACATTACCCTGATACCAAAACCTGGTAAGGACAGCACAAAAAAAGAAAACTACAGACCAATATCTCTGATGAATACCGATGCAAAAATCCTAAATAAAATTCTAGCAAATCGAATACAACAATGCATTAAAAAGATTATTCATCACGACCAAGTGGGGTTCATCCCCGGGGCACAAGGATGGTTCAACATCCGCAAATCCATCAATGTGATACATCACATAAACAAAATAAAGGACAAAAATCATATGATTATATCAATTGATGCAGAAAAAGCATTTGACAAGATACAACATCCATTTATGATTAAAACACTTAATAAAATGGGTATAGAAGGAAAATACCTTAACATAATAAAGGCCATATATGACAAGCCCTCTGCTAATCTCATAATTAATGGAGAAAACTGAAGCCCTTTGCTCTACGTTCAGGAACACGACAGGGATGTCCCCTATCACCTCTGCTTTTCAACATAGTGTTGGAAGTCCTTGCCAGAGCAATCAGGCAAGAGAAAGAAATAAAAGGCATCCAAATTGGGAATGAAGAAGTTAAATTATCACTCTTGCAGATGACATGATGCTATATATAGAAAACCCTAAAGACTCCACCAAAAAGCTATTAGAAACAATCAACGAATATAGTAAAGTTGCTGGCTACAAAATCAACACACAAAATTCCATTGCCTTCCTATATACTAACAATGAAATCTCAGAAAAGAAATACAAAAAACAATTCCTTTTGCAATTGCAGCAAAAAGAATAAAATACCTAGGAATAAACTTAACCAAGGATGTGAAAGACCTATATGCCGAAAACTATAAGACTTTTTGAAAGAAACTGAAGAAGACACAAAGAAATGGAAAGACGTTCCGTGCTCATGGATTGGAAGAATCAACATAGTTAAAATGGCCATATTACCCAAAGCAATATACAGATTCAATGCAATCCCCATCAAAATCCCAATGGCATATTTTAAAGAAATAGAACAAAAAATCATCAGATTTGTTTGGAACCACAAAAGACCCCGAATAGCCAAAACAATCTTAAGAAAAAAAGAACAATAATGGAGGTATCACACTTCCTGACTTTGGCTTGTACTACAGGGCTACAATAATCAAAACAGCATGGTATTGGCAGAAAAACAGACACATGGACCAATGGAATAGAATTGAGAACCCAGAAATAAAACCACATAAATATGGACAGATAATTTTTGACAAAGAAGCTAAAAACATACAATGGAGCAAAGACAGCCTCTTCAATAAATGGTGCTGGGAGAATTGGATAGCCACGTGCAAAAGAATGAAACTGGACTGCTATTTGTCACCATGTACCAAAGTTAATTCAAAATGGATCAAAGACTTAAGCATAAGACCTGACACAATAAACTGCATAGAAGAAAATATAGGTACTAAACTTATGGACCTTGGGTTCAAAGAGCATTTTATGACCTTGACCCAAAGGCAATGGAAGTAAAAGCTAAAATAAACGAATGGGACTATATGAAACTTAAAAGCTTCTGCACAGCAAAAGAAACCATTGACAAAATAAAGAGGCCACCAACTGAATGGGAGAAGATTTTTGCAAACAGTGCCTCCGATAAGGGCTAGTATCCAGAATATACAAGGAACTCATGCAACTCAACAACAAAAAACAAACAACCCAATTGAAAAATGGGCAGAGGACTTGAAGAGACATTTCTCCAAAGAGGACATACAAATGGCAAATAGACATATGAAAAAATGCTCAACATCACTAATCATCAGAGAAATGCAAATCAAAACCACAATGAGATATCACCTCACCCCAGTCAGAATGGCGATCATCAACAAGACAAATAGTAACAAATGTTGGAGAGGCTGTGGAGAAAAAGGAACCCTCATACACTGTTGGTGGGAATGCAGACTGGTGCAGCCGTTATGGAAGGCAGTGTGGAGGTTCCTCAAAGAATTACAAATAGAATTGCCATATGACCCAGCAATCCCTCTCCTGGGTATCTACCCAAAACATCTGAAAACATTTAGAGATAAAGACACGTGTGCTCCAATGTTCATTGCAGCTTTGTTTATGGTGGCCAAGACATGGAAACAACCAAAATGTCCTTCAATAGATGAATGGATGAAGAAGTTGTGGTATATGTACACAATGGAATACTATTCTGCGGTAAGAAAAGATGATATAGGAACATTTGTGACAACATGGATAGATCTTGAGAGAGTCATGCTGAGCGAAATAAGTCAGACAGAAAAAGCAGAGAACCATGTGATTTCACTGATATGTGGTATATAAACCAAAAGCAACAAAAGAACAAGACAAACAAATGAGAAACAGAAACTCATAGACAGACAATGGTTTGGTGGTTGCCAGAGGGTAAGGAGGGTGGGGGGTGGGGGGTGGGAGATGAGGGTAAGGGGGATCGAATATATGGTGATGGAAGGAGAACTGACTCTGGGTGGTGAACACACAATGGGATTTATAGATGATGTAATACAGAATTGTCCACCTGAAATCTATGTAATTTTACTAACAATTGTCACCCCAATAAATTTAATAAAATTAAAAAAAAAAAGAAAACTAAGAAGTAAAGTTTATGAAGATAAAAATGTATTTCACAAACATCAAAGTCAATTATTAATGTGGACTTAATGTTTTAATCTGGGTGAAATATGATATTATATTGAATATCAATAACTTGAAAGATATGTCTGTTCCACTTAAACCAACAAATGTAAAAGACTTTTATTTACTAAAAGATCATGTGAACTTAAATAGCATTTGAGTATGTTTCTATATTTCTGAGAATTTTAGAATACCCAATCCTTACATATGCTTCCCTTTAAATTAATTTTAATAATATCATTTGGAGTTAGAAAATTATCTCACATTTACAATATATATGTATAGACATCCATAGACAGATACAGCCATGAGAAAAACTCACTAGTTTACAAAAGAACAGTTGTATTCAAAGTCTGTTTTATAGGAATTTATAATTTATATCTGTCTTTGACAAGTCAAGTTCGAAATGATATGCCCCTTTTAAAATAAGGACAGCTATTTTTATACCTCAAAGAAAGAGATGACACCTAAATGACATCACAAGTTGACCCATTTATCTAAATTCTCCTTTTGAAGCTTTGAGAGAGACCAGATATAAATGCTTTCCATTCTTACTGCTTAATTTTATAGCCCACTTATTCTAATTGTGTGTTGTTTAAGATTAATTTAGGAGTATCAAAGTCTCCTCATCTTAGTCATCTTAGCACTAATGGGAAGCTGTCTGTCCTGGGTCTTGGCAGTCTTGGAGGCATGATCTCCCATATTAATTTTAGTTTTTCCTTTGAGACCTGTAGAGTGAACAAACTTCTAGGGGAAACCAGCCTTTATGTGCATATCTCCAGACAAGCTAAATGTGATGAATATCCCTACAGGTATGCTTTATGCCCTGGAGGAAAATTTTCTTCAGACAGCACCACAAAGATTCTTAGTCACCTAAGAGTACCCAAGCAAAACCAAGTGAGAGCTTACTGGATGCCACTGGAACTGTGATGATTTCCAAGGAATGGGCACCTCTCTTGGGATGAATCCATTCCCGAGTATTTTGCCCTTCTCCCTGGAGCTGCCATCATCTTCTCTGGGATTGGCTGCACTACCACATTGGAGGACTCCTGGCATCCATCTTCACCACTCTAGATTCAGGGATCTGAACAACTATCATCACCTCATGGGTTATTCAGGTTGGGGTATGAAGTGTCCTTTTACTTTCAGAGCTAAAGAGAGTTCAGTCTCTCATTTAACCAGCAAAGATTTTTTCAGACTCTCAGTAGCAATCCAATTAAAGCCTGAAATTAAAAACAGAAATACATTTTTTTTCTTGTCCCTGGGATATCTCAGCTCTTATTCAATTCAAGGATTTTCTAAGAGCTCAGATAAAGTCATGGATCTGCTACTTAAAGCAAAGAGACCTGATTTATGAGAAAAGAGTCACCCAAGTTTACTCACTCTGAAGCGAGGTGCCAGTGAGGCACATGGTCCCTTGCTTGTACCTAGCACCAAGTGGGTACCTGGACTCAGGAGCTAGGCAGTCTCAGGATAACACCCAAGCAAGAAGATGGACTTGGGAAAGCCCCAGTGTGCTTAGTGAATAAGATAGAATTATAATATCTGTTGATGTGGGATGTGGGGGCTAAATGATATGACACATGTGACGTACTGAGCATAGCACTGGAGCCATAGTAAGCCCTCAAGATGAACTATTATTGTCATTGACAGCAGCTGGCTTGAGCCTGACTTTTCCAGGTACCCTAACCTTGTTCCTTATAGGGGCAACTGACAACAACATATGTGAATAGATCTTGGATTGGCACAGTCTATGAATTCTATGTGCATAGACTACAGATACTGGCCCCAGGTTCTGTTCTTGCTGTCACAAACCAGTCAGCCCTCCCATAACCGTGTGGTTGCTCATAGGGTGTCCTAGGTCCTTGTTTCCATGACTATTTGAGGGAACATGAGGAAGAAAAAAGGAGAGGAGTTGGGGAAAGAAGGGCAGGAGAAAGGAAGAGAAAGATATTCAAGACTACAGAGAATTCCAGGCTTTCAGCACGTGCTGCATAATGCTGAAAGCTTGAAAAAATAAGAAGTTGTGAAAGTAAAGTTTGCTTCAGGAGCTTTCACAATCAAAAGCCAAGAAAAGCCAGAAATGTGCGGCATCTTTTGGAGAGGGCTCAAGTCCCCTAGGACTTCTTTCACTGTTACTGAAACTTTCTTTCTATTCCTTGATCCTATTTTGTACCTTATGCCCTCTCCAATAAATAAAGAAAGGGATTGTTACATGGAATAGACCAACAGTTTTAAAACTTTTTGAAAAGCAGAATTCTTTTTTTTTTTCAAATTATGTCTTACACACTAGACTATAAACTCCAAGAGGGCAAGAGCCATGTCTGCCTTGATTATTATTGAAACTGCAGGCTTAGAACAATGCCTGGCAGATGTTCAAAATACCTTGATTTAATAAATAAGGAAGAATCCAAGTCATACAGTTGAAAAAATTGTTAACTTAAGACTTCCAATTGAAGGTCAGAACAGATTATACTCTCCTCTCATCTCTGAAAGTCATAAAAATGAACACCCCAAAATGAAGTAGAAAACTCCATCTCTGATGACATTAGGAATAGAGAACAACTCCAATTCAAGAATATGAAGAATTCCACCAGATAGAGTGGCATTTGATCAGTGGAGAAAACTGTGGTTGCCTCTACAGCTTGTATTTATTCTCTCTTCCTAACTGTACTCCAGTTTCCTGGCCATGTGGTTTTAGTGAAAGTGAATCAAGCAGTAGACCCTGATTAGCTTGATTCAGTCTCAACTCCCTGGGCTGAGGTTATTTGTTCAAGTGTGGGCACAGGGTCCAAGTTAGATCTGTAAGGACCTATTAGACTCAACTCCAACACTTTGGTTGACCTCTTGGAGAGACTGTTTCTTTTCTTTCTACTGGAAGTAAATGAGAATTTAGTTGGCCAGAAAATTCAGCCAGCTGCTTGAGACCAATGTCCCTGAAACACCTCAGAATGTTTGCTTTTTATACTAAATTGCATGGGAAACATTGTCAAATAAGTGATGAAAAACTACTAAGGTATATTGTATGGTGGTAAACAATGGTAATAAATTAAATGAACAGTCAAGGCTATGGGAAGCCCAACATGATCACTTGGTTCCTCCCAGCTCTCTCGCATCACTGCAGTGCATTTAAGCTGGACTTAGATAAATGAACTTATGGGCTGACATTATTGAAAGGAGACACATTATAATGCCAAGCTACTGAATATGTATAAGAGAACTTTTAATATTTTTTATGGCTTATGTAAATTTTGTAGTACATGCTGAAGCAAGGCTCAGTTGGGATCCACGTAATAGAGGTCTTGCAGCATCCCTGACCTCACCTTCCCTTGACCTATAGCTTAAGGATAGATAATTCTCCTGCAGCTTGATCTTGGGGTGTCCCCTGTTCCAGCCAATTTCTTATTTTAGAAAATTACCCTGAAACTTATGCTTGATACCCTTAGGCTTATTGATCACAATCTCAATGGTCTAGCTTTCTTTCCAGGCTAATCCCATCATTGTTCCTGGGTTACTGACTCCAGAGGGAAATCTCCATGCAGACCCCCAAAACCCTCACATAGCCTCTGGAGGCAAATCCAGATTTTCTCTTAAATACTCCAAGCCAGTCTGAGAATATTAGGCAGTTTTTTAAGGTGTTAATCTGCTGCCTTCTCAGATCATCAGGGATCTACAATAAATGCTTATTCTATAGCCCAAATTCTGCTTCTGTCTATTGCTGAATGGTACAAGCAGCACGAGCCCGACTCAGTTGGTCTCTAGTTTCAATGCCAAATGCAGAAAAATGAAAAAGAAGGCAAAAGTTAGATCATGATAATTCATAGGATAGTGATGTAGGATGTTCCTTAGTGTATGCCAGGTTCATAGTCTCATGGAGCTGAACAATTGATAACGGACCAAGGAGAAGCAAAGAGTTGCACAGGAAGATAGTTTATTATAGCAAACAAAGACTTATAGCTCCCGAGCAGGAAGGGGTACCCGAAACTGGGATGCCCACTAGCTAAGGCAAAAAAGCGTGTGTTTATGTACCTTTATTTCTACATGGGAGGGGGGTGTTGGGATGTTGGTGCTTATGGATATAATGTTTCCCAGACTCGCTCTACTGCTTAGCTTGGGGGAGACCTTTGAAACAACTTAGTTGCCCCCGAGCATGATTGATGATATTTTTGCCCTGGTACGGTTGTCCTGGTACAGTTGCCCTGGTACAGGTAATTTCTGTGTTTGCTCAGTCTACCAAGGAATTTCTAACTGCCAGATTTCATACTAACTAATCTGCCTCACTAGAAATAATCCAGAGTTGTTTCTTCTTCTTTTTTTTTTCTTTCCCAAAATGAAAGCCATGAGACTTGACTGCCTTCCATTTACCTGCACCGCACTTTTTGGGAAACATTCAGCCTCAACTCACATCCCACAGTTACAGTATTACCCCATCTCCAATGGTCAACAAGATGCTGATACTGAGACTTTCTAGGAATGAGCCTTCCTAGTTCTGTGAGACCACACTATCACACCAAATTGTTGGTCATCAATGCATCCTTCTTATTAATTTATTACCCAAAGGCAGAACTGTGGACAAAAAGAGGTTCTATGAGAAGTAACTTCACAGGTGATCTGATTATAAATTCCTAACTGGGCAGGTCATTATGGATAGTCATACCTCAGGTATATAACGTCTTCAGTAAAAAGTTGATCTTATTTGTAAGCAAGACTTGTTCATTGTTTTTGTGCATCTAGTTTAACACACCTTTGAAACAAGCCATGACCACCCTCAAAAGAGCACATAATTTTGTTAACTCTCCTTAAGCCAATCTCTGCCTTCCTTTCTCTCACTTCCATGTAATCTTCCTTACATTCCCTCCTTAATTTCAATCGCATAAAAAAAGCTGTAAAACTGTTATTCTCAGGAGCATTTGAGATCTTGCTCCCCAGCATACATTGTCAGTTTGGCTCAAATAAATTCATTAAAATTCTCTACAGGTTTGAACATTTCTTACATTGACAAAAAGAAAGATTTCTGGGTGATAATAAGTGAAATCTTACAGAGCAGATGGAATTTAATTATGAGTATGTTATGAACTCATCATCATTAACTGAAGATTCACAATAGGTACTTAATATTTACAATCAATGATGACAATGTATTCCTTTATTATTATAAATTTAAAAATTGTTAGGATTGAAAAATCTGTGTTTTTTTTAATTAGTCTAAAGCATGGTGTGTTTTTGTTTGTTTTTGTTTGTTTGTTTTATGAAGCATGGTTAGTTTGGGGAAAATGGTATGAATTTACTATTAAAAGTAAAATCCAAAGACAAATGAATTTGGATATTTTAAAATCTAAAAACATGATAAGCAAAATCAAATCAGAACACAGTGGTAATGTGTTAAATGATAATGGAGTTGATTTCATAATTTAGTCAAAATCACCCTCAGAAATGTCTTTTGTCAGGAAATATCTACAGTGTATATTTATTTTAAAGACAGTGGTTGCCAGCTTGAAAGGGGAAGAGAAGTAAAAGTGTAAAGTTTACAAATTCTATTGAAGTTAGTTTAAAATTGGTTGCTATAAGTTTAAAATAGTTTATGTAAGCCTCATGGTAATCACATGAGAAAATCCTGTAGTAATTACACAAAATAATATGATAAGGAAGACAAAAGATATTGATATCAAAAGACATCAAAAGACGAGGGAGAAGGATGAGAAACTAGAAACAATGGATCTACAAAATAATGAGAAAATAATTAAGTAATGGCAATAATAATTCCTTACTTATCAACAACTACTTCATACATAAATAGATTAAATTATTCAATTGAAAGACTATAGAATGGCTGAATGGATTTACAAAATAATCCAATAATATGCTGCCTATGAGAGGTATTTAGGCTTAAAGACACATATAGACTGAGTGAAGAGGTCAAAAAGACATTTCAAGCCAATTGTAATCAAAGAGGGGGAAAACTAGGGGTACCTATACTTATATCAGAAAAAAAAAAAAAGACTTCAAGCTAAAAATGGTAAAAAAAAAAACACACACACACACAAAATAAAACAAAACAAAGAAGGGGCATTATATTATGACAAAAAGACAATGCATCAAGAAGATATAACTATTGCAAATATTCATGAGCCTAACATTGGAGCACCTAAACACATAAAGTAAAAACTAACAGAGCTAAAGAAGAAACAGACAGTAATACAATAATAATTGGGGACTTTAATACCTCACTCTCAACAATGAAAAGATCATCCTGACCTCTGTCAATAAGGAAATGGCATATATGAGCAATGCTACAGATCACATGGCCCTATTAAATATATACAGAACATTTTATCCAACAACAGTGGAATCTACATTCTTTTCAATTGTACATGCAACATTTATTATGATAGACCATATATGAAGCCACAAAACTAGTCTTAGCAAATTGAAGAAGATTGAAATTATGTCAAATATCTTCTCTGCCTACAATAACATGAAACTAGAAATCAATAACAAGAGGAAAACTGGTGTTAGGCATGGTCAGAGGAATGAGTCACGGGAGACCAAGATTGGTCTATTAGAATTTATTTGATGGGTTTGAGCTGCAGGAGGTCAGGCTAGATCAGATGGAAAAGATAATAAGAAGGGTATGGAGTTTTATAGCAGGGGGTAAATGAGGCTATTCCCCCTTCAATGCTTCAGGGAGTTTCATTGACAAAGGGTTTCAGGGCATGACCAAGCCCTCCAGCTCCACACCCTGGCTGCAGGTCACCATCTGGACTGCCCAGACCTGCCCAGGCCTGCTGATCACAGGCCCCTAGGAGATAAAGCAAGACAGGATCAAGACAAGATGGCTTTTAAGATAAGGTTTCTGCTCCTGGCCTAAATATGGCTTAACAATTGGAAAACTAATGAATAGTTGGATTAAACAACACTCTTGAACAACCAATGGGTTAAAGAAGAAATCAAAGGGAAAATAACAAATTTTCTTGATACAAAAGAAATGAAAACACAACATACCAAAATGTGGGATGCAACAAAATCAGTTCTAGAAGGGAAGTTCATAGCAATAAACAAAAATAAGAAGCAAGAAAAAGCCCAAGTAAACAATCTATTCCTATGCCTTAAGGAACTAGAAAAAGAAGAAATTGAGCCCAAAGTTAAGAAAAGAAAGAAAATTATAAAGATTAGAGAAAAAATAATTGAATAGAGAACAGAAAAACAATAGAAAAGATTAATTAAATTGAGTTAATTCTTTGAAAAGGTAAATAAAAATGAAAAAACCTTAACTAGATTAACCAAGAGAAAAGTAAAGGATCCAAATTAACAAAATTATAAATGAAAAAGAAGACATTACAACTGAAACCACAGAAATACAAAGGATTTTAAGAGGCTATTATGCACAACTATATACCAAGAAACAGTACAACCTAGAAGAAATGGAAAAATTCTTAGAAGCATGCAACTTACTAAGTCTAAATCATCAAGAAATAGAAAAATATGAATCCATCAATTATAAGATTGAATCAGTAATCAAAAATCTCCCAACAAAGAAAAGCCCAAGACCAGAGAGTTTCATTGGTGAATTTTACCAAGCTTTTAAAGAAGAATTAACACCAATCCTTTTCAAACTGTTCCAAAAAAACACTGAAGGGAAGGGAATACTCCAAAGCTCATTTTACAAGGCCAGCATTATCCTGATAGCAAAACCAGGAAAGGACACTGTAGAAAAGAAAACTACAGGTCAATACCCCTGATAAATCTGATGTAAAATTTCTCAATAATAACACATCAAAATTACAACTAAACTACAACTAAACTACAGAACAACGACCATTGAGAATTACCTAAAGTTTAGCCTAACTGAAGCCCTACAACTAAGGACAAACAGAAGAAGTTACCTCAAGACTGGTAAAAGGGACAAAGATGTGGACTGTAGTGGTCCCACACCCATGTGTGACCATATCTTGGCTGTAGAGATCCCCAGAGGAGCAAGAGCTCTGCAGCCCAGGATTCCAGTGCCAGAAAAAGAAGTCCCCTCAACTTCTGGCTGCCAAGACCAATGGAGATTGTAGCTGAGTGAGGCAGAGGACAGCTGGACTCTCAGGCACTCCTTTTAAAGGGCTGGTGCAAGGACTTACTTGCTCATGGACTCACTTGCTCTGAGCTCCAGTGCTGGCACAGCAACTCTAAAGGCACTAAGGACATACAGGGAGAACTGAATTGTCTGGCTTTAGAGAGAAGGCTGGAGGGGCAGCTTTCTCCCAGATGGAGGAGTTGTTTCTTTGTTGAGCCCTTCATCCTCCCAGCATGCAGACGCAGGTGGCCCCCACATCTGGCTAATGCTGGTTATTCACTTGGTGATTCCAGGAGACCTCACCCCCACCCAACTTTCAGGCATATTCACGCTGCTTCCAGTGACTTTACTATACAAACAGCCTGTCTTGGCTTATGCTGTGAATTTTTCTAAAATCTCTCAAAGGTTCACAAAACCCAAACAAGCGGCACGTGGCTTCAGTGAGACCCGTACTTCTGGCTGAGCAGCCCTACACCCAACACTAGTGATAGCCAGCCTCATTCTGTGGCTTGGCCTCTTGAGGCAGCTGCAAGCCCAGTGCAGGCAGGGGTCATCTGTGGATTGCTTTGTGGCTCATGCCACGTGGCCCCGAGAAGAGCAGAGGCTGCAGCTGAACTTGCTCTGTAGTGAGTCTCCTTCCAGGAGGCCCCGAGGCTGGCAATACAGTGGCCAACTTCAGACTGAGCCGAGCATCATCTGGCTGCCTCTAAGGATGACACACCCAAAGGGTAGACTGGGCAGGCACTATAGCCCTGCTACAGCAAATCCTGCTCTGTAGGGTCAGCCCCTGCATCACAGCTCCTTCAATGTAGTCCTCATAACAATTTAGCCTGAGGGTAAATCCCTCCCACTGATGTGCAAAGAGCAACCAAGGCCCAACCACAGCAGAAGGGCACACACAACCCACACAAGGGACATATCTGGAGCACCCTGCTCTGGTGATCAGGGAGAATGAGCCACTGGGTCTCCAGGACACCTACTATATAAGGCCACTCTACTAAAACCAGGAGACAAAGCAGCCCTACCTAACACATAAAAACAAACACAGGGAGGCAGCCAAAATGGGTGTCCTAAATGTGTCCCAAATAAAAACACAGAACAAAGCTCCAGAAAAAGAACTGAACAAAATAGAGACAAGCAATCTACCAGATGCAGAGTTCCAAAAACTGGTTATAAGGATGCTCAGTGATCTCAGGGAGAACTTCAACAAAGAGATAGGAAACATAAAAATGGAGATAGAAAACACTAAAGAGAACAAGTCAAAGCAGAGTACAAAACCAAAATGAAGACTATGTTAGAGGGAATCAACAGTGGATTAGATGAAGCAGAGGATTGAATCAGTGATTTAGAAGATAATGTAGCAGAAAATACCTAACCGGAACAGCAAATAAGAAAACAAATAAACAAACAAACAAAAAAACCCAGAAAACAGAATCCAAAAAAATGAGGATAATTTAAGGGGCCTCTGGGACAACATCAAGTGTACCAACATTTGCATCATTGGGTACCATAAGGAGAAGAGAGAGAGCAAGGAATTTTGAACCTATTTGAAGAAATAATGATGAAAATATTCCCTAACCTGGTGAAGGAAATAGATATACAAGCCCAGGAAGTGCAGAGTCCCAAACAAAATGAACGCTAGGATACCCACATGAAAACACATCATAATTAAAATGCAAAAGATTAAAGACAAAGAATCTTAAAAACAGCAAAAGTAAAGCAGTTAGTTACCTACAAAGGAGCTCCAATAAGACTGTCAGCTGATTTCTCAACAGACACTTTGCAAGGCAGAAGGGATTAATACAAAATATTCCAAGGGATGAAAAGCAAGGACCTACAACCAAGATTTCTTTACCCAACAAAGCTATCATTTAGAATTGAAGGACAGATAAAGTTTCTCTGACAAGAAAAAGCTAAAGGAGTTCATCACCACCAAACCAGTATTACATGAAATCTTAGAGGGACTTGTTTAAGATGGAAAAAAAATCAAACATATGAATATGGCAATAGCTATAAATCTATCAATCATCCACTTGAAATGTAAATGGATTAAATGCTCCAATCAAAAAATATAAGGTGACTGAATGGATAAGAAAACAAAACCCTTACATATGCTGCCTACAAGAGACTCATATTAGATTAAAGGTACCCACAGATGAAAATTTAAGGGACAGAAAAAGATATTTAATGAAAACGGAAAAAAGGGAAAAGAGAGATAGAAAGAAATACTGGAGTAGCAATACTTATACCATAAAAAATAGACTTTAAAATACAGTCTATAACAAGAGACAAAAATCGACTCAGTAATTGCACTTCTGGGTATTTATTTGAAGAAATCCAAAACAATAATTCAAAAAGACTTATGCAACCATATGTTCATTGCAGCATCATTTACAATAGCCAAGACATGTAAACAACCTAAGTGTCCATTGATGGATGAATGGATAAAGTTGTTGTATACATAAACAAGGGAATAATATTCAGCCATAAAAACACCAAGGAAATCTTATAAATTGTGAAAACATGGATAGATCTTGAAGACATTGTGCTAAGTGAAATAAATCAGACAGAGAAACACAAATTTGTATGATGTCACTTATATGTGGAATCTAAAAAAAAGACAAAAAAAAACAAACAAAAAAAAACGCTCATAGGCAAAGAGACCAGACTTGTGGTTATCAGAGGTCAAGGGTGGGGGCAGAGGGATTTGGAGGAAAGTAGTCAAAAGGTACAAACTTCCAGTTATAAGATAAGTAAGTACTAGGGATGTAATGTACGTATAACATGATGACAATAGCTAGTACTGTTGTATGATATATAGGAAAGTTGTTAAGATAGTAAATCATAAGAGTTCTCATCACAAGGAGAAACTTTTTCCTTTTCTTCTTTCTTTTCTTTTTATTATATCTATATGAGAAGATCGAAGTTAGCTGAGCCTATTCTGGTAATAATTTCACAATTTATGTAAATCAAAACATCATGTTGTACACCTTAAACTTATACAATGATATATGTCAATTATTTATTAATAAAACTGGGGGATGACTTGTTATTCTAAATAATACACATATGTCATGAAAGTTTAAAAACACGTACTCATGTGCACAATAAGGAAGAATGATAAGAAGTTAATTAATCTTTTCCTGATTCAGCACTTAAGGTGATACTTAATGCTACTAAATTTAATGCTTTCAATAAAATGTCAGTATGGGAACTACATCAGCTGTGAACTGGAAAAATGACATGTTTTGTGGAAATTTACTTATGCTATTTGTAGATAAGCACAAAAAATTCTAATAAAGTCTGAGAAGGATCACTCACACAAAGGATTCCAGTTAGCTGTAAAAGTAAATGTAGTACTTACTAATGAACATTCCAATTGTTCTCGTAAATGTGGATGTTAATGGGACACATACACAGATACAAATCACTGTAGTTTTAGAGAATATGAAATTCTCAAATTAATAGCATATTTTCATAGTAACCCCCAAAACAGGTTTTTTTCTTCTCATTCTAAATGTGGAAGCATTTTGAGTGGAATTTCTTGGGGATATCCAGACAAGCAGAACACATAAATTAGCCTGATGCATCAGGTGTTTATGGGTATTATTTGAGCCTGTAACTGAAACAGGATGGGTTTAACTCTGGGATGTACAGGTGGAAACACTTAGTAGGATTCATATTCTTTGTCACACACAAAACATCCTGAGAAAGAATAGAATGCTCACCAAAGAATAAAGAGCCCTTTAGATTTTTACCTGCATGGTAAAGCCAATCTTTAATTGGCGTGGGGTTATTCTCTGGGCCCTCCTTGTCATTAGGGGGTGAGCATGCTTGGAGGTGGGATGTGGCATCCTGGGCTATGTCTAAGTAGTTCTGTGATCTGCCAGCACAGGAGCTTCTGCACTAGACACAGGAAGGACTGCAGGTCCCGAAGTGGCGTTCTCACCCACTTGACCTAAAGGCAGAAGCTTTTAAACTCCTAGCCCAAGGAGGCTATTACTAATAAATAGGTCTTTGAATAAGAAACTCATAATTTATTTTGGCCAGAGTACTCAATGTTCATAGTCTAAACTTTGCAAAGTTCAATTAATATATATTTCCTTTAAATAAAATAGATATGCTCCCTTATTGCAATTTTAATTTTTCCTAAGATTTGTTAGGGTATTTGCTTCACTCTGAGGTGTCTTTGCTTGCTCTTTCCTCCTGGTTAATAATGTTCGTTATTTTTTAAAAGTGGAGAAAAGTGTTTTAAATTAGGACTCCCTTCTTTACACAACACATTGAAGTTAATAGTAAAAATATATTAATAATTTTAAGTATTTGTCATTTATTGAGCACTAACTTACACAAAGTGTTTATTAGGCACCTTTCATTATTATCTCATTTCATTCTCACAAAACTTATGGGGAAAATATTTTTCTACATTTTCTCAAATGAGAAATTAAGTTTCAGAGAGGTTAAATGGGTTAACAGAGGTTGTTAATTAGTGATGAAAAATCCAGGGATTCAGAGTCACAAAGCCCATGTTCTTTCACAGCCCCTGATTCTCATCCTGGGCTGCACAAAATCACCCAGGGAACTTTAAAACAAATTAACTAGTTTTGTGCCCCCTCACATTGATGAACCCACATCTCCACGTGGTATAGGAGGCATCTCATGTAGATCTCCCTACTGTACCATGCTGGTCTCCACGGAAATGCGGATGGTCACTCAGTCTGGCACATCCCTTTCCCCTGTACTTTGTTAGTTAGAGGCCAACTACCCAAATGATCTGTTTCTCGGGCATTTCATACCCAAATCACAGGATAACATGTTTCTCTTTTCTGAATCTAAACTAAAATGTTTACCTCTGTTTTGTCAATATGTATTGAATGTCCATAACTTGGCATTCTGGAGGGTTCTGAGGTCATCATGGGTCCTGCCCTTGTGGTAGTGACAACCTGGTTAGGCCATATGAGAACAGAAGCTAGCTAGGGTCCTGTCAGCACACCCTCACTGACATGTGCAGATGAAATCATTTACTAGGCAACCCATCACATGATCAAATTTCGATAGGTCTTATCATCCTGCTATTTTGAGACATAGGGAATAACAGGGCTTACGCTCACTATGTGCCAAGCCCTATCCTAAGTACTTTATATTTAACTCATAGTCTTCACAACAACCCTACACTATTGATGTCCCCATTTTACAGATGAGTAAGCTGAGGTGCAGAGTGATTGAGCAACATGTCACACAGCCGGTGTGGCTACTGAAGCTAGGATTCAAACCTAGGCCATGTGACTCCAGAGGCCTTAGTCATAACCAGGCACTATATACTAGGGAAGGAGTGTGCCCAATACCTCTAGGCCTGGTAGAAAATCAGAAACTCAGGTGAGCAATCAGAAAAAAATCACCGTAATTCTTCTACCCACTATTAATATTTTTGTAAATATACTTGCAGATTACACTTTTTGTGTGTATAAATATATGATATTTATAGGTGTTTTTTTAAATAAAAATCATACCATACCTTGTAATCTGAATATAAGGATTCAAATTATTGACCTTTAACTTGTTGACATAAATATTCCATTGGAGACAATATAGAGGAATGTATAGGAATTTATAGAAAACCATTCTTTCGGTGCCCTTTGATTCTCCTTCTTAAGAATGCCTTCTTCTGAGTTTTCAACGGAAAGATTTTGTCAATGCAAACCTAAAAATTAAGGTTTTTGAGAATATTTATTGCTAATCTTCTAAAGGTAAAACTTAGCACATCACCTCCCCTTGGTATTGTAATCCACAAGCCTCTTTCATCCTTATTCTAAGTCAATTCCAGTCTATTCTCTCATTTCTGGCCCTTCAGAAGGAGTTTTGTTTTGTCTTGATCCAGCTGATTCCCATTCTTCTATCTTCAATTTTAATGTCTGAAACTGTCAGTGGGACATGAGAGTCTGTGGTAAGTAGACTCTATGACTTGGTTTTAAGCATGCACCACTTGTAGAATAGAGTACAGATCAGGATAATGCAAATTTTCAAAATTCCCTTGAATGAGAACTGAGAGTTCATTGGATTACTCCGGCATGTATCAACACAATTCCTTAAAGAATTGTCTATAGCCTAATCTCTATGTACTCACAGGTGAATAGTAGTTTCATGCCTTATCTCTGCTCCATTGACTTTCTTTTTTTTTTTTTTTAATTCCATTGTTTCATTTATTTTATCTATTTCACTATTTTAACTATGTCAATTTATTTCATTTAATCAATAATGCTATAGTTCCCTTTAAATGGAAACCATATTTTAAAACTTCGGGGAAAGTTCAAGAGCTAGCAACTTTGACAAATTTGATTCTTCAATTTCTTTCTTTTTTTTTTTTTTATTAGTTTCAGGTGCACAAGACAAAGCAAAACTTAGATGTTTATCATTTATATTCCTCACACTGTGTGAACCCCCCTCCCCCCATCCACTATCCCTCTGTACGTTCCCCAAATTAATTTTCAAACCCCCATGACCATCTTGTGGTTACCGACTATTTTTCAAAACCTCTCACCTTCCCCTTATCCCCCCCCCGCCCCTCTAGCAACCCTCCATTTTTCCTCCATGTTTCCAAAACTGTCTCTGATTAGTTCATTCACTTATTCTTTTCTTTAGATTCTGCATATAAGTGAGATCATATGGTATTTGTCTTTCTCTTTCTGACTTATTTCACTTAACATAATGTTCTCTAGGTCCATCCATGTTGTTGCAAATGGTAAGATTTCTTTCTTCTTTATGGCTGCGTAATACTCCATTGTATAAATGTACCACAGTTTCTTAATCCAGTCATCTACTGACAGGCATTTCAGTTGTTTCCAGGTCTTGGCTATTGTGTATAGTGCTGCAATAAACATAGGAGTGCATAAAGATTTTTGAATAGGAGTTTTGGATTTCTCCGGATAGATACCTAGGAGTGGGATTGCTGGATCATAAGGTAGTTCCATTTTCAGATTTTTGAGATACCTCTAAACTGTTTTCCATAGTGGCTGCACCAATCTGCATTCCCACCAACAGTGCACCGGCATTCCCGTTTCTCCACATCCACACCAGCACTTGTTGTTTGTTGATTTATTGATGATAGCCATCTTGACTGGGGTGAGGTGGTATCTCATTGTGGTTTTTATTTGCATTTCTCTGATGGTTAGTGAGGTTGAACATTTCTTCATATGTCTGTTTGCCATCTGTATGTCCTTTTTAGAAAAATGTCTCTTCATGTCCTCTGCCCATTTTTTAATTGGGTTGTTTGTTTTTTTGGAGTTGAGATGAGTGAGTTTTTTATAAATTTGTGATATTAACCCCTTATCAGATATATTGTTGGCAAATATCTTTTCCCATTCAGTAGGATCCCTTTTTGTTTTATCGATGGTTTCCTTTGCTGTGAAAAAGCTTTTTAGTTTGATGTAATCCCACATGTTTATTTTTTCTCTTACTTCCCTCGCGCGAGGGGATATATCAGTAAAAATCTTACTCCAGGTAATGTCTGTGAAGTTTCTTCCTATATTTTCTTCTAGGAATTTTATGGTTTCAGATCTTACATTTAAATCTTTAAGCCATTTTGAATTTATTTTTGTATGTGGTGTAAGGAGGTGATCCAGCTTCATCTTTTTGCATGTGTCTGTCCAAGTTTCCCAGCACCATTTATTGAATAGACTGTCTTTACCCCACCGTACATTCTTGCTTCCATTGTCATAGATTAAATGGCCATATAGGCATGGATTTATTTCTGGACTCTCTATCCTGTTCCATTGATCTATGGGTCTGTTTTTATGCCAGTACCATGCTGTTTTGATTACTGTAGCCTTGTAGTATAATTTGAAGTCAGGTATTATTATACCTCCCACTTTGTTCTTATTTCTCAAGATTGTTGAGGATATCCGGGGTCTTTTGTTATCCCATATAAATTTTAGGATTATATGTTCTATTTTTGTGAAAAATGTCGTTGGTAGTTTGATAGGAATTGCGTTGAATATGTATATTGCCTTAGGCAGTATGGACATTTTAACTATATTAATTCTTCCTATCCATGAACATGGTATGTGTTTCCATCTATTTGTATCTTCTTTCATTTCTTTCTTCAGTGTCTTATAATTTTCTGAGTACAGATCTTTTACTTCTTTGGTTAAATTTATTCCCAGGTATTTTATAGTCTTTGGAGCAATTGTAAATGGAATTGCTTTTTTAATTTCTCCTTCTGATGTTTTATTATTGGTATATACAAATGCAACTGATTTCTGAATATTAATTTTGTATCCTGCTACTTTACTAAATTAACCTATCAGCTCTAATAGTTTCTTGATGGAGTCTTTAGGGTTCTCTAAATATAGTATCATATCATCTGCATATAATGACAGTTTTACTTCCTCCTTACCGATTTGGATGCCTTTTATTTCTTTTTCTTTTCTGATTGCTGTGGCTAGAACTTCCAGCACTATGTTGAATAGAAGTGGAGAAAGTGGGCAACCTTGCCTTGTTCCTGATTTTAAGGGGAATGGTTTTAGATTTTCCCCATTGAGTATGATGTTAGCTGTGGGTCTATCATATATGGCCTTTATTATGTTGAGATATGATCCCTCTATTTCCACTTTCTTAAGGGTTTTTATCATGAATGGCTGCTGAATTTTATCAAATGCTTTTTCTGCATCAATTGATATGATCATATGATTTTTATTTTTCATTTTGTTAATGTGATGTATCACGTTAATTGATTTGTGGATGTTGAACCACCCTTGCATACCAGGAATGAATCCCACTTGATCATGGTGTATGATCTTTTTAATGTATTGCTGAATTCTGTTCGCTAGTATTTTGTTGAGGATTTTTGCGTCTATGTTCATTAGCGATATCCGCCTGTAGTTTTCTTTTTTTGTGGTGTCTTTGTCTGATTTTGGGATCAGGGTGATAGTGGCTTCGTAAAAGTGTTTGGGAGTCTTCCCTCCCTCTGGATTTTTTGGAAGAGTTTGAGGAGAATAGGTGACAATTCTTTTTTGAACGTTCTGTAAAATTCGCCTGTAAAGCCATCTGGTCCAGGGCTTTTGTTTGTTGGGAGATTGTTGATTACTGATTCAATTTCCTTGGTGGTAATCAGTCTATTCAGGTTTTCTGTCGCTTCTTGAGTTAGCCTTGGAAGGTTGTATGCATCTAGGAAATTGTCCATTTCTTCCAGGTTGTCAAATTTGTTGGCATACAATTGCTCATAGTAATTTCTTAAAATTTTTTGTATCTCTGAGGTGTCTGTTGTCACTTCTCTTTCATTACTGGTTTTATTAATTTGGGTCCTCTCTCTCTTTTTTTTAATGAGTCTGGCTAAAGGTTTGTCAATTTTGTTTATCTTCTCTAAGAACCAACTCTTGGATTCATTGATCTTTTTTATTGTTTTTCTGGTTTCTATTTCATTTATTTCCGCTCTGATCTTTATTATCTCCTTCCTTGTACTCCCTTTGGGCTTATTTTGTTGTTCTTTTTCCAGATCCCTTAAGTGTGAAGATAAACTGTAGATTAGTGAGGTTTCTTGTTTCTTTAGGTAGGCCTGCAGTGCTATGAACTTCCCTCTTAGGACTGCTTTCACGGCATCCCATAGATTTTGGGTCGTTGTATTTTCATTTTCGTTTGTCTCGAGATATCTTTTGATTTCTTCCTTGATCTCCTGCTTGACCCATTCATTATTTAGTAACATATTATTCAGCCTCCATGAATTTGTGTGTCTTCCAGTTTTTTTCCTGTAGTTCATTTCTAATTTCATAGCACTGTGGTCAGAGAAGACAATTGGTATGATTTCAATTTTCTTAAATTTATCAAGACTTGCTTTGTGGCCTAACATATGGTCTATCTTGGAGAATGTTCCAAGTGCGCTTGAGAAGAATGTGTATTCTGCAGCATTGGGGTGGAATGCTCTGAAAATATCGATTAAATCCAAGGGGTCCAATGTGTCATTTAAGGCTGTTGTTTCCGTATTAATTTTCTGTCTGGAAGACCTGTCCCTTGTTGTCAGAGGTGTGTTGAAATCCCCTACTATGATAGTGTTACTGTTGATCTCTGTCTTTATGTCAGTCAATATCTGTTTTATATATTTAGGTGCTCCTGTGTTGGGTGCATAGATGTTTACTACGGTTATGTCCTCTTGTCGAATTGATCTCTTTATTATTATATAGTGCCCATCTTAGTCTTTAATTATTTTCTTCATTTTAAAGTCCATTCTGTCAGAGATAAGTATTGCAACTCCAGCTTTTTTCTCATTTCCATTTGCATGGAATATCTTACTCCAACCCTTCAATTTCAGCCTGTGTGTGTCTTTTGATCTGAGGTGAGTCTCTTGTATACAGTATATACAAGGGTCTAGCTTTCTTATACACTCAGCCACCCTATGTCTCTTGATTGGAGCATTTAAACCATTTACATTTAAAGTGATTACTGATAAGTACATAGTTATTGCCATTTTTAAATTTGTGGTTAGATTGTTTTCATCTGTCGTCTATTTACAGAAGTCCTTTTAGTATTTCTTGCAATGCTGGCCTGGCGGTAATGAATTCCTTTAGCTTATTCTTTCCAATTTTTTTTTCTTTTTTTTTTTTTTAATTTTATTAAATTTATTGGGGTGACAATTGTTAGTAAAATTACATAGATTTCAGGTGTACAATTCTGTATTACATCATCTATAAATCCCATTGTGTGTCCAACACCCAGAGTCAGTTCTCCTTCCATCACCATATATTCGATCCCCCTTACCCTCATCTCCCACCCCCCACCCCCCGCCCCCGTTACCCTCTGGCAACCACTAAACTATTGTCTGTGTCTATGAGTTTCTGTTTCTCATTTGTTTGTCTTGTTCTTTTGTTGTTTTTGGTTTATATACCACATATCAGTGAAATCACATGGTTCTCTGCTTTTTCTGTCTGACTTGTTTCGCTCAGCTTTACTCTCTCAAGATCCATCCATGTTGTCACAAATGTTCCTATATCATCTTTTCTTACCGCCGAATAGTATTCCATTGTGTATATATACCACAACTTCTTTATCCATTCATCTATCGAAGGACATTTTGGTTGTTTCCATGTCTTGGCCACCGTAAACAAAGCTGCAATGAACATTGGAGCACACGTGTCTTTATCTCTAAATGTTTTCAGATTTTTTGGGTAGATACCCAGAAGAGGGATTGCTGGGTCATATGGCAATTCTATTCGTAATTCTTTGAGGAACCTCCACACTGCCTTCCATAACGGCTGCACCAGTCTGCATTCCCACCAACAGTGTATGAGGGTTCCTTTTCCTCCACAGCCTCTCCAACATTTGTTACTATTTGTCTTGTTGATGATCGCCATTCTGACTGGGGTGAGGTGATATCTCATTGTGGTTTTGATTTGCATTTCTCTGATGATTAGTGATGTTGAGCATTTTTTCATATGTCTATTTGCCATTTGTATGTCCTCTTTGGAGAAATGTCTCTTCAAGTCCTCTGCCCATTTTTCAATTGGGTTGTTTGTTTTTTTGTTGTTGAGTTGCATGAGTTCCTTGTATATTCTGGATACTAGCCCTTTATCAAAGGCACTGTTTGCAAAAATCTTCTCCCATTCAGTTGGTGGCCTCTTTTTTTTTGTCAATGGTTTCTTTTGCTGTGCAGAAGCTTTTAAGTTTCATATAGTCCCATTCGTTTATTTTAGCTTTTACTTCCATTGCCTTTGGAGTCAAGTTCATAAAATGCTCTTTGAACCCAAGGTCCATAAGTTTAGTACCTATGTTTTCTTCTATGCAGTTTATTGTGTCAGGTCTTATGCTTAAGTCTTTGATCCATTTTGAATTAACTTTGGTACATGGTGACAAATAACAGTCCAGTTTCATTCTTTTGCACGTGGCTATCCAATTCTCCCAGCACCATTTATTGAAGAGGCTGTCTTTGCTCCATTGTATGTTTTTAGCTTCTTTGTCAAAAATTATCTGTCCATACATATGTGGTTTTATTTCTGGGTTCTCAATTCGATTCCATTGGTCTATGTGTCTGTTTTTCTGCCAATACCATGCTGTTTTGATGATTGTAGCCCTGTAGTACAAGCCAAAGTCAGGAAGTGTGATACCTCCATTATTGTTCTTTTTCCTTAAGATTGCTTTGGCTATTCGGGGTCTTTTGTGGTTCCAAACAAATCTGATGATTTTTTGTTCTATTTCTTTAAAATATGCCATTGGGATTTTGATGGGGATTGCATTGAATCTGTATATTGCTTTGGGTAATATGGCCATTTTAACTATGTTGATTCTTCCAATCCATGAGCATGGAATGTCTTTCCATTTCTTTGTGTTTTCTTCAATTTCTTTCAAAAATGTCTTATAGTTTTCAGCATATAGGTCTTTCACATCCTTGGTTAAGTTTATTCCTAGGTATTTTATTCTTTTTGCTGCAATTGCAAAAGGAATTGTTTTTTGGATTTCTTTTTCTGAGATTTCATTGTTAGTATATAGGAAGGCAATGGACTTTTGTGCGTTGATTTTGTAGCCGGAAACTTTACTGTATTCGTTGATTGATTCTAATAGCTTTTTGGTGGAGTCTTTAGGGTTTTCTATATATAGCATCATGTCATCTGCAAAGAGTGATAATTTAACTTCTTCATTCCCAATTTGGATGCCTTTTATTTCTTTCTCTTGCCTGATTGCTCTGGCAAGGACTTCCAACACTATGTTGAAAAGCAGAGGTGATAGGGGACATCCCTGTCGTGTTCCTGAACGTAGAGCAAAGGGCTTCAGTTTTTCTCCATTAATTATGAGATTAGCA
This sequence comes from Rhinolophus sinicus, assembly GCF_036562045.2. Lineage (NCBI taxonomy): Eukaryota > Metazoa > Chordata > Mammalia > Chiroptera > Rhinolophidae > Rhinolophus > Rhinolophus sinicus. The sequence continues at coordinate 77,779,531 of NC_133756.1, read as the reverse complement.
GAGGGCTTGTCATATATGGCCTTTATTATGTTAAGGTATTTTCCTTCTATACCCATTTTATTAAGTGTTTTAATCATAAATGGATGTTGTATCTTGTCAAATGCTTTTTCTGCATCAATTGATATAATCATATGATTTTTGTCCTTTATTTTGTTTATGTGATGTATCACATTGATGGATTTGCAGATGTTGAACCATCCTTGTGCCACGGGGATGAACCCCACTTGGTCGTGATGAATAATGTTTTTAATGCATTGTTGTATTCGCTTTGCTAGAATTTTATTTAGGATTTTTGCATCGGTATTCATTAGAGATATTGGTCTGTAGTTTTCTTTTTTTGTGTGATCCTTACCAGGTTTTGGTATCAGGGTAATGTTGGCCTCATAGAATGAGTTAGGGAGTACTGTCTCTTCTTCAATTTTTTGGAAGAGTTTGTGCAGAATTGGTATTAGATCCTCTTTGAAGGTTTGGTAGAATTCACTAGTGAAGCCATCTGGTCCCGGACTTTTGCTTTTGGGAAGGTTTTGGATGACTGATTCAATTTCGTTACTGGTGATCGGTCTGTTTAGATTTTCCAGTTCTTCATGGTTCAGCCTTGGAAGGCTATATGTTTCTAAGAACTTGTCCATTTCTTCTAGGTTGTTGAATTTGGTGGCATATAGTCCTTCATAGTATTCTTGGATGATCCTTTGTATTTCTGTGGTGTCCGTGATAACTTCCCCTTTTACGTTTCTGATTTTGTTAATCAGTGTCTTCTCTCTTTTTATCTTAGTAAGTCTAGCCAAGGGTTTGTCAATTTTGTTAATCTTTTCAAAGAACCAGCTCTTTGTCATATTAATTTTTTCTATTGTCTTTTTGTTCTCTATTTCACTTAGTTCTGCTCTAATTTTTGTTATTTCCTTTCTTCTGCTGACCTTAGGTTTTACTTGTTCTTCTTTTTCTAGTTCTTTAAGGTGTAACATGAGGTTATTTATTTGGGAGTTTTCTTGTTTCTTGAGATAGGCCTGTAATGAGATAAATTTCCCTCTTAAAACTGCTTTCGCTGCATCCCAAAAATTTTGGTAGGATGTATTTTCATTGTCATTTGTTTCTATGTATCTTTTGATCTCTCCTCTAATTTCTTCTTTGACCCAGTCCTTCTTTAAAAGTATGTTGTTTAGTCTCCATGTATTTGTGTTTTTTCCCGCTTTCTTTTTACAGTTGATATCCAATTTCAAAGCCTTGTGATCAGAGAATATGCATGGTATGATTTCAATCTTCTTAAATTTGTTGAGACTGATTTTATGTCCCAATATATGGTCTATCCTTGAGAATGTTCCATGTACACTAGAAAAGAATGTATAGTCTGATGTTTTAGGATGAAGTGCTCTATAAATGTCAATTATGTCCATTTCATCTAATGTGTCATTTAGGGCTACTATTTCGTTATTTATTTTCTGTTTGGATGATCTATCCATAGCTGTCAATGATGTATTTAAGTCCCCTAGTATAATTGTATTTTGGTCAATTTCTCCCTTTAGTTCTGTTAGTAGTTACTTGGTGTATTTCGGTGCTCCCTGATTGGGGGCATAAATATTGATGACTGTTATGTCTTCTTGTTGTACAGTCCCCTTCACCATTATGAAATGTCCATCTTTGTCTCTTGTTATCTTTTTCACCTTGAAGTCTGTTTCATCTGATATCATTATGGCTACACCTGATTTTCTCTGGGCACCATTTGCTTGGAGTGTCAATTTCCACCTTTTCACTTTGAGTCTATGCTTGTCCTTGTAGCTGAGATGTGTCTCTTGGAGACAGCATATGGTTGGGTTTAGTTTTTTGATCCAATCTGCTACTCTGTGCCTTTTTATTGGTGAGTTCAGTCCATTTACATTTAGGGTGATTATTGATATGTGAGGATTTCCTGTCATTCTATCCTTAGTTTTCTGGTAAGGTTGTGTCTCCATTGTTTCTTTGCCTTTTTGTTGTTGTCTATTACTTCTGTGTGGTGGTATTCTATGATGTTTCCCTCTCTTTCTTCTTTTATTTCAGTATATATTTCAATTCTGGATTTATTTTGAGTGGTTACCCTTAAGTTTATGTAAAAGAAAGTTTGATATTTAGAGTATTCCATTTTCTTCAGCACGCTTACTTTCTCCATTCCCATATTCCGGTTCAGGCCTTTACTCTCCCCCTTTTTGAGTTTTGGTTGCCACAAATTGTCCCGGTTGATGGTGGTCGAATAGCCTCCTTTAGTATTTCTTGTAGCGCAGGTCGTGTATTAGAAAATTCCCTCAGCTTCTGTATGTCTGGAAAGGTCTTTATTCCTCCTTCATATCTAAAGGATATCTTTGCTGGATATATTATTCTTGGCTCATGGTTTCTCTCTTTCAATAGTTTGAATATTTGGTTCCACTCCCTCCTGGCTTGTAGAGTTTCTGCTGAAAAATCTGATGATAATCTAATGGGCTTTCCTTTGTAAGTTACCGTCTTCTTTTCCCTGGCTGCCTTGAGGATTCTTTCTTTGTTGTTGATTTTAGACATCTTCAATACAATGTGCCTTGGAGAAGGTCTGTTGGGATTGAGGTAACTAGATGTTCTATTTGCTTCTTGGATTCGAGGGTCCAGTTCTGTCCACAAATTTGGGAAGTTCTCATCGATAATTTGTTTGAATATATTCTCTGTTCCCTTCTCTCTTTCTTCTCCTTCTGGTATGCCCATTATTCTTATATTGCTCTTTCTGATGGAGTCAGAAAGTTCTTGTAGAGTTCTTTCATTTCTTTTAAGTCTCAAGTCTCTTTCTTCTTCTCTCTTTGTCATTTCCAGGTTTCTATCTTCGATGTCACTGACTCTTTCCTCCATCTGGTCAACTCTACTACCTAAGCTGGTTATTTCATTCTTAATTTCTTCTATTGAGTTCTTAATCTCCAGAACTTCTATTTGGTTCTTTTTTAAGATTTCAATCTCTTTCGTAAAATGCTCATGCTGTTCTTTGAGTGAGTTTCTGAATTCCTTTAACTGCCTATCTGTGTTTTCTTGTATCTCGTTGAGTTTTTTCAGAACTGCAATCTTGAATTCTCTGTCATTTAAGTCACATATTTCTGTATCTTTAAGTGCCTTCTCTGGAGATTTTTCACTTTCTTTCTGAGCTATCTTGTTTCCTTGGTTATTCATGGCGATTACTGGTTTACTATTTCTCTTCCTAGAGTTCTACCGGAGTGACTTCTGCAACAGGTTGATAGAAAGCGGTCTTTCTTTTGTTTTCCAGTACTTGTTGGTAGAATGTTTTATTATTTCTCCAACTGCAACTTATTTTTCTTCTCCCACACAGTAGTGCTGTGTTTTCTCTGCACTATTCCAACTTCTCACACAATGGGGGATTCCCTGGCAGACGGGCTTCTCCTCTGTTTATAGTTCGTCTAGGTCACAGGGCGCAGTGTCCCGGTGGGTATGCGGAGAGCTTTTGATGTTGGAAAGCTCTTCCAGCTGCTGATTCAGAGCCCGTGTATTTCAGCAGTTCTGTTTACTCCTGCAGGGATCCGCCCAGATAGGTGGAGTCAGGGGCGGGGTGAGTTGTGAGAGGTGGCCCAGAGCAATGGCGGCGACCACCACCACAGCCGGTCCTGCTTCCACAGCTCTCTTCCCTTTGCTGGAACTAGTTGGGCTGGGAATTTGTGTTTGCGGTCCACAATTCTCAAAACAGCAAATTTTCTGTTGTTTTGATCTGACACTGCTACTGTTTCACTTCTAGCACCGGGCAGGTGGGGGCGGGGCGAGCTCTGGGAGGGGAGTGAGGGGGCGGCTAGTCTCAGTGCCTAAGGCTCCGTTCTCTGCTCAGCAGTGAGGGCTTAAACCACCGTTTTCAGCCTTTTTCCCTCAGTCTTTTCTCCGAGGTCTCAGCCGTGAGCGTTGGGTTCAGCCGTGTTATATGCTGTCCCCTCAGCCCTGTGGAGCCCTGGCGGAGCCCTAGCAGTCTGAGTTTTTCCCTCTCCCGCAGCTGCAGTAGTTCCGGGAAGCAGCGAGCTCGGCGCACTGAGCTAGGTCTGCGTCCTGCGCCCGCGCGGCTCCGTCTCCGCCGCGCGCTTTTCCCTTTCCTCCTCCCTCCACTCGCGCGAATCTCCCACCTGTAGGTGATTTCAGTCAGTAGTGGGCCTCTTCGTGTTGCCTGTCTGCTGTGCAGGGAGTCCTTTGTGGAGTTTTTGTTGTTCGATTCTTTGTAAATTCCAGGGGAGCTTTACAGAGGCTTACCTCACTCCGCCATTTTTCCGGAACTCCAGCTTATTCTTTTCTGGGAAGCTCTTTATCTCTCCGTCAATTTTAAATGATAGCCTTGCTGGATAAAGCAACCTAGGTTGTAGGCCTTTGTTTTGCATCACTTTGAGTATCTCCTGCCACTCCCTCCTGGCCTTCAATGTTTCTGCAGAGAAGTCATTTGATAGTCTTATGGGAGTTCCCTTGTATGTAACCCTCTGTCTTTCTCTTGCTGCTTTTAGGATTCTCTCTTTGTCTTTAATCTTTGCCATTTTAACTATAATGTGTCTTGGAGTGGACCTGTTTGGGTTTATCCTGTTTGGAACTCTCTGCACTTCCTGGGCTTGTATGTTGGTTTCCTTCATCAGGTTAGGGAAATTTTCAGACATTATTACTTCAAATATGTTCTCAATCCCTTGTTTCTTCTCTTCACTTTCTGGTATTCCTATGATGCGCATGTTGTTGCGCTTGATGTTATCCCATAGGTCTCTTAAACCATCTTCATTGTTTTTTATTCTTTTTTCTTTCTGTTGTTCTGTTTGGGTGATCTCTGCTAACTTGTCTTCTAAGTCGCTGATTCGATCCTCTGCTTCATCTAACCTGCTGTTAATTCCTTCAAGTGAGTTCTCTATTTCGGTAACTGTGTTCTTTAGTTCTAACTGGTTGTTCATTATGATTTCTAGATACTTCTTGATGTCCTCTCTAAGCTCCTTAAACATTCTTATCATCAGTTTTCTGAACCTTGTCTCTGATAGTTTGGTTACCTCTGCTTCATTTAGTTCCATTTCTGGAGGTTTCTTCTGTTCTTTTATTTGGGATATGTTTCTTTGTTTCCTCATTCTGGCTGACTCTCTGTGTTTGCTCCGATGTATTAGGTAGATGCCTTGGAGTTCTTAGTTCTTCCTGGATTAGTATGTAATAAATGTCCCTTATATTTCACTTGCACTACTTCGTTCTTCTTCCCTGCGTGTGCTCCAAAAGTGACTCTTGTGTTGTGTATATTTTCCTATTAAAGAAGATCCTTAATTGCTTTTTGCTTGTGAGTAGGTGGGGTTAACTCCTAGGCTGACTAGTTGTGAGACTTGGCTCTGCCCACGCAGGGTGTTCTGCTGCATGAGGGTTGAACGCTTAGATGTGGTTTGGCCCCTATGTGCCTGTAAAGAATCCCCTCTGGGTGTGTCACTTATAGGTCAAACCCGGTAGTACTCTGCCTTGGTCTGGAGTTGGCCGTTGGGTATGTTGAATCTTGTGCCTCTTAAGCTGGGCACTGGTAGGGCAATTACAGAACAAAGCAAATCACCAAGCACAACAACAAGGAAAAAATCAAATACATTCACATGTAAAAAACAATCGACAACCCCCACTCGACACAGGCAAAGATGTCAAAGATATAAAGACAAATCAAAACAGAACAAAAAACAGCGCCAGTTGTGGCTTAAGCCCACCAAGTAATCTCCAGGTTGTTCTCTGCTGTAGCACAGAGTCCCCTGCGTATTGTGCAAGTAGAGCCGGTCACCTGGTGCCCAGGGTGACGTTGGAGCTGCAGCTTTAGATGCGTGGGGCTGAGGGGTCTGGACAGTAGTTTTTACAAAGCCAGTGCAGTTTCTGCCCTTGCCTGCACATATGCACACTGAGAGTAGCACCACCAGCCCTGTGTCCAGTTCTCCTGAGTCTTAGGGCGCCTCTTCCCTGTGTGTGTGTGTGGCGGGCGGGAGATTCCTCAGCTGCTGAAAGCTGAGAGCTGCATCTGCCACTTACTGCTGATCCCTGGGAGTGCCTCCGCCAATGTAATTGTCCCACCCCAGGCAGGCCAGAAAGGTGGGGGCTGGGGATGGAAAGAGGGGTCGTCTCTTTCCCAGCCCAGCTGTGTCACACCCCACCCGCAAGCCAGAAACGGTGGTGGCTGGGGATGGAGGATTCTCCTGTCTCCTAGGCCAGCGCAAACCACACTCTTCTCAGCCTCTTCCCTGGGCCCAAGCCGCCGGCCATTCTTCCCAGGGCCCAAACACCAAGGCATCTCTGTAATCTGACACTGCTCTTCAGATCAGGAGCCAGTTCAAATCTCTGGAAGGGTGAGGGTAGGACTGGAAGAGCGGGGGAAGGGGCCCAGGTGTGGAGTTTGTGTCCTTTGTCCGGACTGAGGCCCAACTGGGGGTATCAGCTGAGGCTAATTGCCTCAAATGCCAGTCATGCTGCCTCTGCAGGGGGAGACGTCCGCTGTGGGACGCAGAGCAAAGAGTCCGCCACCTGGCTTTTGCGTTCTCTCTCTTGTCCTGGGAACCCCTGTATCTCTGCAGCGGGGAATGTGGTTGCCCCGCCCTAGGCTGGCCAGAAAGTGTGGGGGCTGGGGATGGAAGGAGGGGTTTTCACTTTCCCAGCCCCACTGTCTTACACTCTTCCCGCAGGCCAGAAAAGGCGGTGGCTGGGGACGGAAGACTCCCCCCTCTCCCAGTCCAGCTCCCAGCTTCCTCTCTGGGCCAGAGCTGCCCACTCGCCCTCCCAGAGCCCGGGCACCAAGTCTCCTCCGTAATCCGCCGCTGCTCCTCAGTGCAGGAGCTAGATCAAGTCTCTAGAAAGGCGGGGGTAGGGTCGTAAGAGCGGGGGGGAGGCGCCCAGGCACGGAGTCTGTGTCCCTTGTCCGGCCCAAGGCCCAACTGAGGTTATTAGCTGAAGTTATTGCCTCAAATGCTGGATATGCTGCCCCTGTGGCGGGAGAGGTCCGCTGTGGGACGCAGGGCAAAGCGCCCACCTCCTGGCTTTTGCGTTCTCTCTCTTGTCCTGGGAACCCCTGTATCTCTGCAGCGGGGAATGTGGTTGCCCCGCCCTAGGCTGGCCAGAAAGTGTGGGGGCTGGGGATGGAAGGAGGGGTTTTCACTTTCCCAGCCCCACTGTCTTACACTCTTCCCGCAGGCCAGAAAAGGCGGTGGCTGGGGACGGAAGACTCCCCCCTCTCCCAGTCCAGCTCCCAGCTTCCTCTCTGGGCCAGAGCTGCCCACTCGCCCTCCCAGAGCCCGGGCACCAAGTCTCCTCCGTAATCCGCCGCTGCTCCTCAGTGCAGGAGCTAGATCAAGTCTCTAGAAAGGCGGGGGTAGGGTCGTAAGAGCGGGGGGGAGGCGCCCAGGCACGGAGTCTGTGTCCCTTGTCCGGCCCAAGGCCCAACTGAGGTTATTAGCTGAAGTTATTGCCTCAAATGCTGGATATGCTGCCCCTGTGGCGGGAGAGGTCCGCTGTGGGACGCAGAGCAAAGAGTCCGCCACCTGGCTTTGCGTTCTCTCTTGTCCTGGGAACCCCTGTATCTCTGCAGCGGGGAATGTGGTTGCCCCGCCCTAGGCTGGCCAGAAAGTGTGGGGGCTGGGGATGGAAGGAGGGGTTTTCACTTTCCCAGCCCCACTGTCTTACACTCTTCCATGAGCCAGAAAAGGCGGTGGCTGGGGACGGAAGACTCCCCTCTCCCAGTCCAGCTCCCAGCTTCCTCTCTGGGCCAGAGCTGCCCACTCGCCCTCCCAGAGCCCGGGCACCAAGTCTCCTCCGTAATCCGCCGCTGCTCCTCAGTGCAGGAGCTAGATCAAGTCTCTAGAAAGGCGGGGGTAGGGTCGTAAGAGCGGGGGGGAGGCGCCCAGGCACGGAGTCTGTGTCCCTTGTCCGGCCCAAGGCCCAACTGAGGTTATTAGCTGAAGTTATTGCCTCAAATGCTGGATATGCTGCCCCTGTGGCGGGAGAGGTCCGCTGTGGGACGCAGGGCAAAGCGCCCACCTCCTGGCTTCTGCGCTCTCCTCCGTCCTGGGATATCCTGCATATCTGTAGCGGGGAACGTGGGTGCCCCGCCCTAGGCTGGCCAGAAAGTGTGGGGGCTGGGGATGGAAGGAGGGGTTTTCACTTTCCCAGCCCCACTGTCTTACACTCTTCCCGCAGGCCAGAAAAGGCGGTGGCTGGGGACGGAAGACTCCCCCCTCTCCCAGTCCAGCTCCCAGCTTCCTCTCTGGGCCAGAGCTGCCCACTCGCCCTCCCAGAGCCCGGGCACCAAGTCTCCTCCGTAATCCGCCGCTGCTCCTCAGTGCAGGAGCTAGATCAAGTCTCTAGAAAGGCGGGGGTAGGGTCGTAAGAGCGGGGGGGAGGCGCCCAGGCACGGAGTCTGTGTCCCTTGTCCGGCCCAAGGCCCAACTGAGGTTATTAGCTGAAGTTATTGCCTCAAATGCTGGATATGCTGCCCCTGTGGCGGGAGAGGTCCGCTGTGGGAGCCAGGGTAGGGAGTCATACCACTATATTCTCTCTGGCGGCACTATACTCTCACTGGAGGCTGGATCCACACTGTCTGCAAACCACCATCCACACTTGCCAGCCCAGCCGCCATCTTCTTGCTAGCCCCCATTCTTTCTCTCTTTTTCCTCCTAGCATAGCCACAGCAGTTATATTAGTGGCCAATGGCTCACTGGTTACAGCTGACGGCCAACTAGCCACAGCTGATGGCCATGCAATCACAGTTGGCCATTTACTACCTGAGCCAACACCTTTCTATGTGAGGCCGAGAGCCTGGAAACTTCTTTCTGGGGCTCTGCCCCCACAGATGGAGAACTCAAAAAGTGCGTCCCGCTGCCGCCATTCCTGTGACGTCACTCTGGAGTCTAAAGTCTTGATGGATGGTAGAGCAACAAGGTGGAAAGAACCTGGGTCCCCGAATCAATATATGGAAGAAAACCACCCTCTGGCCTCCAACTCTGCATTGTCAGGTTACCTCCAGCCATCCAGGGAGCTTCAGGTCTGAGTCCTTGCCATTGCCTTGCTTGTTCATGTGCTCACCTTCCCTCTGTTGTCTCCTCAGGGCCTCTGCCGCTGCTTCCACTATGTTCTCACTGGAGGCTGGGCCCACCGGACGCGTGACCTGCCATCCGCCTTTCGGCCAACCGACCGACCAACGACTCTCCGCCACTCTCTCCTCTGTTCCTCTCTCAGTTCTGTATTTTTTTTTTTTTTTTTTTTGGTTACGCTTAAATTTATGTAAAGGAAAGTTTTATATTTAGAGTATTCCATTTTCTTCAGCACGCTTACTTTCTCTGTTCCCATATTCCGGTTCAGGCCTTTACTCTCCCCCTTTTTATGTTTTGGTTGCCACAAATTGTCCCTGTTGATGGTGGTCGAATACCCTCCTTCAGTATTTCTTGTAGTGAAGGTCATGTGTTAGAAAATTCCCTCAGCTTCTGTATGTCTGGAAAGGTCTTTATTCCTCCTTCATATCTAAAGGATATCTTTGCTGGATATATTATTCTTGGTTCATACTTTCTCTCTTTCAATTATTTGAATATTTGGTTCCACTCCCTCCTGGCTTGTAGAGTTTCTGCTGAAAAATCTGATGATAATCTAATGGGCTTTCCTTTGTAAGTTATTGACTTTTTTCCCGTGCTGCCTTGAGGATTCTTTCTTTGTTGTTGATTTTAGACAGCTTCAATACAATGTACCTTGGAGAAGGCCTGTTGGGATTGAGGTAATTAGGTGTTCTATTTGCTTCTTGGATTCGAGGTTCTAGTTCTGTCCACAAGTTTGGGAAGTCCTCATCGATAATTTGTTTGAATATATTCTCTGTTCCCTTCTCTCTTTCTTCTCCTTCTGGTATGCCCATTATTCTTATATTGCTCTTTCTGATGGAGTCAGAATGTTCTTATAGAGTTCTTTCATTTCTTTTAAGTCTCAAGTCTCTTTCTTCTTCCATCTGTGTCATTTCCAGGTTTCTATCTTCGATGTCACTGATTCTTTCCTCCATCTGGTCAACTCTACTACCTAAGCTGGTTATTTCATTCTTAATTTCTTCTATTGAGTTCTTAATCTCCAGAAATTCTATTTGGTTCTTTTTTAAAATTTCAATCTCTTTCGTAAAATGCTCATGCTCTTCTTTGATTGTGTTTCTGAGTTCATTTAACTGCCTGTCTGTGTTTTCTTGCATCTTGTTGAGTTTTTTCAGAACTGCAATCTTGAATTCTCTGTCATTTAAGTCACATATTTCTGTATCTTTAAGTTCCTTTTCTGGAGACTTTTCACTTTCTTTCTGAGCTGTCTTGTTGCCTTGGTTATTCATGGCAATTACTGGTTTACTATTTCTCTTCCTAGACATCTACAGGAGTGGCCTCTGCAACAGGTTAATAGGAAGAGTTGTTTCTTTTGTTTTCCAGTACTTGTTGGTAGAATGTTTTATTTTCTCTCCGACTGCAGCCTTTTATTTCTGTCTCACATGGTAGTGCTATGTTTTCTCTGCACTATTCCAGCTTCTCACACACTGGGGGGATTCCCTGGGAGACAGGCTCCTCCTCTGTTAATAGTTCAGCTAGATCACAGGGCGCAGTGTCCTGGTGGGTATGCGGAGAGCTTTTGAAGTTCCAAAGCTCTTCCTGCACCAGATTCAGAGCCCATGTTTCAGCAGTTCTGTTTACTCCTGCAGGTATCCGCCCAGATAGGTGGGTCCAGGGTCAGGGTGAGTTGTGAGAGGTGGCCCAGAGCAATGGCAGCGACCGCCACCACAGTGGTCCTGCTTCCACAGCTCCCTCCCCTTTGCCAGAACTAGTTGGGCTGCGAATCTGTGTCTGCGGTCCACAGTTCTCAGAACAGCAAATATTTTATTCTTTTGATCTGACACTACTACTGTTGCATTTCTAGCACCAGGTGGGGGCGCTGAGAGCTCTGGGAGGGTAGGGAGGGGGCGGCTCGTCTCAGTGCCTAAGGCTTCCGTTCTCTGCTGGGCAGTGAGGGCTTAAACCACCGTTTTCAGCCTTCTTCCCTCAGTCTTTTCTCCGAGGTCTCTGCCGTGAGCGTTGGGTTCAGCCATGTTATATGCTGCCCCTCTCAGCCCTGTGGGCCATAAACGGAGCCCTAGCAGTCCGAGTTCTTCCCTATCCCGCAGCTGCGGTAGGTCTGGGATGCAGCGAGCTCGGAACATTGAGCTAGGTCTGTGTCCTGCGCCCACGCGGCTCTGTCTCCACACTTCTCCCTTCCCTCCTCTCCAGCTTGCGCAATTCACCCACCTGTAGGTGAATTCAGTAGTGGACCTCTTCGTCTTGCCTGTCTGCTGTGCAGGGAGTCCTTTGTGGAGTTAATGTTGTTCGATTAGTTGTAAATTCCAGGGGAACTTTACAGAGGCTCACCTCATGCCGCCATTTTGATGACGTCCTACCTTTTCTTTTTATTAATTAAATTTTATTAGGGTGAAAATTATTAGTAAAGTTACATAGATTTAATGTTTAGAATTCTGTAGTACATCATCTCTATATCCCATTGTGTGTTCACAATCCAGAGTCAGTTCTCCTTCCATCACCATATATTTGATCCCTTTTACCCTTATCTACCACCCCCCTCCCCCCTTACCCTCTGATGACCACTAAACTATTGTCTGTGTCCATGAGGTTTTTGTTTCTTCATTTGTTTTGTTCTTTTGTTGTTTTCAGTTTTATATACCACATATTAGTGAAATCATATGGCTCTCAACTTTTTCTGTCTGACTTATTTCACTTAGCATAATAATCTCAAGATCCATCCATTTTGTCACAAATGGCAGTATTTCACCTTTTCTTATGGCAGAATAGTATTCCATCATGTATATAAACCACATATCCAATCATCTATCGAAGGACACTTTGGTTGTTTCCATGTCTTGTCCACCATAAATAAAGCTGCAATGAACATTGGAGTACATATATCTTTATGGACACAAGAGAGAACAAAGAATGTGTTATTCCCCCAAGTAGACTTACAAGTATAACGAGAACGAATCAGGACCGAATTCATTTTTCACTTCCTGTAACACAGAGCCAGCCCAGATTTTGTGCATGGGGCTTACCAATGTCTGTCCCCTTCCTGATTCTGGACAGCCCACCCTCTGAGACCGTGTCCCATGGAGATAATTTGCCCCTAGCCCAGCCTCCAGGGGCACTGAGGAATGAAGAGGGTCCTTAGTCTTGCAAAAGAAAAAGGGTGTTTTGGGCACTACACCTTGGAACTGAGATCTCATTCTGCTGTAGAAATAATGAGTCTCCCAATTTTGGAAATGGGAGATTATTACCCCACAAGATTTGGAGGGATTTATGAAGTTAATGAGTGAAAGTAGCTTTCATATAGCCAAATTGCAATAAACATGAGTTTATTTTTTATTTCTTTAAAAGAGTTTACTGTGAATGAGTGGGGTAAAGAAAGAATGAAAATATGATATCCATAAGTGACCATTCAATATTTAGCACTATTTAAGATAGGATAGATAGTACTGTCAATACTCAACATCAATTGCTTTGTAGATCAATCAAGGTTCTTTGGATTAATCTGAAACTTGATAACTATTTTAGGTTTGTGTGTGTGTGTTCGTGAAAAATGTGTTCCATGTTGTTAACAAGTGTTTCTACATGAAAATTTTGATATATATATATATATATATATATATATATATATATATATATATATATATAGTCTGATGATTAAGTTCATGAACTTGTTGCAACAATGTTGCTGACCTTTTTTGATATCAGAGGGGTTATTCATTATGACTTTGTACCAACTGGACAGTCAACCAAGTTTACTCTTTGGAAGTTCTGAAAAGGCTGCATGAAAAAGTTAGATGACATGAACTTTTTGCCAACAATTCATGGCTCTTGCATCACAGCAATGAATCAGCTCACACAGCACTGTCTGTGAGGGAGTTTTTAGCCAGCAACCAAATAACTGTATTGGAACAGCCTCACTACTCACCTGACCTGGACCCCAGTGACTTCTTTCTTTACCCGAAGATAAAGGAAATATAGAAAGGAAGATATTTTGATGACATTCAGGACATCAAGGGTAATACAATGACAGCTGTGATGGCCATTCCAGAAAGAGTTCCAAAACTGCTTTGAAGGATGGACTAGGCACTGGCATCAGTGCATAGCTTCCCAAGGGGAGTACTGCGAAGGTGACCATAGTGATACTCAGCAATGAGGTATGTAGCACTTTCTTTAGGATGAGTTCACGAACTTAATTGTCCAACTTCATGTGTGTGTGAGTATGTGTGCGCGTGTGTATAAAGTTATCATCAAACATATTGTGAAATATTCCTCATTATAGGTTATAAGAATTTTAATTTGTTTTGAAAGAAATTATAATTTTCAAATTTTTTAGACCAAAATTCCCAGGTTTTTCTGCTTAAAGTTCTGAGGAAATAAATTATATTAGTTAGAAAAAAGGTTGCACTCAGCTATCTTTTGGGTCTTCAGATAAACAAATATCCAAAGAATATTTGAGAGGATTGAATTTCTCAAAAGCAACCTAAAGTAACAAGTGACACACTGTTTCCAGGTGTAATCTGGGCTGGGAAATAAATTGTAACTTTCCCAGATTAAAGAAGGTGTCTATTGTTCTTCCTCCTGGTAAATTGCCATGGTGCTGTCATGGAGTCTCATCCCTACATTGCCATTTCACAGAACTTAGGTGACACAGAGACACATGATCACTCTCTGCCAAACCCCAATATGCAGGGCTCAGCAGTCTATCACTGCCAGGTGGGTGGACTATCTTAGTGCATGCAGGGTGCATCCAGCAGGAGAGAGCTTCTGAGGAAGCAGGTGTTGAAAGACACACACCCTCGGCTTTTCCTCTGGAGCTAGCCTGTGCATTCTGGGAATATTTTTTGTATTAATCCAGAGTATAGAGACCAAATGATTGAAGACTAGGATTTGTTGAGTAATTTTATGATGCTCATCCAGTGTATTATTCACTGAACTTCTTTCCCACCCTCCTCATTGATTATGTCACACATCTGTGAACATCAGATCTAGTCTCCACATTAGTCTTCCGTGTACCATACAGATTCCCCCACCTGAATCTTGAGCTCCATTTTCCTTTTTCCTCCTTGGCCAAACTCTTCCTAATTTTCTTTTTTTTTTTTTTTTTTCTTTTTTTTTTCTAATTTTCTATCTATCTCAAGTTCTACATTTTCTTTCAGTGATTCTCTTGAGAGTCACTGGGGAAACGTTTTCCAACTATGTATTCTCATCATATGCTTGTAACCAGTAGAATGCCAGGTTTAATAGATACATTTTTTAATTTTAATTTTTCAATTACAGTTGACATTCAATATTATATTAGTTTCAGGTGTACAACATAGTGGTTAGACATTTATGTAATTTACAAATGATCTCTCCCGATAATTCTAGTACGCATCTGACACCAGACATAGTTATTACATTGTTATTGACTATAGTCTCTATGTTGTAGTTTTCATCCCTGGACTATTTTGTAACTACAAATTTGTACTTCTTAATCCTTTCACCTTTTCCATCCAACCCTCAGCCCCCTCCCATCTGGCAACCATTAGTGTGTTCTCTGTATCTAGAAGTCTCTTTCTCTTTTGGGTGGACTTAAAGAGTATTATGCTAAATGAAGTAAGTCAGACACAAAGACTAATACCATATGATTTCACTTATATGTGGAATCAAAAGAACAAAATAAACAAACAAAACAGATATTGAGTTTTGATTATTCAAAAATGGAGTCCATTTTTATCACAAGACTTTACAGACTGTGTCACCTAATAGTCCACATTGCACCTCTCTCCTACATTGCAAATCCTCATGGAACTAAAAGTATATTTATAATTTTCTAATATCCCTTCTTGTACCTAAGCTAGAATGATATCTGCACAGAGTTGAAGGAATGGTGAAAGAATGAAAGAACATAAGTTAGAAAACAGCGTACTACTAGCATGTTCTCTTTTTCAGTTTTCCAGTTATGCAGTGGGAAACACACTGTTTGATGTAGGCCTCTCTTACAGAGATAAATCATGCTAAAGCCTCGAAAGAGCTAAAGCCTCATGAACAGCTCTGGGTGGGTTGTGAGCATCTTCTAGACATCACTCAAGTCATTCAACTTTCTTTTCAACATTTTTAAATTCCATTTTTTTTTTCAGATTTTGTGCTTGTTTATAAATAATTTTAGGCATTTTACTAAAAATTTGATAGTTGCTGTCATGAGCAAATCACTGCAACAAGTTTTAATTTCTGACTTCTATTGCTAAACACACACACATGCACACAGATACCCGTCCATGAAACTGACCACAGGTCATTTCTTGATTACACTATTCTTTTCATACAGAGAAGTTATAGCCTTATCCTTCTCCCAGCTTCTTTGTCCTTCTCCCCACCCTTCCCAACCTCCACAGGGAAGAAAATCAAAGAAATCAGCGGTGTGCTCTCCTTCTGGCACCTCTTTCCCAGGCAAAGCCCACCCTAAGCCACTCGCTGTCTCTCTGGTATGACCTCTGATCAGCAGCTTCCAAGGAGGGTCAGGCTCCTTTGTGTGTCTATGTTTACTGTCAGGTACTGAAAATAGTAACTCCCCTGCTTCCCTTTTCCAAACAACACAGCTTTCCCCTTTGCTTGCTTGCCTTGCACAAAAGAAAGAAAACATCCTCACGTCCTGGACTTCTGCCAGCTTTCAAAAATAAGTAAACTTCCCTCACTTTCAAAGAGACTATTTCTCTGAGACTTCTGAGCTCAGATGTTCAACTCCAGGGGGTTGCTTACGCTTTAATTGGCCTTTCCTCAAGACCCTTCAATGATATAACAGGTGACCTCTTGCGGTGAAGAACAAATATCTTGTTATCTGTTTCCTGTTGTCTTGGCAGCTGAGGCTGATGGGGACCATGGGTCCAGGGGTCGGAGGAGAGGCTGCTGCTGAGGACAAAGGTGTATCCATGGTCACTGGCACCTCCAGAACAAAAGTCTCATGCATTTCACTGGTCAGCCTCTTTGTTCTGTTCTGCCAAGTGCATTTTGAGGTCTGATGGGAATTTTTCAGCTTCCTGCTTCAACTTCCTGTCCCCCAGTTTTATCAACCTGGGGTCTCGAACTTGTTGACAAACACCACCGAGTAGCAAGCACCACTATGATCACTGTGGGAGCAGCTCACTCCTACCCACAGTTGATGATTTGGAAAGCAGTGTAGTAGGAAAAACAGATCTTTGCAGCCAGACTCACCTGGGCCAAGCTAATAAATGCGGCACTTATCGCAATATGACTTTGGACACGACATTGGCCTCTCTGGACCTCAATTTCTCCACCTTTAAAACTGAGGAATACCAATTTCTATTTTATGGGTGTCTTTTTTTTTTCAAATTAAAAATCATCCATGCAAAATTGCTTGTGCTGTGCTTGCTACAAAATAAGTCATCAATACATAAATGATAGTGTCATTATTGTTATAAGTGTGCTTTCCATGCTCCTCAACCTTTACATGAGCTAGATCACAAAAGGAACTTAGGACAGCTATGAAATAATGAGCAAGGATTAATCTTTTTTTCCAAAACTCTGGAAAAACATACTTCAATATCTTTCTTTAATTAAAACCTTGAGAAACTGTGAAAGAAAATAAATGTTGACTCCTGTTAGTGCTGAGAAACATCACATATTTTCACCTACATTATGCTTGCCCTTCAGCCTGTCTTGAAAATACACATTATTTTGGCAGGTCCAGAGGCTTCCCTCATGAATGCTCATAACGATTCCTCTAACTCTCTTCCACCTATTCCCTTCTTATCATGATCTATATTAGTTTTCTTGGGCTGCCATAACAAAATACGACAGACTGGGTGAACTAAATAATGGAAATTAATTTTTTTCACAGTTCAGATGTTGACAGTGTTGGTTTCTTCTGAGGCCTCACACCTTGGCCTGTAAATGGCCATTTTCTCATTGTGTGCTCACATAGTGCATGCCCATATCATCTTACAAGGAGGTAGTCATGTTGGATTAGGGCCCACCCATATGACCTCATTTTGCCTTGATGATCTTTGTAAAGACCCTCTCTCCAAACATAGTCATATTTAGATGTACTGGAGGTGAGGATGTTGACACAAATTATGAAGACAGGTGTGAGGGGCAGACACAATTCAGCCCTTAACAAGATCTCTGCAAGAACACTTGAGGGTGGTACTTTACCAAGGTCTGCTCTCAGGGATGAGCCAGCAATATCATCTTCCATTGTGCCTACAGCCACCAGCCCTCATGATGCAAAAGCACCCTGTGTACAACTTGGTCCTTTTTTGCCAAAGACACCCTGTGCTTCCCACACCTCTACCATTGTGCACTCTCACACCTCTGTGCACTCTCTACCACACTTGGTCATGAACACTGGATCCCATGATCTCTTCCTGAAGACAGTGTCTTCACCAGTGGTCTCAGGCCCTCTTTGCACAAGGCTCAGAGATGAATCCTCACGGGTTGGCGGAGGGTGGACTTACGTGGCCTGCCCACCTGAGGGTGTACTCAGAGCCACTTCTCTTTTCCCAAGAGGGGGCTTGATTACTGGTACACAACTAAAATGCCCAGCTCTGTCTCCCTTGAGGATGAGTGCATTCCCAAATGAGTCCACAGCCCCACATCCTGCTACTTCACTGACATGCCCAGAGGGGTATGAACTCCCAATGGTCGGCTATGCTTAAGCTCAAGCTCTCCTTCATGCTTTTACACTTTTCTGTGAAATGTATCTTTATAGATTTTTAAATTTTCTAATTGAGAGACTTTTAGTCTGTGATAAGCATCTCATATGTTTTTTTCCTTTTTTTATGGTGATCTTTTGCAATATCTTTACTGTTTGTGCTCCCTAGACTTCTGCCATTAGCGAGATGGAATTTCATGGGTGTTTTGAAAGAAGAATGAGACAAAGAAAGTGGACAATCAAATGACTACTTCATCTATGAGGAAAGTGTCTGTTTCATTCACCCATTCAGTGCTTATCTGGGTGACCAACACATAGTAAGAACTCAATAAATGTGTGTGTATTGTCAAAATGCACATGTGCCTATAGTAAGTACTAGTAGAACACAAAGATCTAATAGTTAACTAATTAACATTTTATTAAAATAATTGACATTTTATACCTCAAGCCAGGTTTTCTGGATATGTTTTCAAGGCCAGGATATACTGGAAGTATTAGTCCTCCACAAATGAGCCTAATCTAGGTCTCTGTCTGCAAACTTCCCTAGACACAGCCACAGCTATGGACAGAGCCACAGCCATGGGTGGAGCCACAGCCATGGGTGGGGCCACAACCATAGCTATACACATAGATGTAGACACAGACATGCATATGCACATACTCATATCATTAATCCTCTGTGTTCCATGGATCACATGCAAGCAAAAGAAATGTGGAAAGGGACCATTCTGCTCACCAAGGGCATCTCTGCCACATTTCCAGCATCTCCCCACCATAATCATACTGTGTGTGGGTGCAGCATGGCACCATGGCATCTTGCATGCATGCTGGGACATAGTGACTCTCTTCCTCTACACACACATAACAACAACCATTCCATAAATGCTTAATTTTTCCCACTACATAAAACAATGATGTAGCAACACTACAAAATATGGCTTTCAGAATACAGGATGGTGTGTCCTGGACCATCCATTTATCTGTAAAGATATATGTGTGCTGATGTTCATTGCAGCTTAATTTACAGTGGTTAAGATGTGGAAAGAACTAAAGTGTCCTTCGATAGATGATTAGATAAAGAAAATGTGGTATATGTACACAATGGAATACTACTCTGCCACAAGAAAAGATGAAATAGGACCATTTGCGGCAACATGGATGGGTCTTGAAATTATTATGCTAAGTGAAATAAGTCAGACAGAAAAAGTTGAGAATCATTATTTCACTGATACATGGTATATAAGACTGAAAACAACAAAGGAACAAGACAAACAAATGAAGAAACAAAAACTCATAGACACAGACAATAGTGGTTACCAGAGGGTTGGGGGAAGGGGGGGTAGATGAGGGTAAAAGGGATCAAATATATGGTGATGGAAGGAGAACTGACTCTGGGTGGTAAACACACAATGTGATATATAGATGATGTATTACAGAATTGTATACCTGAAACCTTTGTGATTTTACCAACAATTGCCACCCCAATCAACTTTAATTAAAAAAAGAAGAAGAAGAAGAAGAAGAAGAAGAAGAAGAAGAAGAAGAAGAAGAAGAAGAAGAAGAAGAAGAAGAAGAAGAAGAAGAAGGAGAAGGAGAAGGACTCAGACATTCTCCATATACAGGGTGTTGGGTTCAGTTTCAGAACATTTTTACTTTGTATCTGAATATAGTCACCGATGTACAAACATAAGCCTTTGCACATATATATCTTAAACCTTTTCCAACTCTATAAATCTCCTCAAATGGCCAGCCTTGAGCTATGAGCTAGATGTACATCCTTTTGGAAACTGTTGCTGGCTTGAACACTACAACCTTTAAATGAGTCCTTCATGATGATTGTATTGACAGCATTAATAAGGTGAGGAATCCTCCAATCTCACACAAATTATTATGATGCTTTTTTAAGTATTTAATGCTTTATGTTTTTGTCACAACATTAAATAGCTATTCACAACTATCTGAAGATGCATGATCCTGAGAGAAATCTCTCATCCACTCTCCCTTCCCTCTCAAGGAGTCAAGTTTTAATTGTTGCAAAACTTCCCTCTGTCTGTGGTAGTCTTATATGCAAAGTTATTTGATTACTGATTTAACAGCAGCAACCAGAAAAGACAAATGTCTTCTATTACAGCCAACATCCACAAAAGTCTGTGGTCATGTGATACATAATTTTAGGCATGATTCTTAAATTCCCTACTCTGGTCAGATTATTTCCCTCAATTCTAGTTTAGGAACCTGGAACATTTTATTGTGAGTTTGGATTTGACTTCTGATCATAAGGAACAGAAGAACGACGTGAAAATATATGATAGAATTTATAGAGGGGAAAATAATATAAGTTGGAAGAAAAAAACAGATCATGAAGATAATAAAGGAAGAATAATAACAGAAGATGTATAGATCTGTTTAAAAAAAAAAAAAAAAGGCTGTGTGTGAGACTTGTGAGATATTTCTAAGGTTCTGGAAGACCCTGAGGCAGACTCCCTCAATCTGACATCTGGGGATAATATGGTGGTAATGAATGTGAGGGTGAAATTCACAGATACAACAACAATAAAACACTTTTCAGAAGCCACATCAAGGGGCCTAAATGTTGCTCTTTTGATTCCATTCATGCCAAGAATAAATGTGTATTTAAGGTATTTTCAACTTTGGCACTTTTGACATTTTGAGCCAGATAATTCTTTGTTGTACGGGGCTTCCCTGTGCATTGCAGGATAGTTAGCAGTACCTTGGCCTCTACCCACTAGATGCAGCAACACTTCCTTCCAGTTGTGACAATCAAAAATGTTTCCAGACCTTGCCAAATGTTTATCCCAAGATTGTCCCCAGCAGTTGACAACCACTGTCCTACAGGATAGGGAAAGGAATAGGGAATAAATATGGGAAGGGAATTCGTATTATTCACCTTTGTTTCACCACTGTGTAAGGATGTCTGGCAGTAAAGATAAGCAGATACATCAAGAAGTTATCTTTGATGGACAACCAAGATGGCGCAATAGGTAAATACTGTGTTTACCTTGTCTCACATCAAAATTACAACTAATCTACAAAACAACCATTATTAAGAATCACTTAAAATCCAGCTGAACTGAAGCCTTTCAACTAAGGATCTGCAGAAGAAAACACCTCCAGACTGGTAGGAAGGTCAGAGACGTGGAATGGGCTGGTCCCACACCCTCATGTGACCATTAGAGATCAGGAGGGATATTTTGGCTGTGGGAGTCCCCCCCCCATCCCCTAGAGGAGTAAGAGATCCCAGCTCAACCCCAGCCCAGGTTTCCAGTGCCAGGGAGAGAAGTCCCCATATTTTTGGTTGTGAAAATCAGCGGAGATTGTAACTTAGTGAGACAGTGTGGCTGCACCTCCAGGTGGTCCTCTTAAAGGGACTGTGCATGGACTTACCCACCAACTGAATCACTCTCCCTGAGCTCCAGTGCTGGGGCAGCAGCTTGAAAGGCAACAGGAACATATGGGGATGGGGAAGGGGGGAAACTGAGTTGTTTGGCTTGGGATGGGGTTTGGAGTGGTGGCTTTCTCCTGGATGGGGGAACTGGTGGAAACCATTGTTTCTTTGTTGAGCCCTCCCCTTCCCCACTTGCGGACACAGGCAGCCACCATATCTAAGTCTCCATCCTTCATTCGCCACTCCCTGGCGATTTGGGACCTGGCCCCTCCCAAATTTCAGGCACACCCAGGCTGCTTCCAGTGT
The DNA here is from genome assembly GCF_036562045.2 of Rhinolophus sinicus. Lineage (NCBI taxonomy): Eukaryota > Metazoa > Chordata > Mammalia > Chiroptera > Rhinolophidae > Rhinolophus > Rhinolophus sinicus. The sequence continues at coordinate 77,758,146 of NC_133756.1, read as the reverse complement.
CTCTTTTGTGTAGACCACCTCCTTTGGCTCAAGCTGCAGACTTTCCTAGGGTCTCTCAAAGGTTTGCGGACCCAGACAAGCAGCATCTGTCTTGAACATGTCCTGTACCTCTGGCTGAGCAGCCCTAAGCTGGTACTAGTGGCATCCGCCCTTGGTTCACAGCTTGGCTTCTCAAGGTGCTTCCAAGCACAGCACAGGTGGCAGCCATCTGTGGATTTTGTTCGACCTCCTGCTGGGTGGCCCCGGGTAGGGCATACGTTAGAGTTGAACTTTACCTGCAACTGATCCCCTCCAAGGTGGTCCTGGGGTTGGCACCCCAAGTGGCCAGCTTCAAAATGAGCTGGAGCATCACGTAGCTGCCTCCAAGTACAACACACCCAAAGGGCAGATTGGGCAGGCACCAGAGTCCTGCTGAGGCAGATCCTGCTCTGTAGAATCAGCCCCTGCACAACAAGTCTTCCACTGTAGTCAAGGCCAGTCCTCACAACTAGTGAGCCCAAGGGTCAGTCCTTCACATTGATGTGCAATTATCAACCAAGGCTCAACTACAAGAGGAGGGCACACACAACACACCAAGGGACACACCTGGAGCACATGGCTCAGGTGATCAGAAAGACTGCGCCACTGAGCCCCACAGCACACCTACTACATAAGGTCACTCTACTAAGGACAGAAGACATAGCAGCCCTACCTAATACATAGAAACAAATACAGGGAGGCAGCAAAATGGGGAGACAAAGAAATATGTCCCAAATAAAAAACTGAACAAAGCTCCAGAAAAAAAATGAAGCAAAATGGAGATAAGCAATCTATCAGATGCAGAGTTCCAAACACTGGTTATAAGAATGCTCAATGATCTCAGGGAGAACTTCAACAGAGAGATAGGAAGCATAAAAATAGAGATGGAAACCATGAAAAAGAACCAGTCAGAAATAAAGGATACAATAACTCAAATGAAGAAGGTATTACAGGGAATCAACAGTAGATTAGATGAAGCACAAGATCCAACCAGCAATGCAGAAGATAAGAACCAGAACAGCAAAAAGAAAGAATCAAAAAAATTGAGGACAGTTTAAGGGGCATCTGGGATAATATCAAGCATACAGATATTCGCATTATAGGGGTACCAGAAGGAGAAGAGAGAGAGCAAGGAATTGAAAACCTGTTTGAAGAAATAATGACATAAAACTTCCCTAACCAGGTGAAGGAAATAGACATAGAAGCTCAGAAAGCCCAGAGAGTCTCAAACAAGGTAAACCCAAAGAGGCCAACACCAAGACACATCATAATTAAGATGCCAAAGGTTAAAGACAAAGAGAGAATCTTAAAAGCAGCAAGAGAAAAGCAGTTAGTTACCTACAAGGGAGCCCCCATAAGACTGGCAGCTGATTTCTCAACAGAAGCTTTGCAGGCAAGAAGGGAGTGGCAGACAATATTCCAAGTGATGAAAAGCAATGACATACAACCAAGATTTCTCTACCCAGCAAAGCTGTCATTTGGAATTGAAAGACAGATAAGGAGCTTCCTAGACAAGAAAAAGCTGAAGGAGTTCATCACCACAAAACCAGTATTACAAGGACTCTTAGAGGGACTTCTTGAAGATAGGAGAAGGATTAAGAATGGGTGAAATGGGAAAGGATTGAGAAGTACAAATTTGTTGTTACATAGTAGTCATGGGAATGTAGGGTATAGTATAAGGAATATAGTCAATAATATTGTAATAACTAGGTCTAGCCAGATAGGTGCTAGATCTGTCAGGGTGATAGAAGGGAATGGGGTTGGGGGCAGGGTGATAAAGGTGAAGGTACTAAGAAATACAAATTGGTAGTTAATACTATGGGGAATATAATCAACAATGTTGTAAAGATCATATAAGGTGCCAGATGGGCACTGGACTTAACAGGGGGATCACGTCATAGACTGTGTAGATGCCTGACTAATGCACTATACACCTGAAGCTGAAGTAGAATAATACAGAATGTCAACTATAACTAAATATATAGGTACATATAGTCACGGGATGTTGACTACAACATAGGGAAGATAGTCGATTGTATTGTAACAGCTATATAAGATGTCAGAGGGTAGTAGCTTGGGGGGGTGGGTTATGAGGGGTTTAAATGTCTAACACATTGTTTTTTACACCTGAAACTAATAAAAAATAAATTTTAAAAAAAGAAGTTATCTTAATAGGACTTAATTTTAACTTGGCTTTTGACAACTCTATTTGCACATCTTCTTGCCTTCCCCCAACTATGCACATTGTTTTCTCTTTCAATGAACCTATTCCAATAGGTGTGTGAGTCCTCCAAATCAAATTCATTTGCTTTTGACAATCTCCCCTTTGATTCCACTGGTGGGGGGGGGGCGACTCTGCGCTGTTCTGTTGTGAAAGGTTCATTTCGGTTTTTTGTGATCTCCCTAGGTGTATAGATTGCAAAACCCAGCTATAGACAAGGAGTTTAGACAATAGGAAGACTCATTAGTGACTCCTTTGAAGTATGCGATGGCAGACGCCTCTACTTTTCCTCCTCCCTCCCTCTTTCTTCCCATCCTTTATTCCAGATGCCAACGATGGAAACTGGCAAAACAATAAAAGTAAAGTGAAGGATGAGATCAGGAAAGAAGTGAGTCTTTAGGAGGGATATGAAGAAGGCTGCCTTTGCTTCCTCTTCTCACTGGGCAATGAGCCTAGAGGCTGCAGCCTGTACCATAACCTGAGGCTTGGGGCATAACGGCAGGAGAGGCACTTCTGAGAACAGACGTCATGTGACTGTGGGGTGCTGTCAGTGCTTGGTGTAGGGGTGGGGAAGACAAACAAGCCTGAATGATCAGCCCTGGACATAATAAACTATGCCCTGAAATGTGCTGAAGGAAAACAACTTGTCTCTATTCCAACCTTACGTTAAAGACAACTCAAAAAAGTCAGTTTAAAGTCTCCAGCCCCTACCTTTCCTCTCTGCCCTTGGGAACTTGTCTCTGTATTTGCCACCATAAAGAGAAAAGTCTAAAGGTATATTGTGGTGTATAATGAACACAAAAAGGCTGCTTCTTATTCAACACAGGAAGGTAGGCAGTTCCATGAAAAGACATAAGAAGAGGAGTTCTATATCCTCTCAGCTGGAGAAGATCAGCAAGGAGGAGTATATCCAAAATCACACAACAGCCTTTAAAGTCAAAGGGAAAGTGTTCTGGAGCATCCTGGAACTTCATGACACAAATCTGTAACATCTCACCAGACTTACTGCATGGCTCCACATCTGAAGTGTCTTCAAATCTTGATACCCTACACTTTGCACAGAGGGTTTTCTGCTAGGGAGAAACCAGACCCTTCAAAAACACTATTTTGAATGTCATCACAGCAAGTACACTCCAGAGGAGGGGTTGGCAATGAAGCTTTGAGCTAGTGACCTCACTCGAGTCACCTGGAAAGTTCTGCCAAATCAGGAAGCAGAAGGCTCCATGGCACTGGGTGTCCTCACCTGGTGTGTGGGAGGTAGTGAACGCAGCCTGGAGCTGAGCCCACCTTTTGCCTTGGTAGTGACAGAGATGCACCCACACAGAATCATTAGAAGGGGTCAATTTACTGACCATGCCCCCTGAGCTGCAGAGGTCCCACATCAGTTCTGCATGTTCTTCCAGGGTGTACATCAAGCCTCTTCACATCCCAAGACAACACCACCATCTTTAAATAACATTATCTCTCTCTTTATGAGCAAATCTGAAGTTATTTACAAGTTATTCCTTTTTTGAAAATTGTGTTATTTTCATTAAAGATGATCAGGGGTTTACAGCTAAGAAATTTTTGAAAATATGAAGAAGCAAAACAAACAAAAAAAATCAACCCTAGTCCCACACTGGGTTTGCAAAGATAACTATGGCTAACATTCTGTCTCTATTCATCCAGTTTTGTTCTTTACAAAGATGTGTGTTTAAACAAAAGTCATGTACTACTTTTCTTTAATAATTTCCTGAAGAGCATTATACTTTTTGGGAAAATATCACAAATGCAATTCATGAGTATGGTCTTAGAACAATGGTTCTCAAACTTCAATGTGCATCGTACTCACCAAGGGAATTTTTAAAAATATAAATGCCTGGGGTCTCTTCCCAGAGATCCTTCAAGAAAAAAACAAAACTGATTTTAGGTGTGGCCTGGAAAGATGGATATTTTATAACTCCCCAGATAATTACATTGTGCAACCCAGGTTGAAAACCTGCTCCTGGGTCTTCCTGTTAATGGCCTCTTTTGCAGGGTACAGGCTGCCATTTCTGGACCTACACTAGCTTTCCTGTGTTATAAAAAGCTAACCAAAGCACAGTCTTCTTTCAAGCCCTGTTGTTGCTCCATCCAGCCCTAAAAACCCTACCTCTGCTTTACTCCATCCCTCAGTCTCCATTTGCACATCCCACAATGTAAAGAACTCCTCAAAATAACAAACCAGTGGTGACTTGATTGCTTTCTACAATGTTGATATGTAGGCTCAAGGGTGGAGCAGGCAATTTAAAGAATTAGCATGTAGGCTGCCACCCATCTCAGCCTGGTGTCCATTCCCGTAATCCCCCAGGAGTCAGTGGATGCTTCGGAGATAGGCTATACAGGTAAAACATGTAGAAACAGAAGCAAGCACTATGTGTTCTAAATCACTGTTTCCAACACCTAGGCATCCAAGAACCATAGATCTGGTCTTTGCAGGGTTTGCCAGCTGCATAACCTTCCTGAAGTTGATAAGAGGAGGTTCACATTGCTTTTTGAACTACTCTAAATGCTGGGTTTATGGTAAGACTTGTCTATCATTTATACTCAGAAAATGCTAATCCTAATAGTCAGAGTATTAAAAATCTGGCAGTTTTTGTTTTATAAACAAGGTGTAGATTTCTTTGTCTTGTTCTTTTGTTGTTTTGGTTTATATACCACATATCAGTGAAATCACATGGTTCTCTGCTTTTTCTGTCTGACTTGTTTCGCTCAGCATTCCTCTCTCAAGATCCATCCATGTTGTCACAAATGTTCCTATATCATCTTTTCTTACTGCCGAATAGTATTCCATTGTGTATATATACCACAACTTCTTCATCCATTCATCTATTGAAGGACATTTTGGTTGTTTCCATGTCTTGGCCACCGTAAACAAAGCTGCAATGAACATTGGAGCACACGTGTCTTTATCTCTAAATCTTTTCAGATTTTTTGGGTAGATACCGAGGAGAGGGATTGCTGGGTCATATGGCAATTCTATTCATAATTTTTTGAGGAACCTCCACACCGCCTTCCATAATGGCTGCACCAGTCTGCATTCCCACCAACAGTGTATGAGGGTTCCTTTTTCTCCACAGCCTCTCCAACATTTGTTACTATTTGTCTTGTTGATGATCGCCATTCTGACTGGGGTGAGGTGATATCTCATTGTGGTTTTGATTTGCATTTCTCTGATGATTAGTGATGTTGAGCATTTTTTCATATGTCTATTTGCCATTTGTATGTCCTCTTTGGAGAAATGTCTCTTCAAGTCCTCTGCCCATTTTTCAATTGGGTTGTTTGTTTTTTTGTTGTTGAGTTGCATGAGTTCCTTGTATATTCTGGATACTAGCCCCTTATCGGAGGCACTGTTTGCAAAAATCTTCTCCCATTCAGTTGGTGTCCTCTTTATTTTGTCAATGGTTTCTTTTGCTGTGCAGAAGCTTTTAAGTTTCATATAGTCCCATTCGTTTATTTTAGCATTTACTTCCATTGCCTTTGGAGTCAAATTCATAAAATGCTCTTTGAACCCAAGATCCATAAGTTTAGTACCTATGTTTTCTTCTATGCAGTTTATTGTGTCAGGTCTTATGCTTAAGTCTTTGATCCATTTTGAATTAACTTTGGTACATGGTGACAAATAGCAGTCCAGTTTCATTCTTTTGCATGTGGCTTTCCAATTCTCCCAGCACCATTTATTGAAGAGGCTGTCTTTGCTTCATTGTATGTTTTTAGCTTCTTTGTCAAAAATTATCTGTCCATCTTTATGTGGTTTTATTTCTGGGTTCTCAATTCTATTCCATTGGTCTATGTGTCTGTTTTTCTGCCAATACCATGCTGTTTTGATTATTGTGGCCCTGTAGTACAAGCCAAAGTCAGGAAGTGTGATACCTCCATTATAGTTCTTTTTTCTTAAGATTGCTTTGGCTATTCGGGGTCTTTTGTGGTTCCAAACAAATCTGATGATTTTTTGTTCTATTTCTTTAAAAGATGCCATTGGGATTTTGATGGGGATTGCATTGAATCTGTATATTGTAGATTTCTTGAATACCTTTCCTTACCTTTCCTATTTGTCTGAGACATGTGGATACCTTTAAGGCGCCCCTATATTATTGCTTTGGAATATTTAAAAATATTCTTTAAATGTGCTTTGCAACAATTTTATATCCCTTCACATACGCTGCAAATCATTTAGAAACAGATCTGAATGACATGACCAGAACAGGTTTGAAGAGGCCTATTTGCCTATCAACTTATACTGGGTTTCCTTACAACTCTCACACTTTACGATTTCAAATCCTAGGAAGAAGATGCTGTGGGATTAGCTCTTTAGCTCATGAGGACTAATTATGGGTTCACACAATGGTGCTGTCAGCAGATGGAGAGTACAGAGTGACAATGATCTTATACAAAGCCTCTTAAATACCACAATATCAAAGTATTCATCAGTTGTTAGCCTGTTGACCAGGGAACACAAAAGGAGATGAAAACTAAAACCCTTTGGAACCATTGTTCACAGCTGGTGGAAATGTAAGATGTGGAAACTGTATGGAGATTCCGATTCCTCAAAAAGTTAAACATAGAATTATCATATGATTCAGCAATTCTACTTCTGGGTGTATACCCAAAAGAAATGAAAGCAGAGACTCAAACAGATATTTGTACACCCATGTTCATAGCAGCATTATTTACAATAACCAAAAGGTAGAAATAACCCAAGGGGTCATCAACAGATAAATGGATATACAAAATATACGAGGTATGACAATTAAGTTCACGAACTCATCCTAGAAAAAGTGCTACATACTTCATTGCTGAGTATCACTATGGTCACCTTCGAAGTATTCCCCTTGGGAAGCTGTGCACTGATGCCAGTGTCTAGTCCATCCTTCAAAGCAATTTTGGAACGCTTTTTCTGGAATGGCCATCAGAGCTCTCGTCGTATTACTCTCGATGTCCTGAATGTTATTAAAATGTCTTCCTTTCAATATTTCCTTTATCTTCAGGTAAAAAAAGAAGTCATTGGCCAGATCAGGTGAGTAGGGAGGGTGTTTCAATACAGTTATTTGTTTACTGACTATAAATTCCCTCGCAGACAGTGCCGTGTGAGCTGGTGCATTGTCATGATGCAAAAGCCATGAATTGTTGGTGAAAAATTCAGGTCATCTAAATTTTTCATGCAGCCTTTTCAACACTTCCAAATTGTAACCTTGGTTAATTGTTTGTTCAGTTGGTACAAATTCATAATGAAGAATCTCTCTGCTATCAAAAAAGAGTAGCAACATCATTGCAACATGTTCGCAAACTTAATTGTCAAATGCTGTATGCATACAGTGGAATATTATTTGGCCTTAAAAAAGGAAGCAAATTCTGACATATGCTACAACATGGACGGACCTTGAGGACATTATGCTAACTGAAATAAGCTAGTCACAAAAGGAGAAATACTGTATGATTCCACTCATAAGAGGTACTTAGAGTAGACAAATTCATAGAGACAAAAGGTAGAATGGTGGTTGCCAGGGGCTGGGGGTGAGGACGAGGGTGTTAGTGTTCAATGGGTACAGAGTTTCAGTTTTACAAGATGGAAAGAGTCATGTGGATGGATAGTGGTTGTGGTTGCACAGCAATATGAATTTATTGTATTTACAATACGTATTTAAGGCCACTGAACTGTACACTTAAACATGGCTAAAATGGTATATCTCATGTCATGTGTATTTTACCACCATTGGGGAAAAAAATACAAAACTGAAACCTTGCTTTTGTGAACCATACACAGAAAACAAAACAAAATCTGAATACAATGGAGAATCACTTTTGTTGCTGTAAGTTTTCAAAGAAGTAAAGGCCAAGTTGGGGTGAGGAGGGAAACCTGGACAAGGAAAGAGCCTTCAGAGACTGAGAGAAACAGGGAACTCAGTAATAATGGAGAGGGTGGACAGGTGGCTCAGTTGGTTAGAGCGTGAGCTCTGAGCAATGGGGCTTCCAGTTCGATTCCCACATGGGCCAGCAAGCTGCGCCCTCTGCAACTAGAATGAAGTCAATGAGCTGCCACTCAGCTCCCGGGTGGCCAGATGGCTCAGTTAGTTGGAACATGGCAACAAGGTTGCCGGTTTGACTCCTCGACTCCCTCAAGGGATGGGAGGCTCCGACTCCCACAACTAAGATTGAACACGGCACCTTGAGCTGAGCTGCCTCCCGGATGGCTCAGTTGGTTGGAGCGTGTCCTCTCAAACACAGAGTTGCCGGTTTGACTCCCGCAAGGGATGGTGGGCTGCGCCCCCTGCAACTAACAAAGGCAACTGGACTTGGAGCTGAGCTGCGCCTGCCACAACTAAGACTGAAAGGACAACAACTTGACTTGGAAAAAGTCCCGGAAGTACACACTGTTCCCCAATAAAAGTCCTGTTCCCCTTCTCTAACAAAATCTTTAAAAAAGAATAAAATAATAATAATAATAATAGAGATAATTTGATTTCCTACATGATATCTTAGAAGGATGAGGATTAGATACACTAGTTTTTCTCCCTTAGTTTTTTGTTCATTATTTCCACTTTATTACTCAGTAATATTTGGTTGGTGTAAAAGTAATTGCAATTATTTTTAACCTTTTAAACCACAATTACTTTTGCACCAACCTAATACATAAGTTTTTTCAGAGACCCAGACACACAAAGGGTGAATGAGGCTCCCTATGTATGGTTTCAGGAAGGCTGGTCAGTAGTGGGAGGGTAGCTGAAAAAGAACTCCTGTATAGTCCTCATCTAGTGTTTCCAATTGTTATTTCACCACACTTGCTTTGTCAGTTTTCTCTTTTTTATATATCTGTGCTTATGTATATTATATACATAGTTTTTACCGCTAAAATACATATTTCTTAAAGGCAAAGAAGAGAATTTGGTACAACCATCAAAATCAAGAAGCTAACATTAACAGCCATATGAATATGCTTAACACTACTGAATTGAACACTTAGAAATGGTTAACATAGTAAATTTTATGTTATGTATTTTACCAAAATAAAAAAAGAAATTAATATTAATACATTATCCTCTAATCCACAGACTTCATTCAAATCTCACTATTTATCCCAATAATGTTCTTTATAGTGAAAAAGAAAGAAAGAAAGAAAGAAAGAAAGAAAGAAAGAAAGAAAGAAAGAAAGAAAGAAAGAAAGAAAGAAAGAGAGAAAGAAAGGGAAAAAAGAAAAAAAGAAAGAGGCAGAGTGGTTCAGGATCTAACTGAAGACCACACATTGCACTTAGCTACCATGGCCGTACTTCTCTTCACTGGGGAAGAGTCGCTCAGTCTTTCCTTGTCTTTCAGGACTCAACATTTTTAAAGAGAACAACCAAGTATTTTGTAAAATGTCCCATAATTTTGATTTACCTGGCACTTTCTCATAATTGGGTTGAAGTTATGCATTTGGGGCCGGAATCCCACACAAGTGATCTGGTGTCCTCTCAGTGACTTACCTTAGAAGACACTGGACCTTGCTGAGTCTAATCACCACTAGTGTCAACTATGGTAACTTGTTTGGAGGTCTTTCAGGTTTCTCCACTGTAAAATTTCTATTCTCCCTTTATAATTTATGAGCATTTTTGGTGAAATACTTTGACAATAGCTGAATACCTTGCTCATTATCTAACTTCCACCCACTAGTTTTAGCATCCATTGATGATTCTTGCTTAATTAATTATTACTATTTTGGTTTCTAAGTGAGGATTTTCAAATTTTATAGTTCTATATTTCATAGTTGAATTCTAATGTGAAGAACTTTTATCTTCCCTCCCCCCATGTATTTATTCATCTATTTGCGTCAGAATGAAGTCTTGGATTCTGATTTTATTCAGTGGGTTATAATCTGTTACTATCATTGTTTATTTTGATGCTCAATTTATTTAAGTTTTGACCAGTGGAAACCCTGTCTGGCTCCTGTGTCCTTTCCACATGTCTCCATCATTATTGAGCATTTCCTTTCTTTTGGTAGAAAAATATATTCCAGGCCCATCTTGTATGTGCCCTGCCCTAACTTGGAATCAGTCATTTCTTTAAGAAGTCCTGGGTCCTTTTAGCGGAGACTATTGTTTGGCAATTAAGATCTGGGCACAAGATACACTCATTGCTACTGTGGTATGATTGCTTCTAGGTCCTCTCATAGAGAGAGCTAGGAAATACAATGCTTCCTCCAAAATAAGACCTACCTGGACAATGAGCTCTAATGCGTCCTTTGGAGCAAAAATTAATATAAGACCCAGTATTATATTATATTATATTATATTATATTATATTATATTATATTATATTATATTATATTATATTATACTATATTAAAGACCCGGTCTTATATTATAGTAAAATAAGACCGGGTCTTATATTAATTTTTGCTCCAAAAGATGCATTAGAGCTGATTGTTCGGCTAGGTCTTAGTTTTGGGGAAACACAGTATGTATATATGCATATCACCTCTATAAATATACATCTCTTTTATCTTCAATTATATGTATATGTATATATAAATGTGAATATACATATATATAGCCAAAAAATATATACACATTTTAAGAAAGGACAAAACTATTAAAATTGTAATACTCAATATATACCAATAACAAAAGATGAATACAAGTCACATTTGACTTCTGCAATTACGAGAGGTGCTCAAAATGGTTACCATCAGCATCCACTCTTTTTTTAATCAAAGTTTATTGGGGTAACAATTGTTAGTAAAGTTACACAGGTTTCAAGTGTACAATTCTGTAGTACATCATCTATATATCATGTTGCATGTTCACCTCCATCATCAATTCTCCTTTCAGCACCATATATTTGATTCCATTTACCCTCATCTACCACATCCCTGTCCCCTCAACCTCTGGCAAGTACTAAACTATTGTCTGTGTCTATGAGGTTTTGTTTCTTCATTGCAGCATTATTTACGATGGCCACAACCAAAGTGTCCTTCGATAGATGATTGGATAAAGAATATGTGGTATATATACACAATGGAATGCTATTCTGCCATAACAAAAGATGAAATAGTGTCATTTGTGACAACATGGATGAATTATGAGATTATTATGCTAAGCAAAATAAGTCAGACAGAAAAAATCGAGAACCATATGATTTCACTGATATGTGGTATATAAAACTGAAAACAACAAAGGAACATGACAAACAAATCCAGACACTTCTGATTACGGTGAACTACTGCTTAAGCAACATTGACCAAAGTATCCATTTCAATTTCTTCACACAGTACCATGCATCTCAAACTTATCACAAATACATGCAATTGTTATGTGTTGTAGGTTCTGTGGCATACTCACGCCTCCATTGTTGTTGTGCTTCCACAGTGTTCTTGAATTTCAAATACCACTTCAAAATGGTCTTGCACTCCTCGAAAGACAATGGTAATTCTGCCATTTTTTTTTTGACTGTCCTGCCTGTCACATGGTGATGCTAGCATTCATTCGATTAACACCATCTTTTGAGTGAATGTCATACTACACATTACTACCGTAATTCAATTCAACTTTGAAAAGTAATACATAGATAACATCTCTTAAAATGTGTATACATTTTTTTTTGCACCCCCAGTATATGCCATGTCTTTTCACAGATGCTTCCACTTCCAATCCAACAGTACACGCTTTATTCTGGCCTTGCCACTTTCCATGTTTATAATTATCTTCTTCAGTGGAGAGAAAGTTGACTTCCATTATCATCAGTATATTCACTTATTTTGCTCAATCCCTTGTATGTAACCAATCTCTACATTGGTCATCCCCTCAACCCTCCCAACGTTGACCTGGCACCCTCTTTGTCACCTCCTAATCCTTGACCTGCTAGGTCTCCTGTTCAGCTCCTTCCATGGTCCTGACCTCACATACTTGGCCTTCTCCAATACTTATTTTTTTTGCATAAAATAAAAAATGGAAGCAAAAGGAAGGGCATAAATTTTAATTTGCACATTATTACTATGCTTACAGAATTTATTTTTCTAATTTGTGGTTCACAAAGTTATGTAAGAAAAAAATGTTGTATCCAAATCTAGAGGGTAAGAAGATTAAAGTGGGGTAGAAGTGATATTTGACAGTGTTATTCTGGGGATTTTTTATAATCCATTCATACTTTAATTGACAACCACTTCTCTAGATGTAAAGACAGCTTTCAAAACTTTTCCATCTAACACTGAAACTAAAATAAATAGAATCTGTATTTTGGGGATCCTATGAAAATTATTATAAAATTTGTTACAGATTTAATATTAGCTTTCTTAGTGGACAAATTCCCTTTACCTTAAAGATATGTATTAGACAGGATAGACTAGACTGTGCTGTAATAACAAATAAACCCCACAAATCTTACTTAACATAATAATGGTGTATTTCTTTTTCACATTACAGTTGAATGCAGACTGGGCAGCCATCTTTCCTTTTATTGCTATGCTATTTGGAGTATATGGCATCTAAGGTCTGGGAAAGAGAAAGATGAAGGAGTTTCAGAAGCTTTTAACTGCCTCAACCTGAAAATGACATGTAATGCTTTTGTTCCTATCTTATGTGCCCAGAAAAACTGAAGAGAAGCTGGGGATATAGAGAATCCCATGGATATTTAGTAAGTGCCAACAATTTCTCCAGAGTATATTAATTCCTAATTTCAAATGTGTTAATATTAGGGAGCTAAATATGGCTTGAAATTGAGGAAATATGTTATTACTAAAACTCCTTAACTCAAAAAATGAACATTAACTTCAATTAGAAATTGAGAAAAACTCTGTTGTATTTTTAAACTTAGAAACTTTTTTAAAAATTTGGACATATTTTACATTGTTTTATTTTCTTCAACCAACATGTGGCTCATAAGCTGATAAATTCATGCTCAGCACAATTGTAAAGCTGTACTTTCTTAGTTTCTCAAGGGTCTTGTTTTGTTTTGTTTTGTTTTTCGGGAAATATCTGCCGTCTCACAAACAAAATTTTTCTCATTGCAGACATTCAGAGTCATGCAAAAAAATAACTGTTTCTAAGACTATGTGTTCTTTTGTCAAGCATGCTATCATAATGAATTATCTTTTCAAAGAATCTGACTTAAAAAGTAGACTTAGAATGATCTAATTCTAATGGAACTGTAGTTGATTTAAGAAGCAAATTGTAGACATTTAGATAGATATTGTCATGAGGTTGCTGCTACAAAAATGAACAAGTGTATCAAGCCTAAATGTGGTTACCAATAAAAGCATTCTAAGTCACAAATTGCTCCTCTCAGTGTGTGACCTTTCTATGCACTGCTCTCTGAAGGCCTGAGTCACCACCTGGGCAACTCTCAGAGAACTTTATGTAGACACTGAAAACAGATAACACATTTTTATAAGCCAGTGAATTAATGTCAGTTGTAGCTTTGGGCATGTCAGGGCTTTAGGAACTGTATAAAATTATACAGGGTGTGAACCAGACACAGAACAATAGAAAGAGAGGTGATGTGTTTTCATATTGGTGATTAATAAGAAAAATGTAAGCTTTATTTACCCTGAGGTCATGCCAGCTTGTGGGCAATATGTGGGTGTGTAAGGCCCTTTGTAGTGAAAAATCAACACGTAGGATAAGAGAAGGAATTACCTTCTTCCTTTGACTAAGTGAGGTGGCTTGCCTGCAAGAAAGTCAGTCCAATATGCTTCTTTGCTTTACCTCCCTCTTTCAGGGAGGTCACAAGCATGAAAAAAGAATGACTTGCCTGGATTCGTAGTGTCATGGCCTCTGAGACACATGAGAAAATATTCTCACACTCAGAGAGTCAAAGGCAGAGGGAACATTTGGCGCAAATTCTTATATAGGTAGCACCAAGGAGCCCGGGAAAGCTGCATGAGATAAACAGGGGAAACCGATCACCAGAGCCAATGTCTACATTGCCCTTCACAAAACTCTCATGTCCACTGTCTCCTGAATTCCTCTCATAACCCTATAAAAGAAAAAGTTCAGTTTGCCAGATTCGAAGACAAAAACAAACAAACAAACAAACAAAAATTAAAGGACCAGCCCATAATCAGACAGCTAGTAGAGGCGAGAATTTGTAATCAGGTCTTCACACTCCAAAGCTATTACATCATACTGGGTCTCTATGCTCAGAGTTTATTCCTCTATCACAAAATTGAATGTCTCCAGGATCAAGGTAGGAAGGGCAGATGAGGAGGGCAGTCAGAAGCAAGTTATATTCTCCCTGAGGGAGGAGGGTGGGATTGAAGAGAGCCTAAAACAGCGCCAGGTGCCCACATTTACTCATGTTCCTTGAATTCTCACCTTGTGCAATACAGACCCAGTGTTGCCTGATCCTCTGGCTTTCAGGAGAGACAGCCACCCAAAACCTTGCAAGCTGTCTTTTTTCTTACTGTGTTGATAACCAATTTGACTTGTTTTTTAAATCACACACCTATGAACTGAATTTGGTTTACAGGTTGTGACTGCTGCCTTGGACTATCTCTGGGCAGAGTCTGACCAAGGATGGATAGAAGGCAAAAAAGGGGGCAGAGGACCCCAAAGGGAATGACAAAGCATGGACATCTCCTTGCAAAGGTAAAGATCTTAAATAAGGTTGAAACAAAGAAGGGGATCAAAATGGAAACAATTCTCCCTTGTCTTGCTCCTGCAGAAGAGGAACCCCAGGGGAGACTTGTGGTATGGAACCTCATGAGAAGAGCTTGCGTTTTGGCTCAGCTAATGAAAACAAATTGCTAAAGATGAAGGAAGGTAAACTGAGAAGAAATTGCTCTGTGAGACTGTATAAAAAGCCTTAAGAATTTTATACACCTAGGATACCAATACAAAAACAAAACAAAAGAAAATGAAGAGAAAATGGAAAGGCAAGCATCCATTAAACACTTGCTACATTTTGAGTACTGACTGTTCGCATATTAGATTGAGGAAACAGAGTCACCGGTTGTTTAAATAACTTACCTGAGGTCACCTATGGAGGTCGTGGCACCTACTACCATATTTCCCCGAAAATAAGACCTAGCCAGACAATCAGCTCTCATGCATCTTTTGGAGCAAAAATTAATATAAAACCCAGTCTTATTTCATAATAATATAAGACTGGGTCATAATAATATAATATAATATAATATAATATAATATAATATAATATAATATAATATAATATAATATAATATAATATAATATAATATAATATAATATAATACCGGGTCTTATATAGTATAATATAAGACCAGGTCTTATATTAATTTTTGCTCCAAAAGACGCATTAGAGCTGATTGTCTGGCTAGGTCTTATTTCTGCGCAAACACGGCAGAGCAGGACTATAAACTCATGTTTTTAGCCACTTTACTATTATACACCCTGATCTGAGGAATAGACCATTGCTAAGACTGGGTATGAATAGATCAGATGAACTCACAGCGATTTACTGATGAACTTCTATTCCAGGGAATCCCAACATCCCTGGGTGGGATTTTTGTCAAGGCCTGATTCTCTAATCTAATCTGGATAGACAAAGTCTCAACAAAAAGCACAGTGAGATGAATTTTATTAATGGCTAATCATACATCAATTCAACTGAAAACTTGCTAAACAAACTATAAGTATAGGAAACTAGGCCAAGATGGCAGATTAAGTAAAGACTATGCCTACGGTATCCCAGGATTACACCAAAATTACAATAAATTATAGAAAAATCAACCTCAAAAATCATCTGAAGACTAACTGAACAGAACCCTTATAAACTAAGGATACAAATAAGAGGCCACATAAGACTGGTAGGAGGGGCATAGATGTAAAATAGGCTGACCCCAAATCCACAGGTAGTGGTTGATCACTGGAAGCAACACCTCAGTGGTGGAGGTATCTCCCAGAAGAGAGAGTGGTCCCAGACCCACACCAGACTCCCCAGCCCAGAGGTCCTGTGTTGAGAAGAGGAGTTTCCATAACATCTGGCAGTGAAAGTCAGTGAGGACCGTCTGCCTGACCTCATGAGACAGAAGGTGGCTGGAAACACAGACACCCTCTTAAAAAGCCCAAACACAGTCTCAGTCACTTGCAAACACTCACCTGGTCTCTGGTGGAGTGGTGGAAACTTGAGAAGTGTCAGAGACTTGTGGGAAAAGACTGAGCGGTGTGGCTATGGGACAAGAGCTGGAGGGACAGGAGCCATTATTGTCCTTGTGTGGAGCCTGATTCATGTGTAGCTTACAGGGGGGTGCTTTATTTTCTGTATTGAACCTTCTCCCTAAGAGCCAAATCTGGGACTGCATTGGTCTGGTGCAATCTGCATGTGTGCACTGCCTTGGTGACTCGCTGGGAATCCACGTTGCATTGCCCAGGACACACTTGACTACTATGTGGCTGGCCCCACCTCACAAGCTGTGGAAGCCATTTGCCACAGTGGACAACCACCAGCAACCCAGGAAACTGTTGGTGGTGGGCGGCCACCCAAGACCTGCAACACAGCATCTCTTGGGCAGCTCTCAGGAACCTGCGGGCCTGAGGCAAGTGGTGGTTGTCCACGATGTTCTCAGGGCATTTTTGCAAAGTGATCATCAGACAGCACTAGTGCAAGAATCAAAACTGCATTAACTTTGTAAAAACCATTGCACACACCACGTAGCTTCCTGGAACCTGGTCCTGCCCACCTTGAGCCAGGTACACTCTCAGTGCCAAGGTGGCCGGACCCACTCTACAAGCCATGGAAGTCTTTTGCAGCAGTGAATGGCCCACTGACACCCCAGGAAAATTTTGATGGTGGGTAGTTATGCAAAACCTGTGCCACAGACTCTCTTAGTGAGTTTGTGGTGATTTGTGAGCTCAAGGTGAGCAGTGGCTGGTTTCAGTGTTCTAAGGCATTTTGTGAAGTTTTCACAGGCCAGGAACTCCCCTGAGGCAAGCAGGGGCTGGATGTGGTGTTCTCAGGGAGCTTTCCTTTTCTTTTTCTTTTTTTTTTTATCATTATAACATTAGTTTTTTCTTTTTTCAAATAAAGTTAATTGGGGTGACAATTGTTAGTCAAGTTACATAGATTTCAGGTGTACAATTCAGTATTACATCATCTATAAATACCATTGTGTGCTCACCACCCAGAGTCAGTTCTCCTTCCATCACCATATATTTGATCCCCTTTACCCTCATCTACCACCCACCTCCCCCATTACCCTCTGATAACCCTAAACTATTGTCTGAGTCTATGAGTTTTTGTTTCTCATTTGTTTGTCTTGTGTTTTTGTTGTTTTTGGTTTATATATCACATATAAGTGAAATCATATGGTTCTCTGCTATTTCTGTCTGAGTTATTTCGCTTAGCATTATATTCTCAAGATCCACCCATGTTGTCACAAATGGTCCTATTTCATCTTTTGTTATCGCCGAATAGTATTCCATTGTGTATATGTACCAAAAATTCTTTATCCATTCATCTATCGAAGGACATTTTGGTTGTTCCATGTCTTGTACACCATAAATAAAGCTGCAATGAACATTGGAGAACAGGTGTCTTTATGTATAAATGTTTTCAGATTTTTGGGGTAGATACCTAGGAGTGGGATTCCTGGGTAATACGGTAATTCTATTTGTAATTTTTTGAAGAACCTCCACACTGCCTTCCATAGTTGCTGCACCAATATGCATTCCCACCTCCAGTGTATGAGGGTTCCTTTTTCTCCACAGCCTCTCCAACACTTGTTACTATTTGTCTTGTAGATGATAGCCATTCTAACTGGGGTGAGGTGATATCTCCTTGTGGTTTTTATTTGCATTTCTCTGATGATTAGCGATGTTGAACATTTTTCATATGTCTATTTGCCATTTGTATGTCCTCTTTGGAGAAATGTCTCTTCAGGTCCTCTGCCTATTTTTCAATTGGGTTGTTTGTTTTCTTGTTGTTGACTTTCATGAGTTCCTTGTATATTTTGGATATTAGCCCCTTATCAGAAGCACTGTTTGCAAAAAATCTTCTCCTGTTTGCCTGGTTGCCTCTTTATTTTGTCGATGATTTCTTTTGCTGTGCAGAAGATTTTAAATTTGATGTAGTCTCATTCATTTATTTTAGCTTTTACTTACCTTATCTTTAGAGTCAAATTCATATAACGCTCTTTGAACCAAAGGTCAATAAGTTTAGTACCTATATTTTCTTCTATGCAGTTTATTGTTTTAGGTCTTATGCTTAAGTCTTTGATCGTTTTGAATTAATTTTGGTACATGGTGACAGATAGGAGGCCGGTTTCATTATTTTGCATGTGGCTATCCAATTCTCCCGGCACCACTTATTGAAGAGGCTATATTTTCTCCATTGTATGTTTCTTGCCTCTTTGTCAAAAATTATCTGTCCATATTTATGGGGGTGTATTTCTGGGTTCTCAATTCTATTCCATTGGTCTATGTGTCTGTTTTTCTGCCAATACCGCTGTTTTGGTTATTGTTGCCCTGGTACAAACTAAAGTCAGAGAGTGTGATACCTCCAGCATTGTTCTTTTTTCTTAAGATTGCTTTGGCTATTCGGGGTCTTTTTTGGTTCCGAACAAATCTGATGATTTTTTGGTGCTCCCTGATTGGGGGCATAAATATTGATGACTGCTATGTCTTCTTGTTGTATTGTCCTCTTTACTATTATGAAATGTCCATCTTTGTCTCTTGCTCTCTTTTTGACCCTGAAGTCTGTTTCATCCGATATTATTATGGCTATACCTGATTTTTTCTGGATACCATTTGATTGGAGTGTCAATTTCCACCCTTTCACTTTGAGTCTATGCTTGTCCTTGTAGCTGAGACATGTCTCTTGGAGACAGCATATGGTTGGGTTTAGTTTTTTTATCCAATCTGCTACTCTGTGCCTTTTTATTGGTGAGTTCAGTCTATTTACATTTACTATTGATATGTGAGGATTTCCTGTCATTCTACCTTTAGTTTTCTGGTAAGGCTGTTTCTCCACGGTTTCTTTGCCTTTTTCTTGTAGTCTATTATATCTGTGTGGTGGTATTCTATGATATTTTTCCTCTGTTCCTTCTTTTATTACAGTATATATTTCAGTTCTGGATTTTTTTTTTTTTTTGAGTGGTTACCATTAAGTTTATGTAAAAGAAACCGGTACTTAGATTATTCCATTTTCTTCAGCACACTTACTTTCCCCATTCCCATATTCCGGTTCAGGCCTTTACTCTCCCCCTTTTTGTGTTTTGGTTGCCACAAATTGTCCCTGTTGATGGTGGTCGAATAGCCTCCTTTAGTATTTCTTGTAGTGCAGGTTGTGTATTAGAAAATTCCCTCAGCTTCTGTATGTCTGGAAAGGTCTTTATTCCTCCTTCATATCTAAAGGATATCTTTGCTGGGTATATTATTCTTGGCTCATAATTTCTATCTTTAAATAGTTTGAATACTTGGTTCCACTCCCTCCTGGCTTGTAGAGATTTTGCTGAGAAATCTGATGATAATCTAATGGGCTTTCCTTTGTAGGTTACCATCTTCTTTTCCCTGGCTGCCTTGATGATGCTTTCTTTGTCATTGATTTTAGACAGCTTGAATACAATGTGCCTTGGAGAAGGCCTGTTGGGATTGAGGTAACTAGGTGTTCTATTTGCTTCTTGGATTCAAGGATTCACTTCTTTCCACAAGTTTGGAAAGTGCTCATCAACTATTTGTTTGAATATACTCCCTGTTCCCTTCTCCCTTTCTTCTCCGTCTGGTATGCCCATTATTCTTATATTGCTCTTTCAGATGGAGTCAGAAAGTTCTTGTAGAGTTCTTTCATTTCTTTTAAGTCTCAAGTCTCTTTCTTCTTCCATCCATGTCATTTTCAGGTTTCTATCTTCAATGTCACTGATTCTTTCCTCCATCTGTTCAACTCTACTTCCTAAGTTGGCTGTTTCATTCTTAATTTCTTTTATTGAGTTTTTGTTTTTTTTTATTAAATTTATTGGGGTGACAATTGTTAGTAAAATTACATAGATTTCAGGTGTACAATTCTGTATTACATCATCTTTAAATCCTATTGTGTGTTCATCACCCAGAGTAATGTCAAGAAATTCTATTTGATTCTTTTTTAAAATTTCAATCACTTTGGTAAAATGATCATGTTGTTCTTTGATTGTGTTTCTGAGTTCCTTAAACTGCCTTTCTGTATTTTCTTGCATCTCATTGAGTTTGTTCAGAACTGCAATCTTGAATTCTCTGCAATTTAAGTCACATATTTCCATATCTTGGTTTTTTTTTTTCTTGTTTTTTATTTATTTATTTTATTTTATTAAATTTATTGGGGTGACAATTGTTAGTAAAATTACATAGATTTCAGGTGTACAATTCTGTATTACATCATCTATAAATCCCATTGTGTGTTCATCACCCAGAGTCAGTTCTCCTTCCATCACCATATATTCGATCTCCCTTACCCTCATCTCCCACCCCCCAACCCCCAACCCCCTTACACTCTGGCAACCACTAAACTATTATCTGTGTCTCTGAGTTTCTGTTTCTCATTTGTTTGTCTTGTTCTTTTGTTGTTTTTGGTTTATATACCACATATCAGTGAAATCACATGGTTCTCTGCTTTCTCTGTCTGACTTATTTCGCTCAGCATAACACTCTCAAGATCCATCCATGTTGTCACAAATGTTCCTATGTCATCTTTTCTTACCTCCGAATAGTATTCCATTGTGTATATATACCACAACTTCTTTTTTCTTTTTTAATTAAATTTATTGGGGTGACAATTGTTAGTAAAATTACATAGATTTCAGGTGTACAATTCTGTATTACATCATCTATAAATCCCATTCTATGTTCATCACCCAGAGTCAGTTCTTCCATCACCATATATTCGATCCCCCTTACCCTCACCTCCCCCCCCCCCCCACCCCCCTTACCCTCTGGCAACCACTAAACTATTGTCCGTGTCTATGAGTTTCTGTTTCTCATTTGTTTGTCTTGTTCTTTTGTTGTTTTTGGTTTATATACCACATATCAGTGAAATCACATGGTTCTCTGCTTTTTCTGTCTGACTTGTTTCGCTCAGCATTACTCTCTCAAGATCCATCCATGTTGTCACAAATGTTCCTATATCATCTTTTCTCACTGCCGATTAGTATTCCATTGTGTATATGTACCACAACTTCTTTATCCATTCATCTATCGAAGGACATTTTGGTTGTTTCCATGTCTTGGCCACCGTAAACAAAGCTGCAATGAACATTGGAGCACACGTGTCTTTATCTCTAAATGTTTTCAGATTTTTTGGGTAGATACCCAGGAGAGGGATTGCTGGGTCATACGGCAATTCTATTCGTAATTCTTTGAGGAACCTCCACACTGCCTTCCATAACGGCTGCACCAGTCTGCATTCCCACCAACAGTGTATGAGGGTTCCTTTTTCTCCACAGCCTCTCCAACATTTGTTACTATTTGTCTTGTTGATGATAGCCATTCTGACTGGGGTGAGGTGATATCTCATTGTGGTTTTGATTTGCATTTCTCTGATGATTAGTGATGTTGAGCATTTTTTCATATGTCTATTTGCCATTTGTATGTCCTCTTTGGAGAAATGTCTCTTCAAGTCCTCTGCCCATTTTTCAATTGGGTTGTTTGTTTTTTTGTTGTTGAGTTGCATGAGTTCCTTGTATATTCTGGATACTAGCCCCTTATCGGAGGCACTGTTTGCAAAAATCTTCTCCCATTCAGTTGGTGGCCTCTTTATTTTGTCAATGGCTTCTTTTGCTGTGCAGAAGCTTTTAAGTTTCATATAGTCCCATTCGTTTATTTCAGCTTTTACTTCCGTTGCCTTTGGAGTCAAGTTCATAAAATGCTCTTTGAACCCAAGGTCCATAAGTTTAGTCCCTATGTTTTCTTCTATGCAGTTTATTGTGTCAGGTCTTATGCTTAAGTCTTTGATCCATTTTGAATTAACTTTGGTACATGGTGACAAATAGCAGTCCAGTTTCATTCTTTTGCACGTGGCTATCCAATTCTCCCAGCACCATTTATTGAAGAGGCTGTCTTTGCTCCATTGTATGTTTTTAGCTTCTTTGTCAAAAATTATCTGTCCATATTTATGTGGTTTTATTTCTGGGTTCTCAATTCTATTCCATTGGTCTATGTGTCTGTTTTTCTGCCAATATCGTGCTGTTTTGATTATTGTAGCCCTGTAGTACAAGCCAAAGTCAGGAAGTGTGATAGCTCCAGTATTGTTCTTTATTCTTAAGATTGCTTTGGCTATTCGGGGTCTTCTGTGGTTCCAAACAAATCTGATGATTTTTTGTTCTATTTCTTTAAAATATGTCATTGGCATTTTGATGGGGATTGCATTGAATCTGTATATTGCTTTGGGTAGTATGGCCATTTTAACTATGTTGATGCATCCAATCTATGAGCTTGGAAAGTCTTTCCATTTCTTTGTGTCTCCTTCAATTTCTTTCAAAAATGTCTTATAGTTTTCAGCATATAGGTCTTTCACATCCTTGGTTAAGTTTATTCCTAGGTATTTTATTCTTTTTGCTGCAATTGCAAAAGGAATTGTTTTTTGTATTTCTTTTCTGAGATTTCATTGTTAGTATATAGGAAGGCAATGGACTTTTGTGCATTGATTTTGTACCCAGCAACTTTATTGTATTCGTTGATTGTTTCTAATACCTTTTTGGTGGAGTCTTTAGGGTTTTCTATATATAGCATCATGTCATCTGCAAAGACTGATAATTTAGCTTTTTCATTCCCAATTTGGATGCCTTTTATTTCTTTCTCTTGCCTGATTGCTCTGGTGAGGACTTCCAACACTATGTTGAGAAGCAGAGGTGATAGGGGACATCCCTGTAGTGTTCCTGAACATAGAGCAAAGGGCTTCAGTTTTTCTCCATTAATTATGAGATTAGCAGAGGGCTTGTCATATATGGCCTTTATTATGTTAAGGTATTTTCCTTCTATACCTATTTTATTAAGTGTTTTAATCATAAATGGATGTTGTATCTTGTCAAATGCTTTTTCTGCATCAATTGTTATAATTGTATGATTTTTGTCCTTTATTTTGTTTATGTGATGTATCACATTGATGGATTTGTGTATGTTGAACCATCCTGTGCCCCGGGATGAACCCCACTTGGTCGTGATGAATAATCTTTTTAATGCATTGTTGTATTCGATTTGCTAGAATTTTATTTAGGATTTTTGCATCGGTATTCATCAAAGATATTGGTCTGTAGTTTTTTTGTGCTGTCCTTACCAGGTTTTGGTATCAGGGTAATGTTGGCCTCATAAAATGAGTTAGGGAGTACTGTCTCTTCTTCAATTTTTGGAAGAGTTTGTGCAGAATTGGTATTAGATCCTCTTTGAAGGTTTGGTAGAATTCACTAGTGAAGCCATCTGGTCCCGGACTTTTGCTTTTGGGAAGGTTTTGGATGACTGATTCAATTTACACTGGTGATCGGTCTGTTTAGATTTTCCAGTTCTTCATGGTTCAGCCTTGAAGGCTATATGTTTCTAAGAACTTGTCCATTTCTTCTAGGTTGTTGAATTTGGTGGCATATAGTCCTTCATAGTATTCTTGGATGATCCTTTGTATTTCTGTGGTGTCCGTGATAACTTCCCTTTTAGTTTCTGATTTTGTTAATCAGTGTCTTCTCTCTTTTTATCTTAGTAAGTCTAGCCAAGGGGTTGTCAAATTGTTAATGTTTTCAAAGAACCAGCTCTTTGTCACATTAATTTTTTCTATTGTCTTTTTGTTCTCTAGTTCAATTAGTTCTGCTCTAATTTTTGTTATTTCCTTTCTTCTGCTGACCTTGGGTTTTACTTGTTCTTCTTTTTCTAGTTCTTTAAGGTGTAACATGAGGTTATTTATTTGCGAGTTTTCTTGTTTCTTGATATAGGGTTGTAATGAGAAAAATATCCCTCTTAAAACTGCTTTCGCTGCATCCCAAAAATTTTGGTAGGATGTATTTTCACTGTCATTTGTTTCTATGTATCTTTTGATCTCTCCTCTAATTTCTTCTTTGACCCAGTCCTTCTTTAAAAGTATGTTGTTTAATCTCCATGTATTTGTGTTTTTTCCCGCTTTCTTTTTACAGTTGATATCCAATTTCAAAGCCTTGTGATCAGAGAATATGCATGGTATGATTTCAATCTTCTTAAATTTGTTGAGACTGATTTTATGTCCCAATATATGGTCTATCCTTGAGAATGTTCCATGTACACTAGAAAAGAATGTATAGTCTGATGTTTTAGGATGAAGTGCTCTATAAATGTCAATTATGTCCATTTCATCTAATGTGTCATTTAGGGCTACTATTTCGTGATTTATTCTATTTGGATGATCTATCCATAGCTGTCAATAATGTATTTAAGTCCCCTAGTATAATTGTGTTTTGGTCAATTTCTCCCTTTAGTTCTGTTAGTAGTTGCTTGGTGTATTTCTGTGCTCCCTGACTGGGGGCATAAATATTGATGACTGTTATGTCTTCTTGTTGTACAGTCCCCTTCACCATTATGAAATGTCCATCTTTGTCTCTCTTATCTTTTTCACCTTGAAGTCTGTTTCACCTTATATCATTATGGCTACACCTGATTTTCTCTGGGTACCATTTGCTTGGAGTGTCAATTTTCACCCTTTCACTTTGAGTCTATCCTTGTCTTTGTAGCTGAGATGTGTCTCTTGGAGACAGCATATGTTTGGGTTTAGTTTTTTGATCCAATCTGCTACTCTGTGCCTTTTCATTGGTGAGTTCAGTCCATTTACATTTATGGTGAATATTGATATGTGAGGATTTCCTGTCATTCTATCTTTAGTTTTCTGGTAAGGCTGTGTCTCCATTGTTTCTTTGCCTTTTTGTTGTTGTCTATTATTTCTGTGTGGTGGTATTCTATGATGTTTCCCTCTGTTTCTTCTTTTATTTCAGTATATATTTCAGTTCTGGATTTTTTTTGAGTGGTTACCCTTAAGTTTATGTGAAAGAAAGTTTGATATTTAGAATATTCCATTTTCTTCAGCACGCATACTTTCTCCATTCCCATATTCCGGTTCAGGCCTTTACTCTTCCCCTTTTTGAGTTTTGGTTGCCACAAATTGTCCCTGTTGATGGTGGTCAAATAGCCTCCTTTAGTATTTCTTGTAGTGCAGGTCGTGTATTAGAAAATTCCCTCAGCTTCTTTATGTTTGGAAAGGTCTTTATTCCTCCTTCATATCTAAAGGATATCTTTGATGGATATATTATTCTTGGCTCATGATTTCTCTTTTTCAATAGTTTGAATATTTGGTTCCAGTCCCTCCTTGCTTGTAGAGATTTTGCTGAGAAATCTGATGATAACCTAATGGGCTTTCCTTTGTTTGTTACTGTCATCTTTTCCCTGGCTGCCTTGAGGATTCTTTCTTTGTCGTTGATTTTAGACAGCTTCAATACAATGTGCCTTGGAGAAGGCCTGTTGGGATTGAGGTAACTAGGTGTTCTATTTGCTTCTTGGATTCGAGGGTCCAGTTCTGTCCACAAATTTGGGAAGTTCTCATCGACAATTTGTTTGAATATATTCTCTGTTCCCTTCTCTCTTTCTTCTCCTTCTGGTATGCCCATTATTCTTATATTGCTCTTTCTGATGGAGTCAGAAAGTTCTTGTAGAGTTCTTTCATTTCTTTTAAGTCTCAAGTCTCTTTCTTCTTCTATCTGTATCATTTCCAGGTTTCTATCTTCGATGTCACTGATTCTTTGCTCCATCTGGTCAACTCTACTACCTAAGCTGGTTATTTCATTCTTAATTTCTTCTATTGAGTTCTTAATCTCCAGAAATTCTCTTTGGTTCTTTTTAAAAATTTCAATCTCTTTCATAAAATGCTCATGCTGTTCTTTGATTGAGTTTCTGAGTTCATTTAAGTGCCTATCTGTGTTTTCTTGTATCTCGTTGAGTTTTTTCAGAACTGCAATCTTGAATTCTCTGTCATTTAAGTCACATATTTCTGTATCTTTAATGGGCTTCTCTGGAGATTCTTCACTTTCTTTCTGAGCTATCTTGTTGCCTTGTTTATTCATGGCAATTACTGGTTTACTATTTCTCTTCCTAGACATCTACAGGAGTGACTTCTGCAACAGCTTGATAGGAATAGGTCTTTCTTTTGTTTTCCAGTACTTGTTGGTAGAATGTTTTATTATTTCTCCAACTGCAATTTTTCTTCTCCCACACGGTACTGCTATGTTTTCTCTGCACTATTCCTGCTTCTCACATAATGGGGGGATTCCCTGGGAGACGTGCTTCTCCTCTGTTAATAGTTCGTCTAGGTCACAGGGCACAGTGTCCCGGTGGGTATGCGGAGAGCTTTTGATGTTCCAAAGCTCTTCCAGCTCCTGATTCAGAGCCCGTATGTTTCACCAGTTCTGTTTACTCCTGCAGGGATATGCCCAGATAGGTGGGGCCAGGGGCGGGTTGAGTTGTGAGAGGTGGCCCAGAGCAATGGCAGTGACCACCACCACAGCCGGTCCTGCTTCCACAGCTTCCTCCCCTTTGCCGGAACTAGTTGGGCTGTGAATCTGTGTCTGCGGTCCACAGTTCTCAAAACAGCAAATTTTCTGTTCTTTTGATCTGATAGTGCTACTGTTCCGCTTCTAGCACCGGGCAGGTGGGGGTGGGGCGAGCTCTGGGAGGGTAGGGAGGGGGCTGCTAGTCTCAGTGACTTAGGCTCCGTTCTCTGTAGGGCAGTGCGGGCTTAAACTAATATTTTCAGCCTTCTTCCCTCAGTCTTTTCTCCGAGGTCTCTGCTGTGAGCGTTGGGTTCAGCCGTGTTATATGCTGTCCCCTCAGCCCTGTGGAGCCCTGGTGGAGCCCTAGCAGTCCGATCTCCCGCAGCTACGGTAGTTGCGGGAAGTAGCGAGCTCCGCGCACTGAGCTGGGTCTGAGTCCTGCGCCCGTGCGGCTCCGTCTCCGCACTTCTCCCTTTCCTCCTCCCTCCACTCGCGCGAATCTCCCACCTGTAGGTAATTTCAGTCGGTAGTGGGCCTCTTCATCTTGCCTGTCTGCTGTGCAGGGAGTCCTTTGTGGAGTTTTTGTTGTTCGATTCTTTGTAAATTCCAGGGGAGCTTTACAGAGGCTCACCTCATGCCACCATTTTTCCGGAAATCCACACATTTCCATATCTTTAACTTCATTTTCTGGAGACATCACTTTCTTTCTGAGCTGTCTTGTTGCCTTGGTTATTCATAGCAATTAACGATTTATTATTTCTTTTCCTAGACAGGAGTGAGTTATGCAACAGGTTGATAGAAAGAGGTCTTTCTTTTGTTTTCCAGTACGTGTTGGTAGAATGTTTTATTTTTTCTCCGACTGCAGCCCTTTTTTTCTCTCTCACACTGTAGTGTTAAGTTTTCTCTGCACTATTCCAGCTTCTCACACAATGGGGTATTCCCTGGAAGGTGGGCTTCTCCTCTGTTAACAGGTCGCCTGGGTCATAGGGCATCGTGTCCCTGTAGGGACGCGGAGAGCTTTTGAATTTCCAAAGCTCTTCCTGTACCAGATTGAGAGCCTGTGAGTTTCATCAGTTCTGTTTACACTTGCAGGGATCCACCCAGATAGGTGGGGACAGGGGCGGTGTGAGTTGTGAGAGGTGGCCCAGAGCAATGGCAGTGACCATCACCACCACCACAGCCAGTCCTGCTTCCACAGCTCCCTCCCCTTTGCCAGAACTAGTTGAGCTGTGAATTTGTGTCTGTGGACCACGGTTCTCAGAACAGCAAATATTCTGTTCTTTTGATCTGACACTGCTACTGTTCCACTTCTAGCAATGGGCAGGTGGAGGCCAGATGAGCTCTGTGAGGGTAGGGAGGGGGCGGCTAGTCTCAGTGCCTAAGGCTTCTGTTCTCTGCTTGGCAGTGAGGGCTTAAACCACCATTTTCAGCCTTCTTCCCTCAGTCTTTTCTCCGAGATCTCTGCTGTGAGCGTTGGGTTCAGCCGTGTTATATGCTTTCCCCTCAGCCCTGTGGGCCATAAGTGGAGCCCTAGCAATCTGAGTTCTTCCCTCTCTCGCAGCTGCAGTAGTTCCAGGATGCAGCGAGCTCGGAGCACTGAGCTAGGTCTGCGTCCTGCACCTGCGCGGCTCCGTCTCCACACTTCTCCCTTCCCACCTCCCCTGCTCGCACAATTTGCCCACCTCTCGATGAATTCAGTAGTGAGACTCTTCGTCTTGTCTGTCTGATGTGCAGGGAGTCGTTTTTGGTGTTATAGCTGTTTAATTTGTTGTAAATTCCAGGGGAGATTTCCAGAGGCTCACCTCACTCTGCCATTTTTGTGACCTTCTCGTATTAAAAATTTTTTTAAGTGTGTTTGTCCAGGGCCCATCAGCTCCAAGTCAAGTAGTTGTTTCAATCTAGTTGTGGAGGGTGCAGCTCATAGTGGCCCATGCGAGCATCGAACCAGCAATTTTGTTGTTAATAGCACTGCCATGTAATCAACTGAGCTAACTGACCACCTTCAGGTTGCTTTTCAAAGTAGTCAAAAGCTGGACACTGGCATAAAAACTGAATCTGCATTAACTCTGTAAAAACCACCGGTCATGTCTTGTGACTTTCTAGGACTCTGCCCTGCCTAGTTAGTGCTACACTGCTGAGGGCACTCACAAAAATGGGTCAGCAAGCCTGGTCAGCACACCTGAATATGCTCTTTCAATGGCTGAGCCTTATCGGCAGCTGGAGGGTGTCAGTAAGCCTCGGGAGCCCTGAACCTTTTGCTAAGCTGCCCCAGGCCCAATACTAGTGGCAGCTAGGCTTGGTTCACAGCAAGGCAATTCCCACACTCCTCCAGGTCCTACAAAGTAACTGTGGACAAGTAAAAGGCAGGCTAAAATTAGCCTGCATGGGAACCCCTCCCAAGAGACACCAGAAACAACACACCCAAAGGCCAGCTTCAGAACACACCAGAGCACTACCTAGTTAGCCCTATAAGTGGCACACCCAAAGAAGGGGGCTCAACCAGCACAGGAGCCTGCAGGGGCGAATATTCCTCTGATGATGGGTCAGCCTCAACCCACACAGCACCTCATAAAATGTGAATGTAGCCAATCCTTACAGCCACGTCATCCTGGGAGACAATCCCTCTCACTGACATACCAAAAGCAACCAAGGCTCGGTTACAACAGGAGAACACACAACACACCCAAGGGACACTCAGGCCAGAAGGGGTGGACAGGAAATATTTAAAGCAATGGGGGGGAAAATGGTTCTACAACCAAGACTACTCTACCTAGTAAAGCTATCACTAAAAATTGAAGGAGAGTTAAAGAGATTCCCAGACAACAAAAAGTTAAAGGAATTCATTATGATGAAGCCAGTATTACAAGAAATGGTGAAAGGACTTCTTTAAGCAGAAGAAAGGAGAAAACAAACAAACAAAATGGAGATCAAAAATATAAATAATCAAATGGCAATAATTATGTACCTATCAATAATCACTTTAAATGTAAATGGATTAAATGCTCCAATCAAAAGACATGGGGTAGCTGAGAGAAAAAGACCCATGCATATGCTGTCTACAAGAGACCCACCCCAGATCAAAAGACACACAGAGACTGAAAAAAAGAGATGGAAAAGAGAGTTCATGCAAATGGCAATGAGAAAAGAGCTGGAGTGGCAATACTTATATCAGACAAAATAGACTTTAATACAAAGGCTATAATAAGAAACAAAGAAGCACATTACAGAGTAACGAATGAGTCAACCCAATCAGAGGATATCACCCTCGTAAAGATTTATGCACCCAACATAGGAGCAGCTAGATATATAAAGCAAGTGTTCACTGACATAAAGGCAGAGATCAACAATAACATAATCATAGTAGGGTATTTTAACACCCCACTGACACCAATGCAAAGATCTTCCAGACAGAAAACCAACACAATAACAGTGGCTTTAAATGGCACACTGGAACAGATGCATTTAATTGATAATTTTAGAGCCTTTCATCCCAAAGTAGCAGAATATACATTCTCTTCAAGTGCTCATAAAACATTGTCAAAGATAGATCACATGTTAGGCCACAAAACGAGTCTCAATACATTTAAAAAGATTGAAATCACATGAAGCGTCTTCTCTGACCATAGTGGTATAACACTAGAAGTCAATTACAAGAAAAAAACCTGAAAAACACACAAACATTTGAGGGCTAAATAACGTGCCACTAAATAATTAATGGGTTAAGAATGAGATCAAGGAAGAAATCTAAAGATACCTTCAGACAAACAACAATGAAAACACAGCAACCCAAAAACTATTGGAAACAGTGAAAGCATTCCTAAAAAAGAATTTCATAGTAATGCAGGGCTATGTAAAGAAAAAAACAAATAACAAATCTCAAGTCAACAGTCCATCTTTACACCTAAGGAAATTGGAAAAAGAACGGCAAACAAAGTCCAAAGTGAGTAGAAGGAATGAAATAATAAAGATCAGAGAGAAAATAAGCAAAATAGAGACTGAAAAAAAAAAAAAAGAAAAAGCATCAGTGAAACCGAGAGCTGTTTTTTTGAAAAGTTAAACAAAATTGACAAACCTTTAAGAAAAAGAAATAAAAGAGAGAGGACCCAAATAAATAAAATCAGAAATGAAAGAGAAGTAACAACAGACACCACAAAATACAAAATACAAAAAAAAAAAAAAAAAAAAAAAAAAAAAAAAATTAAGAAAATACCAACAAACTGGACAATCTGGAAGAAATGGATTAATTTCTAGAAGCATACAATCTACCAAGGCTAAATCAGGAAGAAAAGAAAATCTGAACAGACCAATTACCACCAACAAAATTAAATCAGTAATCAACAAGCTACCAACAAACAACAGTCCTCAAACAGATGGCTTCACAGGTGATTTTTACCAAACATTCAAAAAAGAATGAGCACTTACAAAATATCCTCCTCAAACTATTCCAAAAAACCCAAGAGGAGGGAAGACTTCCAAGCTCATTTTATGAGGCCAACTGCTTCCAAAACCAGATGAAGACATTACAAAAAAAAAAAAAGGAAAGAAAAAAAAGTATAGGTTGATATCCCTGATGAACATAAATTCAAAAATCCTCATAAAAATATTAGTAAACCGAATTGAGCAATACATTAAAAAGATCAGACACCATTATCAAGCAGGATTCATTTCTGGTATGCAATATCCACAAATCAATTAATGTAATACACCACATAAACAAAATAAAAAATAAAAATCATATGGTCTTATCAATAGATGCAGCAAAAGCATTTGACAAAATCTAGCATCAATGTGGAAATTGAGGGAACTTATCTCATCATAATAAAGGCCATATATGACAAACCCACAGCTAATATCATACTCAGTGGGGAAAAGCTAATATCATTCCCCTTAAGACCAAGAACAAGACAAGGTTGCCCACTTTCACCACTTTTATTTAACATAGTACTGGAAGTTCTAGCCACAGAAATCAGACAATAAAAAGAAATCGAATTCATCCAAATGGGAAAGGAAGAGGTAAAACTGTCATTATTTGCAGATGAGATACTATATAGAGAAAGCCCACCAAAGATTTCAACAAAAAAACTGTTAGAACTGATAAATGAATTTAGTAAAACAGCAGGATACAAAATTAGTATTCAGAAATCAGTTGCATTTTTATACACCAATAACAAACTATTAGAAAGAGAAATTAAGAAAATAATCCCATTTACAATTGCATCAAAAAATAAAATACTTAGGAATAAATTTAACCAAGAAAGTAAGAGAACTGTACTTAGAAAACTTTAAAACATTGAAGAAAGTAATTAAAGAACATACAAATAAATGGAAGCACATAACATGCTCATGGATAGGAAGAATTAATATAGTTAAAATGTCCATACCACCCAAAGCAATCTACAGATTCAATGCAATCACTATCAAAAGAACATTAGCATTTTTCACAAAACTAGAACAAATAATCTTAAAATTTATATGGACCCATAAAAGACCCGGAATAACTGGCACTCTTGAGAAAGAAGAACAAAACTGGAGGTATCACGCTACCTGATATCAAATTATACTACAAGGCCATAGTAATAAAAACAACATGGTGTTGACATAAAAGACACATAGATCAATGTAACAGATTAAGGAGTCCAGAAATAATTCATACCCATATAGTCATTTATTCTATAATAAATGAAGCAGGAATTTACATCGGGGTAAATGTCATGTATTCAATATATGGTGCTTGGAAAACTGGACAGATATATGCAAAAAAATAAAAATGAAGCTTGCCCACTTTCTTATGCCATATACGAGAATAAACTCAAAATAGATTAAAGACTTAAATGTAAGACCTGAAACTATAAAACTCCTAGAAGAAAATAGAGGAAGTAAACTCTTAGACGTTACCTTTAGTAATATTTTTACTGATATATCTCCTCAGACATTAAAAACAAAAGAAAAAATAAACATGGGATTGCATAAAATTTTTTGCACAGCAAAAGAAACCATCAACAAAATGAAATGACATCCTACTGAATGCAAGAAGATATTTGCTAATGATACATCTGGTAAGGGGTTAATATCCAAACTTTATTAAAAACTCATACAACTCAGCACCACAAAACAACCCAATTAACAACCCGATTACTGGGCAGAGAACCTGAATAGGCATTTCTCCAGAGAGAATATACAGATGGCCAATAAACATGTGAAAAGATGCTCAACGTCACCAATCAAATAAAAACCACAATGAGATAACACCTCACCCCTGTCAGAAAACCTATCATCAATAAATCAACAAACAGCAATTGTTAGCGAGATTGTGGAGAAAAAGGAATCCTGTGTACTTTTGGTAAGATTGCAAATTGGTGCAGCCACTATGGAAAAAAATATGGAGTTTCCTCAAAAACTTAAAAATAGAACTACCTTATGACCTGGCAATTGCACTCCTGGGTATTTATACAAAGAAATACAAAACACTAATTCCAAAAATATGTGTACCCCTATGTTTATTGCACCACTATTCACAATAACCTATATATGTAAACAACTGAAATGCCTATCAATAGATGACTGGATAAATTATGGTACATTCATACAATGGAATATGTAATGATGAGTGGGGAAAAGAAAGAGGAGGGACATATGCTAAAATGGGGCTAATTAATTTATTTAGCAATATCCAATAGCAAAAAACAAAGGCAATTAGTAGAATATGTTGATGTCAGAAAGTAAAGATGGCTAAGACGAAACTATATACTTTGATAACAATGTCATGTCAGAGGAGTACACATACTTACAAATTTAAGAGATTACAACATATGTTTACTATTGATCAAAATTCACTTGGCTAAATACACAAATAACATCAGTAAGGAGTATCCAAAAGCAGTAATAAGCTCTATAGGATAGTAACTATTACAGTAGATGCCAAATGCTCACCATACTGGGGGAAAACAGCACTGGAAAAGTCATAAATCAAAACCTTGCCAGGTCTGTAGCTGAGAAAAACTCAGGTGTCTTCCACACCGCAGCTTACAAGTTTCCAAGATGCTGCTGTTGTTGGCGTTGTTGTTGTTGTTGTTAGAAGTCAAGGCATCTTCTGATGCTATAAGCTGCAAACTACACATAAGTTTTCAAGGTGTTAACAATCTGAAGAATATTGCTGCTGTTGTCGTTGCTGTTGTTAGAAGTTAGGACGTCTTCTGATATTGTAAACTGCAAGCTGCACACAAGTTTTCTAGATGCTAACAAGTTCTCAAGAAGGCTAATTATGGGGAACAACACTGGAGAGGTCGGAACCAGCCAGCCCTCACCAGGTTCGTGGCTGGAAGTCAGGACCTCCCCTGGTGTTGTTAGCTGCATGTTGCTGGAGGTCTTCAAAATGTTAGAATGATGAGAAATCACCAATGACAAATGACCAAATGATGAAATAATAATAATAATAATAATAATAATAATAATAATAATAATTGCACTGTCAACTGAGGTCTGCCTTATATATTTTTCTCAGGTGTACCTTAGAGCTAAGTTTCTTGTCCCTGCCTCCCCCTCCGGGAATGGTCAGTTCTGGGAGGGTCCGGCAGTTACTGATATGAATGCTGCCCATCTGGCTGATGGGCCAATTCATCCAGACAAGCAATATCTACTGTTCTTGCTTGGAACCATCAGCCCAAGGTCTTCCAAAGCCTGGCAACGTGCTTGTCGCATTGTCCTGATATAACTTAGCTATTTCTTTACTTCATCTGCTGATGTGGGCAAAACAGAACAAAGAGGGAATTCTCTCAACCCCTGATCAAGAATTTCTTTAACCCTAAGCTAAGCATCACACAACACAGACAGAACAACAAACATCATCTCATATCTCTCCTACTCGAGAGAATGAGACCAAACAGAAAACCTCATCTCACGTCTCCCCTGCTCAGGAGAATGAGACCCAGAAAGCAACATCATCTCATGTCTCCCCTGATCGGGAGGATGAGACCAAAGGGGGAATTTACTCAACCCCTGACCATAGCACAGAAATCACCTCACATACAGGAACAGATAAAAGCTAATAGACAAAAGTTCACATCAACCAATGAAGGCAAATTTTCTTCAACATCTTCCCTACACAGTATTACTCTGCCATAAAATAGAATGAAATCTTACCATTTGCAACAGTATGAAAGGACCTAGAGAATATTATGTTAAGTGAAATATGTCAGACTGAGGAAGACAAATACCATATGATCTCACTTACATGTGGAATATGAAGAACAGAATAAATGAATGAACCAAACTGAAATAGACTCATAAAAAGAGAACAAACTGATGTTTGCTAGACTGGAGAGAGTTTGGAGGGGGTGGATGAGACAGATGAAGGGATTAGGACGTACAAATTGGCAGTCACAAAATAGTCATGGGTTGTGAAATACAGTATGGGGAATATAGTCAATAATGTAAAAACTATATGGTGTCAGATGGGTACTAGACTTATTGGGGGGATCACTTCATAAATTATATAAATGCCTAATGACTGCACTGTACATCTGAAACTAATATAAAATAATATGTCTCACACACAAACACACACAGAGATGAGGTCTGACAATTAAGTTCACAAACTGGCCAATGTGTACCTACATTGGCTGCACTGTACAGACAGGTCACTAAGGTTTCATAACCTTGGTATATCAGGGTATCACAGCTGTGTTCATTTCAATGTGTGGCAGTGTCTTGCTGACTGGTGTTCATTATTATTGTTGTGTGTTTTTGTGTGCCATCGCAAGAATGTCTGAGCTTGAATTAGAGCAACAAACATTAAATTTCTTGTTAAACTTGGCAAGAATGGAAGCGAAATAAACTTGGACATGTTAGTCCAAGTTTATGGGGATAATGCCATTAAGAAAACGACAGTGTACAAATGGATTAAACATCTTTCTGAGGGAAAAGAGCATAAAGAGAGATCCAGGCAGGCAATAATGACCAGAACTGATGAAAACATTGCAAACATTCATCGAATTGTGCATCAAAATTGTCGGCTGACTATGAGAAGCATAGCAGACCAAGTAAACATTGATAGAGAACCAGTTAGGAAAATCTTAACTGAAACTCTTGGCATGAGAAACGTGTGTGCAAAAATGGTCCCAAAGGAGCTCACCAATGAACAATAGTAAAGGAGAGTCCAAGTTTGCCACCACTTTTTGGAGAGGCAAGACGATGTTTTGGGCCATGTTATCCCTAGTGATGAAACATGGTTGTAGCAATATGACCCTGAAACAAAGCATCAAAGTGCACAATGGAAATCAGCCAATTCTCCATAACCAAAAAAGTTCTATCAGTCCAAATCAAGAGTCAAAACAATGTTGCTAACATTTTTTTATATCAGAGGGATTACTCATTAGGAATTTGTAACAACTAGACAAATAGTCAAGTTTACTATTTGGAAGTGCTGAAAAGACTACGTGAAAAACAAAAACAACCTGAACTTTTCACCAACAATTCATGGCTCTTGCATCACGACAATGCACCAGCTCACACAGCACTATCTGTGAGGGAGTTTTTAGCCAGTAAACAAAGAACTGTGTTAGAACACGCCTACTCACCTGATCTGGCCCCCGATGACTTCTTTTTTTACCCGAAGATAAAGGAAATATTGAAAGGAGGACATTTTGATGACATTTAGGACATCAAGGGTAATACAATGACAGCTCTGATGGCTAATCCAAAAAAGGAGTTCCAAAGTTGCTTTGAAGGGTGGACTAGGTGCTGGCATAGGTGCATAGCTTCCCAAGGGGAGTACTTATAAGGTGACCATAGTGATATTCAGCAGTGAGGTATGTAGCATTTTTTCTAGGATGAGTTCACAAACGTAATTGTCAGACCTCTGTGTGTGTGTGTGTGTGTGTGTGTGTGTGTATTCATGGGATGTAAAGTACAGCATAAGGAATATAATCAGTGGTATTGTAATAACTATGTATAGTGTCAGATGTGTAGTACACTTGGGGGGTTACCACTTTGTGAGGGGTGTAAATGTCTAATCATTAAGTTGTTTCATACATCTGAAATGAATAATAAAAATAATAATAAAACAATAAGCATAAATCATGATTCTCACCCTCAAGAAGATTGGGGAAATAAGATTTACACTAAAGAAACAAGGAAGAACAATAGAATCACCATTTTTAGACCCATTAAGGTGCACAAAAAGGTAGCATTTAAGTCTGGGGTCACCATCCTGATTTTATACAATGAGAGTTTAGGGAACAACTACCACTTAGGACTTCTCAAAAAAAAAAAAAAAAAAAAGCGATTTCCAGGAAATAAATTTTAGATGAGTGACTTTCTCACTGATATCAGCAGTTGAATGAAGAAATGGGGAACAAGTATGAAAATTCTTAATCTCCTTTACTCACATGTTTGTCAATCTGTATACCAGTCCTCTGGTTCTTACAGTTTTCTGCCAGTGTAGCTGACGTTGCAACATGTTTTAGGTAAATGAGGCTAACATGCTCTGCTCTCTCCAGCAACATTCGGGTCTGATTTCTGATGGAATACATTAAACTAGAGGATAAAAGGGATTTCTAATTTATACCTGCCCTTCTTGAAATATTCAAAAAAACTAAAGAAGAGGCAATACTTCCTAATTAATTTTTTATGAGGCCAACATTACCCTGATACCAAAACTTGGTAAGGATAACACAAGAAAACTACAGACCAATTGTCTCTGATGAATACATATGCAAAAATCCTAAACAAAATACAAGAAAATCAAACACAACAGCACATTAAAAAGATTATACATCGTGATGAAGTGGGGTTCATCCTAGGAGAACAAGGATTGTTCAACATTTGCAAATCGATCAACGTGATACATCACATAAACAAAATAAAAGATAAAATCATATGATCATATCAATAGATGCAGGAAAATCACTTGAAAAGATACAACATCCATTTATGATTAAAACAGTTAATAAAATGGATATAGAAAGTACCTCAACATAATAAAGGCCATCTACTACAAACACTCAGCAAACATTGTATTTAATGGTGAAAAACTGAAAGCTTTTCTTCTAAGATTAGGAACAAAACAGGGATGCCCCCTTTCACCACTGTTATTCAACATAGTATTGGAAGTCCTCGCCAGAGCAATGAAAAAAAAGAACGAAATAAAAGACTTCCAAATTAGGAATAAAGAATTCAAATTGTCACTTTTGGCAATGACCTGACTCTTTATAAAGACTTCACCAAAAACTATTGGAAACAATTACAGTAAAGTTGCATGATATAAAAATCAATGTACAAGAACCCATTGGGTTCCTATATACTAACAATGCAATTTGAGAAAAAGAAATGAAAAAAAGAATTCCTTTGCAATTGGAATAAACTTAGCAAAGAATAACCTTAGCAAATAATGTGAAGGACCTATACACTGAAAAATATAAGCATTATTGAAAGAAATAAAAGAAGACACAAGAAAATGGAAAGATAGTGCGTGTTCATGAGTTGGAAGAATCAACATAGTTAAAATGGCCATATTACCCAAAGCAATATACAGGTTTGATGCAATCCCCATCAAAATCCCAATGATCTTTTTTTAAAAAGAAACAGAACAAAAAAAAAATCACCAGATTTGTATGGTATCACAGAAGAGCCAGAAGAACCAAAGCAACCCTGAGAAATGAAATAAGGACAGAGATATCATGTTCCCTGACTTCAACTTACACCAGAGAGAGACAATAATCAAAACAGCATAGTGTAGGCAGAAAAACAGATACATAGACCAATGAAATAAGAACTGAGAACCAGAAATAAACCTACATATATATGGGCAGATAATTTGGAACAAAGGAGCCAAAAACACACAATGGAGAAAAGACAGACTCTTCAATAAATAGTGTTGGGAAAATTGGAAAGCCACAAGCAAAAGACAAGACCTAACTGCTATCTGTCACCATGTACCAAAATTAACTCAAAATGGATCAAAGACCTAAACATAAGACCTGAAACAATGAATTGCATAGAAAAAAACATAGGCACTAAACTTATGGACCTTGAGTTCAAAAAGGATGTTACGAATTTGACCTCAAAGGCAAGGGAAATAAAAGCAAAGATAAATGAATGGGACTATATCAAACTAAAAGGCTTCTGCACAGGACAAGAAACCAGCAACAAAACAGAGAGTCTAACAATCAAATCGGAGAAAATATTTGCAAACAACAACTCCGATAAGGGGCTAATATCCAAAATATATAACGAACCTGTACAACTTAAGAACAATAAAATCCAATTAAAAAATGGGCAGAGTTCCCATTGTGTTCCAGCTTGTACTTTGCCTTCACACACGCACATCTCCAAGGAATCCATTGAAGGGGAGGGACTGATGTAATTCCATCGGGCCTCAGTTTGCTGAAGCACTCCCTTGTGAAATCCTGGGAAGAGTGCGGGTGAACAAACGGTTTGGCAGCTGTAAGGCAACATGTATATATACGTATACATATATATAATTTTTGTTTTAATTAAATTTATTGGGGTGACAATTGTTAGTAAAATTACATAGATTTCAGGTGTACAATTCTGTATTACATCATCTATAAATCCCATTGTGTGTTCATCACCCAGAGGAACTTTCAGAAAGACTGCCAGCAGGCTACTAACACACAGATCTTGAGATTAACCATCTTTTATCTCTTTAGAAGTTTACCAATAAAAACTACGCGTTGGCCCAATTAGGAGTTCAGTCCCTGAGGCTGATCCCCTCGCCCCGAGCTTTGCACTCTAAAAAAAAAAAAAAATGGGCAGAGGACCTGACACTTCTCCCAAGAAGACATACAAATGACCAAAAGATATATGAAAAGATGCTCAACTTCTAGTTATTAGGGAAATGCAAATCAAAACCACAATGAGATATCACCTCACACCTGTTAGAATGGCTATTATCAGAGAGAAATAATAAGTGTTGGATAGGTTGTGGAGAAAATGGTACCTGCATACACTGCTGGTGGGAATATAAATTGGTACAGCCACTATGGAAAATAGCATGGAGGATCCTCAAAAAATTAAGAATAGTAGGGCCAGCCAGGTGACTCAGGTGGTTGGAGTGCCGTGCTCCTAACACCGAGGTCACTGGTTTGATTCCCACATGGGCCATTGAGCTGCGCCCTCTACAGCTAAGATTGTGAAAACAATCTCCCTGGAGCTGGGCTGCCGTGAGCAGCCAGAGGTTGGCATGGTGCTATGGGCTACCGTGTGCTGCCATGAGTGGATAGTGGCCAGTGTGAACAGTCGGCAGACGGCAAGAGCTGCCATGAGCTGCTGTGAGCGACCGACTGCCTCAGCCAGGGGGTGGAGCACAGGGCTCATAATGCCAGCATGGGCCAGGGAGCTGTGTCCTACACAACTAGACTGAGAAACAATGGCTTGAACCAGAGTGGGGGTGGAGGGGGAAGCGGAAGAAAGGGGAAAAAAAAATTAAGAAGAGAAATACCATATGACCCAGCAATCCCTCTTCTGAGTATCTACCAAAAAAATCTGAAAACATTTACTCATAAAGATATATGTACTGCTATATTCATTGCAGCATTATTCACAGTGGCCAAGACATGAAAAACCCAAAGTGCCCTTTCTTAGATAAAGAAGATATGGAACATATATACAATGGAATATTACACAACCATGAGAAAATATGAAATACTTCCATTTGTGACAACCTCGATGGGTCTTAAGATTATAATGCTAAGTGAAATAAGTCAGACAGAAAAAGTTGAGAATCATATGATTTTACTCATATGTGGGATATAAAAATGAAGGCAACAAAGGAACAAGACACACAAATAAAAACTCACAGACACAGACAACGGTTTAGTGGTTACCAG
Organism: Rhinolophus sinicus; assembly: GCF_036562045.2. Classification (NCBI taxonomy): domain Eukaryota; kingdom Metazoa; phylum Chordata; class Mammalia; order Chiroptera; family Rhinolophidae; genus Rhinolophus; species Rhinolophus sinicus. Next base: position 77,717,639 of record NC_133756.1, on the reverse strand, counting down.
AAGGTAAGGGGGCAGGAGGTGGTAGAAAAGGGTAAAGGGGGTCAAATATATGGTGATGGAAGGAGAACTATTCTGGGTAGTGAACACACAATGTGATACATAGATGATATAGTACAGAGCTGTACGCTTTAAACCTATATAATTTTATTAACCAATGTCACCCCAATAAATTTAATTTAAAAAAAAGAAAAGAAAATATTTCAAAAAGGCACTTCTTCAAGTTTCATAATCACAAACTATGAGGAACACACATATAAGGCCTGTCTGATGTTTCAGTAGCCAGGCAGTTTGTTCAAAACAGAACAGGCCTGGGCATGCTGTCATAAGCAGATTCTCTATATCAATTCCATAGTTACAAATTAATAATTTACAATGATTTATCTAGCTTAATTTACACAACTGCCCTCAGAAATCTATTTAAATGCATGAAAGCCCCATTATCTTAAAAATACATTGGTTGGTAAAAAGTACAGTGAAAGATCTTATAGCAACAAATTAAAAGAATAAAATTTCTCCTACATGTGAAAAAGAAAGGAGGACAGCTCTCGTATCCTGTCCTGAACTCTGAAGTCTGATTTTGTGACCATGGACAAATCAATTCATCTCTCTGAGATGTTTCCTTGATTTGAATTCAGTAAAAATAATGACACCTTCTTCAGTCTATTGTGGGAACAGTTGGTCATAAGGTGAAATGTATAAGACTCCTTTGAAGTTTAAGTGCAATAAAAAATAAAAATATTAGAAAGACATCAACTAGAACCTCAGAGATTACACTTCACATTCATGATTTAAATAAGCAATTTTCCCTGTCATTTACTGGAATATTCTAAGATAATTACTTTTTATTGACTGGAGGGAGGTCTGGAACGGGAACCACAGGTCCCATCCAGTAAGAGCCACTTTGCCTTCACGTGAGAAAACAGCCACACTTGCAGCCACAGATGGCAGAATAGCTGACCTCCTCTGACAGGAAGCACACGGGTGGTTCAGAGCAACATCCACCCTGAGGAACCTTCCTCATCTAAGCCAAAAGGCACATGGTAATCAACCTGGTAGTTTATAACAAAGAGAACAGACAAGTATAAGTTTCTGAAAAATGGAGTTCCTATTAAGCAGTCAACTTTAGAGAAAAATCTCCACACTACTGTGTGTGAGTGAGTCTGATGGTGGTGGTGGTGATGGTGGTGGTGGTGGTATGTGTGTGTTGTGTGCATGTGGTGTGTGGGGGGAAGGGTGGTGTGTGTGTGGTATGTGCATGTGGTGTGTGTGGGGGAGGGTGGTATGTGTGGGGGAGGGTGTTATGTGTGTGGTGTGGGATGTGTGTGTGTGAATAGTGTGTGTGTAGGGTGCAGTATGTGTGTGCAGTGTGTATGGTATGTATGTGTGTGGGTATGTGTGGTGTGTGTGTGTGGTATGTTGTGTGGGTGACTTAGCAAGTTGTCAGCATGTCAATGAGCAGACATCCTTTTACAGTCAGGGTTCAATAAATGGTGAAAGGTAAAAGAGAAGTGGGGAAAAAATAATAGAAGGTGAAACTAATACAAGCAAGCAAAGGTTGACTCACTGATGAAAATTCTCTCTAAACCTAACATTCTTGAAAAAAAAATAAATAACTCAAGCTGATAGCGAAATCATCAGGAACACCAAAGTAGACTTTTTTTGATAGGATATAATTTCCTGAATTCTTTTCTTTTTAATTTTAGTGATGATTTATATAGTACATACAATTCTGAAAGGTGCTTTCCCAGATACTGAGAAGGCACAGCTAGTCACCCAATTTACCCACTCTTTCTAAATTCAGAGTTATTATTATGCAAGACTTTTTCCTTTTCATTAAAAAAAAATCTACTCTAAAAAAATTGGTTGGCATGCTGTGTTTCTGGATAGATACGGTTTATAGCTTTGTTTGTTGTCCTAGATGATGCAGGATATGATAAAAAGGGAATTATATTGAGGGTGTATATACATTGGAACTGGGATGGAACAGACATTAGGAACCGAAGCAACAAGTTCCTCTCTTCTTCTCTGATGGCTTGGCAGGTCATAATTTCTCTCTTTCTCTCTCTCGCCCTCCTCTCTTCCCCTCCAACCCCCCACCCCAGGTGTTCATCAAATGCCTCCTTGTCACACAACAGACTATATTCTGCCTGGCCTGAGCACAGAGTCTATTCAAAGATAAATTAAGGTGGTGTTATTGCATTTCCCAACATCCAGCAGATTAACTAAATTGTTAATTTCCAATTATTTATTTAGCACTATGCAGGAAAATTTTTAAATGCTTTATCCTAATAGGATTGTGAAGGTGGAGCTTCTTTCTTTATTGGCTAATGTTCTTGGACAGTAATACTGAGCCATCTCTGATCTCCCCGAAAGAGCAAAATAACATGACTCTCCCCAGATAATTAATCAGCTAAGACTGTCATCACAGTGAGCTTAATACTGATTTTGATGTATATCAGTGGCCCCATTTATAATAATTAAACCAGAGATACATGTTATAAGCTACATCATCCCTGTGCTAAGATGGCAGTGCCTTGTGGTTTTCCTCTGTTTTCCATCTTTCAATTACTGGGTTGAAGTCTCTCAATCGTATGGAGTGGCCCACGGTCCACAGCAACAGGGATCTCAGTTACCTACTCTCAGTCCTGGGACTACTCCTCAGAGCAGAGCTGAGCTTCCAAACACCCATTTCCACCTGGACTTGCTTCAAAATCTTTGAAATTTAAAACCAACTCATCTCAGACCTCTCTAAGTGATGTTTCACATCTTCAAGATTCCTACTGAGGAGGGTCTGAGACTGGCTTATCACTGATTCCCTCTGTTTACACATCTCTGGCATGGGGTAGCTGTGCCTTGCTTGTAAATCTTCTGTGTGATAAGCTAGTATTGGCAGATGTTTGCAGGACTTGTCTTTGCAGTGTTTTAGAGCCATGTGCTATGTTTTCCAAAGGGCACAGCTTATCTATGAACTACTTTGGCAGAGGTCCTCTTGCCTTCAGATTGTCCTTACTGTTGTTCCTACCATATCTGCTGGCAGAGCCCACACCACCAGATATAAATAGTCACCACACCATCTCCACCCCCATTCCTGGGTGTATCCTTCAGATGCTTGAAGCTACGTGGATGTTCTTCGGGTAACTCAGGGAGACTGCGCCAGTTCTAGTGCTGATGTCCCATATCCTGGGAACCCCTCACCCTAGCACAGCTGAAGAACATTCTCCCCGTGAAATCAAAGTGCTCCAACAGCCATGGAGGGCAGCAGGCAACAGTCTGAGCTCTGGCAAGTACTAAGCTCAGAAGGAAAGAACCAGAACTGGAACTGGAAAAAAATCAGAAAGCTAAGAAAACAGTCACTGTTCCCTTTCTCTAATGGACCAAGAGATCTCAAACTCGAATTCACAAGAACTTTTCAGACTTTAACTCAGTACTTTCGAAGTACTTAGGAAGCCCATCTTTCTGTGATACTTCCATTTCTTCTTCTAATAAAGGCAAATTAATCGAAAACTAAACAATATTTGCTTAAGGTATTATGTGCATGGTCAGAGCCATTGGTGGCCAACCTTCTGGGTGCCAATACAAAAAGGGTGCAGGCCCACATCTGCCTTCAGGGAACCTGCAGGCTGGCAAGTCTTAGAGCAAGTTCCTGAACAGCATAGGGCAGGCAATGGGGCCATGTCAATGTGACAGACAATAAGTATTGCAGGAGTTCAGAAGGGGACAGGCTTTCTTTCCCAGTCATGAAAAAGTGATTTTTGAGTTGAGCTTTGACAGGAAAGAATGTTGATGAGCTCATGATGTAGGGTGATATTTCACCTGAAATAGGTGAAATAAATAGCTTCTATGAACAGTAGGATATACACACTCCAGCAGACTTTAGCCTGATAGACAGTAGGTGTTCAGTAGGTGCTGCATTGTTGAATGAGGAAGTAAATATCTGCAAATTAGCAAGTGCTGTGTCATTGTTAGAGCTTTCATCTTCACCTACTCTATCTAGCTAAGGAAAGGGGAAGGCACAAAAAGGGGGAAATGGGCTTTATTCAAGTAAGCCACCTTTAAACCTTCCCCAAATCAGAGTGGAGATGCAGCAGTAACTCAGCAGAGCTTCTTGGTTTGAGGCCAGACATTATGATTTTCGGGTACCTTTCTCCTGTGCATTTCTGAGCAAACCTATGGGTGTTTTCTGTAAAGAAGACACTGCTCTCCTCTTGGCAGAAGAATGTTTGAGAGTCACCCTAGGCCATGTAGTAACAGGGGTTGCAACACTGAGCCATTTGTTCTAAACACTAAGAGCCCTGAAGATATGGCCTCACCATCTAATTACCAGGATGACTGGGAAAGACAATTACCGTTTACTTGGACTCATTAAATCCACAACTGCCACATGGCACAGCATTGTCCATGTGTAACCAAAGCTCATCAACAACCCAAAGGGTGTGGCTTGGGGGAAGAGCAGAGGTGGGGGGTGGATAGGAGCCAGGGAGTAGGTTACTATAGTCATTTTCCTCACCAGGTTATTACTTAAAAGGGCTCTAAGAGCCTACGCATACTTCCCAGCCACTACAAAACCAGATGCAGCTACCACTGGTGGCCTGGGCATTTTCCCATCTCAAGTGGTCTTAGCATTATCATGCTAGAAAACATGGAATGGGAAAGATTAGAAAATATTAGAACTATCAGAGACCATAAAGTTGATATAAGATAAGGTTCTGAACATGTATGCTCTGGATCATGGGGATGTCCAAAAATAACTCTGAATTATTAAAAGAGGCCCCCAAATGCTAAGGTGGAGCAAGAAAAGACTTCTATTGGGAACAACTAAGTGGTTGTTATCTGAAGAGACTTAGGTCAAAGAAGTAATTTGTTTCTGCCCATAAGACAACTTAGACTATAATCCATGCTTCCTGATTTCTACTCTTTCCTCTTCAACCCAATTGCTTATCTCTCCACATACACAATGTGGAGAGGTTGACTTCCCCCACTTAAAATTGAAAATGAAGCTCATGATCTATAAGCACAGAGATCTAGGACCAGAAGATGAGACCCTATGTTTACCCCAAATGAGGCAGTAACTTTAATGTCACATGACTGCCTCTACTTGGAAATCACTGACTTTGCCACCCAGTAGTAGGTTCTTCAGGGCAAATGTGAGGGAGCTTCACCTGTGCTATGCCTTGAAAACTGTCTGAATGGTGCTGGTTAACAAAGAATTCGCCAAAGATTGTAATAAAATGTGGCTGAGGACAGAACCCTTCCCTACTTCATGCTCACACTGATGTAAAAGAAGAGGAGAAAGTCACTGTAGAGATAGCCCAGGAAAAACAAACTTCATCTTGAGTAGAGGAACCTAAATAAAGTGAAGAGTAAGGTTGAAAAGAAGAGCTGCAACTTCCCATCCATCAACAATGATCAAGAGAGTGATATGCTCTTGGGTCTCCCAGGATGTCTGTCCTGGGAAGGTAAGGCCAGTATCCTGTAGATTCACCATCTGTTACAACAACTATTTTTATGTATGCTGAAATATTCATTCACACCAAACATCAATTCTGTACTGAAAAGAACTATCAGTTGCCAAAAGAGAGCATATAGCCGTAGGGAATGTGTAGGCAGGACTTGTGCAGTCCCAGAACTTTTATTTAGTCTTCTGAAACCCTGTGTGACAGTAAACCACTGCCTATTTGAAAAGCATCTTGAATGTCCTCACTCCACCTTCTGTGATTAGTGTCCAGCTAGCTCAGCACTACTCACCTCAAGTGGTACCCAAAATTACCTGAGGAATCCCTGAAAAGTGGAATATTTGGACCTCACCTCAGGAGATTCTGGTTTCACCTGGGGTAGGACCTGAGCATTAGTATCCTTCAACTTTGATTTTAATGTGCAGACAGATGTGAGAACCACTGGGCAAGATGGAGACATAGGGGAAGGGTGTCAAGTCACTTAAGAATCCCTCAGAGGATGGCAGCTGTGGCATTTCTCCTGGCTACATGAGAACAATCTCTTGGTAGTTCATTCCCAGTGAAATATGAGTTCATCTAATAATAATGATAATAATAAAAATAAATCACTAGTACCTCAATAGCAGCTACCATTTCTTGATGTTCACATGTGCCAAGTAATAAGCTAATTATTTTACCCACTTTTTGCTCATTTAAGTCTCACAGTTAACCCATGAAATACATATTATTATCTCCATGCTATGATGTGAGCAGTATGAGGCACAGAGTTAGTGCCAGTGGAGAAGGCATTAGCTCAAACTTCTCCAAAAGCCTGCTCATAAGCCTTGCACCCAGGAGAGGCAGGGCCCTCCCCAATCTACTTTCTGCATCTCTTATTTAAAAGCTTCTTCCGTCAAAGGGAATATAAGAGAGAAACCAGATAAAAGCAATATCAACTAACCAAGCTTTCTTGGAGTTGAAACAAGAGCCTTTCAACAGATTAGCAGTGGGAAAGGCTAAAGATGCAGCAGAGTGTGAATAAACTAATCTCTATAAAAAGCAGTTCTCTTAAACAGCTGAGCATGGAACAAAATGGCTGCGTGAGGTGAGCCTCTGTAAAGCCCACCTGGAATTTACAACTAATCGAACAACAATAACTCCACAAGGGACTCCCTGCACAGCAGACAGGCAAGACAAAGAGGTCCACTACTGAATGGTGGGTGAATCACACAGGTGTGGGAGGAGGGAAGGGAGAAGTGCGGAGAAGGAGCCGCGTGGGCATGGTTCGCAGACCTAGCTCAGTGCTCCGAGCTCGCTGCATCCCGGAACTACCGCAGCTGCGGGAGAGGGAAGAACTCGGACTGCTAGGGCTCCGCTTATGGCCCACAGGGCTGAAGGGGCAGCATATAACACGGCTGAACCAAATGCTCGCGGCAGAGACCTCGGAGAAAAGACTGAGGGAAGAAGGCTGAAAACATTGGTTTAAGCCCTCACTGCTGGGCAGAGAATGGAAGCCTTAGGCACTGAGACTAGCCGCGCCCTCCTTACCCTCCCAGAGCTCCCCACACCACCACCTGCCTGGTGCTAGAAAAGGAATAGTAGCAGTGTCAGACCAAAATAATAAAATATTTGCTGTTCTGAGAACTGTGGACCGCAGACACAGATACGCAGCCAAACTAGTTTTGGCAAAGGGGAGGGAGCTGTGGAAGCAGGACCGACTGTGGTGGTGATTGCCGCCATTACTCTGGGCCATCTCTCACAACTCACCCCACCCCTGACCCACCTATCTGGGCGGATACCTGCAGGAGTAAACAGAACTGCTGAAACAACCGGGTTCTGAATCTGGTGCAGAAAGAGCTTTGGAACTTCAAAAGCTCTCTGCATACCCACACAGACACAGCGCCCTGTGACCCAGGCGAAATAATAACAAAGGAGAAACCCATCTCCCAGGGAATCCCCCCACTGTGTGAGAAACTGGAATAGTGCAGAGAATACATAGCACAGTGTGAGAGAAATAAAAGGCTGCAGTAGGAGAGAAAATAAAACATTGTACCAACAAATACTGGAAAACAAAAGAAAGACCTCTTCCTATCAATGTGTTGCAGAAGCCACTCCTGCAGATGTCTAGGAAGAGAAATAGTAAATCAGTAATTGCCATGAAAAACCAAAGCAACAAGACAGCTCAGAAAGAAAGTGAAAAGTTTCCTGAAAAGAAACTTAAAGATACGGAAATATGTGACTTAAATGACAGAGAATTCAAGATTGCAGTTCTGAAAAAACTCAACAAGATGCAAGAAAACACAGAAAGGCAATTTAATGAACTCAGAAACACAATCAAAGAACAACATGAGCATTATACAAAAGACATTGAAATTTTAAAAAAGAACCAAATAGAATTTCTGGAGATTAAGAACTCAATAGAAGAAATTAAGAATGAAATAACCAGCTTGGGTAGTACAGTTGACCAGATGGAGGAAAGAAGCAGTAACATCGAAGACAGACACCTGGAAATGACACATATGGAAGAAGAAAGAGACTTGAGACTTAAATAAAATGAAAGAACTCTACAAGAACTTTCTGACACCATCAGAAAGAGCAATATAAGAATAATGGGCATACCAGAAGGAGAAGAAAGAGAGAAGGGAACAGAGAACATATTCAAACAAACTGTTGATGAGAACTTCTCAAACTTGTGGACAAAACTGGATCCTCAAATCCAAGAAGCAAATAGAACACCTAATTACCTCAATCCCAACAGGCCATCTCCAAGGCACATTGTATTGAAGCTGTCTAAAATCAACGAACTGAAAGAATCCTCAAGGCAGCCAGGGAAAAGAAGATGGTAACCTACAAAGGAAAGCCCATTAGATTATCATCAGATTTTTCAGCAGAAACTCTACAAGCCAGGAGAGAGTGGAACCAAATATTCAAACTATTGAAAGAGAGAAATTATGAGCCAAGAGTAATATATCCAGAAGAGATATCCTTTAGAAATGAAGGAGGAATAAAGACCTTTCCAGACATTCAGAAGCTGAGGGAATTTTCTAATACACGACTTGCACTACAAGATACTAAAGGAGGCTATTCGACCACCATCAACAGGGACAATTTATGGCAACCAAGACATAACAACGGGTAGAGTAAAGGCCTGAACCGGAATATGGGAATGGAGAAAGTAAGCAGGCTGACGAAAATGGAATAATCTAAATATAAAACTTTCTTTTACATAAACTTAAGGGTAACCACTCAAAAAAAATCCAGAAATGAAACATATACTGTAATAAAAGAAGAAACAGCAGGAAACATCATAGAATACCACCACACAGAAATAATAGACAACAAAAAGGCAAAGAAACAATAGAGACACAGCATTACCAGAAAACTAAAGATAGAATGACAGGAAATCCTCACATATCAATAATCACCCTAAATGTAAATGGACTGAACTCACCAATAAAAAGGCACAGAGTAGCAGATTGGATCAAAAAACTAAACCCAACCATATGCTGTCTCCAAGAGACACATCTCAGCTACAAGGACAAGCATAGACTCAAAGTGAAAGGGTGGAAATTGACACTCCAAGCAAATGGTACCCAGAGAAAATCAGGTGTAGCCATAATGATATCAGATGAAACAGACTTCAGGGTGAAAAGGATAACAGGAGACAAAGATGGACATTTCATAATGGTAAAGGGGACTATACAACAAGAAGACATAACAGTCATCAATATCTATGCCGCCAATCAGGGAGCACAAATATACCAAGCAACTACTAACAGAACTAAAGGGAGAAATTGACCCAAACACAATTATACTAGGGAGCTTAAATACATCATTGACAGCTATGGATAGATCATCCAAACAGAAAATAAATACCAAAATAGCAGCCTTAAATGACACATTTGATGAAATGGACATAATTGACATATATAGAGCACTTCATCCTAAAACATCAAACTATATATTCTTTTCTAGTGTATATGGAACATTCTCAAGTATAGACAATATATTGGGACAAAAAATCAGCCTCAGCAAATTTAAGAAGATTGAAATCATACCAAGCATATTCTCTGATCACAAGGCTTTGAAATTGGATATCAACTGCAAAAGAAAGCAGGAAAAACACAAATACATGGAGATTAAACAACATACTTTTAAAGAACGACTGGGTCAAAGAAGAAATTAGAGGAGAGATCAAAAGATACATAGAAACAAGTGACAATGAAAATACATCCTACCAAAATTTTGGGGATGCAATGAAAGCAGTTTTAAGAGGGAAATTTATATCATTACAGGCCTATCTCAAGAAACAAGAAAACTCCCAAATAAATAATCTCATGTTACACCTTAAAGAACTAGATAAAGAACAAGTGAAACCCAAAGTCAGCAGAAGAAAGGAAATAACAAAAATCAGAGCAGAACTAAATGAAATAGAGAACAAAAAGACAATAGAAAAAAGTAATGTGACAAAGAGCTGGTTCTTTGAAAAGATTAACAAAATTGACAAACCCTTGGCTAGACTCACTAAGATAAAAAGAGAGAAGACACTAATGAACAAAATCAGAAACAAAAAAGAAGTTATCACAGACACCACAGAAATGCAAAGGATCATCCAAGAATACTATGAAGGACTATATGCCACCAAATTCAATAACCTAGAAGAAATGGACAAGTTCTTATGCCACCAAATTCAATAACTTAGAAGAAATGGACTAGTTCTTAGAAACATATAGCCTTCCCAGGCTGAACCATGAAGAACTGGAAAACCGAAACAGACTGATCACCAGTAACGAAATTGAATCAGTCATCCAAAACCTTCCCAAAAGCAAAAGTCCGAGATCAGATGGCTTCACTAGTGAATTCTACCAAACCTTCAAAGAGGATCTAATACCAATCTTGCTCAAACTCTTCCAAAAAATTCAAGAAGAGACAGTACTCCCCAACTTATTTTATGAGACCAACATTACCCTGATACCAAAACCTGGTAAGGACAACACAAAAAAAGAAAACTACAGACCAATATCTCTGATGAATACTGATGCAAAAATCCTAAATAAAATTCTAGCAAATCGAATACAACAATGCATCAGAAAGATTATTCATCACAACCAAGTGGGGTTCATCCCTGGGGCACAAGGATGGTTCAACATCTGTAAATCCATCAATGTGATACATCACATAAACAAAATAAAGGACAAAAATCATATAATTATATCAATTGATGCAGAAAAAGCATTTGACAAGATACAACATCCATTTATGATTAAAACACTTAATAAAATAGGTATAGAAGGAAAATACCTTAATATAGTAAAGGCCATATATGACAAGCCCTCAGCTAATCTCATATTTAATGGTGAAAAACTGAAGCCCTTTGCTTTATATTCAGGATCATGACACGGCTGTCCCCTATCATCTCTGCTTTTCAACATAGTGTTGGAAGTCCTTGCCAGAGCAATCAGGCAAGAGAAAGAAATAAAGGCATCCAAATTGGGAATGAAAAAGTTAAATTATCAGTCTTTGCAGATGACATGATGCTCTATATAGAAAACCCTAAAGACTCCACCAAAAAGGTATTAGAAACAATCAACGAATACAGTAAAGTTGCTGGCTACAAAATCAACGTACAATGTTCATCGCATTCCTATGTACCAACAATGAAATCTCAGAAAAAGAAATACAAAAAACAAATCCTTGTGCAATTTCAGCAAAAAGAATAAAATACCTAGGAATAAATTTAACCAAGGATGTGAAGGACCTATGTTCTGAAAACTATAAGACATTTTTGAAAGAAATTGAAGGAGACACAAAGAAATGGAAAGACATTCCAAGCTCATGGATTGGATGAATCAACATAGATAAAATGGCCATATTACCCAAAGCAATATACAGATTTAGTGCAATCCCCATCAAAATTCCGATGGCATTTTTTAAAGAAATAGAACAAAAAATCATCAGATTTGTTTGGAACCACAAAAGACCCCGAATAGCCAAAGCAATCTTAAGAAAAAAGAACAATACTGGAGGTATCACACTCCCTGACTTTAGCTAGTACTACAGGGCTACAATAATCAAAACAGCATGGTATTGGCAGAAAAACAGACACATAGACCAATGGAATAGAATTGAGAACCCAGAAATAAAACCACATAAATATGGACAGATAATTTTTGACAAAGAAGCTAAAAACATACAATGGAGGAAAGACAGCCTCTTCAATAAATGGTGCTGGGAGAATTGGATAGCCACGTGCAAAAGAATGAAACTGGACTGCTATCTGTCACCATGTACCAAAATTAATTCAAAATGGATCAAAGACTTAAGCATAAGACCTGACACAGTAAACTGCATAGAAGAAAACATAGGTACTAAACTTATGGACCTTGGGTTCAAAGAGCATTTTATGAATTTGACTCCAAAGGCAATGGAAGTAAAAGCTAAAATAAACGAATGGGACTATATGAAACTTAAAAGCTTCTGCACAGCAAAAGAAACCATCGACAAATTAAAGAGGCAACCAACTGAATGGGAGAAGATTTTTGCAAACGGTGCCTCCGATAAGGGGCTAATATCCATAATATACAAGGAACTCATGAAAGTCAACAACAAAAAAAAAAACGAAACAACCCAATTGAAAAATGAGCAGAGTACCTGAAGAGACATTTCTCCAAGGAGGACATGCAAATGGCAAATAGACATATGAAAAAATGCTCAACATTACTAATCATCAGAGAAATGCAAATAAAAACCACATGAGATATCACCTCACCCCAGTCAGAATGGCTATCGTCAACAAGATCTATAGCAACAACTGTTGGAGAGGCTCTGGAGATAAAGGAACCGTCATACACTGTTGGTGGTAATGCAGACTGGTGCAGCCATTATGGAAGGCAGTGTGGAGGTTCCTCAAAAAATTACGAGTACAATTACCATATGACCCAGCAATCCCTCTCCTGGGTATCTACCCAAAAAATCTGAAAACAATTATCTATGAAGACATGTGTGCTCCAATGTTCATTGCAGCTTTTGTTATGGTGGCCAAGACATGGAAACAACCAAAATGTACTTCTCTAGATGAATGGATAAAGAAGTTGTGGTATATATACAGAATGGAATACTATTCGGCGGTAAGAAAAGATGATATAGGACCATTTGTGACAACATGGATGGATCTTGAGATTATAGTGCTAAGGGAAATAAGTCAGACAGAAAAAGCAGAGAACCATATGATTTCACTGATATGTGGTATATAAACAAAAACAATAAAAGAACAAGACAAACAAATGAGAAACAAAAACTCATAGACACAGACAATAGTTGAGTGGTTACCAGAGGGTAAGGTGGGTGGGTGGTGGGTGATGAGGGTAAAGGGGATCAAATATATGGTGATGGAAGGAGAACTGACTGTGGGTTGTGAACACACAATGGGATTTATAGAGGATGTAATACAGAATTGTACACCTGAAATCTATGTAATTTTATAACCATTGTCACCCCAATAAATTTTTTAAAAAAGCAGTTCTCATTTTTATACACAGAACTAGTTCAATGACCCCCATATCCTCATCACACAGCTGCAACAGTCACCCACTCATTGCCACTCTTTTCATTTCTATTTTAACACTATTGGCCCTTTCCTCACTGGATTATTTTGAAGCAAATCCCAGACATCATGTCATTTCACCTATACATATTTATAAGTGAGTCACATTTTTACTTTGACAAATTGTATATGATTTTTTTTTCTTTTTTGAATGCCTATTTTAAATAAATATTTTGACCATTTTTTCTATTGGGATGTCTTTTACTATTGATTTATAGAAATTCATTATGTATTCTACTTATGAGTCCTTGGCTTGCATGTGTTTATATGTATGTTTAAAGAGTATTTTCTCCAATTCTCAATATGTCTGTTGAGTTTCTTTATGGTTATTTTAATAAACCTAATTTTTCATTGAAAAATAAAAAACACAACTGTTCTGGTAGGGAAATTCAAGATGGTGAAGTAGATAAACACTGTGCTTGCCTCATCCCATGAACATCAAAATTACAACTAAATTATAGAACAATCAACCTGGAGAATCATCTGAAGTCTAGCTGAACAGAAGTTTTATAACTAAGAATATAAAGGAGAAGCCACCTCGAGACTGGTAGGAGGGGTGGAGACGTGAAACCAGCTGGCTCCATACCCACATGTGCTGGTTGAAAATTGGTAGAGATATCTCAGCCACAGAGTTTCCCCACAAAGGAGTGAGGGACCCCAATCCCCTACACCAGACTCTCCAGCCCAGAGTACTGGTGCTGGGAAGAGGAACCCCCACAATTTCTGGCTGTGAAAAACAGTGGGGATTCTGACTCTCTGGTTGGGTCAGAAGGCTGCAGGAAATCCAGACGTCCTCTTAAAGGGTCCGTGCAGGCACTCACCCTGGGCTCCAGTGGAGGGACGGTGACTCTGGGGGCATCGGAGACATATACTTTCTACAAAAGACTCACTTTAGATTAAAAGACACACAAATAGAAAGTAAAGGGATGGAAAAAGTTATTTCATGAAGATGGAAATGAAAAAAACAAACAAACATAAAGCTGAGGTAGCAATACTTACACCAGACAAAATAGACTTCAAAACAAAGGCTGTAACAGGAGACAAAGAAGGACCCAGTAATCCTATTTCCTGGTATTTGTCCAAAGAAACCCAAAATGCTACTTCGAGGGGACGTGTGCATCCATATGTTCACTGCAGCATTATTTACAATAGCCAAGATGTGGAGGCAGCCTGGGTGTCCGTTGATAGAAGAATAAATAAAGAGGAGGTGGTACATATATACAATGGAATATTGCTCAGCCATGGAAGAGAATGGGGTCTTGCCATCTGCAGCAGCATGGATGGACCTGGAGGGTGTTGTGCTGCGTAGAGTATGTCAGACAGAGAAAGACAGATGCAATGTGATTCCGCTTATATGTGGAATCTAAAGGACAAAATAAACAACAAAACAGAAACAGACTGATAGATCCAGAGAACATTTTGATGGTTTCTAGACGGGAGGGGGTTGAAGTGGTGGGTTTAATACGGGAAGAGATTGAGAAATACAAATTAGTTGTTACAAAGTAGTCATGGGGATGCAGGATATAATATAAGGATTATAGTCGATAATATTGTGATAACTATGTACAGTGTCAGATGGGTACTAGATTTATCCGGATAATAAACAGGAAAGATTCATGGGGCAGGGTGGAAAAGGTGAAGGGATTAAGTACAAATTGGTAGTTACAAAATAATCATGGGGATGTAAAGTAAAGCATAGGGAATACAGTCAATAACATAGTAATTACTATGTATAGTGTCAGGTGGGTACTATGCTAGTCAGAGGGATCACTTCTTAAATTATAAAACTGTCTAACCATATGCTGTACACCTGAAATAAACATAAAATAACATTGAATGTCAACTGTAACTAAAAAATTAAAGGGAAGGAGAAAAGTGGAGGGCAATAAGCAGTTCAAATTTCCAGGTATAAAACAAATAAGTCATGGGGATGTAACTAATGTACAGTATAGAGAATATAGTCAACAATACTGTAATAGTATTATATGATGTCAGATGTTTGCTGGACTTTATCATGGTGATCACTTCTTTAGGTATATAAATGTTGAATAAGTATTGTGTATACCTGAAACTAATATGATATTGTATGCTAACTATATTTTTAATAAAAATCTTTTTTTTAAAAAAAAAAGCAGTTCTATCGTTTTCAACTAAATATGGTAACTCCCGTAATTTCCTCAAGTATTTTCACAGAGAATTCTACCCATCCTGACTTAAGGCTCTTATATCTAACCCTACACACACCCACCAGCCCCTCAGAGAACAAATTTATTGTTGGAACCCCCTCTAGCACAGACCATAGACGACACCCTTTGCCTTGCACCAACCTCATTCACCTGCCTCTCATCCTCAGTTCTCCTTGACATTTATCTTCTCCCCTGGCCCTGCTCCCACCCTGCACACACTTATCCCTTATCCCTGTCGTGGAGGTCTTTGCCAGCTTCTAGAATTCCCATTCCAGCCAGTGAACTGCTATGAGCAGCACCCTGCCCTGGGTGGTGCCTGTTGTCCAGCTTTTCTGAGACCTGGTGGGTGACCTTTTCTGTGAATCTGGTGGGTGCAATGCTCTGCTGGACCCTAAGTGTAACAGTCCCTGATTGACAAGGCATCCCAGACCCTGCACCAGCTCAGCCACTCCTCCCCTTCATCCTTCCACTCCCTTAGATCTATTCAGTCCAGGTGAGTGCTCACCCATTCCTCCTTCTCCCACCCACACTTCTCTATTCTTTTATCCATTTAGGTTTCCACTTTCAGACACCTGTGGGTGGGTCTTGTCCATTACTCTCCTGAGGCCAGCAACACCACCACCAAATGATAAACATCTTTCTCTCCACCTGACCCTTCGGTCTGCTGGAAACATGTTGAGGTGTGCTCATCATCAAATACGTTCTTCTACCTGATAACCTTCCAAATTACATGTGGTTCTGAAACTTTGGTGTTCAAAAGGACCACTTGCAAACAAGTCTAGAATGCAGACTCCAGTCTCATTATCCTGTAATGTCTGACTCAACACATCTGGGGGTGGACCCAAGCATGTTTTAATGAATATTCTGGATGATTCTGATGTGGTTGATTTAAGGACCACATGTTGAGAAATAATTTCCTAAGGTCACTATCCTAAGGGTCTACCATCATTTTCTAAAAAGAAATCCATCCTTGCAGGCTGTGCTTCTTCCTTCCACCTCTTCCATTGTCATCCCTGTAATCTGGTGTCATAGCCCCCTTCCCACTTCATTGAAATTGATTTCAGGATGATAATGCAATGGCCAATCAGTGGCCTACTGTTCAGATCTCGTTCTCCTTGCTTTATCTCTGGTGTTCGGCATGGCTACTTACCCATTTACCCACTTCTTGAAACTTCCAATTTCTTTATTTTTGCATGCATACATGTGTGTGAAAATATACATAACATAAAATTTACCCTTTGACATTATCAGGTGTATAATTCAGTGACATTTAAGTACATTCATAATGTTCAGTTATCTTCAATAACAACAATTATCTTTCTACCCCTCAAATTCTTATCTAAAAATTATTTCTTACAGTCTCTTCCTTCTGGTCTTTAAATTCCTGCCTTCATTTCTGCCCCACCCCCTTAAACTTTCTACATTGGCTCACTCAATTTTCTCTCCTATATACTTTTATTTCTAATTGCTAAATACCCATATTTGAACCTCTACTCTACCCAAACTCTATCTGGCCAAAATTGTAGTCTCTCTCCTGGACCCTAAATGCACATTTTGCACTGCTTGTTGAACTTTTCGGTATTCAACAGACATCTCAGTTTCAACATTGCTAAACTGATTTAATCACCCTCACTAGAACACCTCCTCTTCCACATTGGTTTATGTAGTGGTGTCATTATTTTTATAATCACTCACTCCAGCACAAGCCTGGGAATAAATTGTAACACTTTTCAGTACGTTAGCCTGTTTACCTACACTATAAATTGAAAATTCTACTGATTATACCTCAATCAATATTTATTCACATATATTTATTAGAGATTTTTCTATAGGTTGAGTTTTTGATAGTGGTGAATAGGGCTCTGTTCCTGACCTCAGGAGCTTACAAGCTAGTGGGGGAGGCCCTTATAATACAGTGTCATGAGGACCACAAGCAAGCCCGCCCCAAATCGCACTTATAATATCAGATGTCATGAGAACACAAAAGCTAAAGAACCAGCTAAGTAATTCTCAACCCTGGTTTGTATTAGCACTGGAGGAACTTTTGAAAAATGTTAGTGGTTTGTCCCAGGTTCATTATCATACCAATAAAATCATGTGATTTCTGATTTTTTTTTTTTTTCTGATAATATAGGAAGATGGAGAAGTAGATGGGGTATAGATGAAACAAGATTGATCATAAGTTGATCATTGTGGAAGTTGGGTAAAGGGTACATAGGAGTTCATTATACTATTCTTTCTATTTTGTACATGTTGAGATTATAAAATGTTTTAAAAGATGATAGATATACCAGAAGTGCCAAAAAAAAACCGTATACAAGTGGACACTTTGGTCAACATGCTCAAGCAGTAATTTGCCATAATAAAAAGTTGCTCTGATGGTAACCACTTTGATGGTAACTACCCTGATGGTACCCACTCTTGTAATTGCAGAAGTCAAATGTGACTTGTATTCATCTTGCGCTATCAGTATATATTATTACAATTTTTTTTCTTTTACATTTATTGGGGTGACAATTGTTAGTAAAATTACATAGATTTCAGGTGTACAATTCTGTATTACATCATCTATAAATCCCACTGTGTGTTCACCACCCAGAGTCAGTTCTCCTTCCATCACCATATATTTGATCCCCCTTACCGTCATCTCCCACCCCCCAAACCCCTTACCCTCTGGTAACCACTAAACTATTGTCTGTGTCTATGAGTTCTTTTAATTAAAGTTTATTGGGGTGACAAACGTTGCATAAATTTCAGGTATACAATTCTATATCACATCCTCTATAAATCACATTGTGTGTTCACCACCCAGAGTCAGTTCTCCTTCCATCACCATACATTTGATCCCCTTTACCCTCATCTACCACCGCCCTTCCCCCTTACCCTCTAGTAACCACTAAACTATTGTCCATGTCTATGAGTTTTGTTTCTAATTTGCTTGTCTCATTCTTTTGTTGGTTTTGGTTTATACACTACATATCAGTGAAATTATATGGTTCGCTACTTTTTCTGACTTATTTCCCTTAGCACTATACTCTCAAGATCCATCCATGTAGTTACAAATGGTCCTATTTCATCTTTTCTTACTGAACACTTTGTAAGCTGGCATTTTCCCGCCAAATCGCGTCGTAAGGCGGGGCTTTTTTGACATTTTCTCTCCAAAATTAGACTTTCCGTAAAATATTCATATCTTTCGATCTATTTGATATTTTTCTATGAAACTTTCAGTGTTTTAGTTTTAAAAGAAGTCTCTATTTATTTACTTTGCAAAATTTTTGCCGGTTCCAACTAGAGGCCATATGACGAGTTTACTCGTTTCCCGCAAAAAATGTGTGAAGAATGATATTCCCTTGTGTATATATACCACAACTTCTTTATCCATTCATCTACTGAAGGACGTTTTGGTAGTTTCCATGTCTTGTCCACTGTAAATAAAGCTGTAATGAACATTGGAGCACATTTGTCTTTATGTATAAATGTTTTCTGATTTTTTGGGTAGATACCCAGGAGAGGGATTGCCGGGTCATATGGTAATTGTATTCGTAGTTATTTGAGAAACCCCCACACTGCCTTCCATTGCAGCTGCACCAGTCTGCATTCCCACCAACAGTGTATGAGGGTTCCTTTTTCTCTGCAGCTTATCCAACACTTGTTACTATTTGTCTTGTTGATGATAGCCATTCTAACTGGGGTGAGGTGATGTCTCATTGTAGTTTTTATTTGCATTTCTCTGATGATTAGTGATGTTGAGCATTTTTTCATATGTCTATTTGCCATTTGTATGTCCTCTTTGGAGAAATGTCTCTTCAGGTCCTCCGTCCATTTTTCAGTTGGGTTCTTGCTTTTTGTTGTTGGGTTGTATGAGTTCCTTATCGGAGGCGCTGTTTGTAAAAATCTTCTCCTATTCAGTTAGTTGTCTCTTTATTTTGTCAATGTTTTTTTTTGTTGTACAGAAGCCCTTCTGCTGGGCAGAAGTGCTCTATTCTTTGTTCAGGAACAGGACAGGGCTGTCCCCTATCACCTCTGCTTTTCAACATAGTGTTGGAAGTCCTGGCCAGAGCAATCAGGCAAGAGAAAGAAATAAAAGGCATCCAAATTGGGAATGAAAAAGTTAAATTATCAGTCTTTGCAGATGACATGATGCTCTATATAGAAAACACTAAAGACTCCACCAAAAAGCTATTAGAAACAATAAATACAGTAAACTTGCCGGCTACAAAATCAATGTAAAAAGTCCGTTGCATTCCTATATACTAACAATGAAGTCTCAGAAAGAAAACAAAAACAAAAACAATTCCTTTTGCAATTGTAGAAAGAATAATAAAATGCCTAGGAATCAACTTAACCAAGGATGTGAAGGACCTATATGCTGAAAACTACAATACACTTTTAAAAGAAATTGAAGGAGACACAAAGAAATGGAAAAATATTCCGTGCTCATGGATTGGAAGAATCAACATAATTAAAATGGCCATATTACCCAAGCAATATACAGATTCAATGCAATCTCCATCAAAATCCCAATGGCATTTTTTAAAGAAATAGAACAAAAAATCATCAGATTTGTTTGGAACCACAAAAGACCCCGAATAGCCAAAGCAATCTTCAGAAAAAAGAACAATACCGGAGGTATCACACTCCCTGACTTTAGCTTGTAATACAGGGTTACAATAATCAAAGCAGCGTGGTATTGGCAGAAAAACAGACATGTAGACCAATGGAATAGAATTGTGAGTCAGAAATAAAACCACATAAATATGGACAGATAATTTTTGACAAAGAAGCAAGAAACATACAATGGAGAAAAGGCAGGCTTTTCAATAAATGGTGCTGGGAGAACTGGAAAGCCACGTGCAAATGAATGAAACTGGACTTCTATTTGTCACCATGTACCACAATTAATTGAAAATGGATCAACTCTTAAGTATAAGACCTGACACAATAAACTGCATAGAAGAAAACATAGGTACTGAAATAATGGACCTCGGGTTCAAAGAGCATTTTATGAATTTAACTCCAAAAGCAATGGAAGTAAAAGCTAAAAAGATGAATGGGACTATATCAAACTTAAAAGCTTCTGCACAGCAAAAGAAATCATCGACAAAATAAAGAGGCAGCCAACTTAATGGGAGAAGATTTTTGAAAACAGTGCCTCCGATAAGGGGTTAATATCCAAAATTTACAAGGAACTCATGCAACTTAACAACAGAAAAACAAACAACCCAACTGAAAGATGGACAGAGGACCTGAAGAGACATTTTTCCAAAGAGGACATACAAATGGCAAATAGACATTTGAAAAAATGCTCAACATCACTAATCATCAGAGAAATGCAAATAAAAACCACAATGAGATATCACGTCACCCTAATTAGAATGGCTATCATCAACAAGACAAATAGTAACAAGTGTTGGAGAGGCTCTGGAGAAAAAGGATCCCTCATACACTGTTGGTGGGAATGCATGTTGGTGCAGCCGCTATGGAAGGCAGTGTGGAGGTTCCTCAAAAAATTACAAATAGAATTACCTTACCCAGCAATACCACTCCTAGGTATCTACCCCCAGAATCTGAAAACATTTATACATAAAGACACGTGAGCTCCAATATTCATTGCAGCTTTGTTTATGGTGGCCTAGACATGGAAACAACCAAAGTGTCCTTCAGTAGATGAATGGATAAAGAAGTTGCGGTATATGTACACAAGGGAATACTATTCGGCAGTTAGAAAAGATGAAATAGGACCATTTGTGACAACATGGATGGATCTTGAGAGTATAATGCTAAGCAAAATAAGTCAGACAGAAAAAGCAGAGAACCATATGATTTCACTGATATGTGGTATATAAACCAAAAACAAGAAAAGAACAAGACAAACAAATGAGAAACAGAAACTCATAGACACAGACAATAGTTTAGTGGTTACCAGAGGGTAAGGGGGGTGGGGGGTGGGAGATGAGGGTAAGGGGGACCAAATATATGGTGATGGAAGGAGAACTGACTCTGGGTGGTAAACACACAATGGGACTTATAGATGATGTAGTACAGAATTGTACACCTGAAATCTATGTAATTTCACTAACAATTGTCACCCCAATAAACTTTAATTAAAAAAAAAAAGAAAAAAGAACAGTGCTGGAGGTATCACACTCCCTGACTTTAGTTGTAATACAGGGCTACAATAATCAAAACAGCATGGTATTTGTAGAGAAACAAAGACCAATGGAATAGAATTGAGAATGGAGAAATAAACCCACATAAATATGGACAGATAATTTTTGACAAAGAAGCATAAAACATACAATGGAGAAAAGACAGCCTCTTCAATAAATGGTGCTGGCAGAATTGGAAAGCCACATACAAAAGAATGAAACGGGACCGCTATCTGTCACCATGTACCAAAATTAATTCAAAATGGATCAAAGACTTAAGCATAAGACCTGTAACAATAAACTGCGTAGAAGAAAACATAGGTACTAAACTTATGGACCTTTGGTTCAAAGAGCATTTTATGAATTTGACTCCAAAGGCAAGGGAAGTAAAAGCTAAAACAAATGAATGGGACTATATCAAACTTATTATTACAATTTTAATACAGTTTTTTCTTTTTTAAAATTTGTTTACAGTTTTTGGAACTATACACACTCACACGACATATATATGTCGTGTGTGTGTGTGTGTGTGTGTGTGTGTGTGATATGAGTAGGAGTTAGAGAAACGAACTGGTTGAAAATATTCCAAGCAAAGAAACTATATGAATGTGCTATGTCTAGGCAAGAGCAAGGGTATTTTTTAAATTCCTTCTTCTTGCAGCCAACCTCATTTAGGCCTTTCTTATCTCTCTCCTGGACTATTATAACTCAGTGTGTGCATTCCCTCAAGATTCATATGTAGAAACCCTGCCCCCTGACGTGATGGTATTAGGATTCTTGGCCTTTGAAAGGGGATTAGGATTAGATGGGGTCATGAGAGTAGGACCCTCATGAATGGGAGTAGTGCTCTTATAAGAAGTCAGGCAAGACACTTGCTTTTCCTCTCTGATCTCTGCCACACTAGGTACAAGGAGAGAATGGCAGTCTGCATTCTGGAACTGGGCGCTCCATAGAACTTGACCCCGTTGACTCTAATCTTGGACTTCCTGTCTCCAGAACTATGAGAAATAAATTCTGTTATTTATAATCCACGTCTGTGACTCTTTGTTATACCAGACCAAACTAACCAAGACACCTTCTAACTGGTCTTTCTACCTCCAGTTCCTTCATTCATTTGTTCTCATTTATTCGATAAATATTTATTAAGAGCCTACTGTGTGCTACTCACTGTTTTTTTACCTTGGGAATACATTTACAAACAACAACAAAAAAAGTCAAATCCTAAATCTCAGAATGTATACATTTCATAGGTGGTGGAAAATAAACAAATACTCTTATACTATCAGGTCCCAGTGGTATTCTAATATGATGATGTCAATAGTGGAAGCTATGTATTTGCTTGTGTGACTTGATATCCCCTCTAGGCCTGAAGGTGCCTTTGTGGGTGGGCTGTTTATTCTCTCTACAGACCACATGAGGGCAGCCCCTGTGTTCTGTCCCTGGGGAGATGGCCTATAAAAGCCAGTCCCCTGCCAGGTGGGCAGAATGCGGACCCAAACTGCCAGCATGGTTCCCAGAACTGAAGTCCGTGCAGGGCATGGCCTCTGGGAAGTAGAGAAGGTACTATCCCCAGCTGAGGAAGTATGCAGTGAGGCAGTGCACTGACTCAACAGGGCCTTCTTAGCTCTGACGTTGCTTCCAGAATTCCAGAATCAGATCTGAAGAATGGTCCTTCATACCACCTCGATGAGAAGAGGGCTGGCTGCTCACAGCCCCAGGCTGATTGTAGGTTAGGATGACAAACCATCCCAGCTTCCCCAAACTGAGAGATTTCCTAGGATGTGGGGCTTTTACTGCTAGAACTGCAAACCAGGACAGGTGGTCATCCCATTGTAAGGTTGTGCTGTTAGGGCTGAAGCATTTCTTTGTTTTGGAGCATTCTAGTAAAAAAACATGATGTATGGCAATGTTTAAACTTACGTGATACAAACAGGCAAATTACCTTTTTTTTTTTGTCTCCCATCCCCTAAGAACTACCATTTTACTCTGTTTTTCTTTTAATAGGTTTAACTTTTTTAGATTCCACATATAAGTGATATCATACAGGACTTGTTTTTCTCTGTCTGACTTTTCTCACTTAGCGTAATATGCTGATGGTCCATCCATGTTGTTGCAATGGAAGGATATCTTTCTTTCTCATGGCTGAATAATATTCCATTTTGTGTATGTACCACCTCTTTTTTTTTTAGCCATTCATCTATTGATGGGCATTTGGGTTGTTTCAATGTCTTGGCTATTATGAATAATGCTGTGGTAAAGGTGAGAGTACAGCTATCTTGTCAAAATCCTGTTTTTATTTCTTTTGGATTTATATCCAGAAGTAGGATTGCTGTATCATCTCGTAGACTTATTTTTAATTTTTTGAGGAACCTCCATATTATTTTCCATAGTGGTTGGAGCCATTCTTAGGCAAATTATCTTTAGTCAGCTGAGGTCCCCCAGACCCATATGGCCTCTGTGAATCAATGACAGAAAGAAGAGTCCACACTGGACATGGGAAGAGTCCACACAGTCCCTTCTGCCACTATACAAGGTGTGAGGAGCCCTTCTCTGTGGTGAATGTAACTTAGAATTCACTAAGTTGTTTGGGCTCTGACATGACTAAAGTCACTTGTTAAATTGTTACCTCGTTATTTTACTAACCAGGTTTTTAGACAAATGGAAGCACTAGAGTGGGTACTTTTAGGGTGTCCGGACCTCTTCTGAAAACTGCCCAACTGATATCAGGTGTGGTTCTTACAGTTCTTGGAATCACAGCTTCACAGTTGACTGGACAAATAGCGAATTCTGGCTCAAGACTGGCCAATCAATTTCTCCCTCCCAGGAATGTGATGTTTAGCCAAAGAATATCCAGTTAGCTATAGACACCATATTTATTCAATTCTATCAAGGAGTTAGTTAATAAAGATTTATTATTCTTTGTGTCAGACCCTGTTGGAGGTGGGAGATTCTATGAAAAAGATGTTCTTCTGGGGTGAACATTTGAAACCACCAGACTGAGAAATAAAAAGAGAAAGCTAGTTTGCAAAGAAATGCTGGAAATTATAGAAGTCCCCATGTCAAACCAGATATGAGAGACCTGGGGATGAGAGGTAGAGAGAGGAAAGGAAAGAACCTAACTTTTTCTAGGTCCCATTCCCTATCCTATGGCTGCCTTTGGTCCCAGGAGAGTCCCTGTGTTATTTCCGGTACACACTTCCTTTGACTACACCCTTCAAGCCAAAAAAATTTTGATCAAGGCAAGCAGTGAATTTATTTTGGCAATTCCTACAGATGAGGAGGTTGAATGTTGGTTAATTTGTTTAAATCCATTCTTCTGTTCCCAAATCATGTTCAGAATGTTTCTTCTCCAACAGTTTTCCCAATATTGCTATCTAATGGTGGGGGTCTTCCTGCTGTATTCCACAGAGAAAGGAAGAGTAGTTTGGGGAAAACACCTGCAATAGTCCATGTCTGTGTTCCCATAACTCCTCATCTCCTAGAACCTTGAACATTTCATATAGCACAGGTGAATCAGATGATGTTAAGTTCCAAACACATTATCCACCAAAACTAATAGCATCTATTCAGACAACCACTGAGAGTTGAACTTTAAAATCATTTCATAACAATTTATCTTTTCCATTCATCTCTAATTCAGAAAATTTTAGTCTATTTGCAAATGTGTTTAAGATTCATATATATATATATATATATATATATATATATAATTTTTGCCCGCCCCCACTCCCAGTTTTTAAGCCATTGTTTCAGTCTAGTTGTAAGGCCCAGCTCCCGGGCCCATGCTGGTATTATGAGCCTTGCGCTCCACCCAGCTGAGGCATTCCGCACCGATCCTTGGTTGGCCTAATTGATCGATGGTCGGCATCATAGGTCGTTGGTCGGTCTCGCTGGTTGTTGGTCGGCGGCTCACAGCCGTCCATGGCAGCACACAGCAGCTCACGCAAAGCTCCGGCTGTTCACGGCAACCCAGGTCTAGGTAGAGCTGTTGTTCCTGTTGTTCACAGTCTTAGCTATAGAGGGCACAGCTCACTGGCCCACGTGGGAATCGAACCGGCGCAGCTTTGGGCATTAGTGGCACAGCCCTCCCACTGCCTGAGCCACCAGGCTGCCCAAGATTCAAACATATTCATGTGAGCTGTGCTGATTCTCCATGGTCATGATGATCCTAAATTTTCTCCTGTTCTTTTATAATTGGGAGACCTGGAGATTTGGTTTACAGAGAGCATGTTTCATGTTCCAGAAGTTCATGAAGTAAAATCTAGGCTTAGAGACAAATGGGAAGGGATTTCAATGAGTATTTCAGTCATGTGGGTTAACCAGAAAGACTCAGAGCTTCTGCTGAACATCAGATCCCAGCCTGGTGATCCCACCTATACTCTGAGAAATTCTGGGGAAAGAGCAGAAATGGATTCAGTGTGGAGGGGAGGAGGGGAGCAGAGGCTGAGTAGAGGGTGATCCTCCCACAACCTCTCCTTCCTCCTGCCCCTGCAGACTCCGGAAGCTTAAGAACCTTGTTACTAAGGAAAGTCCACATCAAAGAGTTAGAACCACCGGTACCTTGGATCTTCTAGACCAGGGCTCGGCAAACTGCAGCCCACACACCAAACCCAGCCCCTGGTGCTTGTTGTTTTCCTAAAGTTTTTTTTGGCAAACAGCCATACCATTTGTTCATGTATCGTCTATGGGGGTTTTGTTATAACAGCAAAGTCGGGCAGCCACGACAGAGACAAAACCTAAAATATTTATTATCCCATCCTTTTCAGAAAAGTTTGTCACCTTCTGTCCTCCACCTATACTGAGTAAAAAGCATCAAGAGAACTCTTGCAAGGGTTCTAGCACTTTCTTCTTTATGACTAAGCCTACTTCAGACTGTAAATTTATGGGAGTGGCAAGTTAGCTCATTCTATTTAGAGTTTAAGTGGAAATGTTATCAGAAGCCATTCCCTTGATCAACATTGAGGACTTTCTTAGATAAGCTATGAATGTATTCTCAGGTTCCCCTAGGGATTTCACATTTTTGTGGGGTGGGTGCGGCTATCACTCAACTCTGCCCCAGTTGCTGATTCAGGATGTGAGTGAGGTAAGCGCTGTCAGCAGCGGCTGCTGCTGCCACAGGGTATGCTTTCCTCCTCCTCCTCCTCAGGGTCCTCACCCCTCTGTGTAGTTCAGTTCACTGTCTCTGCTCCACATTGGGTTAAGTTCTGTGTGTGACATAAAACAAAAAATGTCACAAAAGGTTGCACCATAAAGAAGCTTATAAACTCACCAATATGCCTAATAACTATACAAACAACAAGCAATTATAATTCCTCCTTCAAAAGGGCAGAGACTAAATAGAAAATTAGGTTAAATTAATATCTAAAACAGGGATGAAAAATGGAGCAATTAGAAAACAGTGAAAAGAAAGTGTTTTGCTTTCAGTATGTGTGCTACTGGGAGGGTATTTCTTCAAACAATCAGGCCATATTTTACCCAGAATTTTAAAATATTCAACAAGACATCAATGCAATAGAGAGAACCACTTAATTATACATCTTCTGGGATAAAATGGGAAAAATTGCTGGCAACTGACATCAAAAGGGTGTTTGATAGATATACACAAGAATTATTTCATGGTCTAAACTTCTGTCTAATTGAGAAGCCTTTTCCAATTTGGAATTTGCGCTCCCCACCTGACAGGTCCCTCCTGTAGTAAGGCATTCAAGGAAAGAGATTGTACTAAGCTACAGTTCCATGAAAATAGAAACACATTTCTGGGGCAGGACAGGCAGCAGTCTTTTGAAAAATGTTTTGCAAGCAGAGAGAGATAGCCCTTTAGTTCTGGGCTATAGACCACAGGGGAAAAAGTGTCACCACTTAAAGCCTGAACAAGCAATTGGACACAGGAAAACTTAGGACTCCTTGCACTAAGCATTGAATGCGCTGATAGGGGAAGAGCTCTTTGCAGCTAAGTGTTATCATCACTCCTTAAGAAAGGGACCTGAAAGACAGACAGTATAAGGACCCTAGTGTGATCTATTGCCCACACTATATCTAATTCTAACTAAACAAACTATAATGTTCTATTTTTGGTAATAAGGCTGTAGTCATTTTGTTCTTCATTAAACCCCAAGTAGAAGAATCCCTTTGTCACAAGTGACAACATATGCAGTCAGGTTCAGGTGACCGGTGCTGGTGAGTCAAGTTAAGTAGAAAGCTTGCTCAGGCTCACACCGGTCTGGGGTGCCACCACCACACAGTAACTGTGTACCAGGCAATGTCCCACCCTTAAGGAGCTCACTTTTCCCTCTGACAATAAGCAGTTCAGTTTTTAATGCCTGACGATCAAGGGTGCAGATTTTGTCATGGATCCTACTTCCCCTTCACTTGGTCCCCTTAATGCACCTCCCCAAAAGTAAAGCCAGGATGAAAGCGCTCAGTGAGAATTCCAACCAGCAAGTCCTAGTGGGGTTAGCAGCTCATGGGGAAAGACTTGCTAGAGAGGTTGGGTCTATCGTTTATTAAGCAAAACCATTTAATTAGGTTCAATAATACTGAATGTAGCAAGCAGAAAAAGACATGCTGATAATTTTAGAACAAAATTGGGCAAAGGCTTGAGACAAAACATGGATATTTTGTATAATCCCAGGGAAGACAGCAAGAAAATATGAGTTAGATTCACTAAACTTATTTCCCAAAGCAATGATTGCATTCCAATGTCCTATGATAGATACTCATTATGATTTATATTAATACCTGCTTCAGATGTAGGCTAGTACCCTTTTCAGGTGTATTTATAACAGTTACACCTTTTAAAAATATACACAATTGCAATGAATTGTTCCTTCACAAAATTTACTTAACAAAGTGGTTTAAGAAGAATTTTCATCCCTGACGCCTGATGCCTGATGCCCGATGCCCCTCTTCTTTAGATAGGGCATGCTGTCTGTCCTGTCCTAGCTAGAATTTATTCTGTCCCTCTCTTACCAGCACACTGAGCGTTCTGGGGGCAATGGGGTGTAGACTGTCAGAAAGTCAGGCCTGCTGGTCAGAGCACAGGAGACCCTCACTCAGCTCATGCACCACTGGACAGTCCTGTAGTGAACGAGCCCAACCCACTGTCTGGGCAAGATCCAGCCAGTTATCGCAGCACTACTCCCTTTGTTGTTTCCATGACATGTATCTTATATATACCAGAAATGTTTATCCAATGGGGAATGCAAACCCAATCAAGGGTATCTTATCTTATATCAAAGCCATGCTGACCTAGTAAATTAAAAAATAGAAAATATGTCTCCTGTATCCTGATTTAGAAAATGCTGAGTAAATATAATCAAGAAAAAAGATAAGCAGCACATGTCACGCAACCCCCCAAAAAGACACACAAACGTGGAAGATACACTCAAAAGAACCAAATTAAAAGAATAAAGGAAAGGTAAGAAAGTGACCAAAGTTTTACAAATATAATTTTCTTTAGTGAAAGTTCTTTGGAAAATGAAACCTGCACTTCTATGCCTAAGATGTCCCGACGTCACTGCCCAGGACACCCACGTAGCTCTCAGGTTGGGTAAGCAAAGACAGGGCTGAATCCCTAAAGGGTTCTCCTATGACACATGGGCCTGAGGCGTCCTCAGGATGTGGAATCCATTGGATTTCTTTTCCTATTAGTGCTTTCCCACACTTTTCTGATGGGTTGGAATCATTTCTAAACCCACTGCCTTAGGCAAGAGGAAGGCAGACCCCTAACGCTGGGAAGAACAAATTTCCCCCACACCATCGGACTACACTGTCATTGCACTCACTGTCCTTGCCCTGAACCCTGCTTGACCATACCAGAGAGGTTTGCATTTGAGGAAGGTGGGTGGGAGGAGCAAGCCACAGGTCTTTAGGGTTCAGGTGGAGCCAGGTGGCTTGCACTGTGAGTGACCTGACCCTGAGTCAGCCTGGATGGAGCCTGCTGACCAACACCTCATTCCCACTGGCTCTCCCCTGGCCACTACAGTCATCCCTTTCACCTGACTTACAGGAAGCACCTAAAAGCACTCTAAGCTCTTATTTTAAATAAGCTGTTTTAAAACAGTTTTGGTGCTTCTTCAGAGTAAGCCCATTCGAGACCTCCAGCATTCTTCAACTCAGGTCCATGTTATGTACCCACTAAAACTGCATCTGTGGCAACAAGAAACAGCCAGCACAGACGCCGGCACCAATGCATTTCCTATCCTCAGAACCAGTTAGCATGAAGCATTGCAGCCCAGATGTTATCAGACATGGCTCTTGAGCTATGAAAGACCATTACCTTGAGTTTCTGTTTCAAACTTTTTAGACTGTGAAATGCTAACAGATACTGAGATATAGGAGACTAGGGGAGAGGGAATCAGGCGAAAAGGGGAAAAGGAGCTAATATTTGCTTCCACTATCATAAAAGATTATTCTGCCTTGTACACTTGGACATGTGATTACTCAAGTGCTTAATTTTTTTTTTTAATTGCAAATACCTGTGTGAACTGGTTTTGAGAAGAAGGTTGCATTAAAACTGCTCTGCCATTTGAAATATCTGATCAAGAGATCCTAACTCCTCAGCTGGTGAAAAGAACCCTGAGTTCATGAAATTATTAGTGTAATCTAAATGAAACTTAATGCACTTAGCACTTCAAAGCACACTGAACACATTAACTAATTAATCAAAACCTTATCCCTTCAAGGTATATAAATAGCTATTACCTCACTTTACAGTTGGGATAAATGAGACATGGATGGCAGGCTCAGTTGCCCTGGGCCCCAAATGAAGTCAGCACCTACAGTAAAGGCAAAGCAAGAAATTTCTGAATACCTTGTCTTTGTTGCAGCTACTCTTCTCAAAATTTTTCCTTCTACATCTCTGTTAAACATTTCACATTTGGTCTTGGAGAGATTTCAATTTTTTCCCTAGATGTGAATGTTTCTGACATTAAAACCAAGGGAGTCCAAACTGATTAAAGTTCTAAGAAATTGGAATGCTGGAAAGTTCCTATCATCAGCCAAGGAAAGAGGTTAATCTGATTGAATAATGAGTTTCATCTGGATTTGCTTATACCATCTGGTACAAAATGTTTTCCAAGTCTTGTAGTGTGAACGCAAGATTTCATGAATAGGAATATCAACTGTTATTACAAAAGTACCATGTTTTTAGCCTTCCTAAAAAGAGTAAATCTTTCCCTAGTATCCATATAATATAAAACAAACACATGGCAACACAACAGAGCAAGACCTAGAAAGTTGTAGGTGCCTCTGAGCGGTAAATTTTCCAAATTAGCCTGTAAACTTTTTTAGACATTGATATTCTTCAGTGCTAACTCCCGATTCTCTCTAAAGCTCTAACACATGCAACCTCTTTAGATAAAGGAATCCAAGTGAACCTTGAGCTCGCTGGCTTCATCCACTGAAGTGACAGGTAAGAAATCTAAAGTCAGAGAAATGAAACAACAAGAACAAGGATTCAGGGCTCCTAATTCTCAAGCCATTCCTTACGTAGACGGAAGGGAAACCATTTATTATGTGCATCAGCCTGTAATTTTACAGATGGCAATTAGAGGCAGGCCAGGAATGAAACCCAGGTATCTTGTTGTTCACACTGTATCATGTTGGCTTTACAATTTCTTTGTCTTTACTTTGTTTTATTCAGTGAACTTTCCATTTCATTTTATGTTTTACTTCAGTTAATTCCCCAAAACACCACCATAAGTAAATCATTGCAAAACGGATGATATTTTCTCATGGGAACAATGATAAAATCAAGGATTGCATTTCTAATCAAGAATGTAGCATCAAACAGATCATACGTCTGAGTAACAACATTCATAAGGGCAAAGATTAAACAACCACAAACCTTTAAACTAAGTTTCATCTCTCTAAGTCTCAATTACCTCATCTGTACAACAGGTATAATAGTGGAGGCTATCTCATAATATTGAGGGATTAATGGAGATAATGTAAGTAAAGCTCTCGACACAGCCTTAGCTTTTCAATAAGTGCTCTTAAAGGACTGGGCTAACTCTTATTAACTCTAAGTTATTTACAGGCACTCTTGACATTTTGTTGGTTAAAATCCTCATAGCATTGTTAGAAGGTAGGTGCCATTGTTATTCTCATTTTTTAAAGGAGAAAATAAACACCCAGAAATGCAAAGTAACTTGCCCAAGGCAAGTAGCCCGTAAGGGTTCCAGCTGGCATTTCAACCTAGATGATTTGACTTCTAAGTCTATACTCTCAACATGTAATAAATAATGTTAATATTATCATTTAAATAGAAGAGTCATTATAAATAGGAGGATACGTGTGTTGTGACCATTATTTCATAAAAGGCTTCATTTTACTATAAAGTAAATGAAACAATATCAAAATACAAACTTATTGCGCATGACATGGGCCACAAACCCATACACAGGAGATATATATACAATAATTTGAGGTGTTTTTTTTAATAATATATAACCGATATTATCATAAAATATGGTCCCCAAAAATTTGAGCTCAAATTTCTTTCTTCTTTTTCTGACTAAATTTCTTATTGAACATAAATTGCTGAAAGGGTTGGTGTTCCATACCTGCCAGTGTTGTTAAGGAGCTCTGAGCTGGTGTTTTGCTGATGACAAGCATGTGTTTTTTTTTTCTTTTTCAATGGTGAAAGACTTAAAGTGTACAAAAAAGGATAGAGAATAAGCTAATGCAATACACACAACCACCCAGCTTTGTCATACCTTCAGATTTGATAAATTTTAACACTGCTTCATTAAAACTCTTAGGAAAATAAGGCTAGAAGAGAAATTTCTTAACCTTAAAAGGATAGCTCTACACACTCCACAACTAACAACACATTTTGTGTGTTGTTTCCTTTAAAGCTGAAACATCTAGACAATCCTGTCCCTTTGCCTCCTGTGTTCACCATCACTCAGGACCTGGAAGGCCCAGCAAGGACAAGAAAAAGAGATAGAGGATGGATACAAAGGAAACCAGACAACTGGAACCATTCCCATGTGGTGGCGGCGGTGGGCTTTGTTGTTAATTTCTAGTTTAATTGGATGTTTACCAGAGAACATGGTTTGTGTGATAATTTGTTGTTTTTGTTGAGATTTGTATTCGGTGCTAGAGTATGGTCAATTTCAGGCAATGTTCCATGAGTGCTTGCCTAGAATGTCATTTTCTGACTTGGTGATGGAAAATTCCCTACATACAGTTAAGAAGGTTGATCTTGTTAATTGCCTGGCTAGAAACAGTGTAGAAACTGTTTAGCTGTGCTCCAAAATCTCAAGTTCCTAATTGTTATGAATGTGCTCTGGGCTGGACTATAACAGCCCAGAAAGGCCCAAATTGTCACTGATCATCTCTGCCTTGAGCCTGGAGCATTGCCAAGAACTATTCTCAACTCAACTGAGCCACATAACCATAGAATGAACTTGACCCTTTGGGTGCTTGGATTTCTTTTACGAAGATCTCACCAAGCAGCACGAACCCCTCTAGGACTGGAGTACGAGGCCTCTGGCAATCTGCCATCCCAGGATGGGCGTTCTCGGGAGTTCATACTGCCTTCTCCCACACCTTGGGTAAGTGGCTGCACAAAGACTAGGGCAAAAGTCTGGACTTCTTTTAGGCATTATTTACCAATTTCTTCAACAAATATTAGTCAAGCACCTGCTGTTCTAGTCTCTTAGGATAAACAATGAACAAAGCTACGAAATGTCTGCCCTCAGAGTTTATAGTCAAGGGGTAACTGAGAGTAGATTTTTCCATTTTGTCCTTGGAAGCCTGTCAACTTTGCTTTAATACATTGAGATGATGTTACTAGGGTCATATAATCTCAGAATTGTGTATTTTCTTATTACATATAGTGATTTTTAGAAAATCTCTAATAATGCTCTTTTACCCTGATGTCAAATTTGTTTTTACTAACTGTGGACCCTCAGAAAGATGGTACCCACCAAGAAGGACTGGTGGCTAATTGGGCTCAAATTTTAAAAACAGAGCTTAGCAGGCATTTCTACACAGGGGCCTCTCACACAAACTTCAGGGATAAGCCTGCACTGAACCACCTGCCTGCACTGTGTTCCTGCCATCTGAGCCAGCCCTTATAAAGGGGTTGCTGGAGTTGTATGTACTTCAACCAGTAGGACTGAAGCTTTCCCCATCCAGAGGAAGCTGCACAGCTAGATCCCCATTAGCATTTTCACCAACCAATCAGAGCAACTCCATTCTGACCATTCAAGATAGTTCCTTTAGGACCAATCAAACTGAGGACTTGGAGCCCTCATTTGCATGAGTACAGACCAATTAGGAACCATATAAGTCAGGAACTATATAAGTTAGGAACTATAAAAGTCAGCTCCCCTCTAGCTCAGAGAGTGCACTTTCCCTTTTCACTGAAGACTGCCTCTTCACTGCTGCAGCTGAAGACTTTTTATCAGACCAGAGAGGAGTGGAGCAGAGCAGGCAGAGTAAAGCAGACCGGAGCTGTCTAGCCAGAGAGGGGCCTCACCCCAGAGCCACCTAGCACCTCAAAACCATGCTGTTCCATAGCCCTGCTCTATCACAGTTGAGCTGTTTGCACTGAATACAGTTTCCCTCACCACACCCCAAATTGGGGACTCCTGTTGGCATTGAATTGGCACCTTTGTCATCAGTTGACGTAATTTAGCGACTTCCTTTTCTTCAGTGTCTGCATAAGCCATCTCCGTGTGATGCAGGGTATTGTTAGGAATTCCCAGAGAGATTTTCGTCCACCCCAAGTCCAGAACAGGACAGAAATTTAGGTATTACCTCTCTTGGCTGGTGGACAGATTTCCTTTATTCTACTTGCTCACTGACATGACAGTCCTTTGTGGCCCTGGCTGGAGGTGGGATTGGCAGTTCTTAGCACCGCTTTTCTTTGGGCAACTCCAGGCCCAAACCCCAAGTCCCTGGATGCCCCCTGCCAGCCCCCAGCCCAGCCAGACTTCCTGCTCTTCCTTCTAGCTTCTTTTCCCCTTTGACCCCTGGAAGCACCCTAGACTTTCTTACAAGGTCAGCTCTACATTTAAAAAGAAGTTTGGTAACATTTTCCTAGCACTTAGAGATATTTGTAGTTGGAGGGGTTTCAGATTATTTAACCACCCTATTTCTGGAACCAGAGCTCTTTTTTGAAAATCAATTTTGAAAGCCAGGAATGACAACTTTTCTCACCTTTAGCCTCTCTTTTCACTGAAGTTTATTCAAAGATTGACTCAAACCCCCAGCAAAATGCAACTATCTGAGCAATTCACACATCATTGGAAAGTCAAAGGAACAAGTTTTAGGTCATTTGGGATGTTGTAAAAGGAGCTCCAAGTACCTCTCCCACAATTGCTGCAAGGCAGAGTTTAGCAACTTTGGGAGGGTGAGGCCTGAGGTATTTTGGTTTATTAGGGCAACTTTTAAACTTGAAAATGAAAATATGAAGATTGCTTATGTATATTTAACTCTTTTCCTAAGCAAATCCATGCTTTGTAGGGAGAGGTAGAACATAAATCCAATACAGTTATATAAATCCTAGGCTGCACTAGTTAAAATGAACCTAAGATTATGGCTCTTGATAAAGATTATGACTGAGACATTAAACAAACATGATCAATAAGGAGGGTCTGTGGGAGGAGTTAGGGCTGTGGGAGAATTTCTCATACTCTGTGTCATCACGAAAGTCCTACATGTGAAGACCCTTTAGGAAGAACTCTATGCTTACAATAAAGCTCTATGGTGGTACCTGCCCCTCCCCTTAGCTCCCTTTTTACTTCTCCATCTCAGCTCACTGTGCAGTGAGTGTGTGCATGTGGCTTGCCATGTCTGCATGCATTGGGTTGCAGCCCTTTCTCTTTCCTGAATAAATCCTTTTTGGTGATGAAACACCTAGTTAATACTGTTTTTCAGTCAACACTCTTTTATACCATAGAACCAAATCCCAATGCTTTCTATCAGATCTTTTCTTCTTTCTCCTTCCAAAAGTAAATATTTTGGCTTTATAAAAAGTTATTTTATGGATGATTTTCCCCCAAATCTCAGATCAACTTGATGGCAGAATCAGCTTTTTAAGCTTCTTTTAACAAAGCACCTCCTGAATGGCCCCACCCTTGACTCTCTCTCATGCATACACACCCACCCCTGCCTAACCTCATGACTTATGGCCTCCAAACTGACCAGGCATTTCCTTTACATATGATATTTTCTCTGCTTTTGTCTCCTTCCATCACCCATTCATTGTAAAATATATGTATTAAGTGCCATTGTCCTAGGCACATCTGAGGGAATACAAAAGTGATTAAAATCAGCAAAACTCTCTGTCCCCAAGGATTTTACATTCCAATGGCTTGTCATCATTATTGGGTACCATCTACTGAGCACCTGCTGTATACTAGGCTCTGCCTTAGTTGATTTGCTTATATTTTATCTCTATAACTTCCCTACAAGGTGAAATATTATCCCATTTAACAGATAAAGAAATTGAATGTCACAGAGAATAATGAACCTACCTAAGTGATTCAAAGCTACAGCCACCTGATTCCCAAGTCATTGATAACCTTCCACCTGAACCAAAGTAAGCAGCTTGCCTCTCTGGGGAACCTCACCTGACCACTCCCTCGGAGTCTCCTGCACATCTTCATGGTGACGCTGAGTTTCCTGCTGCACTTACTGGCTGATGCACCTGTCTCTCCTGGGTGGGCCACTCAAGGTGCACACCACATCCACTCATCATAGTATTATCAGTGCAAGCACAGTGCCAGATCAAATTTAAATAATAGACAACAAATTACTAAAAGAATATTCCTTCTGGCCATCCCTAATTCTCAAGCATCCAGGGGGAAGTTGCCCTTTAAAGGTGGTGCTGATTGGTTCAAGGTTGTACAGAAATTGGAAACTTCTTTCCCTGATTTGTTCTCATTTTTGCCATCATAGTTCACAATAAGTACCTAAAATGCTGAGTCACACAGCTGGGTAGAATACACTAGCCAACTTAAATGAGGCAATGTATATGTGTAAAATGATACACGACAAAAGATGATACAATGTATTATGAAAACAAAAAATGGTGTTATTACTATTGTTCAAGCAAGCTCCAGGCCTTTTAGCTAACAAAGCCTCATTATACAGCTGTTCATTTTGTTTTAAGCATTGCAGTTTTACTCTGGATGCAAAATTTATCTCTATACCTCCTCAGTAAAATCATAGTTAAAGCTTAAGTCTCAAAATTAAGATTAATTCTGCTTAGACACACTTCTGCAATCTTTTCCCAAGATAATAACTGATGTTCTAAACCCTAACCTTCTTTTTCTTCAAACCAATTTACCCCTCTCGTAATAAATCACTGGATAAGAAACAATTACAGTGGTACCTCGTTTTTCGAACGCAATCCATTCCAGAAGGCCATTCGAGTTCTGAAATGTTCGAAAACAGCCGACAGCTAGGCCTAAGGATCATGCACTCAGCGGAAGCCGCATGACATGTTCAACTTCTGAGGCGTGTTCAAAGATCGAAGCATTTACTTCTGGGTTTACAGCATTCATAAACTGAAATGTTCGTCAACAGAGACATTCGAAAACCGAGGTACTACTGTATGGCAAAATATATTATATGCTTCATATGTGCCAGGCACTTGTATGAATGCTTTCCAAGTACTATTCTTTCTTAATTCTAAACTAATGGTTTATTATTATCCCCATTTTACATGTGAGGAAATAAATCACAGCAAATTTAAGTTGCCCAAGGTCACACATCTGCTACGTGGCAAACCCTGGATTTGAACCCAGGAAAGCTAATTCTGGAGACCACACTTTATTTTTTATTTCTCATATACATAGGTAATACATTCAACTGTTTCAAAAATCAAAACAAAATCGAAAAAGGCATACTGTGAATAGCTTTGCTCCAATACTAGTCTGCCTGTTTTCTGTGTGCCCGTCCCTGACTCTGACTCCAATATGCAGATAATAACTTTTATTAGTTTTTTGTGTATCCTTTTTTTGTCTAATGCAAATGCAAGAACATAAGAATATATGTTTCTGTGTTCCTCCTTTCTTGCACAAAAGGTAGTATGCTACACACACACATTTTGCTTTTCCTTGTTTGTAATCGATCTTGAAGATCTTTCCACATCAGTTCATAAGAAGTCTTCTCATTCTTTTATAAATACATACTTTGTCATATGGATGTGTCATAATTTGTTTAACCAGTTTCGTATTGATGGAACTTTGCTTTTTTTCCCCATTTTTCTGCTTATACAATGTTGCCATGAAACGTTATATATATAATTTCTATTGGGGAATATCGGGGAACAGTGTGTTCTTCCAAGACCCATCAGCTCCAAGTCAAGTCATTGTCCTTCAATCTATTTGTGGAGGGCGCAGCTCAGCTCCAGGTCCAGTCACCGTTTTCAGTCTAGTTGTGGGGGGGTGCAGCCTACCATCCCATGGGGGAATTGAACCAGTTACCTTGTTGTTAAGAGCTCACACTCTAACCAACTGAGCTATCTGGCCACCCGGCCATGAATATTTTTGATGCCCATCTTTTCCTGTGTGTTGGTATATCTGTAGGGCACATTTCCAGAAGAAGAATTTCCAGGTCAAAAGATAAGAATTTTCATTATTTTCTTAATATTGACAAATTCCCCTCTATATTAATTGACTAATTTAAATATCTTCCTAAAATTTGAGTAAATGCCTATTTTATGACCAACCGACTGTGCTGTTAAACCTGCTTGAATTTTTGCCAATTTTATAGATGAAAAAAAGATGTCTCATTGAATTCACATTTCTCTTATTATCAATGAGGTTGAACAACTTCTCATATATTTAAAGCTTATTTATTATGTTTTCTTTTCCATTTTATTGATATCCTTTTCCATTTTTCAATTGGTTTGTTTGTCTTTTTCTTAACGAAGTATGGGATATTATTTAACTCCCAAGAAAAAGCGAAGACAATTTTACTAAAGGTAACTGCCATAAACATAACATTTTATCAAAACTGTTTTAGCTAAAACTTAAAAGACCTCTCTGATTATGTTTAACATTAGACTCTAGTCATCAAATAAAATAATTCATATTAAAATTTCTACAAACCTTTGTCTATTGGTTATTCATTAATAGAGAAAACATTTAGAGACAATAATGCAAAAAGATAAATAATTGAGATTAAGATTCAGACCCCAAGAATTTCACTAACAACAGATGATTGATTTATTCTAACAATCTTTCATCTATACTCAGCTGATCAATGACTTTTTCAGTAATGAGGAAATAAAAGACAATTAAAAGCTTTTCCTTCTATCATTTTTCTGATGCATGCAAATTGTATTTGGTGTCCAGATTTCTGAAACATGTGTAGTTTTATTATTATTATTATTATTATTATTATTATTATTATTAAAACACTCGCAAACTTAGCAATCCAGACTCTCTCTTTAGAGACATTAACTGAACAGTTCCCCATAGCAACCACCCTAACCCTTCTGACTTTATCTGCAAACCCCAGGTCTCAGGCAACTGGTTGTCTAGGATTGCAGGTGTTCAAAACTGTAGGAAACATTTTTAATTTCTACCCCCTAGTGTATCTTTAATACCAGAGTAAATTTACAGCCTCTCCACTTTCTGTGGCCTGGGTAAAAGAAGAGGAAAAAGTCTTCAGAGACTGGACTAGAGCAGGAGCTTAACCTGCTATAAGATCACAGGCTGCTATAAAGGCTGCTATAAGATCACATACATAACCAAGGCAAAAAGACACCCCAGAAAGAAAATGAAAAGTCTCCAGAAAATGAACTTAAAGATATGGAAATCTGTGACTTAAACGACAGAGAATTCAAGATTGTAGTTCTGAAAAAACTCAACGAGATGCAAGAAAACACAGAAAAGCAGTTTAATGAACTCAGAAACAAAATCAAAGAACAACATGAACATTTTACCAAAGAGATTGAAATTTTAAAAAAGAACCAAATGGAATTTCTGGAGATTAAGAACTCAATAGAAGAAATGAAGAATGAAATAGCCAGCTTAAGTAGTAGAGTTGACCAGATAGAGGAAAGAATCAGTGACATCGAAGATAGAATCCTGGAAATGACATGGATGGAAGAAGAAAGAGACTTCAGACTTAAAAGAAATGAAAGAACTCTACAAGAACTTTCTGACTCCATCAGAAAGAGCAATATAAGAATAATGGGCATACCAGAAGGAGAAGAAAGAGAAAAGGGAAGAGAGAGTATATTCAAACAAAGAGTTGATGAGGACTGCCCAAACTTGTGGACAGAATTGGATCCTCGAACCCAAGAAGCAAATAGAACACCTAGTTACCTCAACCCCAACAGGCCTTCTCCAAGGCATGTTGTATTGAAGCTGTCAAAAATCAATGACAAAGAAAGAATCCTCAAGGCAGCCAGGGAAAAGAAGACGGTAACCTACAAAGGAAAGCCCTTTAGATTATCATCAGATTTTTCAGCAGAAACTCTACAAGCCAGGAGGGAGTGGAACCAAATACTCAAATTATTGAAAGAGAGAAATTATGAGCCAAGAATAATATACCCAGCAAAGATATCCTTTAGATATGAAGGAGGAATAAAGACCTTTCCAGACATACAGAAGCTGAGGGAATTTTCTAATACATACCTGCACTACAAGAAATACTAAAAGAGGCTATTCAACCACCATCAACATGGACAATTTGTGGCAACCAAAACATAAAGAGGTAGAGATTAAAGGCCTGAACCACAATATGGGAATGGAGAAAGTAAGCATGCTGAAGAAAATGGAATACGCTAAATATCAAACTTTCTTTTACATAAACTTAATGGTAACCACTCAAAAAAATCCAGAACAAAAATATATAAACTAATAAAAGAAGAAACAGAG
Source organism: Rhinolophus sinicus (assembly GCF_036562045.2). Taxonomy (NCBI): domain Eukaryota; kingdom Metazoa; phylum Chordata; class Mammalia; order Chiroptera; family Rhinolophidae; genus Rhinolophus; species Rhinolophus sinicus. Next base: position 77,677,415 of record NC_133756.1, on the reverse strand, counting down.
GGAAACATCACAGAATACCACCACACAGAAATAATAGACAACAACAAAAAAGGCAAAGAAACCATGGAGACACAATCTTACCAGAAAACTAAAGATAGAATAACAGGAAATCCTTACATATCAAAAATCACCCTAAATGTAAATGGACTGAACTCATCAATAAAAAGGCACAGAGTAGCAGATTGGATAAAAAAAACTAAACTCAACCATATGCTGTCTCCAAGAAACACATCTCAGCTACAAGGACAAGCATAGATTCAAAGTGAAAGGGTAGTAATTGACACTCCAAGCAAATGGTACCCAGAGAAAATCAGGTGTAGCCATAATGATATCAGATGAAACAGACTTCAGGGTGAAAAGGAGAACAAGAGACAAAGATGGACATTTCATAGTGGTAAAGGGACTATACAACAAGAAGACACAGCAGTCATCAATATATATCCCCCAATCAGGGAGCACCAAGATATACTAAGCAACTACTAACAGAACTAAAGGGAGAAATTGACCAAAACACAACTATACTAGGGGACCTAAATACATCATTGACAGCTATAGATAGGTCATTCGAACGTAAAATAAATAATGAAATAGCAGCCGTAAATGTCACATTAGATGAAATCAACATAATTGACATTTATAGAGCACTTCATCCTAAAATATCAGGCTATACATTTCTTTCTAGTGTACATGGAACATTCTCAAGGATAGACCATATGTTGGGATATAAAACTAGCCTCAGCAAATTTAAATAGATTGAAATCATACCAAGCATATTCTCTGATCACAAGGCTTTGAAATTGTATATCAACAACAAAAAGAAAGCAGGACAAACCAAAAATACTTGTAGATTAAACAACATACTTTTAAAGAACGACTGGGTCAAAGAAGAAATTAGAGGAGAGATCAAAAGATACATAGAAATAAATGACAATGAAAATACATCCTACCAAAATTTTTGGGATGCAGCGAAAGCAGTTTTAAGAGGGAAATTTATATCATTACAGGCCTATCTCAAGAAACAAGAAAAATCCCAAAAAAATAACCTCACGTTACACCTTAAAGAACTAGAAAAAGAATAACAAATGAAACGCAAGGTCAGCAGAAGAAAGGAAATAACAAAAATCAGAGCAGAATTAAATGAAATAGAGAACAAAAAGACAATAGAAAAAATTAATGTGACAAAGAGCTGGTTCTTTAAAAATATTAACAAAATTGACAAACCCTTGGCTAGGCTCACTAAGATAAAAAGAGACAAGAGACTTATAAACAAAATCAAAATGAAAAAGGGGAAGTTATCACAGATGCCACAGAAATACAAAGGATTATCCAAGAATACTATGAAGGACTATATGCCACCAAATTCAATAACTTAGAAGAAATGAACAAGTTCTTAGAAACATATAGCCTGCCAAGGCTGAACCATAAAGAACTGGAAAATCTAAAGAGACTGATCACCAGTAACGAAATTGAATCAGTCTCCAAAACCTTCCCAAAAGCAAAAGTCCAAGCCCAGATGGCTTCACAAGTGAATTCTACCAAACACTCAAAGAGGATCTAATACCCATCCTGCTCAAACTCTTCCCAAAAAATTGAAGAAGAGACAGCACTTCCTAACTCATTTTATGAGGCCAACATTACCCTGATACCAAAACCTCATAAGGAGAACACAAAAAACAAAACCTACAGACCGATATCTCTGATGAATGCAGATGCAAACATCCTAAATAAAATTCTAGCAAATCGAATGCAACAATGCATTAAAAAGATTATTCATCACGATCAAGTGGGGTTCATCCCCAGGGCACAAAGATGGTTGAACATATGCAAATCCATCAATGTGATACATCACGTAAACAAAATAGAGGACAAAAATCATATGATTTTATCAATTGATGCAGAGAAAGCATTTGACAAGATAGAACATCCATTTATGATTAAAACACTTAATAAAATAGGTATAGAAGGAAAATACTTTAAAATAATAAAGGCCATGTATGACAAACCCTCAGCTAATTTCATACTTGACAGTGAAAAATGAAGCCCTTTGCTCTACATTCACGAAAACGACAGGGCTGTCCCCTATCACCTCTGCTTTTCAACATAGTGTTGGAAGTCCTCGCCAGAGCAATCAGGCAAGAGAAAGAAATAAAAGGCACACAAATTGAGAATGAAGAAGTGAAATTGTCACTCTTTGCGGATGACATGATGCTATATATAGAAAACCCTAAAGACTCCACCAAAAAGCTATTAGAAACAATCAACGAATACAGTAAAGCTGCTGGCTACAAAATCAATGTACAAAAGTCCATTGCTTTCCTATATACTAACAATCAAATCTGAGAAAAAGAAATTAAAATATCAATTCCTTTTGCAATTGCAGCAAAAAGAATAAAACACCTAGGAATAAACTTAACCAAGCATGTGGAAAACCTATATGCTGAAAACTACAAGAATTTTTAAAAGAAATTGAAGAAGACACAAAGAAAGGAAATACATTCCGTGCTCATGGAGTGGAAGAATCCACATAGTTAAAATGGCCGTATTACCCAAAGCAATATACAGTTAATGTAATCCCCATCAAAATTCCAATGGCATTTTTTAAAGAAATAGAACAAAAAATCATCAGATTTGTTTGGAACCACAAAAGACCCCGAATAGCCAAAGCAATATTAAGAAAAAAGAACAATGTTGGAGGTATCACACTCCCTGACTTTAACTTGTATTACATGGCAACAATAATCAAAACAGCATTGTATTGGCAGAAAAACAGACACGTAGACCAATGGAGTAGAATTGAGGACCCAGAAATAAAACCACATAAATACGGACAGACAATTTTTGACAAAGAAGTAAAAAACATACAATGGAGAAAAGACAGCCTCTTCAATAAATGGTTCTGGGAGAATTGGATAGCCACGTGCAAAAGTATGAAACTGGACTACTATCTGTCACCATGTACCAAAATTAATTCAAAATGGATCAAAGACTTAAGCATAAGACCTGACACAATAAACTGCATAGAAGAAAACATAGGTACTAAACTTATGGACCTTGGGTTCAAAGAGCATTTTATGAATTTGACTCCAAAGGCAAGGGAAGTAAAAGCTAAAATAAATGAATGGGACTATATCAAACTTAAAAGCTTCTGCACAGCAAAAGAAACCATCGACAAAATAAAGAGGCAACCAACTGAATGGGAGAAGATTTTTGCAAACAGTGCCTCCAATAAGGAGCTACAATCCAAAATATACAAGGAACTCATGCAACTCAACAACAAAAGAACAAACAACCATATTGAAAAATGGGCAGAGGAATTGAAGAGACATTTCTCCAAAGAGGACATACAAATGGCAAATAGACGTATGAAAAAATGCTCAACATCATTAATCATCAGAGAAATGCAAATAAAGACCACAACGAGATATCACCTCACCCCAGTCAGAATGGTTATCATCAACAAGACAAACAATAACAAGTGTTGGAGAGGCTGTGGAGGAAAAGGAACCCTCATACACTGTTGGTGGGAATGCAGACTGGTGCAGCCGTTATGGAAGGCAGTGTGGAGGTGCCTCAAAAACTAAAAAAAGAATTACCACATGACCCAGCAATTCCACTCCTATGTATGTACCCAAAAAATCTGAAAACATTTATACATAAAGATACATGTGCTCCAATGTTCATTGCAGCTTTATTTACGGTGGCCAAGACATGGAAACAACCAAAATGTCCTTCGATAGATGAATGGATAAAGAAGTTGTGGTATATATACACAATGGAATACTATTCTGCGGTAAGAAAAGATGAAACAGTACCATTTGTGACAACATGGAGGGATCTTGAGAATATAATGCTAAGCGATATAAGTCAGACAGAAAAGCAGAGAACCATATGGTTTCACTGATATGTGGTATATGAACCAAAAACAGCAAAAGAACAAGACAAACAAATTAGAAACTAAAACTCATAGACACAGATAGTAGTTTAGTGGTTACCAGAGGGTAAGGAGGGAGGGGGGTGTGATAGATGAGGGTAAAGGGGACCATATATGGTGATGGAAGGAAGACTGGGTGGTGAACACACAGTGGAATTTAAATATGATGTAATACAGAATTGCATACCTGAAATCTATGTAACTTTACTAACAATTGTCACCCCAATAAACTTTAATTAAAAAGAAACAAACAGACAAAAAAATCCTGATAGACACAGACAATAGTTTAGTGGTTACCAGAGAGTAAGTGGGGAGGGGTGTGGTAGATGAGGGTAAAGGGGATCAAATATATGGTGATGGAAGGAGAACTGACTCTGGGTGGTGGACACACAATGGGATTTATAGATGATGTAATACAGAATTGTTCACCTGAAATCTATGTAACTTTACTAACAATTGTCACCTCAATAAACTTTAATTTAAAAAAAAAAAGATCACATACAAAGGTGGTCCCTCATGGCCATCTACCAGATCAAGGTGTTTGATGCCTCTATGATTATTTGGTTATTAAAAAACTGTCAGAGCCAGGACATTTCTCTTAAAAAAAATACTTACAGTAATATTTGTATTCATACAGTATGTATTGAGGGCACAAGGGACAGAGAAGTACCTAGTCATAAGGCTTTGGGGAGAAATCTGAAGCCCAGAGAAACCACTCATGGATCAAAAGCAAACGCCTACATGGTAATCTGGTAAATCTAGTCAGAGCAGGATTTGAGTAGAAGTTTCCCTACTAGTGTGATTTTCTGGTGTAAGTGATATGACACTTCCTTATTTATGTCTTTGAGTTTATTGACTAATATAGCACAGCCTTGGGGGAAAAGAAAAGACCAATCACACTCTTATAATTCTATCACTTTAAAAAATAGATTCAAATCTTTCTAACTAACTTCTCTTCTTTGAGAGTTGAGAAATTGTACACACTCTCAAATCCATAATGGGTGCAATATCTATTTACAAGGAGTATAGGACTAGGTTCATTTATTATATAATCCACAAAATCAACTCCTGCATGAATCAACAAAACTTGTTCTACTTTAGATGGGGAATGAATGTTAACTCTACACTTTTATAATTTAGTAAACAATATAGAAAAACACTGATGTTGTCATATAATAATTCGTATGACCATGACCAACACAACAACAGTAACAAAATCAGATATTTTCTCCTTTTCACATTTCACTTTTGTGGCTAATTCTTTCCTTTTAACCCAAAATGCAAAGCTAGCCTTTAGGGAAAGATTTCATTTCGTTTCAGACTGATTCTCACAAATTACACTCATAATGAGACATCAAGCTATAGCCTGGAATCCCAACCAACGGAAGGCATATCCCCCAGTGATCCAATGACAGTAGACTAAGACATCTTCATGATATTTATCCCAGTGGCCTTGAAACAAAAGTTCCCTTTCAAGAGAGAAACCTTTTCATCTCAGCATAGATGAAATACATACTATGGTCTCCAAGACTGCCTGATCTAGTCCCTGCCTACCTTTCAAGTCGCTTTTTACCCCACTCTTCTCCTCACGTCTGTGCTCCAGCCACAAGAGGCTTACTTCAGTTCTTCAAACACACATGCTCCTCCTCACTCAGGGCTCCCAGGAAACTTCAGTTTATCATTAGATTTGGATTCATCTCATTCCTCTCTCTCTCTCCTCCCACTGGCTTTGGCTTTGGTTGGTTAACAACACCAGGATCCCAGAATACTTGTTGCTTTCTCTAAGAATTCTCCCTTGATCCCCACATTTCTCCTTGGAGCACATAAATAATTACTTGGTGTCTGAATTCCCTGCTAAAATGTGATCTCTATGAGGGCAGAGACACTCTGCCTTCTCCTGCCATATCCCCAGCAGCCAGCACAGAGTAAGAGACAAATGTTTGGTGAATGAATGGTGTGGACTGTCCTGTTTCTGTCATTATCATCCCTACCTGCAAAACTGGAAACACTAAATAAATGTCTGCTGAGTGAATGAATGGATGAATCAATGAAAGACTATTCACACAAACACTATTTAGCATTAAAACACTGAATATAAATGGTAAGTTTTCTTCTTTTTATCATTTAAGTTACATTCAGTGTATTTTTCCTCCACATAGGTTTTTGGAAATTCTATTGTGAAAAACAAGAATTCTAGGGCATCTGAAAAATTCCCCAGCCCACAAAGAGATGACTTCAAATCTTTTTACAGGGGATATCACTTATTCCAGGACTGGACCCTTTGGAAGTGACTCATTTGTTCCCAAGACCAGACAAGCTCTCATTTGACCCTGTATTGTAGCCCATTTCTAAACATCTGTGTTGATTTTTCTATATTTATTTCTTTTTTTAAAATATGTTTGGCCCATAGCTTAAGAGAAATGAGAGGTTTCACATTGTGTCCTAGAAACTAATAGGATTTGGCTGTACTGGATTATAATCCAAAAGATTCCTGTACTGGTTTCTCCTAAGAAAATGTCCTTTCTCCTTATTGCCCTAGAACCCCAGGAAATTAAGAGTAAAACCTCCAATGTCAAAAGTCTAAGTTTAAAGGGAGGAACATTTCACACCACACCCACACCCCATCCCAAAACAACTTTACTCACACCCAAAACACACCCAACACCTACAAATAGCCCTACCACACACCCAATATGCACACAGCACTCACAAACACCCAACACACACACACACCCGATACTCAAAAATAACCCTACACATACCAGACTCATGCACCAAACACACACCCCCCCCCCCCCAGATGGGGACCGAACTTTTCTTAATCCCACAGTAAGGGTCTCATTTAAGGCCTGTCTCATCTTTCCTTTTCCTTCTGTTCCATCCCCTATCTAGCCCCTTTTTGAGCCTATTTCCCCTTTCGCTGAAAGTTATTTTGATTAGGGAAGACTCAAAAGTAATGTCAGTTCTTGGGAAAAACTCCAATAAAAGCAAATTTGGGCTTTGATCTTTGTTTTAGTTTTTTGTGTTTGTTTTTTTTTGTGTGTGTGTCACATTTGGGCCCTTCTCTTGGGAATTGAAGTTATACCACAAGCAAGTTGACAATAGATTGTTTAGTAGTTCTGCCCCTATTCTAGAATTAGCCCCTTGACTTCTTTTTCTTACTAAACAGTAGAATTGCCCTTCTTACTTTCTACCCTTAAATCCTCCTAATTAGGGAAGAAGACAGTCAATGTATCAAATCACTGACACATTAATATCATTTAAATTTTTTTTCGTAGGAGTGTTGCATTTTAAAAGAGCATATAGGCAAAATTAGGAAAAAGCTGTGTTTCATCACAGAAATGACCCTCTAAAGATGAAATTTCAATATTGTGGTGTGTGAGCAGGGAGATACATAGAACTGATTACTGTGCATTCCTCTGCATAGTCCTACGTAGGGACAGGAGACGATCAGAATGTGAATCTAAGAGCTTCCCCTCTGTCCCCAGCTGCCCAGGACATACTAGCATGTGATTCAACATGATAGGTGGTGTCTCCAGGGCCTGCAAAACAGAAGATAATTTAGGTAAGAACTGCAGTGGGAGAGTGATGTGAATGAGTCCTCACTCTCCATGCAAGGACAGAGTTCCTGATAACAGCCCAGGCAGAGTGAACTCGGTGGGCCATCTCATCAGACATTCCACATTGAAAGGTCTCAAAGATTGTTTCCTAAATAGACAAATTCATGTCAGCAACTCTTTGAGCTCACATAGTACTAGTTACCATAGTTACGAACGCAGCTCAATACTAAACTGTTCATTGAGTATCCAAGGGGCTTTTCCAGGTGTGGAGTGGGATGAAAACACTGGGGATCCTCATAATTATAAAGCACTTTTCAAATATAAAAAGAAGGGTAAAGGTTCTACACTCTCAGAATCACCATGTGACATGCCTAAAACAATAGCACAAACAAGGACTTTAAAGCATCAACTGTAGAAGTCAAATGTTTAGCAACCGTTCACTAACATCTGAATAAAACTTCTTTCTGTTCTATCCAACTGATTTTCTAGAAAAGTCCTATTTCTGCATGGTGCCTGACTGTGTGATACTATCTCTGTAAATATATAAAGAAGGAATGAGTTAAAGTTGGCTTGCAAACATCCAGTCCTCACATGTTCTCTAAATATACTGGTTCTGACTTGCTTTATCTCCAACTTGTCAGGTCCAGCAGTGTTTAAAGACTGGAGTTTTGTTGGCGTCCGACCTCCTTGTTTCATTTCCCAAAGGACACAGAGAGGAGCCCACACTGACCAGCAGGGACCCAGAGGTCAGAGGGCCGTCATTCATGGTCCAAAACATCCCTACCCAGGGAAGTCTAGCCCTGGAGAAAAGGATGTCCAGCCTACTAACCCAAAAGAAAGAACTCTTTCTTTAGTTATTTTTCTCACTTCCAGATTTTGACTGCATGTGGCTTACATCCTTAAATAAAATGACAGTCACCTATTCTTGAACTCCTACCATGTGCCAGCGCCTGCTGGCATTTTGCATGGTTGTTTTATGTAATCCTAGCTTCCTCTCTGACCTCCTCCCCTACCTCTCTCCCTCATTCTCTTTCCTTTGGCCATGCCAACCCTCAAATATGCCATGCCTGGCCCAGTCTGAACCTTGGCAAGTGGCACTTGTTGTTCCCTTTGCTTGGTTATTTCCCCTCTTTTAGTGTTTCCCTCCTCCTTTCCTTGAAAACTTTATTTAAAAGTCACCTTCTGAGGCTACAGTATCTAAAATTTCTATCTAACCCCACATCCAGTGCACCCACAGCACACACACAGTTTATACCCCCAACTCCATTCAGAGCTGGGTTTTTTTTCTCCGAAGAGTTTCCATTCCTAGTGGGCAGGATAGGTAGCCTAGGAAAGTGACAGCCCCCTGCAGGATGACTGTACCCAGAACCTGCCACTGGAGAAAAACAAGAACCAATTTCATCCAGGTAGGCTAATCCCTTAACTGGTACCTGACCTTTAGCTAATTATAATGTCATTATAATCTCATTTACATTGAGGTTACTGACTCCCAGCATACATCTGACGCCATGACAGTTTTGGAGGAGCCAAATAAGGAGGAAAGAGTGGGAAACTGGAGATCCCACCCACTGGGAGGAAACTGACAAGCCACATCAATGGGACATCACCAAACCCTCCCCCAGAAGGTATAAATATCCCTGGTCAGGACTCCCTCAGTGAGACTTGCTCTGAGTTTGCCCACACTTTCCTCTCAAGTGTGTATTTTCGTCTCATTAAACTCCCTGTGCTTTCCTGCATGTGCCCCACTCTTGAATTCTTTCTTGCACAGAGACAAGAACCTGGTCACCGCTGCTCCGGGTTGAGTCCTCTCTTGGACATCCCTGTGAGCCTCTGGCAACACTAGTGTACCATATACTTTGCTTACTAATTTATTGCCTGTCTCCTCTCAATTCTAAACTCTGGGCAGAGATCTTTGTCTCTTTATTCACCACCATGTTTCCAGTGCCTAGGACACCCAGAGGCATGCAGTGGTGAGTAGAATCAACGGCTGAACATTGCCGGCCTCCCAAAGTTGTTGTTATTCCCACTTCTCCAATGAGCACTCTTGATCTCAGAAAGTTTGAATGACGTGCACAAATGTACACAGTTGCTGGGTGAACTCAGTGCTGGACTCTGCCCAACCCCCAGTGCTGTCCTCCTAACCAGTCCCTCCTGCCACACACAGTCCTCGCTGCCTGTTTGGTTCTTGGGATTATGCTGTCACACAACTCTCAAAAAGTACATGGGCAGGAGGAGAGTGTGAGAGTGAAGAAGGAGGGCTGGCATGTCCAGCAGGATCGACGCTAACCCCAGCAGGTGTTGATAATCCTCATCTACAGCCCATGTCAATAACAGTGTCCTCTGTGGAGTGCTTTCTAATTTACTAAGCACAGTCACACGTATTTCTTATTTGATCACCACCAAAAATTTGCAAGTGAATCCTGACAGGTATTATTTTCTCCATAAGGATATTCAAGTGAAGGGAGGTTAGGGGACATGTGACCGGATCTTCTGATTGGTAGGGATCCCAACAGAATTGAAAGCTGGTCTCTTTTCCCAGCCCCAGCACTGGTTTGCCTCTTCATACTGGGTATCGGGGTCAGTTTCCCCCTCTGGTCCAGGTGTTGTTCTCCAAAGAAGACTACTTACCAGTCCTCTCTGCTTCTCACTGCATTCCAGTCAGGCAACAAAATTGGCTGTTCAGAACCACAGAACAATGCTCCGAGCATTGGACACACCTCTAGCCTGCGGACAGAATCAGTTGACTGGAGCCTATAACGAAGAAGAAGGGGAGTCTACCCCCTCCTTTGCTCGTACACAAGTCAGCCTATCACATTACTTTGTAACATTTCTATTATGGATAGTTTCATACATAAACAAAAGTAAAGAGAATTATATAATAAACTCCCCTGTGCCATCATGTGCCTTCAACAGTAAACATCTCATAGCTAATTTTATTTTTCTTCATCCCTGAGCTCACTAATTTATACTTCCCTGTGTTATTTTCAAGCTAATTCCAGAAATCATATTATTTTATCTGTGACTTTTTAAAATATCTATCACCAAAAGGCCTGGACATCTCTTTTTAAAATAACCACAATACTATCGCCACACACAAAAGTAATTCATACTTCTTTAATATCAACGTACATCCTATCAGTGTTCACATTTCCCCAACTGTCTCATGAATTTTTAAAAATCTGTTTGAATAAGGATCCAAAAAAGGCCTGTATTTTGTGATTGGTAAAGAGGCCACTTAAGCCTCTCAATCTAGGTTAATTCAACATTTTCCCCCCATATTTTCTTGTTGTTGTTGAAAAAGAAAATGAGTCCTGTATGAACTTTGATGATTCTGTCCTGTGTTCCTCTATCCATTTTATTTTTTCAAAATTAGTAGTTATATCTAGAAGCTTGATCAAATTCAGTTTCATTGTCTTTAGTAAAAGCCTTTCACAGGTGGTGTTGCACATGTACTTGCACAGGGAGCCACACAGTGTCTGGTTGCCTAGATCCTGCTTTACATTTAACTCATAATGTAGAAGGAAGGAAGGAAGGGAGGGAAGGACGGGAAAAAGAGAGGGAAGGGAGGGAAAGAAGGAGTAAAGAAGGAAACAACTAAGCAGATTAATGAATAAATCAGTATGATCCATGACATATCCCTTTTACCCCACACTTACATGAATCCAAATTGGACTGCTCTTGAGTTATGATGTCCTGCAGTAAGGTGTCTCTAAAACTCAATCTCTTGACAAACCCCACCCATCAGGCTCTCCTGTTCTTTTTGTGCCACTTCTGAGAATATTGGTGAAAAAGTGTGGGCTCAGGGTTACAACACCCCAAGTTCAAATCCCATACTGCCACTAACTGGCCATGGGTTTGTCTAGGAGACTTACTTTCCTTTATAATAATGGTTCCCAAAGAGGGTGATCATGCCCCCAACAAGGGGATACTTGGCAATGTCTTGAGATATTTTTGGTTGTCACAACAAGGTGTGCTATTGATATCTAGTGGATAGAGGCCAGGGATACTGCTCAGCACTCTGCACAGACAGGTTCCTACAATAAAGAATAATCCAGCCCCAAATGTCAATGATACTGAGTTAGGGAAACCATGTTCTATAAACCATGATAATTTCTCCTTGCAAGTTTGTTGGGAAAATTAATTGAGATAACATTGCCCCAAACAAACACATAAGTGTGTCATCCTCCTTTCTTTTATGGTAAACCAGTATGGTGAAGTCCTCATTTTAGCTCAAGATCAGATGTGAGTAACATGTCAGGAATAGAACTGGGACTCCTATTACTGGGACATAGTGGGTCTGGGACCAGGACTCTTGTGCTGGCCGTGCCACCAGCTGGCTGGGCAATCTCAGGTCTGCTGTGCTCCTCCTTGGGCCTCAGTTTCCTCATGTGTAAAATGAGATGGACCCTGAAGATCTCTTTGTACCTCTCAGCTCTCAGACTCTTTTATTTCATTCCTCTTGGAAAGGCCTAACTAATTTTTGTAGACACTAGACATGTGAATTAGTGCTCGGTTTCTAGAGTGCCAAATGATTGTTTAGACAATTTTGTATAGCACAATAGTTGTTTTGGGGGAAAAGGATTTATCAACCTTCTTATTTTGCTATGCTGGAAGTGAATGCTCCCAAGTGTTCTTATCGTCTGCTGACTAACAGTAAAGCCCACTCCAGGTAGAAAGAACAAGCGGAGCAGAATTCTGGGTCAGCTTGCATGGTTTATGGACTGTCAGGTTTAGTTCTCCTGGCCCACAGAACACATCTGACAATGGAAGAAAAGTAGAATTTGGTAGTTTTGAAGGACATCAGAGCCTACAACTCCACGTTCGTCCCTCAGACCTGATGGCATGCTTCCCTTTGAGATGGAGATGGCCAATGGCAGACACCTAGCAATGGCTGTTGACTCACCAGTGAGTTTCCCCATCTTTCCTGTCCTGAGGTCAGACTGAAAAGTAAGACAGGTCTCAGGCCTCACACTGGGGGGACAGAAGGAACACAAATCTCAGTAGTTCCTTGTCACGTGTGTCAATGCTCCCCCTTCCCACTTTTAGTCATCAATGCTTTCTATCACCCAAGAACACCACATCAAAAGTGAGGCTCAGACCTTGCAATGGGCCATCGTGTTTCCAGCTAAGACTCAATCAAGAGAGTGGAGGGTCTCATCATTAGAAGACATCATTTAACTACAAGTAGAAATCACAATCAAAACACTTTGCCATCCAAAAATTATTCATTATATACTAAAACAGAGTCAATATCTCACCTAACCATAGCATGAGTTAGTGTCTATATTTTCTAAGGGAAAGAATAATAATTTTCAAATACAGACTGAGAACTACCTTACCTTCTGAATCCCGACCCCCAACTTAAGCTAATCGTAAATAGAATTTCTTAAACTTATGTAGAACACAGAAAATATATTGTTAATTTGCAGTATGGCTCAGTTCATTAAAATCCTCCTGATTTTTTAACTTAAAAATTATCTATTAATTTACATGATTACTTAATATCTTATTTAAAATCACTCAATAGTTTTACACTTTTACCCAGTACAACTCTGTATTTGTCATTATTTGTCAATTCTCTTTTGTTTGAACCAGACAATTAGACTCTATGGAGGATCATAACACAAAAATTGTTCTAAATGTTTGTTTAAAATATATTTTGTTTATTAACAATATCTGTGAAGTTCCTAATGAATACAGAAAAGGCTCTAACTAATAATGGATCAAAACTATACCCTAGGTGATGTTTTACTGTGTAAAAATAGCATTTTATAATTTAAATTGGATAATTAAGACATTTTGCTTTTGATGTTGATTGCAACTTACAAGAATGATAATTAGTTAATATGTCATTTAAAAAGATTTGATGTACATAAATCAATTATCAATTTTGAAATGTTACTTCATTAGTAAATAAATATCAAGTTTGTGTACAGCTATGTAGAGGAAAGAGGAAAATATGTATGTTCACTGATAGTAATGAATAAGTAGATATGGCAGTACCCTTCTGTACGCCATTAGTCAGATAGCTGTTTCCTATGAAGTCGAGGAGGAGAAAAACATTGGTCATTAAAATAAATCTCAGTTGTATCAGAACTTAGCAGTGGTGGAATGCTTGGCTAAGCCTTGATTGAGCTAAGCATTTGAGACAGATGAGTGATAAGGAATACGTGGCACAGCTGAGAAATAATGCAGGGATTGGCAGCAGGCATAGCAGCCACCAGACCCCAACCGAAGGCTGGGGTTAGTGCAGGATGGGTAGTTAGTGGGCTGAAGTGGGGGTGCAGGCAATATGGATGGGGCAGTTTTTCTACTTAGTTCTCAGTTTATTCCACCTGCTATCTGAGTGTCAGTAATAGTGATGTTAAAAACCAGTTCCACACACTGTGAAGAAATTCTGTAAACTCAGGATTATCGTGTCAAATCATGATGACATGTTCCCCCACTGTTTAAAAACATTCTAATGAATGGAATTCAGTAAATATTGCTAAGAACAGTACCAGCCAGGCTAACCTGCAGCTTCTCAGACATGTTACTACTCGTTACAGCAGTGTTCCTCAAATAGTTTACTTAGAGAGCCGCTGAGCAAGTCAGCGACAAGAAGCAATCTCTGCCTCACTTAAAGAACAGTGATTGTTATCAAACAGTGGGAGATGTTTAAAGCTAACAAACCAAACAAACTTCTGATCCCCTCTCTCGTTCTATGGGGATCAGGCTTAGCTTTTATTTTTCTCAGCCTCCAGCTCTGTCTCCAACAATAACTTAAAGGACTTGCTGTTACAGTGGTTTCAAGCAGCAGCCTACTTTGAAGTAGCAGCAGTACTGGTTTGGGAAATAATGTGATGACTGACTATGTTTAGCCACCTTAGAAAATCAAACCAGTTTGGCTCCTTGGTTTTCCTGTGAGGAAGGATTCCACCACTCAGGGTTGGAAATCCCTGAGAACTGTACCTGGATAGGTGCATCAGGAGAGGGCAGCAGCTGCAGTACTGAGATGTCAGGGAACTCTCTCAAAGTCAAGTCCAAGGCCAAGGGTCTATTCTTCAGTAAGCAGAGGGCAAAGAGAACACGGAGAACAATTTCGGTTTCCACATATTTTGTGTCTATGGATTGCGAAGGTTGAAAAAATAACGTTCCAGGAGAGGAATGAAAACTCTAAATGAAACGGAAAACTCTAAAATAAAGTGAGACAGAATGAGAGTGAGGGACCATGTCAAGTATATCCCCAGCACTTTCTGTTAAAGCTGGCTCATATTTTGATATCCCTAATCACACTCCTCTGGATCTGATTTTCAAGAAGGAAGGGGAGTTACATTCTGGAGTCCTCCAATGCCCCTAGCATTTGACTGCCGTGGTGTGACCACTGTAAAGATGGCACTCTGCACACAGTTCTCTAAAGTCTGAGTATTGTCTCTGCTTATAAATCCCTCTCTGTTCTTCCAGATCCTAACAAACTTGTAACACAACTGTGATGGATTCACAGCCTGGGAGCACCTTTTTGAAGAAAGGAGTGGCACAACTGAGGCCACCAGCTCTGTTTCTATTTCCTCCTCCCACCAACCTAGACATTCCACCCGGTACGGTCTCAAGGCAACAAAGCACTGATGTGTGAGCTCTGCATCTAATGCTAAAAATAGCAAGCCCCAATCTAAGTTTTTAAGTTTCTAACATTTTGTGGAAAATGGGGATTTTTTTGAAGTTTTATTTTACAAAACTTCATGAACTTTGTTGAGAACTCTAAGGGACAAAAAGGAATGATCACCATTTGGGGAAGTAGAATTCAGTTTGTTCTTTCCTTCCCTCCTTCCTCTGCTCTGTTAAGAAATCTACCCAGCATCAGACCCCACAGACCCATCTTTCTAAGATGATAAGATGACACATTCTTAGCCAGATCAGATGCTATTTTCATAAAAACTACTGAGGTGATAACCTGAGGCTGTGAATAAGGATATGATCGAATTTCTTGTATTCCTCCCCTGAGCTTCGGCAACGATGCACATTTTCATGGTTTGCTCTGTGGACAGGCTCATAAATGTTTCTTAGAAGCACCTCACGCAACCCTCACAACGATGCTCCCGGTGAGCACTGTTTTAGTCCTATTTACAGGCGAGGAGTCAAGGCACAGAGAGACAAAATGGTTTCCCCCAGGTGACATGGCTTGAAAGAATTGTGACCCACATCTGTTTAACTCTAAGCGATAAGCTTTGAAACACATCCCTATTGCTTCTTCTTTATACACAGACCCTGGCTGAAAACCTTCTCATTACCAGGCATGTCCAGGGTTACTAATAAGTCCACAATGGCTGGACGCAAGAATTAACTAGGGCTAACTTACTAATGATAAGTTCAACCAGGGTCCAGCCATGAAGGAGAGCTTCATGGGGGAGGAGGAGCTCAGAGTGGCCTTGAAGTATTGCATTACTTAGTGATGGAAGGGGTGCTTCTAATTTGTCTCCTCTGGAAAACTCACAGTGAGAAGGATTACTTCCCTCATATTGCATTCTTAGCTCCTTGGGACAGAGCAGAGCCCCTGTCTTTCAGCCAGCAAGACTGAAGAAGACAGTTACCAAGTAAAGACAAATTTTTCAGCCTCCCTGCTGCCCTGGAAACCAGAACGTGGCCCAAGGTCATCAAGATAGGAGTGGGGCAGAACCAGAAAGAAATAGAGAAAGGAGTTCCTATTTAAAAAGGTAGAGAATGCTTTCTGAAAGGGGGAAAAGTACCTTAACAATGTCAATAATCACCTTTCCACTTACCTGTTTGACAAACAGGAATTTCTATATGGAATGTTTATACAGAATAGCCACAAACAACCAGTGTTGTAATGACCCAAACACAATCCCTTGCATAATGTTCTGGAAATGCACTGAGACATCTGGGGAAGGTCCAAAACAAGCTTGGTGGCAGGAGGAAGTAAGTCGGTCTCAAACATACAATAGAATCACACAGAACCTTGACACTGCCACCGTGAAACGCCAACAATGCATCTGGACTCACTGTTCCCAGTGCAGCAGAAACACAGGGGATGAAAGGAACAATTAAGAAAGGATCCTTTTAAATACATATATATATATATATATAATTTAATTTTTCTATATATATATATAATATATAAATATATATGTATTTAATTTTTTTATTGGGGAATATTGGGAAACTGTGTGTTTCTCCAGGGCCCATCAGATCCAAGTCATTGTCCTTCAATCTAGTTGTGGAGGGTGCAGCTCAGCATCAAGTCCAGTCGCTGTTTTCATTCCATGCAGGGATTGAACCAGCAACCTTGTTGTTTAGAGCTCACGCTCTAACCAACTGAGCCACCCGGCCACCCCCTAAAAAGGGATTCTTAGTCCAGGGCCACATAGGGACCCAACTGAAACAGGTAGTCCAAGGAGATACCAAACAGTATGCATTAACCAGTCTAACCCTTTGAGGTCCCTGCTGTTCTAGATGGCTTGTTTGTTTGTTTGTTTGTTTGTCTTCAGCAGCTTCCTATTTCTACTTCTAGTTTCAGAAAACCAGCAAGAGGTTCTTCCCCAAGGACCAAGTGCTTATCTAGTTCCTGCTTTAAGCTCTGTGTTTTGGGGTCAAGAAATGTCAGTGAGATTCTCAAATATTCTTGCTTGACAACATGTCCAACTTAAAGTGGACCTGAAAACTGCCTCACTAGAATGAAAGCCCTGATATTTGTAAGCTCATAGTTTGTTGTTTCATCTCTACTTGGCTGTTGAAAGATAAGTGACGGGGGGATAAAAACAACACATTGGCCTCAGCAGATTATTCTTTACTGAATAACACTATGTGTTTGAACACTATTCTTAGGAAATAGCTTTCTGCTGTGGGCTCTCTTGTTGTGCTATATCTAAGATAGTCTGTGTACCTCTAAACTTTCAAATGCCAAGCCCATGATTTCACAGACCCAGAATGTTTATTTTCTTTTAGCCAATAACATATGCTTGGGTTTATGCCAACTCTATACTAGAGTCACACCGATTATAATGAAGCATGAAGTTCAGGATAATAGAATGTAGAGAGTTGAAAGAAACCTAGAGCCCAACCCCTTTCTTTGACAAAGGAGTTCCCTGATCCAGAGAGGTCAAGGGTTTACTGCAAGACACTGTGGCTGGTTGAAGGCAGAGGTAGCATTGGAGCTATGTCTCCTTATCCCAACCTTCTAAGGCTGTCACCTTGAACTCACTGCCTTGGGGCCAGAAGCTGATACTGACTGAAGAAGGTAAAGCAGGGGAACTGTGCAAGAACTGTCCTCTGACAAATGCTCACACTTTCTTTGGGATAGTTTTCTTTGAAATTATCCTTAAGTAAATACCCAGAATTAAATTTTAAATGCAGTCAGTGGTTCTTCCAAGGAATTTAAAGGCCTATCTGGATCACAGGAATACTATCTAAGTAAGAAGAAACAACTTCTTGAATGTTTTCTGGAAAACCTAAATATTGTATAGAGCCATAAAATTATACTTCATCATATGCCTTCGCTGTTTGAGAAACTTAATGGCTAAAAAAAGGTGCCACTTGAGAGATGCAGGCAAAAATCTATTTCCTCTTTGTGAAGAGGTTGCTATGCTAGCAATGGGAAGAAGAGAGATGAACTACAAAATAAGAGGAAGTTTATTCAGACATAGTCTAAACACATGGGCCAACTTTTCCCTCTCAGACAAGCTACTGGTTGATCATTCCTCAGAATGGCCACGTGTAATCACCATCTCTGTTTGCCTGCAGAGGGCCTGCCCAGGAGGTTCTGGGGAAACAGGAATTTAAATTGTGGTGGTTTCAGGGTCAAGATGTGTGACAACGCCATCAGTTGGGTCTTGTGTTTTGGGCGCTGTGTGGGACTTTGGTGAGGCCTGTTTCCTGAGAATAAAAGCGTGTCTTCTGGAAGTGACACACAGGGACCACCCGCAGACAATGTTTATAAATCTACTAGCAGGGACTGACTGATCTTACAATGGAACTGTGTAATATAAACACCTCATTATTCTACAAATGAATATGTGCAGTGCCACTTGAGGTCTTCTAAGAGCAGATCAGTGGGGTTACTATGGGAAAACACCACTCACACAGAAGGAAGACCCTTGTTGTTTTTAAGCAACATTAATATTAACTCTATCCATATAAAAATGGCATTTTAACTTGAGAGTTGTTTTCTAACCTCTCTAGATGTCATAAGACAAAATTAAGGTAGAACTCAGAGATCTGATTTTTCTAATTTGGGGGTTAATATATTTCAACAGGGGCTATTGGCATACGTGTTTGTGTGTGTGTGTGTGTGTGTGTGTGTGTGTCTGTGTGTGTGTGTGTGTGTGTGTGTGTGTGTGTGTGTGTGTGTACGTCCCATTGAGGTTTGCTTCTTTGGTAGCATTAATTTAAAAAGGAAACACTCAGGGGAATTTCATGAGGTGACATGATAGAATGTAGAAGCTAGAGAGGGAATTAATATTTTCCCAGTAACAACAAGCAGGTGAAATCAAGTATGAAGAAAGAAAGGGAAGAAGGGAAGGAGGGAGGGAGCGCGGGAGGGAGGAAGAAAGGAAAGGAAAGGAAATAAGGAAAAATAGCTTTTGGTTATCTGATATAAGTACCAATAAATACTATTGTTTAATAATCCTGAACACATCCTGGCAGAGTTTTTGGTGGGGGGAATCAACTCCTTTTAACCTAATACAGTGCACTGAGTGTTCATTAGGCCTCAAACAAAAAATCATTTGGTATAGATGTGATTTGAAAACATACTGACTTCTAAACCAAATTGATGTGAGAAAATGAGTTTTAGATCCATTTAGAGCTGAGTCATTTCTAGAAGGGGCAGGAAAGCCGACAACAAACCCCTCAATTGTGTCCAGGCACCTTCAGGAGAGGTGCTAGTCGCAGTGGACAGAGGGATGGTTCCAGTGAAATGGAATTACCCTATGTTTGGGAACAAACAAACTCCACATGGCACTGGGACCACTGGGATTGCCTGTGGGAACATGTACAAGCTCAGGTACTACAAAATATCTTCCTGTTATAGCCATAACATAACTACTTCAGGTGATTACACATCTACAAACTGAAAAATAAACTATGCACAAGGAGTCATTTCATGTTGCATCAAAGGCTCTGGAATAGCATTTGGAACAGGACCAGGAAGGTGGGGAACACAGCATGCTGACTCACCACTAATGCCTTTTCAACCCTTGGAAATCTCTCCTATTTCCCTGCCTAAAGTTATAATAGAGTAAAATCAATTTAAAAAGAAGACTTACTTTACCAAAAAATATAGATTATGAAAAAAATTTCAGTCTAAAACTAGATTATTCAAAATGCAATTTGGTTTTAAACAGGCTAATGATTTATGGAATGTGTTTTGGAGAATACCAAGACCTAGAAATCGGCAGTTGAATTTCCTAACTTTTGGATTGTAATCATAATGAGAAGAATATGGATTAGAGCAGAGCAGAGGGGTGAGTCTAAATTAATTTACCCTTAAAAGGGTGGAATAAACTGAACTCATGATGTGAAAACCAGCACAGCTGAGTCAAGCAAGATGCTAAAGACAAATCAGAGCATATTGACAAGACAAAGGTGAGAGGCCATCAGCAGCCATGTTTGATGCCATGTGGACACACCCAACTGCAGAAAGAATGTACTGGTAGTTAACCCTCAAAAGAGATGCAGATACAAGAACTTGAATGAGACCACGTGACCTTTGAGTTCTTGGTTCTTGGCATTCTTAAAGCTCAGATTCATCCCTGAAATAAGATGCAGAGTGAAGAAAGCCTACAAAAGTAGAAGCCTCAGGACAACAAGAGAGGTTCTAATAGGAAAGATATGGCCTTTCTTTCTTGTGTCCTCAGAGTCCTGCCCAATGCTTGAAACATGTGAGGAATTTACTTAATATTTGTTGAATAAATTAATGAACAAATGAATGAATGAATGAACGAATGAATGAATGAGCTGGATTGGATATTGTGATGATACAAAAGGATTGCTCAACATAGTCAATATGATTAAAAAGCTTACAATCAGTTGAAGAGAAAAGTAACACTAAGTTAAGAACAACACAGAAAAGTGGAAATCTCTTCTTTGTTCTACTTACTACACCCTTAGGAAACCTACCACACCCACATTCCCTGCTCAGGGTATGGTCCTAGGCATCTGTGTTCTGTTTCCTAAAATACCACTCACCCTCTAAGTCAAGTTTTTAGACAAAAGGAAGGCCTTTGGTACAAGGCAAGGTGATGGCCTGGCACAAAAATGTCCTCCCAGATGGGGCATGTCAGATTCTGTTCTCGAGAAATTGAATTGGCAAACACTGGGAGTAGAAGTTGAAAGGATGCTGAGAGAAGCCACAAACAAGTTAATACCATGAGCATTTTAGAGTTGGTAGGACGTATAAATTATAAGCAAATTTTGAGAAAGGATATAGAAATGAAGTAAGTCATTGGTAGTAGGAAATGTATGAAAACACATGAAAAGAGGGTGAGATGATGGTTGAATCATGGTGCTATTGGGTGATGGACCAGAGACTCCTGCGGAAGAGGGCTCTGGAGCTGCTAGGGGACCCAAATGACCTGCCACGTTCAATTTCTACAAGGTTACATTTGACCATGCAATTTCTTTTCTCAAATTTCCATGAGATTCTTTTCTCCTTATTGCCATGCACAGCTTACTACAATATACCTCATGTATTCTGCAGCTGATCTGAGTGAATCCCTGTGTCTCATAAGTCCAGGAGCCTCCCTAATACAAGAAGGGTTCTCTCAAGGCAGTGTTTGAAAAGGCTCTTGGCATAGAAAAAAATAGGACTTAAGTCTGCAATGATTGGAACATTTTTAAATAAATGAGATTTTGGAAAGGTAGAAAGTGAGAAGAAAAAAAAAGCTGCCAAACAAGGCACATTGCATGAGGAGAGGCCTATTGACAGAAGGTCAACCATCCAGGTGGGAAAGGGGTAGCTATGTTTTTTGTTTACCTTTCGACCTTCAAACCTGGGACCCTCACTTGGCTGAGCTGCTGTGCTTCTCCAAAATACATGTCCCAGGGTGTCCTGCTCTATGACTCACTGTTAGTTTGGCCAATGCCTGGATGGCAGGAAGAAGGGAAAAGCTAAGGTATTTCTTTATCTCTCTCTGAATTAGGCAGTATCTCTAGTAACATCTACATCACCTAATAGTCCAAAGAAAGGCAATTTAATATTAGTTACATTCTTCAGAAATTAGGGGTTAGAAACAAAAGATTGCTATTATCCAGAGTTGGTGGAAGTGGGGAAAGACCCTGGCTTACACTCTGGTAGAAATGCACATCAGAACCATCATTTTCAGGCAATATAGTAGTATCCCTTATAATTTAAGAGTTGCAAGCATTTGATCTAAGCAATTAGAAATCTAGGAATCAAGAGTCTAGGAAACTAGGAATATAGGAATTTATCTAGAATCTAGGAATCTATTTCACAATTGACAGTTATATATCCACAGTCATTCAAGAATTGTAATAGTGAAAGACTGGAAACAATATACATAGCTCTCCATCAGCAGATGAGTCTTACATGAATTACAATATACTATGGAATGTTTGACTCTTCTGAAAAGCATAAAATAGATTATTTGTACTGACATGGAAAAAACAGATATATTGTTACATTAAAAAAAAGCAGGAAGCAGACACTGTATGAAATGTCTATGGTCTCTCTTTGTAAATGTGAGGGCAGACAGTTATTCACCCACCCAGTAGCCTCCTTCTCACTGGCATTTTCTCCATGTACTCATGGTTATATCCTTAATAATCCAGGATAATCACACTAATACCAGTGACTCGATTAAGAATGGGCTAACGACCCACTCCAGGCCACTGAAACTTCAGAAGTCTGCAAGGAAACTTCTAAGATTTTTTTTTCTCTGATAAAGAAAAACAGAAAGAGGCTGTCTCTGTTTGCACTAAATATCTAATATGTGCCTGTGATGGCTAGACCTGCAGTGGTCTTCACTGGCCTGTGATGAGCAAGGCAAGTACAAAACTCACATACATACAAGGTCTGACAATTAAGTTCACGAACTTGTCGCAATGATGACGCTAACCTTTTTTGATATCAAAGGGACTGTTCAGTATGAATTTGTACCAACTGGACAAACAGTTAACCAAGTTTACTATTTGGAAGTGCTGAAAAGGCTGCATAAAAAGGTTAGACAGCCTAAACTTTTTGCCAACAATTCATAGCTCTTGGATAACAATGCAGCAGCTCACACGGCACTGTCTGTGAGGGAGGTTTTAGCCAGTAAACAAATAACTGGATTGGAACACCCTTCCTACTCACCTGATCTGGCCCCCAGTGACTTCTGTCTTTACCCAAAGGTAAAGGAAATATTGAAAGGAAGACATTTGGATGACATTCAGGACATCAGGGGTAATACGACAGTTCTGATGGCCATTCCAGATAAAGAGTTCCAAATTGCTTTGAAGGGTGAACCAGGCACTGGCGTCAGTGCACAGCTTCTCAAAGGGAGTACTTCGAAGGTGACCCTAATGATACTCAGCAGTGAGGTATGTAGCACTCTTCTGGTTTGCCCCTACCTCACTTGCTGCTGCTTCAAAGGCTGACTCTCTCGCCTTCCTCTGCTGGAAACTTAGGATATCTCTGAATGGCTTCTTGGCCCATTTAGTGTCTCAAGAGTGGGGTCAAATAAGGGATTCAGATGTAGGGGAAAAGAAACTTTCACTTTTTACTTTAGATATTTTCTTTTATTTATTTATTTTACAATAAAGGGGCATTACTTTTGCAAATAAAGATGAGGAAAGAGCTAACAAGACCTGACCTCCCCTGTGTCTTCTGCCAATGACCCCATACCTAGATCATACCCAGTTTAGCTCTGGTCCATGATCAGACAGGAAGTAAGGCTCTCACAGAATGCTGCAGAGATATGGGGTCCAGGGCAGGGCATGGGGAATCAGTAGATCCAGGTTCTCAAACACTGGTTATCAGAACTTGAATTAGGCTGCTAACCTCTCTATCAGTTTTTTCATCTCTTAAATGGAGTTAGTAATAGTGGCTCAGCCCATACTAGCAAAGGAGGTATGGGATACAAAACAAGGTAATTATATAAAAATGCTTCCAGAACTGCAAAATCCTGCAGAATATAGGAGGTGCCACTACCACTGTCACCACTGTCATTGCTGTGGTCTGCATGTGTGTGTCCCCTCAAAAGTCATATGTTGAACTCCTAACCCCCAGTGTGATGGTGTTAGGAGGTGAGGTCTTTGGGAGGTGATCAGGTCAGGAGGACGGAGCCCTCATGGATGGGATCAGTGTCCTTCTAAATGAGACCCCAGAGAGCTCCCTAGTCTTTCCCACCCTGTGAGGACACAGTGAGCAGTCTGTGACCCAGAAGAAGACCCACCCCAGAACCCAAGCTTACTGGCACCCTGATCTTGGACTAGCCTCCAGAACTGAGAGATATAATTTCTGTTGTTAATAGGCCACCCAGTCTCTGCTATTTAGTTACAGCAGCCCAAACGAAGATGGTCATCATCATCAACTCATCAACTTTGTCTCTTTGAAGCCACGGTCATCTTTGAAAAGGGAAAAATTGAGTCACATGGCTCACTGATTCAAATCTAGAGGTTTTTTTTTGTTTTGTTTTTTTAATTAAATTTATTGGGGTGACAATTGTTAGTAAAATTACATAGATTTCAGGTGTACAATTCTGTATTACATCATCTATAAATCCCATTGTGTGTTCATCACCCAGAGTCAGTTCTCCTTCCATCACCTGGTCCAGTTCCCATTCCACTCAAAGTAGAAGATGATTTCTCATTGTCTCCTCTTTTACTCTGAGCAGAGCGGTAAGCCACTTTGCCTGAGAAAATGGTGCTAGCAGCATTATAAATTCAGACATGCAGGGCTCTTTTCCATTCAGAAGGCCAAGTTTTTGTCAACTCATCTTGCAGTGGGCAGAGGCAACATTTTCTTCATTGAAAATAATCTAGGTGACATTCATTGTTATTCAGCTTCAGCTTCAGGTGTACAGTGCATTGATCAGGCATCTACACTGTCCATGAAGTGGTCTCCCTAGTAAGACGAGTGTCCATCAGATACCCTGCAACATCTTTACAACATTATTGATTATATTCCCCAAACTGACTTTCATATCCCTGTGGCAATCTTGTGGTTACCGATTGTGCTTTCTAATCCCCTCACCTTCTCCCTCATCCCCACCCCCCTTCCCATCTAGCAACCCTCAGTTTTTCTCTATATCTCTGAGACTGTTTCTGATTAGTTTGTTCATTTGTTCTATTCTTTAGATTCCACACATAAGTGAGATCATATGGTATTTGTCTTTCTCCATCTGACAACTATAATTGAATATATATATGGTCAGGGATATAGAGTACAGCATTGGGAACAGAGTCAACGGAATTGTAACAGCTATATATGATGTCAGAGGAGTAGTAGCTTGGGGAGGGGGTTTATCACTTTGTGAGGAGTGTAAATATCTAATTATTACACTGTTTTATACACCTGAAACTAATAAAAAAAGAAAGGAAAATAATCTAGGATGTGAGCCACATGAGTCCTGCTACATCTAAGTCACTGAAACTCCAGTTTCAATAAACATTCTTTGGTAGAAGAAAAAACTGTATCTCATTTTTTTATGTACCTTCTTAGTAAGGTTTAAATAGGTGCTGACTCACACCAATTAATCCTACTTGAAGAAAAAAGTAATCATTTTAAAAAACGAAACTCAGTTGTACATTCAGTTGCTATAAAATGGAATGAAATTAAACTAATTGTATTCAAACAAAGGTACACTGTGTACCTACAAAGAGCTGGTCCGTCTGCTCAGTGATTCAAATGGCAGAGATGAGCAAGATACATTACTAAATCACAACACCAGACATGGATTTGAATTAAAGCAATCTGGATAAAATTTAAATCTTAGTTTGCAGAAAATCATAAATTTTTTGAAGTGAATGATTTTTTTCTAAGAAACCTGTTTGTAGATCTCTTTTATGGCAATCAAAGCTAGACTATCATGCTTCAGTGGACCTCCATAATGTGATTCAAGGAATCCTACAACCTTTCCTGGGAACCCATTTCACTTCAGAAAGCACCTGGAATAGGAAATTCTTCATAACTGCCCCAGAATCAGATTAAGCCATTTTCTCTTCTCAGAACTCAGTGGACGTGTTAAAGCTCACCATTCTTACAGCTGAAAGATAACTGAATAATTACTCACCAAATTTCTTCACTCATTAAATTATCATCAGAATTGACCAGGTTGCTTCTCTGCACCAGGGCTTGTGGCGGGAGGCTCTGGGCACTTGAGGATGAGTGGGACCCATCCTGCCCCCTCTAAGTCACTGAGAGCAGAAATGGAAAGAGCCAAACAACTAAGGAGCTCCCACTGCTCATCCCAAGGGGGTGAAGTGGGGTTGGCAGAGAAAGCTTCTCATTTTGGTTGAACCTTGAATAATAAATATTCTGTGCTGAAAAACTGAAATCATTCAACAATCATCCCTGCATCCTTTTTCAGATAATCCTGTTTTCCACCTCTAACCACAGATGTGATTTCCTCTTCCTATCCTCAGTATGAGCTAAACCTCCCTTAGCTTTGGTTATTGCTTTGTATGCACAAATCTTGCCCCCCAATAGGGTTCTTGAGGACAGGTATCATGTCATCTCTTGCTCTGCAAACTTCATTTCACTCAACCCAGCATAAACCCCATGGCACGTTCCAGGGATGCACTTGTGGATGGGCTGACAATCTCAGAAGCCACATTCAGCTCTCACTGCCCTGATGCTTCTGTGCAACCTCATATCACATACCACAATTGCTATTTTAATATACCTACTGAGTATAGCTCAAACATGTCCATTAGGGCGGGGATTTTCAAACTTGTTTTACTACAACCCATGGTAAAAAATATGTTTCCATCATCACCCATCACACATGTCTATAACTGAAACAGGAGTATCATGAAATGAAACATATTTTGTGTGATTCATATGTTCTTTTTTTTTTTTTTTTGGTCATTACATTCTAGATTACTCCTGTCTTTCTATTCTGACCTATCTAGTCCTATTCTGTCTTATTTCATTTTTGAAATGCCAGAAGTAAGTCCACCAAATTGGCTCCATGCCCACTACTGATTGCAAACCTTGCCCTAGGGTTTCCTGATATCTTGGAGTGCCATGGGAGAACCTTGGGTTGCAAAAATGAATAAGACATAGTCTCAGCCCCCAAGAAACTCACTTTCCAGGGGGTGAGGGAACCATATTAAAAATAACTAACATATTTTCTTATTAGCATTTTCAAAATTAGCATGTGTTATGCAATTGATTGTGCAACAGCTTTTCTAAGAAAGCTATTATTAAATCAGTGGTGCAAATTACTATGAAGAGTGTCTCAAAAATGAGGAAAAGCAGTGCAATGCCATGCTTTAAGGATGATGCTGTCACATAACCCATTGTGCCTAGCATTCTCCTCCTCTGAGTACCTCGTGCAAGTCACCTCTGCTACTTTCAGAAGTAACTTGTTTTGCTTTCCAGATAGCTAGAGAGTAATTCCTAGGGGATTTTAAGGGAGAAATTCAATTCAGACTCCTCCCAAGCTGTTACTAGCAAAGACCCTGATGCCAATACTGCTTCACTAAACCAGAGGTCGACAAGCTTCTTCTGGAAAGGACCAGATAGTAAACATTTAGGCTTTGTGGGTCATATGGTCTCAATCACAACTACTAAATTCTGCTCTTGTAGCACAAATAAAGTGTGGTTTTGTTCCCACAAAACTGTATTTATGGACACTGAAACTTGAATTTCATATCATTTTTACATGTCATGAAATATTCTTTTGAATTGTTTTCAACGTTCAAAATTGTTAAAAACCATTTTTAGCTCATGGGCTGTACAAAAACAGGGTGGGAGTTGGATTTAGCTCCAGGGACTGTAGTTTACTGACCCCTGCTCCAAGCCAATAGGAATTTTGAGGGGAAAATAATGTCCCCACCATGAGCTGAGGCTCTCTACCTTAGGCCTGCTGAGCACCCTGGACCAGAGACAAGCTGAAGAGGCCATCTGGGCAACTTCTTTTTTTTTTAAACTTTTATTTATTTTAAGTGTATTTCTCCAGGACCCATCAGCTCCAAGTCAAGTAGTTGTGGAGGGCGCAGCTCTCAGTGGCCCACGTGGGGATCAAACCAGCAACCTTGTTGTTAAGAGCTCCATGCTCCAACCAACTGAGCCATCCAGCCGCCCCCGTGGGCAACTTTCTTTTGATGTATGTACTGAAGAAGGGTCATGTGGAGAATATAAAGAGTTGTTTATAAAGAGGTTGCTGCCTGGGGCAAAAACCCTTAATCAACTGTAGCTTTTTTTAAAAGAGGGAGAGGTTATAAATGGAAGGGCTGGCAGGAATGTTCTTCCACTAGTGCTTGTGGGTACAAACTACTTTCAGGATTAAAGGAATAAATCCACCTTTTAAAACAATCAGGCTCAGCCCATCGTGTGGACTTTCCTATTGCACAACTTTCCAGGGTAAACTATCACCTTGTTTCACAATGTATTCATCCAGGCTTGGCTGGGGTGGAAAATGTTTATACTCCAACAGGCAGCAGGCTCAATGAAGTGTTTCATTAGCCCGATTAGTAGGATCAATCCTCAATGCCTAATAAGCAGTTGCACAGGCCAAACACATTACTAGTGGTCAGTGTTCCAAACTACGGTGCAAAAACTTAGGTAAATCTAGATTATTTCCCAGCCCTCCCACTGGGATTTATAGCTGTGTCATTTCTGAAAAGTTAAAGAGTGCAGGACACCAGCAAAGAAAAAACTGGTCACACCTTCCATTTTTCTTTTTCTTTGCTCTTTTGTTTACAAAATTAATACATGCAAATTAAAAAAAAATCCAGAAGTGTCCAATCGAGAAGTGTCCAAGCTAAATGAACAAAAAAACCTGCCTTACCAATTCCATTCCTCCCTCGCCAAGAAAAAATACATTCCTGTTGACAGCTTGGGGTGTCCTATGTAAATACAAACACATGTACATACATCATGTACATGTATGTACAATGTTATATATTTTTACATGTGTTTCCGCACTTTGCTCTTTTGACTTCATGAGGTTCTCTGTGCATGTCAGTATGTGTGGAACCGCCTTATTCATATTTAGCAACTTCACAGCCACCTATATGGTATATCTTCTTTACATGTAACCAGTTAAGCATGATATTTTTATACTGGAAAATGTCACACTCTTTTCTCTAGAAGCAGTGAGCAAGTTAATTGATGTCTAATTGCTTCTTTGGTTGCCGGCCTCCATTCTGTGCCTGCCACACCTATTAGACACCGGGTGTTTCCCCAAAAGGCGATTCCTAAAGCCAAACTGGGAGGGACTTGCAGCCAGAGGTCCTTCTGCAGAGCGTTGTGGTCTCAACGCTTATGAAATGCATTTAAAAATGACTCCAGCTGGTCATGTGATATCTGTAATATTATCTGGAAAAATTCTACTTAAGCGAATTCCTTCAGAGTGGGAAATGTTTGAATGAGCCTGCAGGAACAGCCCAGGAGATGTTCTCTACAAACCAGACTCTGTAGAGCAAAAGCCAGAAGACAAAAGGAAAAGCAAGTCTGGTAACATAGGTGAGAAAATAGGAAATATGTGGCATTAAAAAAGCTTTATTGATGTATAATATATATATATATATACCCGAAGATAGAATTCACTCTCTTAAATTTGCAATTGAATGGTTTTCAGTAAATTGATAAAGGTGTGGAACCATCACTCCAATCTAATTTTACAAATGGTCCCCCCTGAAAAGAAGCCTGGGACCATTGGCAGTCACTTCCCATTCCCACCCCAGGGCCAGCAACCACCGATATACTTTCTGTCTCATAGATTTGCCTTTTCCAGAAATTTCATAAAATGGAATCATACACTACGTGACCTTTTGTGACTGGCTTCTTTCACTCAGCATAATATATTTGTGGTTCGTGCAGGTTACAGCATGTGTCAGTGCTTCATTCCTTTTTATGACTGAATAATAATACTCCATTGAGTGGATATAGCAGTTTGTTTATCAACCTGCCAATTTCCACTCTTTTGGCGATTATGTATAATGCTGCTATAAACATTTGCATATGAGTCTGTGTGTGGACATATGTTTTGGATAGTTTCATTTAACTTGGGTAGATACCTAAGTGTGGAATTGCTAAGTTATATAGTAAATCTATCTTTAGCATTTTAAGAAACTGCCAAACTGTTTTCCAAATTGCACCATTTAAAGTATGTGCCTTTGCCAGTTGCTTCAAAAAAAGACCTTGGGATTTTTTAGCTAACCTAAAAGCAAGTCAAGATTAATAATTGCAACTTGTTGCCCCATTTTGGGAATAAATTGTGTTTATTTTCCAGTTGTTATGTACATAGCCAATTTCATTTCAATGGTTTGTAATGACTTGCAATGTAAGGGTTTTCTGTTCACCTTGGATTTGAAAAAATAATAATCGGGAGACCTTGCCCCATCCTGACCATTTCTATTGATCTTCTGTGCCTGGGCATTGAATGTTTCTGACAGCAGCCTCTCCTTGCATGAGGAGAGACCAGTCAAGGCAGAGACAAAAATACGGACGAAAATTCAAGACATAAATAAATGCTTTAGTAGCCGAAAATTCTGTAAGCTTTTATTTTTTTAAAATATCTGATCCTGCCTTAGTCATGTTCTCTTCCAGTAATAATTAGCAAGTGTATTTATATATATTACTCAGGACACGCTCCTGTGGTTTGTAAATTTCTAGTAGCACTTTACAACACAGATCATTAAGAAGCATGCTTCTGTCATTCTTATAAGTGTGCTAAGAAAGTGATGGTGATGGCTAGAATTAAGAGTTAACTTGGGAAGTGGTATGATCTAGTGAATTAAAAGCAAGACGTGTTTTTTCCCCAATTCCAGCTACAGAGTGAGAATCATTATAGGCCCAAAAGGCCCCTTGAGAATTGTCTATCTGATTCACCTGCACTCCTCTATCCCGAAGTCAAGCATGCTTTTAGGAATCACCTTAGATAGATAAAAGTTTATCTTAAGTGTACAAAGACTTCTAAGGGAAAAAAGTCAAAAGATCTTTCTGGCAACCAACTCCTAAGACTGGTAGACTTCAATTTCCCCTACATTTTTCAAAGAAGCCAACATAATGTCTCATCTTCAGCCTTGCATCAGTTTACCTTTATGTATGCTCATTTTCAGGGAACAGTAGGAAGGCAGAAACACTGGATCCCTGGAGCACAGAGAGAGAAAAGAGTGACAGTGATGAGACACAGATCAGATCAAAGAAAGACTCTGAGGTCACAAGAAGGATTTGAAACTTGATGCCAAGGGCAAGGGGTTTCCCACGATGATAGGGGATACAGTGAACATTCCAAGGTGCGATGGTGGTGACCTCTTTCATGAAAATGGCTGGGAGAAAAGCATTTGGAGCATTTAAGATAAATGTTTGAAAACAGAAAAGGTAGAACTTGGGGACTGAGTGACAATGAAGGTTCAAGAAAAGGTGTCAGAAATGAGTTGAAGTTTCTAACATGAAAAGCTGGGAGGCTAACGGTGCCATCTACTGAAAAGGAGAATATTGTAGGAAGTGTAAGTTTAGACGAATATCGTAACTTCACTTTTAGGCATATTCAGATTGAATTGTTGATGAAACATCCAAGTGTATTTGAAGTTCAAAATATATAGATATAAATTTTGCAGTTGGTGGAGAATTGATGAGAACTGAAGTGGTGAAAACATCTGAGATTGCCTAAAGTGTGGGTAGCAAGTAAGCAAGGAAGGCAGAGGCAAATCCCTGATAAACTTTAATATTTAAGGATCAGGAGAAGGAAAAGTAAGGTCATAAGAAAAAAGGAAAAGAAGAGACCACAGAGAGGAGGGGAGAGAGAGAGAGAGAGAGAAAGAGAGAGAGAGAGAGAGAGAGAGAGAGAGATTGATTCCAGAAAGAGAACATTAAATAGTGTCAGAGAAATGAATTAAGGTTAAGAGTTGAGAACCCAAACACTACTAGTTCTAAAGATTTGACATCACCGACCTCATTGAAATGGCCTCAGAGATGCTAAGGCAGACATATTGTAATGGATTGGGGACAAGGAGGAATTATGGATATCCTCTTGAATGAGAGAGCTAATTTGCATTCAGGACACGAAGTGGAAAGAATGTCCAGTGGAAAAAAGCTAAGAGGTTGTCTTTACATCTGTAGGCTGTATTGCTTGGCTTAGTTTTACATTTCAAGTCTCACCTGCCTTTTGTTTCGCCTTTGCCTCTTGTCTCCCTCCCTTTCTGGGGCAGAAGCAGGAGGTGCTGGGTAAGGTTGAGCTTGTGGAGGCATCCTTTCCTGAAACTTCCTGTTCTCTCCCTGCCCCAAATGACAGCCAAACCATGTTTCCTGCTACCTTCCTGAAAAGTCTCTGTTTCTTTTTTAAAAAAGCTACTTTTACTCTATTTCATAGTGAACAGACCACTGACTTTCCTCTAACAACCATCAGCCATTTATGTGCTCTACACCCTGACAACGTCAGCTTGTTTCTATCTATCTTCGGACATCCTGGGTCTACTTTCTCAGAGTCTTTTCTGTCTCAGAGTAGAGTGAAGCAGCCTCACACCTCAACCAAAATTGCCCAGGACTTTCATCACACAGGCCTCACAGGAATGGGAAGGGAGCCATTTCAGCTCAGGACATTTCCTCCTAGGGACAAAAATCCCTAACATCTTCCTTCTTTTTCCTCCCTCCCCTTCAGTAATGTTCCCTCTCACAGCCTTCCTTTTTCCTGCCCCTACATCTTCTCCTGGTACTGAGTCAGAACTGCAGGATCCCTGCTGGCCAGACATCCCATGTTCTATGCTAGCCATCACAGACAAGGGGGGCCTCTAAGGGTCAAACAGGAAGGCATCCGTTCCTTCTCCCTGAGAGCGATAACCACTACTTAGAGCTGCGAGAAGGCATGATTCTGCTGTCTTACCTCTGTTTCTCTGGAGAGTCCGCCAGCATCAAGAGTCATTTCCCTAATGTCACCTTCGCTCAGGGGGGCCTTCAGTAACCCACCTTAGAGTCTAATTTCCCAAATACTAGGTGTCCCCTCATCTGGTGGAAGAAATGAGTCAAAACAAATCCCCTCCTTTGAGGGTCTCCCCGTACTGGTATGATGTGTGCAAATATCTCTACTCTTAGGATAGGACAATTTCAAAAGAGAATTATACTGTAGGTAGAAAAGTGGTACACTTCTAGTGGACTTGGACTTCCCTTGTATATCATGAGTTATCTACCCTTCACAAACAAGGAGCCCCTCTGGCTCTTCTCAGGTCTGCCCCATCTCCTCAAGCAACTCCTTCCAACTAGCCCCAGCTGAACTATCACTCTCCATCCTCTGGGGGAGGAGGAAGGGGAGAACATCTGTTTCCATAGAAAGACATCTCCCTCCCCGGGTCTTACACCCCCCACCTTCCGCCCCATCATGCCCAAATCGGAGCTATGCAGTGTTGAATAGTATTGCACAGCGTTTCAAATAAATGTTTTCCTGCTTCATCCAGAGCCTGCGGGGATCATGAAGGAGCAACACTGGATCAAAAAGTTTTTGTCCTGTGGCACCTTCTTGAGGATGGGCATAGAAGCTGCTACTTTTTTCCCCCTGAGATACTGCTTTGGAGACAGGTACACTCTATTCTGGCCCCCTCAGCCTGGATCATAGTCCAGTCTTGGGCTGCTGCTGAGACCAACCAGGTTACTGGGTCCTGGACAGGGGGTTGGGAGAGGAAGGTGCCAGGCATCAATGAGGCACCAGTAGCAATTGGAAGAGGGAGAAGGAGGTGCAAGCAATTACAAGAAGCAATAGCAGGTAGAGAGAAAAGTGTCCTGAGTATGGCTGCCATTTGTGGAAGGGACCTCTGGAAGTCAGGCATTCAAGTGTCAGTCTTTTCACCTTTGATTAAAAAGCCGTAACTATTGGTCCTTCCTCCAAATGATCTGTTGCAGGTAATACTCATTCTCATGGAGAGGAAGGACTCTAGTCAACAAACTCAGACCCATTGATACAGCAGTCTGTGAGCTCAGATCATTGTCAGAGTGCTCACTTGAAACTAAACATTGAGTGCTTAATCTTCTGAAGGCCAGGAATCTTTGAGAATCTAAGTTTAGAGACCTTCTCTTCAGAAAAACTAACAATTCAGATACACGTTCTCACAAAAACTTTTGACGGGCTTCTCAGATGCTAAAATCATGCAAGGAACTTTTTAAATGTTTTACTAAGATATGGTTTTATCATGTAATAAGTAGTCCAAATATGCTTTGAATATTTCAAATTATCTTTCTGTATTATTTGCCTTTCCCAAAGTTTAAGTAATTAAACATTTAAATTGTTAGTTCAAAATAATCTCGGATTTTATTATTTAAAAAGTTTTATTCCCATCCACCAACACTCCTCCCCATTGGGAACCATAAGACTGTTCTCTATATCTGTGGGTCTGTTTCTGTTTTGTTTGTTAGTGCCTTCATTTTGTTTTTTTTACATTCCACATATAAGTGAAACCAAATGGTATTTGTCTTCTGCTGTCTGACTTATTTCACTTAACATAACACCCTCTAAGTCCATACATGTTGTCACAAACGGCAAGATTTCATTCTTTTTTATTGATGAATAATATTCCATTGTATATATAACACATCACTTTTATTAAATGTTTTATTTTTCAATAACAGTTGACACTCAATACTATATTAGTTTCAGGTGTTACATCATAGTGCCAAGATATTCATATAAAATAGGAGGTAATCACCATCTGATTTCATACATATATATTACAATATTATTCAGTATAGTCCCTGTGCTGTACATACCTGTGACTATTTTGTAACTGCCAATTGGTACTTCTTAATTCCATCACCTTTTCACCCAAACTACCAAATTCCCTGCCATCTGGCAATCATTAGTTTGTTCTCTGAGTTTTTCATGTTATCTTTGTTCATTTATTTTGCTTTTTAGATTCCACAAATAAGTGAGATCATCTGGTATTTGTCTTTTGCTGTCAGACTTATTTCACATAGCATAATAACCTCTAGGTCCACCCATATTGTCACAAATGCCAAGATTTCATTCTTTTTTATGGCAGAGTAATACGCCATTGTATATATGACTGATATGTTCTTTTTTGATTCATCTATTAGTGGACACTTGGGTTGGTTCCCTCTCCTGGGTATTGTAAATAATGCTGCGCTACATAGAACATATGGGCGCATATATCTTTTCAAATTAGTGCCTTGGATTTCTTCAGATAAATACCCAGAAGTGGAATTGCTGGGGCATGTGGCAGATCTATTTTTAGTTTTTTGAGGATTCTCCATACTGCTTTTACAGTGACTGCAGTAATTTACAATCCCACCAACAATGTACAAGGGTTCCATTCTCTCCACATCCTCATTAGCACTTGTTATTTGTCGATTTATTGATGATAGCCATTCTGAGAGGTATGAAGTGATATCCCATTGTGGTTTTAATTGGCATTTTCCTGATGATTAGTGATGGTGAGAATCTTTTCATGTCTGTTGGACAGCTTCATGTCCTCTTTGAAAAAATGTCTATTTAGGGCCTCTGTCCATATTTAAATCAGATCGTTTGGGTTTTTGTTTGTTTGTTTGTTTGTTTTGGCGTTCGTTGTATGAGTTTTTAATGTCTCTTATGGGATGTATCATTTGCGAACATATTCTCCCATTCGGTAGGTTGCCTTTTCCTTTTGTTGATGGTTTCCTTCACTGTGCAAAAACATTTTTGATTTGATATACTCCCATTTGTTTATTTTTTCTTCTGTTGCCCTTGCCCAAGAAGACATATCAAAAAAGAGATATCTTTAAGAGTGGTGTCAGACTTTACTGCCTGTTTTTTTCTAGTTTTATGGTTTCAGGTCTTACATTTAAGTCTTTAATCCATTTTGAGTTTGTTTTTGTATATGGTGCAAGAAAGTGGTCCAGTTTCTTTTCTTTTCTTTCACATATCTGTCCAGGTTTCCCAGCACCATTTATTGAAGAGATGACCTTTACCCCATTGTATAACCTGGCCTTCTCTGTCATGGATTAATTGACCATAAAAGTGAAGACTTACTTCTGGGCTCTCTGTTCTATTCCATTGATCGACATATCCGTTTCTATGCCCGTACCATACTGTTTTGATTATTGTAGCTTTGCACTATAGTTTTAGACCAGGGAGTGTGATACCTCCCACTTTGTTCTTTCTCAAGTTCTCTTTGGCTGTTTGGGATCTTTTATGGTTCCATATAAATTTTAGGATTGGTTGTTCTAATTCTGAGAAGAATGCCATTGGTATTTTAATAGGGTTTATAATACATTGAATCTGTATATTGCTTTAGGTGGTAAGGACATTTTAACAATATTAATCCTTCCAATCCATGAGTAAGGTATATCCTTCCATTTATTTGTATCTTCTTCAATTTCTTTCTTCAATGTCTTATAGTTTTCAGAGTACGGGTCTTTCACCTCTTTGGTAAAATTTATTCCTAGGCAGGTGATTCGTGCTTTTTGATGCAATTGTAAATGGGATTGTTTTCTTAATTTCTCCTCCTGACCATTTGTTATTGGTGTATAGATATGCAACATATTTATGTATATTGATTCTGTATCCTGCAACTTTACCGAATTCATTTATTAGTTCTAGTAGTGTTTTTGGTGGAGTTTTTTGTTTTCTATATATGTAAGATCATGGCGTCTGCAAATAATCAGTATTACTTCTTCCTTTCTGATTTGGATGCCTTTTATTTCTTTTTCTTTTCTTTGCTTTGCTTCCTTTCTTTCTTTTTTTTTAAACAGGTGACTTTTATGTGTTTTTCTTCTCTGATTGCTGTAGCTAGGACTTCCAATACTATGTTGAATAGAAGTCGTCATAGTGGGCATTCTTGTCTTGTACCTGATCCAAGAGGAAAGGCTGTCAGCTTTTCACCATTGAGTACGATATTAGCTGTGGGTCTGTCATATATGTAGCCTTCATTATGTTGAGGTATGTTCCTTCTATACCCACTTTGTTGAGAGTTTTTATCATAAAAGAATGCTGAATTTTGTCACATGCTTTTTCTGCATCTATTGAGATGATCATATGGTTTTTATCTTTTGTTAATGTGATATGTTCCGTTGATGGATTTACATCCTTCGAACCATCCTTGTATCCCTGGGATGAATCCCACTTGGTTATGGTATATAATTTTGTTAACGTATTGTTGAATTCGGTTTGCTAATATTTTGTTGATACTTTTTGCATCTGTGTTCATCAAGGATGTTGGCCTGTAACTTTCTTCTTCTTCTTCTTCTTCTTCTTCTTCTTCTTCTTCTTCTTCTTCTTCTTCTTCTTCTTCTTTCTTCTTCTTCTTCTTCCTCTTCCTCTTCTTCTCCTCCTCCTCCTCCTCCTCTTCTTCCTCCCCCTTTCCTTCCCCTCCCCCTCTTCCTCCTCCTCCTCTCCCTTCTTCTTCTTTTTAATGTCTTTGTCTGGTTTTGCTATAGGGTAAATGCTGGCTTCGTAGAATGAGTTTGAATGTGTTCCTACCGATTCAATGTTTTTATGTAGTGTAAGAAGGATAGACATTAATTCTTCTTTGAATGTTTGAAAGAATTCACTAAACAGACGGTCCAGGACCATCTGGTCCTGGACTTTTATTTGTTGGGAGGTTATTGATTACTGCTTCAATTTAATTGCTGGTACTCAATCTGTTTGGATTTTGTATTTCTTCCTGGATGAGTCTTGGAAAGTTATATACTTATAGAAATGTATCCATTTCTTCTAGATTTTCGAATTTGTTCATAGTATTCTTTAATGATTCTTTGTGTTTCTGTGATGTCGGTTGTAACTTCTCCTCTTTCATTCATGATTTTATTAATTAGGTTCTCTTTTTGTCTTTTTGAGTTTGGCTAAAAGCTTGTCAATTCTGTTTATCTTTTCAAAGAACCAGCTCTTAATTTCACTGACCTTTTCTATTGTTTTTTAAATTTCCATTTTGTTTATTTCTATTCTGATCTTAACTGTTTCCTCCTTTTGTTTACTTTGGATTTTGTTTTTGTTCTTCTTCTTCTGGTTCCTTTAGGTGTAGAGTTAAATTGTTTTTTGGATTTTTTGTGTTTCTTGAGGTAGGCCTCTAAAGCTATGAACTTCCCTCTTAGATCTGCTTTTGCTGCCTACCATAAATTTTAGAAAGTTTTGTTTTCATTTTCATTTGTTTCAAGATTGTTTTTGATTTCCTGCTTGATTTCCTCTTTGATGCATTGGCTGTTTAATAGCACATTGCTTAGTCTTCAAACGTTCGTGCTTTTTTCCAGTTCTCTTCCTCTAGTTGATTTCTAGTTTCATGCCATTGTGGTTGGAAAAGATGCTGGCTATGATTTCAATCTTTGTGAATTTATTAAAGCCTGCTTTGTGGACCAATATCTGATCTACCCTGGAGAACTGTTCCATGTGCATTTGAGAAAAATGTGTATTCTGCAGTTTTGGGATGAAATGTCCTAAAAATATCTATTAAACCGATCTGGTCTAATGTGGCACATAAGGCCATTATTTCCTTACTAACTTTCTCTCTGGATGATCTATCCTTTGATGTGAGTGGGGTATTAAAATCCCCTACTGTTTTTGCATTGCCGTAGATTTCTCCCTTTGTTTCCACTATTGTGCCCAATTACGTATTATGTGTTATGCATTATGTATTTAGTGTATGTTAAGTGAATATATATTTTGTGATTGTTATGTCCTCTTCTTGTTTTGACCATTTTGCCATCATGTAATATCCTTTATTTTTGTTTTTCACTTCTTTTGTTTTAAAGTCTATTTGGTCTGATTTGAGTATTGGTGCCTCAGGTTTCTTTACATTTCTATTTGCATGGAATATCTTCTTCTATTCCTTCACTTTTAGTCTGTATATGTCTTTCCATTTGACATCAGTCTCTTGTAAGTAGCATATAGATGGGTCATGTTTTAAAATCTATTCAGCCACCCTATGTCTTTGTATTGGAACATTTAATCATTTACATTTAACGTAATCATTGATAAGTGTGTACTTATTACCATTTTATTTATTTATTTATTTTTATAGTTCTCCTCTGTTCCTTTGTTTTTCTCTGGACTTTTTCCCTTATGGTTTTCTTGTTTTCTTTAGTGGTTTGTTTGGGTTCTTTTCTCTTTGTTCTTTGTATATCTTTTGCAGATTTTTTGTTTGTGGTTACCATGATGTTTATCCATATCATTCTTTATCTTTATTATATTTTCTAACTCTTTCATGACATTCTCCCTAAGTTCCTCCATTCCACTCTCAAATTTGGTGAGCGTCTTTATGATCATTTTTTTTTTAATCTCCATTTTCCTAGTTTTTTTCCCCCCCTGGGGATTTTCTTTTACATTTGAGAGATATTCTTTTGTCTTTTCATTTTGTTTGATTTCTGTGTTTGTTTATATGAATTAGACAAAATCTTGAAAAAGTGGCCTTGTGTAAAAGTTCTATGCCATTTTTTAATTGTGGTCATCGTATCCCTGACACAATTGAAGCATGAAAGCATTAATCTTTGGCACAAAGGAACTGATGTTTTTTGGTGACCTCAAAACTTTACTTGGATATGACATTCTAAGGTAAAGTTAGAAAAATGGTATTGCATCATGCCTAAAGACTGATGTTTGAGTCTTCCTTTGTGCTTTCCTTTGTGTTTTGTACTTGGTTCTAGGTGGAAGAATTAAGGTCAAGATCTGTTTGGGGCACCTCATGCATTTGGATTAGTAGTATATATTTCCTTGACCTGAGCAGAGGTACCAGATGGCAGTTTCAGAAGTCCAGCATTAGCTATTGACAAAATTGTCATTAGCCAAAATAAAACATCCCCACCTCCTTCAAAGCACCCTTTATACCTAAAAGCTGCCCATATTTTTACCTTCTGAGGGCTAATCCCTGTTGACCTATAAGAATAGTCCTGGGCCATCTCCTTGAACCCTCAGAGCTCCTGGCACCTAGGATCTCTTACTGTCATGATTGATGGTAATTTAAGATGATGTGGGTATGTTTGCATTTTTGTTGTGTGTAAGTGGGTATATGTGTTTATTTGTGGATGTGTATAATCCATGATTATTTCATCAGGGACATGAGCTCTGTATACTTCCCTTTCTTTGAATTCCTCCTTAGGGATCCTGCATCTTTTGCAACCAAAGCTGGTTTTTCAACAGAGACTTTGACTCACATCTAGGTTATTTCTTTGGACAGTTCAACTTTCTGATTCTCATTCTAAAACAATAACTGAAATTTTAAAATCCCACTGTTTCCCATAAAAATCTATGTAACAATTGTCACCCCAATAAATTTAATTAAAAAAAAAAAAGATTATTAGACTCTGTAATTATTATTGACTGGAAACAATTAATTAAATTGAAACCATCCCTTATTAAATTTGTTGCATTTTCCCTTATAAAGACTGTTTATTCCGATTGGGCTTTATAGCTATTTATTGTTAGATCATGAAAGCAGTAATTACACTTTTGAAAAAAAGAACTAAACCCACAGGAGAATGAGAAAAATTCATTACAAGGTTTGATTATAAAAAAAGAATTCCCTTTTTTAGCCTAAATGTTCAGATTTGTGTTAATGAAGAATCCCAAGGGACCACATGATTACATGCTGCCTTGGCTCTAGCCTGAGTTCCCTGAAGCCTGGGACTCTGTCATTTATACTTTAATTCCCGGGGCCCTCTTCACAGGCTAGTCCAACTCTGGTGGTCAATGTTTATATTCAAGCAGAGATTTTTGGCTGCCCTTGCTCAGACTTGTTAGCAATCTTTATTATTATTTTTTTTGTCATTATTAGTATTAGGCATTAACTTATTAACACTATTCACATTTTATTAAACAATCACATACATCATCATCTGCATAATCATTGAGGTGATTTGTTGTAGGGCAGGTTAAATATTCTTTTTATCCAGAGAGTATTGTGAGATTTCAGTGGGTCAGTTGTTCTCATGTATGAGAACTTCATCTGTTTTTTATTCTTGTGGGTCTTAGAAGGCCAAGCAGGGTCCCATCTGTAAAAATGGAGAACCCTGTGAAAATGCCTCAAGGTCTGGCTTTTAAGGTGTCTCTGGGAGGTCTCAGCTATTGACAATCCAATCAAAACCACCCGGTCTTATTAGACATCTGTTTGTCCTCAGAGGGGCTTATTCTGATTCTTCTAACTTAAGTCACTGGGAAACCATTCGATCCTAATGTGAGACAGGAAGAACACTAAAGAAAGGGAAAGAGGCTTCATTTTTTTTTTTTTTTAATTTTATTTTATTAAATTTATTGGGGTGACAATTGTTAGTAAAATTACATAGATTTCAGGTGTACAATTCTGTATTACATCATCTATAAATCCCATTGTGTGTTCATCACCCAGAGTCTGTTCTCCTTCCATCACCATATATTCGATCCCCCTTACCCTCATCTCCCACCCCCCACACCGCACACCCCTCACCCTCTGGCAAGCACCAAACCATTGTCTGTGTCTATGAGTTTCTGTTTCTCATTTGTTTATCTTGTTCTTTTGTTGCTTTTGGTTTATATACCACATATCAGTGGAGGCTTCATTTTTGGTAGCAACATTTGCAACTATTTGATGATTCTATGAGCTCTATGAGTCTACAGATGCCTGTGATACAGAAGAACATACAGCAAAGTGAATTAAGGCAATAAGTGAGTATAGAATAGTGCAAATGAGGCTTCATTTTTGGTAGCAACATTTGCACTATTCTATACTCACTTATTGCCTTAATTCACTGTGCTGTATGTTCTTCTGTATCACAGGCATCTGTAGACTCATAGAGCTCATAGAATCATCAAATAGGTGCTTAATAAAAGGCTTAAAAATAAAACTTTACTCCCCCTGCTTAAAAGTGATGAATATTCATTGTAGTAAAATACAATAAAGCATAAAGTATAAAATGGCAAGTAATTAATCTTACTACCTAAGGATGATCAATCTTATTTTTTCACATTTCCATTTAATGTTTCCATATACATATTTTTATAAAATTTAGTTCATGTTGTAATTTTTAATCCACTTTGCATCATAATATAAACATTTTCCCATACCAAAAAAAAAAATTTTAATGGCTGAATAATGTTTTGTGGTGTAGTTATAACATGATTTCCTTAAATTATTAAATCTAGGGTACATTTATCACTAGTGATATATAAGATTACTTTAGCTAGCATACAGATAAATATTTATATTTCAATAGCTATGTATTTATGTTAGTATATATCAGAAAAAATATTTAACTACTACATATTCCTGCAATGTCATGGATATTATTGCTTATAATGAGGCTAAGTAAAATGAAGGACAATTGGTTTAAAGTATATTTAAAGAAAAGTGTTCAATGACTAAAAGTATAAGTTGATGATGAGTGCAGAAAAATTGTGAATGATTGAAGCCTGAGAAGCAATGTCCTTAATGATTTTGTTTTTTTGGACAGTTAGGTAGTTTCCAATGTTTAGCTACGTGATACAATGCTAGAATGAACAGGTCTGTACATAGGTTTTTGTTTATATGTGTGATTATTTCTTTAGGCTAGCTTTCTAGAAATAGGATTCTAAAGTTAAAAGTCAATGTTATGACTGGTTCAGGCTCCACAACAGTGAAAACCTTGAAAAATAATTTTGCCTCTTGGTTTCTCAGTGCTTTTATCAATAAATATATTTTAAATATCAAGATTTTACTTCATAGGATCAATGTAAATCAATTGAACATGTCCCCAAAGATTTTTGATCTCTCCAAGTTCCACCTCAATTATGTATCTGATGGAAGTACTTCTGGCAGGTACACCTGAGAGCACCTGACAAAGGTGATAGATGTCTGTGGATCATCCACTCACTCTTACCTGTGTGATCAGAGGAGCTGGCATGGCAACTTCAGGTCATGGGGTCATGACACAAGGCCCACTCAAGACAACCTGGGGAAGTAGGGTAAAGCCAGGCATCAAGACCTGTGTGAGACCTGCTGTTATGATGGAACCAAGTGCAGAGGTTGATTCCAAAGGTGCAGCCACAGGAGGAGGAGGAGAAGGAGAAGAAGGAGAAGAAGGAGAAGAAGAAGAAGAAGAAAGTTACAGGCCAACATCCTTGATGAACACAGATGCAAAAAGTATCAACAAAATATTAGCAAACCGAATTCAACAATACGTTAACAAAATTATATACCATAACCAAGTGGGATTCATCCCAGGGATACAAGGATGGTTCGATGGATGTAAATCCATCAACGGAACATATCACATTAACAAAAGATAAAAACCATATGATCATCTCAATAGATGCAGAAAAAGCATGTGACAAAATTCAGCATTCTTTTATGATAAAAACTCTCAACAAAGTGGGTATAGAAGGAACATACCTCAACATAATGAAGGCTACATATATGACAGACCCACAGCTAATATCGTACTCAATGGTGAAAAGCTGACAGCCTTTCCTCTTGGATCAGGTACAAGACAAGAATGCCCACTATGACGACTTCTATTCAACATAGTATTGGAAGTCCTAGCTACAGCAATCAGAGAAGAAAAACACATAAAAGTCACCTGTTTAAAAAAAAAGAAAGAAAGGAAGCAAAGCAAAGAAAAGAAAAAGAAATAAAAGGCATCCAAATCAGAAAGGAAGAAGTAATACTGATTATTTGCAGACGCCATGATCTTACATATATAGAAAACAAAAAAACTCCACCAAAAACACTACTAGAACTAATAAATGAATTCGGTAAAGTTGCAGGATACAGAATCAATATACATAAATATGTTGCATATCTATACACCAATAACAAATGGTCAGGAGGAGAAATTAAGAAAACAATCCCATTTACAATTGCATCAAAAAGCACGAATCACCTGCCTAGGAATAAATTTTACCAAAGAGGTGAAAGACCCGTACTCTGAAAACTATAAGACATTGAAGAAAGAAATTGAAGAAGATACAAATAAATGGAAGGATATACCTTACTCATGGATTGGAAGGATTAATATTGTTAAAATGTCCTTACCACCTAAAGCAATATACAGATTCAATGTATTATAAACCCTATTAAAATACCAATGGCATTCTTCTCAGAATTAGAACAACCAATCCTAAAATTTATATGGAACCATAAAAGATCCCAAACAGCCAAAGAGAACTTGAGAAAGAACAAAGTGGGAGGTATCACACTCCCTGGTCTAAAACTATAGTGCAAAGCTACAATAATCAAAACAGTATGGTACGGGCATAGAAACGGATATGTCGATCAATGGAATAGAACAGAGAGCCCAGAAGTAAGTCTTCACTTTTATGGTCAATTAATCCACGACAGAGAAGGCCAGGTTATACAATGGGGTAAAGGTCATCTCTTCAATAAATGGTGC
Organism: Rhinolophus sinicus; assembly: GCF_036562045.2. NCBI lineage: Eukaryota > Metazoa > Chordata > Mammalia > Chiroptera > Rhinolophidae > Rhinolophus > Rhinolophus sinicus. The sequence goes on along the minus strand of NC_133756.1, from coordinate 77,633,509 downwards.
TGGGAAACCTGGACAGATATGTGAAAGAAAAGAAAAGAAACTGGACCACTTTCTTGCACCATATACAAAAACAAACTCAAAATGGATTAAAGACTTAAATGTAAGACCTGAAACCATAAAACTAGAAAAAAACAGGCAGTAAAGTCTGACACCACTCTTAAAGATATCTCTTTTTTGATATGTCTTCTTGGGCAAGGGCAACAGAAGAAAAAATAAACAAATGGGAGTATATCAAATCAAAAATGTTTTTGCACAGTGAAGGAAACCATCAACAAAAGGAAAAGGCAACCTACCGAATGGGAGAATATGTTCGCAAATGATACATCCCATAAGAGACATTAAAAACTCATACAACCGAACGCCAAAACAAACAAACAAACAAACAAAAACCCAAACGATCTGATTTAAATATGGACAGAGGCCCTAAATAGACATTTTTTCAAAGAGGACATGAAGCTGTCCAACAGACATGAAAAGATTCTCACCATCACTAATCATCAGGAAAATGCCAATTAAAACCACAATGGGATATCACTTCATACCTCTCAGAATGGCTATCATCAATAAATCGACAAATAACAAGTGCTAATGAGGATGTGGAGAGAATGGAACCCTTGTACATTGTTGGTGGGATTGTAAATTACTGTAGTCACTGTAAAAGCAGTATGGAGAATCCTCAAAAAACTAAAAATAGATCTGCCACATGCCCCAGCAATTCCACTTCTGGGTATTTATCTGAAGAAATCCAAGGCACTAATTTGAAAAGATATGCGCCCATATGTTCTATGCAGCGCAGCATTATTTACAATACCCAAGAGAAGTAACCTATTTTCCACTGACAATAACAATGAGTGGATAAAGAAGATGTTTTATATATGTGTGTGTGTATCTGTAGGTGTATATACATATGTATGTATATGTGTATATAGTTGTACACGTATATACAATTAATGTTATTCAGCAATAAAATGAATTAAGTATTGCCATTTACAACAACATGGATGGGTATTATAAGTGAAATAAGTCAGACAACAAACAACAAATACCATATTATTTCACTTATATCTGAACCTGGAAAAACAAAACAAAATAGAATGAGACCCACATTTTTGAAAAACAAGCTGATGGTTGCCAAAGGGGAGGGGGGTAAGGGGATTGGTGAAAAACAAACAAACGAAACACACCAAAAAGAGGGAAAGAAAAAAAGAAAAAAACACTCATGGTCACACCCATCTCAACTCAGACCTTTTATTCTTTTAAGAATACAAAAACCATCTCATTTTTTTAATAACCTTGAAATCCTTATGTCTATACAAAATATTTTAAAAGAATACTATAGCAAAATATGCTCCTTGCTGCCAGTGCTCCCTTCTCCCTCTCAACAGTAGACCACCTTAGTTTTAGCTAGGCGTATTGTCCATATTGAAAAAGAAAAAAAACCTTTTGCCAGCGTCCTTTATACCTAGGCATGGCTGTGTATCTAAGTTAAAAGCAACAGGCTGTGAGTAGGAGAGAAGTTTAAAACTGTAAGCAATCTCACCAAAGATGAAGCATTTGACCCTCTCCTCTCCCCTTCCTATTGGTTAGGAATAGCAAAGAGTGCAGCCATCTTGGAAGGCATATAAGAATGGCAGAATCACTATGCCACTCACCTTACACCACTCACCTCTGAACTATGAGGATCAAAAAGAAAGAAACTTTATTTTACTTAATCTACTATATTTTTGTTTTTTTCCTTAACAACAGTTATAACCTAACTAATTGAAGGACAGGTCATAATAAAAAAAATCTGTGTGGGGGAGGTAAAGGGATAAGTGAAAGTTAAGGAACAACTGATGGGGAAGACAGAGGAAACACAAGCAGCACGGGGGTAGGTGTTTTGTTGAGATGTCACCTGAGCTCAGCCTTGAAGTTAGGCAGTACTGGAAGAAGCCAGAGAAGTGAAGGGCTTGTGGGCTCTTCTAAGGAGGGGGTTCACAAGATAGGAGTCCTGTACACAGCATAACATCATGCGAACAGTAGTCACTCAGCAAATATCTCAGTGATGGCTGTGCAGGTCTGGAATGTCCAACTAAGGATTGGGACCCTGTAGTCAACTGTAAAGCAGTAGATTGATATAGTAATGACGGTGCTCTAGAAAAAATCAACTTGACAGAGTCATGCAGAATTGGATGGAATTATAGAAAAAAGTGAAGAAAAAAAAGCAAAAAAAAAAAAATAATAATCTGTAGGCCAGGGTAATAGAGAGGATGGCCACATAATATATCAATCGAACTGGCACACTCTTACAGGTGAAGGGGATACTGTTAATAATTATGCTGGAACATTAGGTATAAACTGAGATTTTCCAGGACAAACCACCATGTACAGTCAACTTGAAGTCAGTAACTTGAATGGACTTCTTAGCGTGTACTCCTTGATTTTCAATACCTATTTTGACACCCCGTCCCCCAAGACTTTCTATACTGACTTAATTCCAGATCTGTCTTCACACTGCCTGCAAAGATTGGGCCAATGTTATGATATATGCTTCATTGCGTTGGGTAAGAAAAGACAGTAGCTTTCAAGGATTTTTCTCATGACTTACTCCACTTTTATTGTCATAGGTAGTTATTGATTTTTAATCATCTCTTTTTTCACCATCCTTTCTGGAGCACTGGGTTTGTTGGTTTTAAAACCCTGCCATAAATAAAATTCCTGTGTTTGCTATTTTTTCTCTCCACTCTATTCATAGAAATAGACTGACATTCTCCCCCTTTGTAAAGAGAGAAATAAGGACAGCACCATGGGGATTCCTGTATGTGAAAATCGACAGGCCAGGCCAGGTTGGGGAAGTATAGATAACACTCAGAAAGAAGATAGCTATAGAAAGAATGATGGCCATGAGAGCTCTCCTTAAGGAATTTTGGGATTAATTCAACACAGTTGAAAATTTTCACCTATCCCATTTAAAAATATTCCATACTAACAAGTTTTCAGTACTGAATCCTTTGGAAATGTCTTGAAAGGGATTTACCTGGATTCACTGTTCATGCATTACACAGGTATTTTTAGGTTTATCACTTTAGCAAACAAACCCAAATATCCCTGCTCTCAGATGTCTCACAGTGGTAAATTCCAAAACAGGGAGGTAAGCAAACCTCTCCCCATTGGGACTCCTGTAGATGCCTGCCTCAGATCCAAGCAAAGTGAGCACTGTATCTGGTGGGTGTGAAGTACTTGGGAGATTTCAGGCTATAAGTCAAGTGTAAACATGCTTGAGCTGCTGCCCAAGAATCAAGTATTTACCTGTTAAAGCCCAACAGCTTCAGGCCCATGCATACACCCTGTGCCATCTAATGGAAATGTAATGAATTCCAAGGTCCCCACCCGCCCTCGATCTAAAATGGAAATCCTTGTCATAGAGAATGTAAGGGACCTGAGAAATCTGATACATGGCTTAGATCAATTCCCTCATTTATAAATATACAAGTGGGGCCTGAAAAACCAAGTGGCTCATCCAAGGTGACCAAGTAATGGCAGTGGAATGCTATTGTCTTTGCAAAGATCGGGGTATTAAGCATGTCAGAAGAATTCACTGGGCTGTGAGTAGGGAAAGAAGCAAGCAGGAATGAGGGATACAGGGAAGGGATACCTCCCAAGCTAGTGACTTCTCCAAAGAAGTCAGGAACATGCTTAGAATGCTGGGCTGGTAGATGGTGTCTTTGGTGATCACAGACCACTGCTGGTCCTTAAGCTCACCATGAAGTCAGAAACGCACAAAAATGTCTATTACCTACTGATTCTGTCCAATTAAAAAACCCAAAGGAGTAGAATCTTTATATATCTTTGGATCCTCACAAGCTGTCTGTGAGGAGAAAGGACCCACAGAAATGGTTTCTTAATTTGGTGAGTTTATATGGTCAAACCAGATGGTGGAGTTGGTAAGTGATGTGGTCATATCCTCCCATGACCACATTAAAGTTACAACTAAGTTATAGAACAGTCAACATGGAGAACCATCTGCAGACTCGCTGAATAGAAGTCCTATCACTAAAAATATAGAGAAGAAGCTATGTGGAACCTGGTAAGAGGGGCAGAGATGCAAAACGTGTGGTGGTAGAGAATCAGGAGAGATATTGGTTAAAACTTGGGAGCACCAGTGCCGGGAATAGGAGCACCCACAGCATCTGCTGTGAAAAACAGTGGGGACGGCATCTGGCTGAATGAGACAGAAAGCTGCTGGCAACCCAGGTGTGCTCTTAAAGGCCCATGCACAAACTCTCTTGCAGGCACTCGCCCTGGGCTCCGGTGGAGGGACAGTAACTTGGGAGGGGCCAGAGACATACAGGGAGAGACTCAGTTGTGTGACTTCAGGGTGAGGGCTGGAGGAACAGCTGTCATTGTCTCTGTGTTGCGGGTTCCTCCTGTACAGCCTACTGGTGAATGCCATCTTTCTTATGTTGTGCCTCCCCTCCCCTGCCACCACACACACAGCCAAATCTGAATCTGCACTGGCATGGTAAAAGCAATTTTCTATACCCTGGTAACTCCCTGAAACCCACCACACCCAACTCGCATACCACTGGAGGCACTTTCAACAGGAGACAGCCAACACCACCTCATGCATCACAGGAGGCTGTACAACAGTAAAGAACTGGCTTTGGCTCACTCACTGCCAGAGGCAATTTCCACAGTAGGCAGCCAGTCCCAACCCACATTGCAATCATTTCTGGACAACTCTCAGAGTTCCATGGGCCACAGGTGGGCAATGGCTTGCCTCAGTATGCTCTGAGCCTTTTGCTGAGTGGCCCCAAGCTCAGCACTGGCACCAAATTTGGATTTGCATTATCTTGATGAACAGCATTCATCTCTCTCTAGTGACTCCCTGAGACCCCACCTTACCCAATTTGTTTACTGCACAAGGCTCTTTCAGAAACTAAGCCTGATGGGCAGCTGGCGGGCAGTGGCAGGCTTTGGGGAGCCCTAGGCCTTTTGCTGAGTTACCCCAGGTCCCATACATGTGTCTGCCAGCCTCAGTTCACAGCATGGCCTCTCCTACAGGCCTTCAGGTAGAGCACAGGCAGCAACCAGCCACAGACAGATTTGTAGCACATACCAGGTAGCCTCGGTTTAGTCACAGGCAACTGGTGGCCTTGGCCTGCACAGGAAACCCTTCCAAGAGGCCTCAGAACCAACATACCTGGAAGCCAGCTTCAGACCACGACAGAGTAAAACCCAAATAGCCCCACGAGTGGTATAAAAAGGGTCGTCTTGGCAAGCACCAGAGTGGACTGGGGCAAATTCCATTCCATGAAGTCAGCCTACACAACAGCCCATACACTGTGGGCTTGGCCAATCCTCACAGTCAGTCAGTCTGAGGGTCAATCCCACCCCCTAACATACCAACCATAATCAAGGCTCAACTACTACAGGAGGGTACATACAATCTAAGCATGGGACACTCATGGAGCACCCAGTGCAGGTGATCAGGGAGATTGTGTCACTGGGCCCCAGAGGGCACCTATTACATAAAGCCATCAGGCCAAAACTGCAGACATAGCAGATCTACTTAATACATAGAAACAAACACAGAGAGACAGCCAAAATAAGGGAACAATGATACATGTCCCAAATGAAAGAATAGGAAAAAACTCCAGGAAAAGAACTAAATGATAACAGTTATCAGAGGGTAAGGGGAGAGGGGGTTGGTAGAAGGTGAAGGGGATCAAATATATGGTGATGGAAGGAGAACTGACTCTGGGTGGTGAACACACATGTGATTTATAGATGATGTAATACAGAATCGTACACCTGAAATCTATGTAATTTTACTAACAATTGTCACCCCAATAAACTTTAATTTAAAAAAAAGAACTCAATGAAAAGGAGGCAAGCAACCTACCAGATACAGAGTTCAAAATGTTGGTTAAAGGATCCTCTAGGAACAAAGTGAGATCTTCAACAAAGAGATGGTAAGCATAAAAAAGACATAGAAGCCATAAAAAAGAACCAGTCAGAAATAAAGAACACAATAACTGAAATGAAGAATACACAAAAAAGAATCAACAGTAGATTGTGTGAAGTAAAGATCAAATCAATGATTTAGAAGACCAGGTAAAAGAGAACACCCAGTTGGAACAGCAAAAAGAAAAAAGAATTTTTTAAAAAATGAGGTTAATTTAAGGGACATTTGGGACAACATCAAGAGTAACGGCATTCACATCATAGGGTACCAGAAGAAGAAAAAGGAGAGCAAGGGATTGATAACCTAGTTGAATAAGTAATGACTGAAAGCATCCCTAACCTGGCAAAGGAACTAAACATAGAAGTTCAGGAAGTGCAGAGCATCCCAAACAAGATGAAAGCAAAGAGGTCCACACAAGACACATGATAATTAAAATGCAAAGGTTAAAGACAAAGAGAAAATCCTAAAAGCAGCAAGAGAAAGGCAGCTAGTTATGCACAGGGGAGCTCCCATGACTGTCAGCTGATTTCTCAAAAGAAACTTTGCAGGCCAGAAGGGATTGGCACAAAATATTCAAAGTGACAAAAGCAAGGACTGAAACCTATGTAACTTTACTAGCAATTGTCACCCTAATAAGCTTTAATTAAAAAAAAGAAAAGCAAGGACCTACAACCAAGATTACTCTACCCAGCATGGAGATCATTTCAAATGGAATGAAAGATAAAGATCTTCCCTGACAAGAAAAAGCTAAAGGAATTAATCACCACCAAACCAATATTACAAGAAATGTTAAAGGGACTTCTTTAAGAAAAAGTATGGGGGGGGGGTAGAGAACACAAATAGGAGTAATAAAATGGCAATAACTATGTATCTATCAATAATCACTTTAAATGTAAATGGATTAATCAGAAGACATAGGGTAGCTGAATGGGTAAGAAAACATGCTATCTGACCCATACATATGCTGTCTGTAAGAGACCCACTTCAGATTGAAACACACACGTAGACTGAAAGTAAAGGGATAGAAAAAGATATTTTATGCAAATAGAAACAAAGAAACAAACAAAAAGCTGGGGCAGTAATACATATATCAGACAAAATAGATTATAAAACAAAGGCTATAATAAGAGACAAAGAGGGACGTTACATAATGATAAAGGGATCAATTCAACAAGAGGATATAACCCTTGTAATCATTTATGCACCCAATATAGGAGTGCCTACGTACACAAAGCAAACATTGATTGACATAAAAGGAGAAATAAACAATAATGCAGTTATAATGTAGGGGACTTTAGCACTTCATTGACACCAATGGACAGATCTTCCAGACAGAAAAATCTAAAAACGAAACAGTGGCCTTAAATGACACACTAGACCAGGTAGATTTAATTGATATTTTTAGAACATTTTACCCCAAAGTAGAATATACATTCTTTTTAAGTGCACATGGAACATTTTATGAGGTAGACCACATATTAGGCCACAAAACAAGTCTCAATAAATTTAAGATTTAAATCATATCAAACATCCTCCCCCATTATAATAGTGTGAAACTAGAAATTAATTACAAACAACAACAATAAATGAAAAATACACAAACAGATGGAGGCTGGATAACGTGCTACTAAACAATGAATGGGTTAACAATGAGATTAAAGGAAGAAATCAACAGATACCTTGAGACAAAAATGAAAACACAATGACCCCAAATCTATAAAACATAGCAAAAACAGTCCTAAGAGAGAACTTCATAGTAATACAGGCCTACCTCAAGAAACATAAAAAATCTCAAGTAAACAAGCTAAACCTACACTTAAAGGAACTAGAAAAAGATCAGCAAACCAAGCCCAAAGTGAGTAGGAGAAATGAAATAACAAAGATCATAGTGGAAATAAACAAAATAGAGGCTAAAAAACAATACAAAAGATCAATGAAGCCAAGAGCTGGTTCTGAGAAGATAAACTAAACTGATAAAACTTTAACCAGATCTATCATGAAAAAAGAAAGAGGACTCAAATAAATAAATCAGAAATGAAAGAGGAGAAGTGACAAGTGGCACCACAGAAATACAAAGAATTGAAAGAAAGTACAATGGGCAATTATATGCTAACAAATTGGACAACCTGGAAGAAATGGGTAAATTTCTAGAAACTTACAATCTTCCAAGATTGAGTGAAAAAGAAACAGAAAATCTGAGCAGGCCAATAACTACTAAAGAAATCAAATCAGTAGTGAAAAAAACTCAAGAGGAGGAAAGGCTCCAAAGCATTTTTTTGGAATAGTTTAAGAGGAATAGGTGTCAATTCTTCTTTGTATGGTTGGTAAAACTCACCTCTGAAGCCTTCCAGTCCAGGACTTTCATTTCTTTGGAATTTTTTTGATTACTGATTCAATTTCATTAGCAGTAGTCAGTCAGTTCAGATTTTCTGTTTCTTCTTGACTCAGCTCTTGGTTTCATTGATCGTTAGTATTGATTTTTAGACACTTTTATTTCCATTCTGAAATTTATTATTGCCCTTCTACTCACTTCAGACTTGGTATACCGTTCTTTTTCTAGGTCCTTTAAGTGTAAGGTTAGACTGCTTATTTGAGATTTTCCTTGTTTCTTGAGGTAGGCCAATATTGCTGTAAATTTCCCTTTTAGGATTGCTTTTACTCTGTCCCATAGATTTTGGTCATTATCTTTTTATTTTCATTCATCTAAAGGTATCATTTGATTTTTTTCCTTGATCTCATTGTTAACCCATTAATTGTTCAGTGGCATGTTGTTTAGCCTCCACATGTTTGTGTGTTTTCTGTTTTTCTTCTTATAATATCAACAAATGCAGAAAAAGCATTTGACAAAATCCAGCATCCATTTATGATAAAAACTCTCAGCAAAGTGGGAATAGAGGGAACATACCTCAACATAATAAGGCCATATATGACAAAACCACAGCTAACAGCATACTCAATGGGGAAAAGCTAAAAGTGTTTTCCTTAAGATCAGGAACCAGACAAGGATGTCCACTTTTACTACTTTTATTCAACATATTATTGGAAGTCCTAAGCACATCCATCAGACAAGAAATAAAGTGCATTCATATTGGAAAGGAAGAAGTAAAACTGTCATTATTTACAGATGACATGATATTATATAGAGAGAACCCTAAAGATTCCACCAAAAAACTGCTAGAACTGATAAATGAATTCATATAAGTAGCAGGATACAATATTAATATTCAGAAATCAATTGTATTTCTATATAACAATAATGAATTATCAGAAAAAGTAATTAAGAAAACAATCCCATTTATAATTGCATCAAAAAATACCTAGAAATTAATTTAACCAAGGAGATAAAACACTTGTACTCAGAAAGTTATAAGACATTGAAGAAAGAAATTGAAGAATATACAAATAAATGGAAGCACATACTGTGCTCATGAATAGAAGGAATTAACATCATTAAAATGTCCATACTACCCAAAGCAATCTATAGATTTAATGCAATCTCTGTCAAAATACCAATGGCATTTTTCACAGAACTAGAATAATGCTAAAATTTACATGGAACCGTAAAATAGCCATGACAGTCTTGAGAAAGATGAACAACATTGGAGGTACCATGCTATCTGATATCAAACTATACTACAAAGGTATCATAATCACAACAGCATGGTATTGGCATAAAAACAGACACATAGATCAATGGAACAGCATAGAGAGCCCAGAAATAAACCCATACCCATAGGAAATTTAATTCATAACATAAAAGGCAAGACTATAAAATAGGGTAAAGACAGTCTATTTAATAAATGGTGTTAAGAAAACTGGATGGATACATGAAAAAAAAAAGAAAGAAAAGAAGAAAAAAGAAAAGGAAAGAAAAGAAACTGGACCACCATCTTATATACAAGAATAAACTCAAAATGGATTAACAACTTAAATATAAGATCTGATACCATAACATTCCTAGGAGAAAAATAGGCAGTAAACTCTCTGACATTGCTCTTAGTAACATTTTTTGGACATATTTCCTTGGGCAAGGGAAACAAAAGAAAAAATAAATAAATGGGACTCTATCAAACTAAAAAGTTTTTGCACAGCAAAGGAAATCATCAACAAAACAAAAAGACAACCTAATGAATGGGACAAAATATTAGCCAATGATAAATTTGATATGTGGTTAACATCCAAAATTTATAAAGAACTCATAGGACTCAACACCAAAAAAACAAAAAACAAAAACAAAAACAAAAAGCAATCCAGTTTTAAAAAGGGCAGAGAATCTATTTAAATAGACATTTCTCCAAAGAGGACATACACATGGCCAACAGACATATGAAAAGATGCTCAACGTCACTAATCATCAGAGAAATGCAAGTAAAAGACATAATGAGATGCCACCTCACTTTTGTCATATTGGCTATCATCAATAAATCAAAACAACAACAAAAAAAGTGTTGGCGAGGATGTGGAGTAAAGGGAATACTCATGCACTGTTGGTGGGATTGCTAATTGGTGCAGCCACTGTAGAAAACAACTTGTGAGTTCCTCAAAAAATTAAAAAATGGAACTACCTTATGACCCAGCAATTCCACTTTCAAGTATTTTTCCGAAGAAATCCAAAACATTAATTTGAAAAAGATATATTCACCCCTATGTTCACTGCAACATTATTTATGATAGCCAAGATATGGAAGCAAACCAAGTGCCCATCAATAGAAAATTGGATAAAGAAATTGTGGTGTATATATACAGTGGAATATTGGCCATAAAAAATGAAATACTACCATTTATGACAATATGGATAGACTACAGGGTATTTTGCTAAGTGAAATAAATCAGACTGAGAAAGACAAATACCACATGATCTCACTTACATGTGGAATCTAAAGAACAAATTAAAAGAACAACAAAACAGAAACAGACTCATTAATACAGAGAACAAACTGATGATTATGAGATAAGATGGGGGTTGAAGGGCTGGGTGAAAAAGGTGAAGGGATTAAGAAGTATAAACTGATAGTTAGAAATAGTCATGGCGATGTGAAGTACAACAAAGAAATATAGTCCAAAATATGGTAATACCTATGTATTGTGCTAGATGGGTACTAGATTAATGGGGTGGGGGGTGGTCACTTAGTAAATTAAATAAATGTCTAACCACTATGCTGAATACCTGAAACTAATATAAAATAATATTGAATATCAACTCTAACTGAAAAATAAAATAAAACAAAAGTAAAAAAAATAAAGGCTAAAAGAAAAGCCAAAACAGACACATTTGCAAAATATTTAAAGCCCAATTTTCATTCTCTTCTTGATGTCACTTCATAATTTTCAACTTTTAAGACAATTGCAGTTGAACATCTTATAAAAACTGAATCAGATGTCATCTCTGGTATGGCCACATATGAAATGAAGATTAAGTAACCGTATTATTATTCATTTCAATTTCAGAGCTATTTTTATCTTATTTTACCTTTATGCATCTTTTTGTAATATATGTTTTGAAAGTTATACAATGACAACCAACTTGTGAAACCATTTTGCCCAGCTTGTGTCAAATAGGAATTGCACAATAATGAAAATGCATAATAAATCACAAATTCTCCAAAGAGGTGAATCAGAAATTATGCACCATGGTTTCTGATCATCACTAAGTAGTACATGAAATGTAGGCTTCAAGGATCCACGTGGCTCATGCAGCATCGCACAACAAGCACTAGAAACCACGGCGCCTAGTATTGATGTTGCCTTTGTGGCAGCTACAATTGTTATTGTCACTATTACTTTGTCCCCTGTACTACACGCCCTTTTATAAGTAATAAATATAGTCATAAATTCCTCTGTAGCTTTCAAATGCAGTCCCACAATTTGGGGAGAGGGAGATTTAAACCTAAAAGAAAAGCCACTGTCTACTTTTGCTTTCAATAAACTACCCTCTCTTTAAAACTCAAAATAAATAAATAAATAAATAAATAAATAAATAAATAAATAAATAAATAAATGCCACTAACATTCTGCAGGACCTCGTTATCCAGAGGTCTGGATTCTCATGGTCCAAATGCTCTCACCCTGTACACTAAGCACACACCTCATCTGCTCTTTTCTTAATATTCTCATCTCCCTGCCTCTCATCAATATGCCTGGAAAACATGTTTTCCCAAGTGAAGCTGGTCTGGCCTGAGAATTCTGACATTCCATTCAAATGAAAAAACATGTTGTTGAAAACTAGCTATAGAGAGACAAACAGGGATACACATAATGTCATCACTTGATATTTTCACATGTAAGAATGTAGCTCAGCAGTGACAGGCCAGGGGTAGGAGAATGTGAGAAATTCAATCTTGTGAAATTACATCTTGACATTCTAGAAGATACCAATAAAATGTCTACACCAACACATAACTAATATCTTGACTTGCTGAACACCCATGCCCCTTTTATTTCAGGGTATGGTGACAAAGCATAAAGTCTAGCTTCACACATTTATATCTGTGGGTTTTGAGGAAATGGAGTGAAGGATGTGCTTTAGGCTTCCTCAGCTTGAACCCATCAAAATGTCCACAGCAAACCAGCATACTTCTCCGACAGGGTTCATCAGAACAATTGAGTGGGCACACGTGAAAGCAGGTTGAGATCACAGAGATTAAATCTCAAAGTAAAAGAAGGTTCCTCTAGATTGGAGGCAGATCATTCCAGTTTGCTTAGCTCTCCAGCAAAGGGCCACCTTTGGGGGCTTGGAGCTCAGATCTTGGGGGATGGACATGAAGGTGCTGCTTTAGGCTTTTCTCACAACTGCTGGAGCTTACAGACAGCTCGGAGGATGAACAAAATGCTGAGACTCCTTTTTTGTGTTTTCTCAGGGTTTTGCTCTGTTTTGTGTTTTGGTTTGTTTGTTCGTTTGTTTGTTTTTATTGGGGAACATGGGGAACAGTGTGTTTTTTCAGGACCCATCAGCTTCATGTCAAGTCATTGTTTTTCTTTTCTTTTTTGTAATTTATTGGGGTGACAATTGTTAGTAAAATTACATAGGTTTCAGGTGTACAATTCTGTATTACATCATCTATAAATCCCATTGTGTGTTCACCACCCAGAGTCAGTTCTCCTTCCATCACCATATATTTGACCCCCTTACCCTCATCTCCCACCCCCCAGCCCCCTTACACTCTGGTAACTACTAAACTATTGTCTGTGTCTATGAGCCTCTGTTTCTCATTTGTTTGTCTTGTTCTTGTGTTGTTTTTGGTTTATATACCACAAATCAGTGAAATCACATGGTTCTCTGCTTTTTCTGTCTGACTTATTTCACTCAGCATTACACTCTCAAGATCCATCCATGTTGTCACAAATGTTCCTATATCATCTTTTCTTACCGCCAAATGGTGTTCCATTCTGTATATATACCACAACTTCTTTATCCATTCATCTATCGATGGACATTGTGGTTGTTTCCATGTCTTGGCCACCGTAAACAAAGCTGCAATGAACATTGGAGCACACGTGTCTTTATCTCTAAATGTTTTCAGATGTTTTGGGTAGATACCCAGGAGAGGGCTTGCTGGGTCATATGGTAATTCTATTCGTAATTTTTTGAGGAACCTCCACACTGCCTTCCATAGTGGTTGCACCAGTCTGCATTCCCACCAACAGTGTATGAGGGTTCCTTTTTCTCCACAGCCTCTCCAACACTTGTTACTATTTGTCTTGTTGATGATAGCCATTCTGACTGGGGTGAGGTGATATCTCATTGTGGTTTTGATTTGCATTTCTCTGATGATTAGTGATGTTGAGCATTTTTTCATATGTCTATTTGCCATTTGTATGTCCTCTTTGGAGAAATGTCTCTCCAGGTACTCTGCCCATTTTTCAATTCGGTTTTTTGTTTTTTTGTTGTTGAGTTTCATGAGTTCCTTGTATACTTTGGATATTAGCCCCTTATCGGAGGCACTGTTTGCAAAAATCTTCCCCCATTCAGTTGGTTGCTTCTTTATTTTGTTGATGGTTTCTTTTGCTGTGCAGAAGCTTTTAACTTTCATACAGTCCCATTCGTTTATTTTAGCTTTTACTTCAATTGCCTTTGGAGTCAAATTCATAAAATGCTCTTTGATTCCAAGGTCCATAAGTTTAGTACCTATGTTTTCTTCTATGCAGTTTATTGTGTCAGGTCTTATGCTTAAGTCTTTGATCCATTTTGAATTAATTTCGGTACATGGTGACAAATAGCAGTCCAGTTTCATTCTTTTGCATGTGGTCATCCAATTCTTCTAGCACCATTTATTGAAGAGGCTGTCTTTCCTCCATTGTGAGTTTTTAGCTTCTTTGTCAAAATTATCTGTCCATATTTATCTGGTTTTATTTCTGGGTTCTCAATTCTACTCCATTGGTCTATGTGTCTGTTTTTCTGCCAATACCATGCTGTTTGATTATTTTAGCCCTGTAGTATAAGCTAAAGTCAGGGTGTGTGATACCTCCAGTATTGTTCTTCTTTCTTAAGATTGCTTTGGCTATTCAGGATCTTTTGTGGTTCCAAACAAATCTGATGATTTTTTGTTCTATTTCTCTAAAATATGCCATTGGGATTCTGATGGGGATTCCATTAAATCTGTATATTGCTTTGGGTAATATGGCCATTTTAACTATGTTGATTCTTCCAATCCATGAGCATAGAATGTCTTTCCATTTCTTTGTGTCTTCTTCAATTTATTTCAAAAATGTATCATAGTTTTCAGCGTATAGGTCTTTCACATCCTTGGTTAAGTTTATTCCTAGGTATTTTATTCTTTTTGCTGCAGTTGCAAAAGGAATTGTTTTTTGTATTTCTTTTTCTGTGATTTCATTGTTAGTGTATGGGAAAGCAATGGACTTTTGTACGTTGATTTTGCATCCAGCAACTTTACTGTATTCGTTGACTGTTTCTAATAGCTTTTTGGTGGAGTCTTTAGGGTTTTCTATATATAGCATCATGTCATCTGCAAAGAGTGACAATTTAACTTCTTCATTCCCAATTTGGATGCCTTTTATTTCTTTCTCTTGCCTGATTGCTCTGGCAAGGACTTCCAACACTATGTTGAAAAGCAGAGGTGATAGGGGACATCCCTGTCGTGTTCCTGAACGTAGAGCAAAAGGCTTCAGGTTTTCACCATTAATTATGATATTAGCTGAGGGCTTGTCATATATGGCCTTTATTATGTTAAGGTATTTTCCTTCTATACCTATTTTATTAAGTGTGTTACTCAAATGGATGTTGCATCTTGTCAGATGCTTTTACTGCATCACTTGATGTAATCATGATTTTTGTCCTTTATTTGTTTATGTGATGTATCACATTGATGGATTTGCAGATGTTGAACCATCCGTGTGCACTGGGGATGAACCCCACTTGGTCATGATGAATAATCTTTTTAATGCATTGTTGTATTTGATTTGCTAGAATTTTATTTAGGATTTTTGCATCGGTATTCATCAGAGATATTGGTCTGTAGTTTTCTTTTTTTGTGCTGTCCTTACCACGTTTTGGTGTCAGGGTAATGTTGGCCTCATAAAATGAGTTACGGAGTACTGTCTCTTCTTCAATTTGTTGGAAGAGTTTGAGCAGCATTGGTATTAGATCCTCTTTGAATGTTTGGTAGAATTCACTAGTGAAGCCATCTGGTCCCGGACTTTTGCTTTTGGGAAGGTTTTGAATGACTGATTCAATTTCGTTACTGGTGATCGGTCTGTTTAGATTTTCCAGTTCTTCTTGGTTCAGCCTTGGCAGGCTATATGTCTCTAAGAACTTGTCCATTTCTTCTAGGTTATTGAATTTGGTGGCACATAGTCCTTCATAGTATTCTTGGATGATCCTTTGTATTTCTGTGGTGTCCGTGATAACTTCCCCTTTTTCATTTCTGATTTTGTTGATTAGTGTCTTCTCTCTTTTTATCTTAGTAAGTCTATCCAAGGGTTTGGCAATTTTGTTAATCTTTTCAAAGAACCAGCTCTTTGTCACATTAATTTTTTCTATTGTCTTTTTGTTCTCTATTTCATTTAGTTCTGCTCTGATTTTTGTTATTTCCGTTCTTCTGCTGACCTTGGGTTTTGTTTGTTTTTCTTTTTCTAGTTCTTTAAGGTGTAACATGAGGTTATTTATTTGGGAGTTTTCTTGTTTCTTGAGATAGGCCTGTAATGATAAAAATTTCCGTCTTAAAACTGCTTTCGCTGCATCCCAAAAATTTTGGTAGGATGTATTTTCATTGTCATTTGTTTCTATCTATCTTTTGATCTCTCCTCTAATTTCTTCTTTGACCCAGTCCTTCTTTAAAAGTATGTTGTTTAATCTCCATGTATTTGTGTTTTTTCCTGCTTTCTTTTTGCAGTTGATATCCAATTTCAAAGCCTTGTGATCAGAGAATATGCTTGGTATGATTTCAATCTTCTTAAATTTGCTGAGGCTGATTTTATGTCCCAATATATGGTCTATCCCTGAGAATGTTCCATGTACACTAGAAAAGAATGTATAGTCTGATGTTTTAGGATGAAGTGCTCTATGTATGTCAATTATGTCCATTTCATCTAATGTGTCAGGTAGGGCTGCTATTTCGTTATTTATTTTCTGTTTGGATGATCTATCCATAGCTGTCAATGATGTATTTAAGTCCCCTAGTATAATTGTGTTTTGGTCAATTTCTCCCTTTAGTTCTGTTAGTAGTTGCTTGGTATTTCGGTGCTCCCTGATTGGGGGCATAAATATTGATGACTGTTATGTCTTCTTGTTGTACAGCCCCTTCACCATTAAGAAATGTCCATCTTTGTCTCTTGTTATCTTTTTCACCTTGAAGTCTGTTTCATCTGATATCATTATGGCTACACCTGATTTTCTCTGGGTACCATTTGCTTGGAGTGTCAATTTCCACCCTTTCACTTTGAGTCTCTGCTTGTCCTTGTAGCTGAGATGTGTCTCTTGGAGACAGCATATGGTTTAGTTAGTTTTTTGATCCAATCTGCTACTCTGTGCCTTTTTATTGGTGAGTTCAGTCCATTTACATTTAGGGTGATTATTGATATGTGAGGATTTCCTATCATTTCTCTTTAGTTTTGTGGTAAGACTGTGCCTCCATTGTTTCTTTGCCTTTTTGTTGTTGTCTATTATTTCTGAGTGGTGTTATTCCATGATATTTCCCTCTGTTTCTTCTTTTATTACAGTATATATTTCAGTTCTGGATTTATTTTGAGTGGTTACCCTTAAGTTTATGTAAAAGAAAGTTTGATATTTAGAGTATTTCATTTTCTTCAGCACGCTTACTTTTCCATTCCCATATTCCGGTTCAGGCCTTTACTCTCCCCCTTTTCATGTTTTGGTTGTCACAAATTGTCCCTGTTGATGGTGGTCGAAATAGCCTCCTTTAGTATTTCTTGTAGTGCAGGTCGTGTATTAGAAAATTCCCTCAGCTTCTGAATGTCTGGAAAGGTCTTTATTCCTCCTTCGTATCTAAAGGACATCTTTGCTGGATATATTATTCTTGGCTCATAATTTCTCTCTTTCAATAGTTTGAAATTTTGTATTCACTCCCTCCTGGCTTGTAGAGTTTCTGCTGAAAAATCTGATGATAATCTAATGGGCTTTCCTTTGTAAGTTACCGTCTTCTTTTCCCTGGCTCGCTTGAGGATTCTTTCTTTGTCGTTGATTTTTGACAGCTTCAATACAATGTGCCTTGGAGAAGGCCTGTTGGGATTGAGGTAATTAGGTGTTCTATTTGCTTCTTGGATTCGAGGGTCCAATTCTGTCCACAAGTTTGGGAAGTTCTCATCGACAATTTGTTTAAATATATTCTCTGTTCCCTTCTCTCTTTGTTCTCCTTCTGGTATGCCCATTATTCTTGTATTGCTCTTTCTGATGGAATCAGAACGTTCTTGTAGAGTTCTTTCATTTCTTTTAAGTCTCAAGTCTCTTTCTTCTTCCATCCATGTAATTTCCAGGTTTCTATATTCGATGTCACTGATTCTTTGCTCCATCTGGTCAACTCTACTACCTAAGCTGGCTATTTCATTCTTAAATTCTTCTATTGAGTTCTTAATCTCCAGAAATTCTATTTGTTTTTTTTAATTTCAATCTCTTTCATAAAATGCTCATGCTCTTCTTTGATTGTGTTTCTGAGTTCATTTAACTGCCTTTCTGTGTTTTCTTGTATCTCGTTGAGTTTTTTCAGAACTGCAATCTTGAATTCTCTGTCACTTAAGTCACATATTTCTGTATCTTTAAATGACTTTTCTGGAGACTTTTCGCTTTCTTTCTGAGCTATCTTGTTGCCTTGGTTATTCATGGCAATTACTGATTTACTACCTCTCTTCCCAGATATCTACAGGAGTGGCTTCTGCAACAGGTTGATAGGAAGAGGTCTTTCTTTTTTTTCCAGTATTTGTTGGTAGAACATTTTATTTTTTCTCTGACTACAGCCTATTTCTCCTCTCCCACATGGTAGTGCTATGTTTTCTCTGCACTATTCCAGCTTCTCACACAATGGGAGGATTCCCTGGGAGACGGGCTTCTCCTCTGTTAATAGTTCATCTAGGTCACAGGGCGCAGTGTCCCGGTGGGTATGCGGAGAGCTTTTGATGTTCCAAAGCTCTTCAAGCTCCAGATACAGAGCCCGTATGTTTCAGCTGTTCTGTTTACTCCTGCAGGGACCCGCCCAGATAGATGGGTTCAGGAGCAGGGTGAGTTGTGAGAGGTGGTCCAGAGCAATGATGGCTACCACCACCACAGCCGGTCCTGCTTCCACAGCTCCCTCTCCTTTGACGGAACTAGTTGGGCTGAGAATCTGTGTCTGCGGTCCACAATTCTCAGAACAGCAAATATTCTGTTCTTTTGATCTGACACTGCTCCTGTTCTGCTTCTAGCACCAGGCAGGTGGGGGCGGGGCGAGCTCTGGGAGGGGAGGGAGGGGGTGGCTAGTCTCAGTGCCTAAGGCTTCCGTTCTCTGCTGGGCAGTGAGGGCTTAAACTACCGTTTTCAGCCTTCTTCGTTCAGTCTTTTCTCCGAGGTCTCTGCCGTGAGCGTTCAGTTCAGCCATGTTATATGCTGTCCCCTCAGCCCTGTTAGCCATAAGCGGAGCCCTAGCAGTGCGAGTTCTTCCCTCTCCCGCAGCTGTGGTAGTTCCGGGATGCAGCGAGCTCGGAGCACTGAACTAGGTCTGTATCCTGCACCCGCGCAGCTCCGTCTCCGCACTTCTCCCTTTCCTCGTCCCCCAGTCGCACGATTCACCCACCTGTAGGTGACTTCGGTAGTGGGCCTCTTTGTCTTGCCTATCTGCTTTGCAGGGAGTCATTTGTGGAGTTATTGTTGTTTGATTCGTTGTAAATTCCAGGAGAGCTTTACAGAGGCTCACCTCACGGCGCCATTTTTCTCTATCTCATTGCGTCCCCCAAATTTGATAAGTGTATTTTCATTCTCATTTGTTTCTATGTGTTGTTTAATTTTTCCTTTTATTTATTCTTTGACCCAGTCATTCTTTAGTAGCATGCTGTTTATTTTACACACATTTTTGGTTTTTCCTGCTTTCTTTTTACAGTTGATCTCCAATTTCAAAGCATTGTGGTCAGAGAACATTCTTGTGTTGATTTCTTTCTTTTTTCTTTTTTCTTTTTTTTTATTTTGGTGTGATTTCAATCTTCTTAAATTTGATTAAGTTAATTTTTTGTCTCAATGTATAGTCTTTCCTTGAGAATGTTCCATATGCATTAGAAAAGAATGTATAATCTGGCGTTCTGGGATGAAAGGCTCTGTAATTATCAGTTAAGTCCATTTGGTGTAATGTGTCATTTAAGGCTGATATTTCCTTATTGATTTTCTGTTTGGATAATCTCTCCCTAGCTGTCAATAGCATATTTAGGTCCCCTACTACTATTGTGTTTTTGCTAGTTTCTCCTTTTAGCTCTGTTAGTAGTTGCTTTATATATTTTGGTGCTCCTTAATTGAGAGCATACTCATATATATTGATAAGTGTTATGTCTTTTTGATGTATTGTCACCTTTATCGTTATGAAATGCCCATCTTTGTCTCTTGTTACCTTTTTTATCCTGAAGTCTGTTTCATCAGCTATAAGTGTTGCTACACTTGCTTTTCTCTGGATGACATTTGCTGGGATTGTTGTTTTCCATCATTTCACTTTGAGTCTATATTTGTCCCTGAAGTTGAGATGTGTCTCTTGAAAGCAGCATATGGTTGGGTACCATATTTTGATCCAATCTGCTACTCTGTGCCTTTTTATTGGTTAATTCAGTCCATTTACATTTAGGGGGATTATGGATGTATGATGATTTCCTATAGCCATTTTATCTTTCATTTTCTGATAGCTCAGTGTCTCCATTGTTTCTTTGTCTTTTTGTTTCTGTTATTTTAGTTTAATGGTATTCTAAGATTCGTTTGCATCTGTTTCCTATTTATGTTATGAGTTTCAGTTCTGGATTTCTTTTTTTAAGTGGTTACCATTAAGTTTATGTAAAAGAAAATTTCATATATACAGTAGACCCTTTTCTTCAGCAAGCATCTTATCTCCATTCTCATTTGCAAATTCAGAACTTTTTCCCTTCCCCTTTTATGTTTTTGTTGTCACAAATTATCCCTATTTGTGCTGTGAGTTCATTTCCATGTTGCAATAGCAAATTGTCTTCTTCTTCTCTTTTTCTTTTTTATGTTTTTTATCTCCTGTAAGTGTATAGTGCCCTGTTCTGAGTTGGAGTTGCCATTTCCTGCTTCAGATAGAATATTAGTCATTTTACTCAGAGTTTTGTATCCTTCTGTCTTTTTATTTCAGATAGAATAACCCCCTCCAGTATTTCTTATAATGCAGTCCTTGTGGTGAAAAATCTCCTCAGCTTTTGTACATCTAAAAAGGTCTCTATTACTCCTTCAAATTTAAATGATAACTTTGCTGGATATATTATTTTCAGCAAATATGCTGCTAATTTCTCTCTTTCAATAGTTTGAATATTTGATTCCACTCCCTCCTGGCTTGCAGAGTTTCTGCTGAAAAATATGATGATAATCTATTGGGCTTTTCTTTGTAGGTTACTGTCTTCTTTTCCCTTGCTGCCTTGAGAATTCCTTCTTTGTCTTTAATTTTTGACAATATCAATATAATGTGCCTTGGAGAAGGCCTTTTTGGATTGAGATAATTAAGTGTTCTGTTAGCTTCTTGGATTTGAGGATCCACTTCTATCCATAGGTTTGGGAAGTCCTCATTGACTGTTTGAATCCTCTCTCCGTTCTCTCTTTTTCCTGCTTCTGGTATACTCATTATTCTTACACTGCCCTTTATGATGCTCTTATATGACTCCATATATGATGGAGTCATATAAGAACTACTTTTTTTTTTTCTGGAAGACCAGATTCCTCTGAGATACATGGAATCCTATTCTTGTTCTGTCAGCTATTACTCCAGAAAACTGAGAAATTTGATGAAGGAAATTTTATCTTTTCTTCCCCTCCACAAATATCATTAACTATTAATGAACAATCTCACCCCTAGCTGAACCCCACACTGGCGAGGACACCAAGAGCCCTTTCCTTTTATGTGGCCCTGTGCTGTCTTGACCACATAAAACACACAGTGAAGAAATTCAGTAGAGGCCTCTAAAGTGCTACTTTGATTCTTTCCATATTTCGTTTTTGCTTTGGAGCATTTGCAAAGACATTTATGAGCTGAGAATCCACATGCATTATTTATTCATCCTGTAGTATCGTTACAATCTCACCAAATCTATCCAAAAGATCCTAAGGAATAAAATTAATAAATAACGCTTGCCCAAATATAAAAACAACTACCTGGAGGCACTGGAGAGAGATCAAAAGCAGGCAGAAGTGTAAGGGGGTCCATACTTGGAAGAAGGGAACCACTTTGGAGAGATGGTGTTTGCAGTTTCAGTGGAATCTGATTAACTATGTGCTAATAAAATTTAACACGTAGTTGTAAATATAGAACTCTTCAGAGACATACCATAATTCAGAGTCCTTACAACAAATTATGATATCCAGAGTAGAATCAAAAATTAAACATTTGAAGAAACTTAAAAGTTTCAATGGAAATTGACCCAAGATAACTCAGATCTTGTAATAAGCAGATAGGATTTTAAATCTCTGTTCTAAGAAATAAAAGAAATCATACTTGTAATGAATGAACAACTAGAGAAGCTCATCAGACAACACATTTATTAAGGATCACTTGAAAATTCTAGATCTAAAAACAAATATCTAAAAATAAAAATTTATTAGGTGGGCATAGCAGGAGAATAGAGATGACAGAAGAAAGATTCAGGAAACTTGAAGATTGATATATAGAAATTAACCAATTTAGAGAAAAAAGATGGAAGTAAAATGAACAAAGTCTCAGTGACAAAATTAGAGGACCTAAAACTCATGCATTAGTGTAATTAGTGTCCTAAAAGGAAAGAATACAGGGAGAATGACACAGACTGTTTGGAAAAATCATGGCCAAAAATTAACACACAATGTGATATATACATGATGTATTGCAGAATTGCACACCTGAAACCTATGTAACTTTACTAACAATTGTCTCCCCAAGAAACTTTAATTAAAAAAAATCCCAAATTTGGTGAAAGACATATATTTGCATATTCAAGTTCAAAAGAGTCCAAAGACTTTAGAGAGATAATGTATAGAATATCTATATTAAAGTATTTATCAATACTTCTTTCTTGTTTTGTGTATCATTAGGACAGACAATTTATGACTGTTTTAAGTCGTAAATAAGCAGTATTGCTTCTGCTTATACTTGAGGATATCATAGAAACCATCTTTCTCACACATTCTCATTCTTCTTGTTCTCAAAATTGTGATAAGAATACATCTTCCTTTTAGGGTTTAGCTATTCCTAAATTATTTTACTATAACATATAAGAATTTTTAAACTCAAAAACAAAAACTTGAATTTGAAATATTGCTGAACTTAAAAACATGGCACACAACTGTGAGGAAAGCAAGCACAAACTTTATCACATCAAAGAAATCTCTTATCTTTCATTTTCATTAGCTTTCGGTTTATCCCATAAGATAATAAATAGAATGAGTCCTGAAACCTCAGTGATTTCTTCTTTCTAAAAGGGATATTTTAACTTTGCAACAGCTGAAGCTGGATGATTTAAGTTTTTGTAGCCTATTTCGCCATACTCCTGACATAACAAGAAGGAATGATTTCCACTGTCTCAGCATTACTCTTGTTGCTTCGCTTGTAGTGCATGTCTTCAGAATCAGCATTTGATTCCAGAGCAGGTCCAGGTCATCTAGAGATTGTACAATTGCAAAATCATGTAAGTTCTTTGGATATCATTACTTAGAAGAAGCATGTCTAGCTACTCAAAAAACAAAAACCAGTACACAGCTCTCCAGACCTTTCTCCAGAACAAAGAGGCTAACAGGCTTGCTACAAGGCTTCATTCTCTGTTGCTTGATGCTTCCCAATGCACCAGAAATCAGCCTTTTAGCTTAGGCCACTGAGACATGCTTGTTTGGCCAACAATACAGGCAAGTGGAGTGTGGGGCAGGCTCCTGGGAATCAATCCACACTGATGCGCGATCCTAAACCCTTGCTGCCAATATCGATCCCACCCTTGTAGGCTCCACTAAGAGAATTTAAAAACCTTCCCCCTCTTACTAAGTATCTCCTTTTCTTTTATCATCATTTGTAGGAATTTAGAAAGCGTGCTGTGTTTTGCAAAAAGGTGCAAGTTGCCAAATTCTCTGCACGAGATGGAGGGTTAGTCATTTGGCACTGTCAATTTTTCTCATTGACTTTGGCATAAAGGTCCATTTGAGCAGGGAAGAATCAGCATGTCAGCTGAGACATGTGATCTTTTTTCAGCGTCACTGCTAGTGCCAACTCGTAGTAAATTAGGCACCTAAATTACTAATGTTGATGAATCCATTAGAGTTGACAGACGCCTGACTTTGCCACCTGGAATTAACTGTGAGTGGTCAAAAGTGCTGTTAGTGACCAAGTATGAAGTCAGGTAATGAGTGGAGCTGCTACTTTTACCTGTGCTTTTACAAAATGGAGAGCTTAGGATCAGACAACGATGCATATAATGCTTGAGATTAAGGGTCTGAGCTAAAATTAGGAATATTCATGGCTTGCCACAAAACCTTAAATTGCTGTAAAAACAGGACGTTAAAAATATCTATGCATAGCTAGGCATAATTGGACTTTCCCTTTTGTTTGAAATACTTTTCCTTAATAGCACATAGTATTCAGTAAGAAATGCCACTGCTTTGAAATCTAGTTTATTGTAATTACCCCTGGGTTGGCAGAATAACCACTGCTTTGAAATCTAGTTTATTGTAATTACCACACAAATACTTGAAGGATTTTGAAAAGTGATTAATGTATTTCAACCCATATGCATACACCTGAAATGTCGCCACCTTAACAGGGCCTAAATGTGCCTTGAGATGGGGCGTGAACTAGGTCTATGCAAACGTTTACAAGTAGGGATTTGAGCAGAGGCTTCAAATGCACTTCTGTTTGATAAACACAAAGCAGCTCAGAACCTGGCTGAGCTAGACACTAAGTTCTGTAATGCAATGTGACATTTTGTGATTATCTTAAATAATATGAATTGCTTTATATACAGTGAATGGAATTTTTAAAAATAGCCTACTGAAGCTAGCTGAAGCTGAATGATATTATATGTCAACTATAATTTTATATATATGTATATACATATATAATTTTATATACATATATAATATACATATATAATTTTATATATGTATATATACATATTTATATAAAATTATAGTTGACATACAATATCATATATATATACATATATACATATATATAGTCACTGGATATGGAGTACAGCATAGGAAATAGAATCAACGGAATTGTAATAGATGTATAGGATGCCAGAGGGGCAATAGATTGGGGGAGGGGGGTTATCACTTTGTGAGGGGTGAAATGTGTAACTATTACATTGTTTTGTCCACCTAAAACTAATAATAATAATAATAATAAAATAACCTACTGCTTTTGTATTAGGTTGATGCAAAAGTAATTACGATTTTTGCAATTATATTTAACCTTTTAAACTGCAATTACTTTTGCACCAACCTAATAAAATCAACTGAATTGAAAACAATCCCTCAGAGTGACATACAATTGCAGCATCAAGAATTCTAATGATGCCCAAATGGTCTATTTTTAATCCTAGTATAACTCATTCTTGGTGTATTCAGAAATTTGAGACTATAAAATTTGCAACACAGGAGAGTAATTCATTGTAAATGACCTGAAACTGGAAACTTAATAAGTTTTACATCGCAGGAAGGTATAAATTTTAGCTCTATTAATCAAGCTTGGTATTTCAGCCCAAGCCCATTAGACATTGGAAATACCCAGAACAAGAGGAAGTAAAGGATTACATGATTCCATCAAGATTTCTGATCATAGATCAATATATTCCCATACTTGAAAAAATCATTCTCGTTATTTGAAGGAGTTGAAAATGACCCATTAGAAAGGGCGATCCAGAATCAGGAAAGATATTTTTCAAAGCTCTAAACAGCTAAGTAGCCACTGTATTTCTGTCGTATGTAAAATTCAATATGCTACAGAGTTGAACTTTTTTTACATCACAGATGGGTGATGCCCTAAAAATTTGATCAGGTCTCTTCTACTGCTTGAATATGCATCTTACCTTGTTACTAAACTAAATTCTTTCCTCTGATAGGTGGTCTCATCATGCCCTGTATTCCTCACCCACATCCTTAGACACAGCACCCACCTATACTTATGTGTTGAATTTGAGTCTTCCATCCCTAGACTTTCATGAGGGCAGGGAGTGTATCTACTCATATTTTGTTCACCACCATAATCTACTTTGTACCATACATATTTGTTGAAAGAATGAATGATATCTCTTTAAGACAGAACACCAACAGAATGCTTTTTCCTTAACCCAATTGTTTTCATCAGCTTTGCTTGTATTAATAAACACTTAAAGCTGATGCTTCAATTTAGACTGGTGAATCACAAAGATTGTAAGTGTGTCTTATAGCTATTTTCTAATTTAGTTCCTAATTTTCTTGCCTTAACTCTAGCCTAGTCTAAATATATGGCTTCTAATAGGAGCTAAATCTTCATAGTCTTATCAGTCGATGGAGATCAAATTTATTTTTTAATGTATAATATAGCCAACCCAGGTACTAAAATTTGAAATAAAACAAACCATGCAAGGGGGAAGAGAGGATAGTAGAAGAGGGAAAAGGGGGTCATATATGTGGTGATGGAAGGGGAACTGACTCTGGGTGGTGAACACACGATGTAATACATAGATGAGGTATTACAGAATTGTCCACTTGAAACCAATATTATTTTGCTAACCATTGTCACCCCAATAAATTTTAATTAAAAAAGAAAACTATGCAATCCATGAATGCGGATTGTGCTAAGCTTAGAGGCTCTGATAATTTACAATTAATTACCTTTCCTCCTTGACAGATTAATGTTACTATATGACTATTGACATATTATATAAATGAGCCAAAGATGGTCTCTGTGTACTGGCCCCTGAACGCTGAGACCCAGCTCAAAAACCTGCTGGCACCAAACTCAAATTTTTACATATTCAATTATTATTAAAATAGTTCAAACAAGCAGATTTTTTGGCCTTTTAGAATCTATTTGTTTTAAATGAGAAACAGAAACTCATAGACACAGACAATAGTTTAGTGGTTGCCAGAGGGTAACGGGGGTGGGGGGTGGGGGGTGGGAGATGAGGGTAAGGGGGATCGAATATACGGTGATAGAAGGAGAACTGACTCTGGGTGATGAACACACAATGGGATTTATAGATGATGTAATACAGAATTGTACACCTGAAATCTATGTAATTTTACTAACAATTGTCACCCCAATAAATTTAATAAAATAAAATTTAAAAAAAAAGAATCTATTTGTTTTGCATTCCCATGAAGCATCACCTGAAAATTGTTATCCATTAATATGATAGGATCTTGAGGTTATAAGGCCCTATGCCACTCCCACTCTTAGGAGTTCTCTGATCCAGAGACTTCCTGCGATGTTCTGAGTGACCTCACTTAGACAGGTAAACTGCTCCTCTGATCCAACATTATGTGTTTCTTACCCTTCTGGGTGGTAACCTGCTTATTGAGAGCCTCTGGATGGTCTTCTACTGTGAGGAACTTCCCCTTTCATGCAGCCCTTTCCAAGCACTGCCCAATAAAGCTTTTTGTGTGTTACTGCCTCTTTTGGTCACATCTTTTTCCTTGATCAACCCTAAAGGCCTTGGACCCCTACACAACTTATAGTTAGAAAGAGCTTGACCCCTGAGAACATATTGGTAGAAGTTCATATCCAGGGAACATCTTCACTATAAGCACTCTGTTAATCATACAAAGAACATGTTTCACCACAATTTCAAAGCCAGAGCTCTTAAACTAAAAGGACTCAGGGATATACTTTCAAAGGTCACCAATTAGCCCCCTTCCCCAAAATCTTATATACCAAGTGCTGTGTGTATAAACTTCTTTTAGGGAAGAGAGTGTAAACCTTTCTCCAGCTTTATTCTTTGCCATTCTCCCTATGGTTCACCATACTCAGGTGTATTTCTGTTAGGCCTGTTGTGATGTGTCATTCTTTGACTGTTCACACCCTACATATTGTTATGAGTCCACTAAGATGCCCTTCTTCTGGGAAATTTCTCTTTCTTGCCTGACCTAGCTTTGCCAATCTTTGTTTTCTCTGAATTTGCAACCATTTAAAGTCCATCCCACACTATAACAAGCTTTGACCACTATTTATGTTGTTTTTTAATTGATTTTTTTTCACCCTGGACTCTAACTTTGTAGGAAAAAGACCCGTGTCTTTTAATTCCTGTCTATAATTCTGGCCACAAAATAAGCACTGAAATATTTGACTCATTAACTGTTAAGAGGCAGATGAGGGAGGTAGTCTTCTCCTATGGTAGTGCTGAGAGGTATTTATCATGATGACTACAGACTCTGTAATCAGCCTGTCTAAATTCAAGTTCCAGTTCTCCCATTTTCTGACTATAGGACCTAGAGCAAGTTATTTAACCTCTCTCAGAATCAGTTTCATCATCTGTAAATGTAAACAATAATAGTACCTGCTTTATAAAGTTATAGTAAGGATTACATAAGATAATATGAAAAGAATGTATAATAGTGCCTAGCATGCAGAGGTATTCTATAAACATTATCCATTACTATATACTCATTTAATGAGGATTTAAATGTCTGCTTGGAAACATTTAAATGAAATGTGATACACAAGGGAATTAACATTTGTTGAGCACATAATCTGTGTCAGATATTATGCTGGACACTTTCCAGATTTAAGTAGGTGGAAAAAAGTATGTTGAAGAAAATGAAAAGGAAAACACATGCTACTCAAGCAGAACCTGAAGGAAATTTTCTAGCGTTAAACACTTATATTGGAAAAGAAGAAATGTCTCAAATCAATTACCTCAGCTTTCACCATAATAAAATAGAAAATGAAGGGCAAATTGAAACAAAGCAAGCACAAAGAAGAAATAATAAAGATCAAAGTAAAAATTTGATGGAATAGAAACAGAAAATCAATAGAGAAAAATCAATTAAACTAAAAGCTTGTCTGAAGAAATCGATAAAACTGATAAACTTCTAGCCAAACATTCAGGGAAAAAGAAAGAAGAAACAAATATCAAGATTAATGACAGATTTTACAGGTACTAAAATAATTATAAGGGAACATTATGAACAACTTTATGCCTATAAACTTGACAACTTTGATGAAATGGACTAATTCCTTGAAAGAGACAATCCACCAAACTCACTTAAGAAGAAATAGATAACCTTAACAGCCATATATCTATTTAAAATTTTTAATTTGTAGTTCAAAACCTTCCCAAGAAGAAATCTCCAGAACTGTACACCTGAAATCTATGTAACTTTACTAACAATTGTCACTCCAATAAATTTCATTAAAAAAAAAAAGAAGAAGAAAAAGAAATCTCCAGGCCCACATGGCTTCAGTGGGGAATTCTAACAAATATTTAAGGAAGAAATATTATCAATTTTATGTAAACTCTTCCAGAAAAATTGAAAGAGGGACTACATCTCTATTACTCTTTGAAGCCAGCACTATCCTGATATCTAAACTAGATAAAAACATTACAAGAAAAGAAGAAAAAAAACACCTGACCAATAGCTTTCACAAACACAGATCTAATATATATGTTGTATTTAATTTGCCAAAATTTTGTTTAGAGTATTCGCATCTATGTTTATATATATGTTCATAGATACATACATACAGCATGCATAGCTACAGATGCACATACATACATCATGACAAAGTGGGGCTCAACTCAGGAATGCAAGGTTGGTTTAACATTCAAAAATCAGTGAATGTAGTTTACCATATTAATGAACAAAAAAAGAAAAAAACATGATAATCTCAATGGACACAAAAGTATTTTTACAAAATACAGTTTCACAGCAAACTAAGAATAGGAGAGAAATTTTCTCAATCGATAAAAGGCACCTAATGGTGAAATGCTGAAGGCTTTACCTTTAAGATCAGGAACAAGACAAGAATGATGGCTTTCACCACTTCTATTCACCATTGTACTGAAGGTCCTGGAAAGTTTAATAAAGCAAGAAAAAGAAATCAAATATGTTTAGATAAAAGGAAGAACTAAAACTAATTTACAGAAAACATAATTACCTATGTAGAAAATCTAATGGTAGAATTATTATGAGTATCAAGGGTGCAGGGTACAAAATCAATATTTAAAAATCAAATGCATTCTTATATACCAGCAATGAGTGAACAAGGGAGATTTTAACTAAAAACATGATACCATTTACAAGGGCATCAAACTCATGACTAAATCTGAGGCAAGATGTGTAAGATCTGTGAAACATTGCTGCAAAAAATTAGTCTTCTGTCAGTAGAGAAATACACCTTTCTCATGAGTTGAGCAACTCAATATTGTTAACATGTCCATTTTCATCAAATTGATCTACAAATTCAAAGCAATGCCAGTCAAAATCCCAGCAGACATTTGTACATCCCTCTGTTAAAGCCTTTCTTCACCAAGAAGTTCCATCCAGCCTTTGTGTCTAAGGCTGTCTAAGACAAAACTCAAAATCAAAGCCAAATTATGGCCATATGACACACGTAAAACCTACCTTTGGTCGTTCTTTCTTCTTTCATATGTCTCTGATTAGTCTTTTTAAAATAGTTTTTGATGTTGATGGATCTATTTGTGGAGGAAAAAAGAAAATGTGTTTATTATAGAAAGATGAAGTTAATCAGGGAAGAAATAGCCAAACTTGTGACTAGCTAGATAAGGAAGGACTTGGTCAGTGAGGGTTAAACCAGTGGTGCTTGTGCCAATCAAAGGTCTTCTGAAGAGCCCTAATAATTTCTTTCTATTTGTTTAATTAAAGTTTATTGCTAAAGGTAATAGGCATCAAGTGTATAATTTCGTAGTACATCATCTATATATCACATTGTGTGTTCACCACCCAGAGTTAGTTCTGTTTCCATCACCATATATTTGATCCCGTTTACCCTCATCTACCACTCCATCCCCCATTACCCTCTGGAAACCACTAAACTGTTCTGTGTCTATGATAATTTCATAATTATTTTTGCAAAGTCTGGGAGCCTGGAAGGTGGCCTACTGTGCTGCACAGGGCACTGGTGTGTGAGGCGGGAGCCTGGCTCCCATCCACTCTGACAGCAGCTGCTTGTCTGCATGTGAGGAAAGCCCTTCACCTCCCACCTTCCTCTAGAGTAAAAAGAAGAGGATGTGTTAGACTAGCGCTTTCCAAGCTGTATCCATCAACACACAGGCCTCCAACCTTTTTGAATTCCCTCCTCCAGGAAAATCTTTGAATATCTCTACCCAGTATATGTATATTTATTTATTTGTAAATCACATGTATGTGTATGTTCGACTATATCAGTATATTACATACATTGTAAAAAGTTGCAGAAATGATGAAAGATCAAATGAAAACAAATAGATGTCCTCACATTTTCTTCCCAACTGTCCATGGTCACTTGAGAGCCCAGGTTCAAGATTGGGCCTTATACTCTGTCACTGCCAGAGTGGATGAGTGATGGCATGAGCAGGGGCTGCTTAGGCCCCTACTTGGCTCAAACAAATCAGCTTCACTTTAATCTGTCTTATATATTAGAGAAATTTTGAAAACGACTGACTAAAGAAGTTTTGAAAACCATTAAATATAACCATAGCTATTCTCTAAGGTTCTTTTTTTTTTTCTCTCAAAGAACCTATTTCCTCATTAAATATCCCACCATATAGAATGTTATGAATTCCTCCTACTGGACATGCAGCAAACCATGCACTACAAGTACAAATAGTTCCTGACAGGAGAAATATATTAAAGTCCTTCAATTTTATGTTTTCTTTTATTTTTCAACATGACCAATCCTCAGCCATCATACTACCCTGCAAAGTGAAATAATAAGAGAAGCTGGGGCATATGACTGTGAAAACGATCAAAGAAAAATTTTTTAAAACAAATAAACATAGTCAAGCAAGTGAGACCTACTGTATAAACCATTTATTTTCATATCAGAATTATCCTAAAGAAAACACCCAAAGGGACAATCAAATTAGTTATAATCCTTAATATATCTCCCAGGAGGAAACAGCTCCCAGTGGCAAAAGTTACTGTGAAATCAGTGGTTCTAACTGAGGGATACTGGGGTCATGCAGTGAGGTTGTTAAAGTAACAATTTATAAAGGAAGGAAAACACAACATGTGTCTCCTGGATGACAGGAGCCTGCACCAGCACTTCAGGACTGGGTGGTCCTGCAATGCATTTCCTTTTTTTTTTTTTTTTTTTCTTAATTTTAAAGTTTACTGGGGTGGGTGACAATTGTTAGTAAAGATTTCAGGTGTACAATTCTGTATGACATCATCTATAAATCCCATTGTGTGTTCACCACCCAGAGTGAGTTCTCCTTCCATAACCATATATTTGACCGCCTTACCCTCATCTCACACCCCCCACCCCCCACCCCCCTTACGATTATTGTTTCCGTGCAGTATAAGCTAAAGTCAGGGAGTATGAACCTCCAGCATTGTTCTTTTTTCTTAAGATTGCTTTGGCTATTCGGAGTCTTTTGTGGTTCCAAACAAATCTGATGATTTTTTGTTCTATTTCTTTAAAAAATGCCATTGGGATTTTGATGTGGATTGCATTAAATCTGTATATTGCTTTGGGTAATATGGCCATTTTAACTATGTTGATTCTTCCAATCCATGAGCACGGAATGTCTTTCCACTTCTTTGTGTCTTCCTCAATTTCTTTTAAAAGTCTTGCAGTTTTCAGTATATAGGTCTTTCACATCCTTGGTTAAGTTTATTCCTAGGTGTTTTATTCTTTTTGCTGCAATTGCAAAAGTAATTGTTTTTTTTATTTCTCTTTCTGAGATTTCATTGTTAGTATATAGGAAGGCAATGGACTTTTATACATTGATTTTGTAGCCAGCAACTTTACTGTATTCGTTGATTGTTTCTAATAGCTTTTTGGTGGAGTCTTTAGGGTTTTCTATATATAGCATCATGTATTCTGCAAAGAGTGACAATTTAACTTCTTCCTTCCCTATTTGGATACCTTTTATTTCTTTTCTTGCCTGATTGCTCTGGCGAGGACTTCCAACACTATGTTGAAAAGCACAGGTGATAGGAGACATCCCTGTCGTGTTCCTGAATGTAGAGCAAAGGGCTTCAGGTTTTCACTGTTAATTATGAGAATAGCTGAGGGTTTGTCATATATGGCCTTTATTATGTTAAGGTATTTTCCTTCTATACCCATTTTATTAAGTGTTTTAATAATAAATGGATGTTGTATCTTGTCAGATGCTTTTTCTGCATCAATGGATATAATCATATGATTTTTGTCCTTTATTTTGTTTATGTCATATATCACATGGATGGATTTGCATACGTTGTACCATTCTTGTGCCCCGGGGATGAACCCCACTTGGTCGTGATGAAAATCTTTTTAATGCATTGTTGTATTCGATTTGCTAGAATTTTGTTTAGGGTTTTTGCATCTGTATTCATCAGAGATATTGGTCTCTAGTTCTCTTTTTTTGTGTTGTCCTTGCCAGGTTTTGGTATCAGGGTAATGTTGGCCTCATAAAATGGGTTAGGGAGTACTGTCTCTCCTTCATTTTTTTGCAAGAGTTTGAGCATTAGATCCTGTTTAAAGGTTTGGTAGAATTCACTAGTGAAGCCATATGGTCCCGGACTTTTGCTTTTGGGAAAGTTTTGGATGACTGATTCAATTTCGTTACTGGTGATCGGTCTGTTTAGATTTTCCAGTTCTTCATGGTTCAGCCTTGGAAGGCTATATGTTTCTAAGAACTTGTCCATTTCTTCTAAGTTAATGAATTCGGTGGCATACAGTCCTTCATAGTACTCTTGGATGAGCCTTTGTATTTCTGTGGCATCCGTGATAACTTTCTTCTTTTTGTTTCTGATTTTGTTTATTAGTGTCTTCTCTCTTTGTATCTTAGTGAGCCTAGACAAGAGTTTGTCAATTTTGATAATCTTTTCAAAGAACAATCTCTTTGTCACATTGTTTTTTTCTATTGTCTTTTTGTTCTCTACTTCATTAACTTCTGCTCTGATTTTTATTATTTCCTTTCTTCTGCTGAACTTAGGTTTCATTTGTTCTTTTTCTAGTTCTTTAAGGTGTAAAATGAGGTTACTTATTTGGTGTATTTCTTGTTTCTTGAGATAGACCTGTAATGAGATAAATTTCCCTCTTAAAACTGCTTTTGCTCTGTCCCCAAAATTTTGGTAGTATGTATTTTCATTGTCATTTGTTTCTATGTATCTTTTAATCTCTCCTCTAATTTCTTCTTTAACCTGCTCATTCTTTAAAGTATGTTGTTTAATCTCCATGTGCTTGCATTTTTCCTGCTTTCTTTGTGCAGTTGATATCCAATTTCAAAACTTGTGATCAGAGAATATGCTTAGTATGATTTCAGTCTTCTTAAATTTGCTGAGGCTAGTTTTATGTCCCAATATATGACCTATCCTTGAGAATGTTCCATGTACACTAGAAAAAAATGTATAGTTTGATGTTTCAGGATGAAGTGCTCTATAAATGTCAATTATGCCCATTTCATCTATTGTGTCATTTAGGGCTGCTATTTTGTTATTTATTTTCTGTTGGATGATCTATCCATAGCTGCCAATGATGTATTTAGGTCCCCTAGTATAACTCTGTTTTAGTCAATTTCTCCCTTTAGTTCTGTTAGGAGTTTCTTGGTATATTTTGGTGCTCCGTGATTGGGGGCATAAATATTGATGACTGCTATGTCTTTTTGTCTTCTTGTTGTATAGTCCCCTTTACCATTATGAAATGTCCATTTTTGTCTCTTGTTCTCCTTTTCACCCTGAAGTCTGTTTCATCTGATATCAGTATGGCTACACCTGATTTTCTCTGGATACCATTGGCTTGGATTGTTAATTTCCACCCTTTCACTTTGAGTCTATGCTTTTCCTCGTAGCTGAGATGTGCCTCTTGGAGACAGCATATGGTTGGGTATAGTTTTTTGATCCAATCTGCTACTCTGTGCCTTTTTATTGGTGAGTTCAGTCCATTTACATTTACTATTGATATGTGAGGATTTCCTGTCATTCTATCTTTAGTTTTCTGGTAAGGCTGTGTCTCCACGGTTTCTTTGCCTTTTTGTTGTTGTCTATTATTTCTGTGTGGTGGTATACTATGATTGTTTCCTCTGTTCCTCTTTTATTACAGTATATATTCCAGTTCTGGATTTTTTTGAGTGATTACCATTAATTTTATGTAAAAGAAACTTTGATATTTAGATTATTCCATTTTCTTTAGCACGCTTACTTTCTCCATTCCCATATTCCGGTTCAGGCCTTTACTCTCCCCCTTTTTATGTTTTGGTTGCCACAAATGGTCCCTGTTGATGGTGGTCGAAAAACCTCCTTCAGTATTTCTTGTAGTGCATGTCATGTGTTAGAAAATTCCCTCAGCTTCTGTATGTCTGGAAAGGTCTTTATTCCTCCTTCGTATCTAAAGGACATCTTTGCTGGATATATTAATCTTGGCTCATAATTTCTCTCTTTCAATGATTTGAATATTTGGTTCCACTCCCTCCTGGCTTGTAGAGTTTCTGCTGAAAAATCTGATGCTAATCTAATGGGCTTTCCTTTTTAGTTTACCATCTTCTTTTTCCTGGCTCTCTTGAGGATTCTTTCTTTGCCGTTGATTTTAGACAGCTTCAATACAATGTGCCTTGGAGAAGGCCTGTTGGGGTTGAGGTAATTAGGTGTTCTATTTGCTTCTTAGATTCGAGGAACCAGTTCTGTCCACAAGTTTGGAAAGTTCTAATCCACTATTTGTTTGAATATACTCTCTGTTCCCTTCTCTCTGTCTTCTCCTTCTGGTATGCCCATTATTCTTATATTGCTCTTTCTGATGGAGTGAGAAAGTTCTCGTAGAGTTATTTCATTTCTTTTAAGTCTCAAGTCTCTTTCTTCTTCCTTCCATATAATTTCCAGGTTTCTATCTTCGATGTCACTGATTCTTTCCTCTCTCTGGTCAACTCTACTTCCTAAGCTGGGTATTTCATTTTTAATTTCTTCTATTGAGTTCTTAATCTCCAGAAATTTTATTTGGTTCTTTTTTAAAAATTCAATCTCTTTGGTAAAATGCTCATATTGTTCTTTGATTGTGTTTCTGAGTTCATTAAACTGCCTTTCTGTATTTTCTTGAATTTCATTGAGTTTTCTCAGAACTGCAATCTTGAATTCTCTGTCATTTAAGTCACATATTTCCATATCTTTAACTTGATTTTCTGGATACTTTTCACTTTCTTTCTGAGCTGTCTTGTTGCCTTGGTTATTCATGGGAAGTAGTGAGTTATTATTTCTCCTCCTGGACATCTACAGGAGTGGGTTCTGCAACAGGTTGATAGGAAGAGGTCTTTCTTTTGTTTTCCAGTCCGTGTTGGTAGAATGTTTTATTTTTTCTACGACTTCAGCCCTTTTTTCTCTCTCACACAGTAGTGTTATGTTTTCTCTGCACTATTCCAGCTTTTCACACAATGGGGGGATTCCCTTGAAGGTGGGCTTCTCCTCTGTTAACAGTTCGCCTGGGTCATAGGGCACTGCATCAATGTGGGGATGTGGAGAGCTTTTGAAGTTCCAAAGCTCGTCCTTCACCAGATTCAGAGCCCATGTTTCAGCAGTTCTGTTTACTCCTGCAGGGATCCACCCAGATAAGTGGGGGCAGGAGCAGGGTGAGTTGTGAGAGGTGGCCCAGAGCAATGGCAGTGACCACCACCACCACAGCCAGTCCTGCTTCCACAGCTCCCTCTCCTTTGCCAAAACTAGTTGAGCTGCGAATCTGTGTCTGCGGACCACAGTTCTCAGAACACCAAATAGTCTGTTCTTTTGATCTGACACTGCTACTCTTCTGCTTCTAGCACTGGGCAGGTGGGGGCGGGGCGAGCTCTGGGTGGGTAGGGAGTGGGCGGCTAGTCTCAGTGCCTAAGGCTTCTGTTCTCTGTGGCAGTGAGGTCTTAAACCACCATTTTCAGCCTTCTTCCCTCAGCCTTTGCTCTGAGGTCTCTTCGTGACCATTGGGTTCAGCCATGTTATGTGCTGTGCCCTCAGCCCTGTGGGCCTTAAATGGAACCCTAGCAGTCCAAGTTCTTCCCTCTCCTGCAGCTGCAGTAGTTCCGGGAAGCAGCGAGCTCAGAGGACTGAGCTAGGTCTGCATCCTGCACCTGCGTGGCTCTGTGTCCACACTTCTCCCTTCTCTCCTCCCCTGCTCGCACAATTTGCCCACCTTTAATTGAATTCAGTAGTGAGACTCTTTATCTTTCCTGTCTGATGTGCAGGGAATCATTTTTGGATTTATAGCTGTTTAATTTGTTGTAAATCCCAGGGGAGATTTTCAGAGGCTCACCTCACGCCACCATTTTGATAATGTCCTGCACTGCATTTGTGGTCCTGATCCTCAGAAGGCAAGAAGGCACTGACTTTGGGGAACTTCTGTTCCAAATTCCTAAAGGAAATTCAAGAGGTCACCAAAACAAAAATCGTATTTCCTGACACTGCAATTTAGCCCTTGAAGTGAGGTTCTCTATGAGTCAGTTTGCTCTTAAGGGCAATCTGGGAAAAAGGAGTGCTTTTGTCCTAAAATCTGGGCTGCTGACCGCTTCAGATCTAACTGATAGCCTCCATGCTGACTCATAAAAGTGTTTTCAGGATTCTCCCATTCCATACACTTTCCCAGGACGCCTGAGATGCCCAGGCCCTGCTGGAGACATTCCAACAACTTCTTCCAGCCCAGTAGGGTTGGGAGAGTTCATGTGAGTGATGGTGTGGAGATGGTGTGCATAAACTCAAAGGATAACTATTGGATTGCAGCCCCGACATGCTCACACCATCATTAAAAGCACTGTAAAGATAACTAACGCTTCCTGTGGTTGTGCCCCACATATCTGCCTGTGAGCAGAGGGGGCCCCTCAGACTCAGGCCAGCACTGAGAGCTTCAATTGTCTTTAAACTAGCAAACCCCAAACTTCAGAGAACAGGTCCACAGATCAACTGCAAGTGTCTGTTGAAGGTAAAGCCTCAAGTTTTCTGCCAAGAACCTCTCTTTCCACACCAGTGGAGAAGGCTTAAATTCCTGCAGATAGTGCAAAATGGTTCCCTTTCAGTTCGCTATGTTGAAAAATGTACTCACCAGATACCCTGGAGACAGTGGCCAAATAAAATAGGATCCACAGACTACAAAAGGAGCTGATAATCTCTACGTAAAGGCAGAAGAAAGTGGATGTGTCAATGCATTAATATAACTCCCCTCTACCATCAGTAAATGAGGTAGGGATAGGACACACAAGTGTTCATTCCACAACCATGCCGTGGGTAAGCATGCGTATACACACACACACACACACACACACACACACACACACATGCACGCACGCACACAGAGAGGAAAGGGAGAGATGTGGGGTGCCTTTCAGCCACCTCTCCTCCCCCTGCACAGCCCTTTTCCTTTCCAACTCACGTTTCCTTTCCTCCTCTCCACACATCCCACAGGCTGGTGAGGATCCTCTTCAATTGATTAAACACCCAACTTTTACTGCTTGGAAAGGAAGGTGATGTCATTTTTGTAAGTGGTAAATTTGTACTCAGAAGTAGAAAGCAGAATGGGGGCCCTGGGTGGGGAGGTTTCCATCTAGCTTCCCAGGAACCCATGCATCTCTAGGCCCTATTGCGCAGATATTCCTGGATCCCTCACAGTTGCTCTGACTCTTCAGGGGCTGCTGGCTTGCCCTGAGAAGCCACCCGAAGCTACTCAGAAAGAGGCCCCCCTTCTGTGTGCCAGGGCTTGGCAGCCTTGCAATATGTGGCCACTTCCTCTCCTGGGATCACAGTTCCTGGATCCCCATGCTTACATGGAAGCATGTCTGGGAGGCATGAGAGGAGGAACGAGATTATAAATAGTCACATTACCATCTCTTCACGTGGAGCCCCACCATCACAGCAAATCAGCTCCCACCTCTCAAGGACTCTCTCCCCGCAGCACGGGCCCCCAGGGCCTGCCCAGGCCATGACAGCCTCCATCCTGTCTCACAGGAAAGGCATTAAAATACTTGGGCTATCCCTATTGTTACCTACATTTTTGTTGCAGATGAGGAACAAAAAGGGAGGCTGTTAAGTTTGTGAGTAGGTAGGTGACACCTGTGCATGGAATCACTCTGTGAAGAAAGAT
The DNA here is from genome assembly GCF_036562045.2 of Rhinolophus sinicus. NCBI lineage: Eukaryota > Metazoa > Chordata > Mammalia > Chiroptera > Rhinolophidae > Rhinolophus > Rhinolophus sinicus. The sequence continues at coordinate 77,594,725 of NC_133756.1, read as the reverse complement.
TTCCCAGATGCACTAACAGGCTGAGGCTGCCAAGATGGCATGGCCATTATAAGTTCTTGTAGGGCAGGGGCCAAACTCTCTTCATCAATTGTCTCTTACAGTTGTAAGGGTGCAGTGAATACTTTTTGAGTTAATGGCAAAGCGGCTTCTGTAGGCCCCTGGAGCTTTATCTGAAGTGTGTCCTCATGGAAACTTGTATGAAAGCAGCACTGGACATATCCCAGGTGTAGGACACCATTGCACACAATCTCCACACACTTACCTTCTGCTCCTGAGAGTCACAGCTCACCTTCAAAGCAGCAAGACTCTCTCCTCAGGCTCAGATGTCAGCATATTTGAAGATATTCCTATTTGGAAGATAATTAATAGTGTAGAAAATGGCAAGGGACTCTAAAACTGACCCCAAGGAAGGAGCTGTGAGCCAGGCAGCTGGAAAAGGTGCACGGGGACCCAGAGGGAGGTGGAAAGGCAGGCGGTGCTGTGGTGCAGGCTGGGACCCAGTGAGGGGCTGCCCACCGGACCCAACCCCAGGGGTGAGTTCTGGAAGCAGTTAGTCCCCACCTGCTTGAGATGGTTACATTCTTACTATGGACTGTTTGAACATCAAAAAGGCATTTGTTGCTGAAGGATTCGAGATGGCCGATTAGGTACACACTTTGCTTACTGCATCCCAGGATCACATCAAAATTACAAATAAATAATAGATCAACCTTAAGATTCATCTGAACACCTGCTGAACAGAACTCCTATAATTAAGGATCTAAAAAAGAGGCCACATCAAGACTGGTAGGAGGGGCAGAGACCAAAACAGGCTGGCCCCAAACCCATAGGGAAAACTTGGGGGAAACCTTTGTGGCAGAGGTCCCTCCTGAAGAGGGAGATGCCCCCCAGCCCCACACCAGGCTCCACAGCCCAGGGGACCTGTGCCAGGAAGAGGAGTTCCCACAGCATCTGGCAGTGAATATCAGCGAGGTCTCTATCTGCCCTTCCCACTGGGGCAGAAGGTGGCTGGAAACCCAGACGCGCTCTTATAGAGCCAGCACATGGACTCACACCTGGCCTCTGGTGGAAGGGTGGTAGCGGGAAAGGCCCAGGGACATGTAGGGAAAGGACTACCCTGAGTGCCTTTGGCACAGGAACTGGAGGGACAGGAGCCATTGTTGACTTTGTGTGGAGCCTGCACACATGTGGCTTATGAGGGCAGGGGGAACCCCATCGTTACTGGGTTAAGCCCTCCCCCAAAGGGCCAAGCGTGAGACTGCATCGGTCTGCGGGAATCAGCGCATAGGCGCTGTCTTGGTGATACCCTGGGTCCCTGCCCTCTACACAGGTGGTGCTACATTACCGGGGAAACTCCTGAACACCAGGTTGCTGACCCCGCCCCACAGGCTGCGGATTAAAGTGGGTGGAGGGCCTGTTGTGGCCCGGGAAACATTTGCTGGACGGCGTTAACCCAAGACCTGGGCCTCAGCATAGACAGGCAGTGGCTGGCTATAGTGTTCTCAGGGCATTTTTGCAGAGTGGTCTCAGGCCCAGCACTGGCCTGGGAGCAGAGACTGCATTGAATTTGTACAAACCACTGACCACAACCCTTGTCTGTCTGGAACCCCACCCACCTATAGCTGCATTGCCAGGGGCACTCTGGGCACCTGGGTTACTGGTTCCACCCCACAAGCTGCAGAAGAGGTCTTTTACAGCAGCCGACAATCCCCAACTGCCCAGGGAAATTTTGGTGATTGACAGAAATACAAAAACTGCACTGCAGCCACTTGGGGGCAGCTCTCGGGAATTTGTGAGCATGAGGTAGTGGCTGGCTGTAGTGTTCTTGGGGCACTGTGCAAGGTCATCACAGGCCAGCCACTGGCATAAAAACTGAATATGTATTAACATGGTAAAAACCACCAGTTACGTTTCATGACTCACTTGAACTCCACTCCACCTACCTAGTTAGTGCTATATCGCCAAACGCAATCTCAACACCAGGTCAACCAGCTCAGCACACGCAACAAAGAAGTCTCTTTCAATGCCTGGGCATTATGAGAAACTGGCTGATAGCAATCGGCCTAGGGAACCATGGATCTTTTGCTAAGCTGTCTCCAGCCCAATACTACAGCAGGCTTCAGTTCACAGTGAGGACACCCCCACGTGACTCCAGGTCTAGTACAGTCAGCACCTAAACACATATAGCTTTGAGGCACCTACCAGGTAGTCATGGGCCAGTAATAGGCAAGGCTGGAATTGGCCTACATAAGAACCCTGCACAAGACACACCAGAAACAACACACAAAGAAGCCAGCTTCAGACCACAACAGAGAACTACCTGCTTAGCCTCACAAGTGGAACACCCAAAGGGGGGTCACAAGAGGCACAAGAGCCCACAGGGGCAAAGCCTCCTGAGGGATCAGCCCCCCATACAGCAGCTCATACATTGTGGGTGTATCCATTCCTCACAGTTAGCCAGCCTGGGAGTCAATCCCACCCACTGATACGCCAAAAGCAATCAAGGCTCAACTACAACAGGAGAACACACACAACACAAAGGACACCTCTGGAACACACACACAGGAGATTAGGGGGACTGCACAGTTTGACTACACAGGACACATACTACATAAGGCCACCCAGCAAAGACTGAGAGACATAGGAGATTTACATAATATATAGAAGCAAACACAGAGCAGTAGCCAGAATGAAGAAACAAAGAAACATGTCCCAAACAAAAGAACAGAAGAAACCTTCAGAAATGGAACTAGATGAAATGGAGGAAACCAACCTACCAGGGACAGAGTTTAAAACATTGATTATAAGAATGCTTAAGGAATTTAGTGTGAATTACAACAAAGAGATAGAAAGCATAAAGAAGGACATAGAAACCATGAAAACTAACCAGTCAGAAGTAAAGAGTACAATAACTGAAATGAAGAATACACTAAAAGGAATCAAAAGCAGAATAGATGAAGCAGAGGATCAAATCAGCAATTCAGAAGATAATGCAGTAGAAAACACCCAATCAGAAAAACAAATCCAAAAAGAAGAAAAAACAAGGAAGATAGTTTAAGAGACCTGTGGGACAACATCAAGTGCAACATTCACATCATAGGAGTACCAGAAGGAGGAGAGAGGGAGCAAGGGATCAAGAACCTATTTAAAGAAATAATGGGACGACTTCCGGAAAAATGGCGGCGTGAGGTGAGCCTCTGTAAAGCTCCCCTGGAATTTACAACGAATAAAACAACAAAAACTCCACAAAGGACTCCCTGCACAGCAGACAGGCAAGACGAAGAGGCCCACTACCAACTGAAATCACCTACAGGTGGGAGATTCGCGCGAGTGGAGGGAGGAGGAAAGGGAGAAGTGCGTGGAGACGGAGCCGCGCGGGTGGAGGACGCAGACCTAGCTCAGTGCGCCGAGCTCGCTGCTCCCCGGAACTACCGCAGCTGCGGGAGATCGGACTGCTAGGGCTCCGCCAGGGCTCCACAAGTCTGAGGGGGCAGCATATAACACAGCTGAACAAAACACTCACAGCAGAGACCTCGGAGAAAAGACTGAGGGAAAAAGGCTGAAAACGGTGGTTTAAGCCCACACTGCCGAGCAGAGAACAGAGCCTTAGGCACTGAGACTAGCCGCCCCCTCCCACCCCTCCCAGAGCTCGTCCCGCCCCCACCTGCCCGGTGCTAGAAGTGAAACAGTAGCAGTGTCAGATCAAAACAACAGAAAATTTGCTATTTTGAGAACTGTGTACCGCAGACACAAATTCACAGCCCAACTAGTTCCAGCAAAGGGGAGGGAGCTGTGGAAGCAGGATCGGCTGTGGTGGTGGTCGCATCCATTGCTCTGGGCCACCTCACACAACTCACCCCGCCCCTGACCCCACCTATCTGGGCGGATCCCTGCAGGAGTAAACAGAACTGCTGAAATATACGGGCTCTGAATCAGCAACTGGAAGAGCTTTGGAACATCAAAAGCTCTCCGCATACCCACCGGGACACTGCGCCCTGTGACCTAGACGAACTATTAATAGAGGAGAAGCCCGTCTCCCAGGGAATCCCCCCATTGTGTGAGAAGTTGGAATAGTGCAGAGAAAACATAGCACTACCGTGTGGGAGAAGAAAAATAAGTTGCAGCTGGAGAAATAATAAAACATTCTACCAACAAGTACTGGCAAACAAAAGAAAGACCGCTTTCTATCAACCTGTTGCAGAAGTCACTCCTGTAGATGTCTAGGAAGAGAAATAGTAAACCAGTAATCGCCATGAATAACCAAGGCAACAAGATAGCTCAGAAAGAAAGTGAAAAATCTCCAGAGAAGGCACTTAAAGATACAGAAATATGTGACTTAAATGACAGAGAATTCAAGATTGCAGTTCTGAAAAAACTCAACGAGATACAAGAAAACACAGATAGGCAGTTAAAGGAACTCAGAAACTCAATCAAAGAACAGCATGAGCATTTTACGAAAGAGATTGAAATCTTAAAAAAGAACCAAATAGAATTTCTGGAGATTAAGAACTCAATAGAAGAAATTAAGAATGAAATAACCAGCTTAGGTAGTAGAGTTGACCAGATGGAGCAAAGAATCAGTGACATGGAAGATAGAAATATGGAAATGACACAGAGAGAAGAAGAAAGAGACTTGAGACTTAAAAGAAATGAAAGAACTCTACAAGAACTTTCTGACTCCATCAGAAAGAGCAATATAAGAATAATGGGCATACCAGAAGGAGAAGAAAGAGAGAAGGGAACAGAGAATATATTCAAACAAATTGTCGATGAGAACTTCCCAAATTTGTGGACAGAACTGGACCCTCGAATCCAAGAAGCAAATAGAACACCTAGTTACCTCAATCCCAACAGGCCTTCTCCAAGGCACATTGTATTGAAGCTGTCTAAAATCAACGACAAAGAAAGAATCCTCAAGGCAGCCAGGGAAAAGAAGACGGTAACATACAAAGGAAAGCCCATTAGATTATCATCAGATTTTTCAGCAGAAACTCTACAAGCCAGGAGGGAGTGGAACCAAATATTCAAACTATTGAAAGAGAGAAATCATGAGCCAAGAATAATATATCCAGCAAAGATATCCTTTAGATATGAAGGAGGAATAAAGACCTTTCCAGACATACAGAGGTTAAGGGAATTTTCTAATACACGACCTGCACTACAAGAAATACTAAAGGAGGCTATTCGACCACCATCAACAGGGACAATTTGTGGCAACCAAAACTCAAAAAGGGGGAGAGTAAAGGCCTGACCCGGAATATGGGAATGGAGAAAGTAAGCGTGCTGAAGAAAATGGAATACTTTAAATATCAAACTTTCTTTTACATAAACTTAAGGGTAACCACTCAAAATAAATCCAGAATTGAAATATATACTGAAATAAAAGAAGAAACAGAGGGAAACATCATAGAATACCACCACACAGAAATAATAGACAACAACAAAAAGGCAAAGAAACAATGGAGACACAGCCTTACCAGAAAACTAAAGATAGAATGACAGGAAATCCTCACATATCAATAATCACCCTAAATGTAAATGGACTGAACTCACCAATAAAGAGGCACAGAGTAGCAGATTGGATCAAAAAACTAAACCCAACCATATGCTGTCTCCAAGAGACACATCTCAGCTACAAGAACAAGCGTATACTCAAGCTGAAAGGGTGTAAATTGACACTCCAAGCAAATGGTACCCAGAGAAAATCAGGTGTAGCCATAATGATATCAGATGAAACAGACTTCAAGGTGAAAAGGATAACAAGAGACAAAGATGGACATTTCATAATGGTGAAGTGGACTTTACAACAAGAAGACATAACAGTCATCAATGTTTATGCCCCCAATCAGGGAGCACCGAAATACACCAAGCAACTACTAACAGAACTAAAGGGAGAAATTGATCAAAACACAATTATACTAGGGGACTTAAATACATCATTGACAGCTATGGATAGATCATCCAAATAGAAAATAAATAACGAAATAGCAGCCCTAAATGACACATTAGATGAAATGGACATAATTGACATTTATAGAGCACTTCATCCTAAGACATCAGACTATACATTCTTTTCTAGTGTACACGGAACATTCTCAAGGATAGACCATATATTGGGACATAAAATCAGTCTCAACAAATTTAAGAAGATTGAAATCATACCAAGCATATTCTCTGATCACAAGGCTTTGAAATTGGATATCAACTGTAAAAAGAAAGCGGAAAAACACAAATACATGGAGATTAAACAACATACTTTTAAAGAAGGACTGGGTCAAAGAAGAAATTAGAGGAGAGATCAAAAGATACATAGAAACAAATGACAATGAAAATACATCCTACCAAAATTTTTGGGATGCAGCGAAAGCAGTTTTAAGAGGGAAATTTATCTCATTACAGGCCTATCTCAAGAAACAAGAAAACTCCCAAATAAATAACCTCATGTTACACCTTAAAGAACTAGAAAAAGAAGAACAAGTAAAACCCAAGGTCAGCAGAAGAAAGGAAATAACAAAAATTAGAGCAGAACTAAATGAAATAGAGAACAAAAAGACAATAGAAAAAATTAATGTGACAGCTGGTTCTTTGAAAAGATTAACAAAATTGACAAACCCTTGGCTAGACTTACTAAGATAAAAGAGAAGACACTGATTAACAAAATCAGAAACATAAAAGGGAAGTTATCACGGACACCACAGAAATACAAAGGATCATCCAAGAATACTATGAAGGACTATATGCCACCAAATTCAACAACCTAGAAGAAATGGACAAGTTCTTAGAAACATATAGCCTTCCCAGGCTGAACCATGAAGAACTGGAAAATCTAAACAGACCGATCACCAGTAACGAAATTGAATCAGTCATCCAAAACCTTCCCAAAAGCAAAAGTCCGGGACCAGATGGCTTCACTAGTGAATTCTACCAAACCTTCAAAGAGGATCTAATACCAATCCTGCACAAACTCTTCCAAAAAATTGAAGAAGAAACAGTACTCCCTAACTCATTTTATGAGGCCAACATTACCCTGATACCAAAACCTGGTAAGGACAGCACAAAAAAAGAAAACTACAGACCAATATCTCTAATGAATACCGATACAAAAATCCTAAACAAAATTCTAGCAAATCGAATACAACAATGCATTAAAAGATTATTCATCACGACCAAGTGGGGTTCATCCCCGGGGCACAAGGATGGTTCAACATCCGCAAATCCATCAATGTGATATATCACATAAACAAAATAAAGGACAAAAATCATATGATTATATCAATTGATGCAGAAAAAGCATTTGACAAGATACAACATCCATTTATGATAAAACACTTAATAAAATGGGTATAGAAGGAAAATACCTTAACATAATAAAGGCCATATATGACAAGCCCTCTGCTAATCTCGTAATTAATGGAGAAGCCCTTTGCTCTACATTCAGGAACACGACAGGGATGTCCCCTATCACCTCTGCTTTTCAACATAGTGTTGGAAGTCCTTGCCAGAGCAATCAGGCAAGAGAAAGAAATAAAAGGCATCCAAATTGGGAATGAAGAAGTTAAATTGTCACTCTTTGCAGATGACATGATGCTATATATAGAAAACCCTAAAGACTCCACCAAAAAGCTGTTAGAAACAATGAACGAATACAGTAAAGTTGCCGGCTACAAAATCAACGCACAAAAGTCCATTGCCTTCCTATATACTAACAATGAAATCTCAGAAAAAGAAATACAAAAAACAATTCCTTTTGCAATTGCAGCAAAAAGAATAAAATACCTAGGAATAAACTTAACCAAGGATGTGAAAGACCTATATGCTGAAAACTATAAGACATTTTTGAAAGAAATTGAAGAAGACACAAAGAAATGGAAAGACATTCCGTGCTCATGGATTGGAAGAATCAACATAGTTAAAATGGCCATATTACCCAAAGCAATATACAGATTCAATGCAATCCCCATCAAAATCCCAATGGCATATTTTAAAGAAATAGAACAAAAAATCATCAGATTTGTTTGGAACCACAAAAGACCCCGAATAGCCAAAGCAACCTTAAGGAAAAAGAACAATAATGGAGGTATCACACTTCCTGACTTTGGCTTGTACTACAGGGCTACAATAATCAAAACAGCATGGTATTGGCAGAAAAACAGACACATAGACCAATGGAATAGAATTGAGAACCCAGAAATAAAACCACATAAATATGGACAGATAATTTTTGACAAAGAAGCTAAAAACATACAGTGGAGCAAAGACAGCCTCTTCAATAAATGGTGCTGGGAGAATTGGATAGCCACGTGCAAAAGAATGAAACTGGACTGCTATTTGTCACCATGTACCAAAGTTAATTCAAAATGGATCAAAGACTTAAGCATAAGACCTGACACAATAAACTGCATAGAAGAAAACATAGGTACTAAACTTATGGACCTTGGGTTCAAAGAGCATTTTATGAACTTGACTCCAAAGGCAATGGAAGTAAAAGCTAAAATAAACAAATGGGACTATATGAAACTTAAAAGCTTCTGCACAGCAAAAGAAACCATTGACAAAATAAAGAGGCCACCAACTGAATGGGAGAAGATTTTTGCAAACAGTGCCTCCGATAAGGGGCTAGTATCCAGAATATACAAGGAACTCATGCAATTCAACAACAAAAAAACAACCCAATTGAAAAATGGGCAGAGGACTTGAAGAGACATTTCTCCAAAGAGGACATACAAATGGCAAATAGACATATGAAAAAATGCTCAACATCACTAATCATCAGAGAAATGCAAATCAAAACCACAATGAGATATCACCTCACCCCAGTCAGAATGCTATCATCAAAAAAGACAATAGCAACAAAATGTTGGAGGCTGTGGAGAAAAAGGAACCCTCATACACTGTTGGTGGGAATGCAGACTGGTGCAGCCGTTATGGAAGGCAGTGTGGAGGTTCCTCAAAGAATTACGAATACATTTGCCCGTATGACCCAGTATCCCCTCTCTGGGTATCTACCCAAAAAAAAAAAAAACATTTAGAGATAAAGACACGTGTGCTCCAATGTTCATTGCAGCTTTTTTTACGGTGGCCAAGACATGGAAACAAAAAAAATGTCCTTCGATAGATGAATGGATAAAGAAGTTGTGGTATATATACACAATGGAATACTATTCGTAGAAAAGAAAATATATATATAGGAATGACACACACAATGGGGATGGAGAGAGAGAGAGTAAGCAAAAAAAAAAAGACAGAGAAAAAAAAGAGAGAGAACCATGTGATTTCACTGATATGGTATATATAAAAAAAAAAAAACAAAAGACAAAAAAAAAAAAAAAAGAAACTCATAGACACACACACAAGTTTAGTGTGGTTGCCAGGGGGGGGGGGGGGGGGGGGGGGGGGGGGGGTGGGGGGAGAGGGTAAGGGGGGGGAATATATGGTGATGGAAGGAGAACTGACTCTGGGTGATGAACACACAATGGGATTTATAGATGATGTAATACAGAATTGTACACCTGAAATCTATGTAATTTTACTAACAATTGTCACCCCAAAAAAAAAAGAAAAAAGAGAAAGGACCCTAATAACTAAAATCAGAAATGAAAGAGGACAAGTGACAACAGACACCACAGAAATAGAAAAATCTTAAGAAAATACTACGAGCATATAGTTATATGCCAACAAATTAAACAATGTGGAAGAAATGGATAAATTCCTAGAAGCATACAATCTTCCAAGGCTGAATCAAGAAGAAACAGAAAATCTGAACAGACCAATTACTACCAACAAAATTGAATCAGTAATCAACACGCTCCAAACAAACAAAAGTCGTGGACAAGATGGCTTCTCAGGTGAATTTTACCAAACATTCAAAAAAGAATTAAAACCTATTCTCCTCAAACTATTCCAAAAAACCCAGAAATAGGGAAGGCTCTCAAGCTCATTCTCTGAGACCACAATTACCCTGATCCCAAAAACAGACAAACACATTACAAAAAAAGAAAACTATAGGCTGATATCCCTAATGGACATTAATGCAAATATCCTGAACAAAATATTAGCAAACTAAATTCAGCAATAAACTAAAAAGATCATACACCATGATCAAGGTGGAGTCATTTCTGGTATGCAAGTTTGGTTCAATACCCACAGATCAATTAATGGGGTACACCACATTAACAATATTAAAAATAAAAATCATATGGTCATATCAATAGATGCAGAAAAAGCATTTGACAAAATCCAGCATCCATTTATGATAAAAACTCTCAGTAAAGTGGGAATAGAGGGAACATATCTCAATATAATAAAGACCTTATATGACAAACCCATAGCTGACAACATACTCAGTGGGGAAAAGCTAAAAGCAATTCCCTTAAAATCAGGAACAAGGCAAGGGAGCTCACTTTCTCCACTTCTATTCAACATAGTGCTGGAAGTTCTAGCCACAGCAATCAGACAAGAAAAAGAAATAAAAGGCATCCAAATTGGCAAGGAGAAAGTAAAATTGTCACTATTTGGAGATGATATGATATTATATAGAGAGAACCCAAAAGATTCTACCAAAAAATTTATTAGAATTGATAAAAGAATTTAGTAAAGTAGCAAGATGCAAAATTAATACTCAGAAATTGGTTGCATATTGTATACCAATAACAAACTATCAGAAAGTGAAATTAAGAACACAATCCCATTTACAATTGCATTAAAAAAAATACTTAGGAATAAATTTCACCAAGGAACTAAAAGACCTAGACTCAAAAAATTATAAGACGTTGAAGAGAGAAATTAAAGAAGATGCCAATAAATGCAAACATACACCATATTCATAGATAGGAAGACTTAATACAGTTAAAATGTCCATATGCTACATAAATCAATATATAGATTCAACACAATCTCTATCAAAATACCAATGGCATTTTTCACAGAACTAGAACAAATTATCCTAAAATTTATATGGAACCATAAAAGACCCCGAATAGCCACAGCAATCCTGAAAAATAAGAAGAAAGTGGGAGGTATCACAGTACCCAACATCAAATCATACTACAAATCTATAGTAATCAAAACAGCATGGTATTGGCATTAAAGCAGGCACATAGGTCAATGGAAAAGAATAGAGAGCCCAGAATAAATTCATGCCTATATGGTCATTTCATCTATGACAAAGGAAACAAAAATTTGCATTGGGGTAAAGACCGTCTATTTAACAAATGGTGCTGGGAAAACTGGACAGATATATGCAAAAAATATGAATCTGGACCACCTTCTTAAACCATATACATGAATTAACTCAAAATGGATTAAAGACTTAAATGTAAGTCCCGAAACCACAAAATTCCCAGAAGAAAATAGAAGAAGTAAACTTGCAGACATTACCCTTAGTATTAGGTTGGTGCAAAAGAAAAACCACAATTACTTTTGCACCAACCTAATAATATTTTTACTGATATATCCCTTGGACAAGGGATGCAAAAGAAAAATAAACATATGGGATTACATCAAACTAAAAATATTTTTCACAGCAAAGGAAACCATCAACAAAACGAAAAGACATCTTACCAAATGGGGAAAGATATTTGCCAATGATACATCTGATAAAGCATTAATATCCAAAATTTATATATATAAAAAAACTCATACAACTCAACACCAAAAAACAAACAACCCAGTTTAAAAATGGGCAAAGGACATGAAAAGACATTTCTCTAAAGAAGACATACAGACGGCCAGTAGACATATGAAAAGATGCTCAATGTCACTAATCATTAGAGAAATGAAAATAAAAACCACAGTGAAATACTACTTCACTCCTGTAGGAATTACCATGATCAATAAATCAACAAACAAGTGCTGGCGAGGATGTGGAGAAAAGGAAACCCTCGTGCACTGCTGGTGGGAGTGCAGATTGGTGCAGCCACTGTGGAAAACAGTATGGAAGTGCCTCAAAAAATTAAAAATAGAACTACCTTAAGACCCAGCAATTCCACTCCTGGGTATTTATCCAAAGAAATCCAAAACACTAATTCAAAAAATATATATGCACCTCTATGCTTGCTGCAGCACTATTCACAATAGCCAAGATATAGAAACAACCGAAATGCCCATAAAGAAATTGTGGTACATTTGTATAATAGAGTATTAATCAGGTATAAAAAGATTGAAATCTTACTATTTGCAACAACATGGATGGACTTAGAGAATATTATGCTAAATGAAATACGCCACACTGAGAAAGACAAATACCATATGATCTCACTTATATGTGTCATCTAAAGAACAGAATAAATGAGCAATTGAAACAGAAATAGACTCAGAGATACAGAAAATAAAAACTGATGGTTGCTAGGTGGGAGAGGGGGTTGAGGGATTAGAGAGAAGTTGAGGGGATTAGAAAGTACAAATTGGTAGTACAAAAAGTACGAAACATAGACATGGGGATGTGAAATACAGTATGGCAAACATAATCAATAATGTTGTATAGTTTATGTAGGGTGTCAGATGGGCATTGGACTTATCAGGGGGATCACCTCATAGACTGTGTAGATGCCTGACCACTGTGTTATACACCTGAAGCTGAAGTAGAATAATATTGAATGTGAATTATAATTTTATGTTGACATAAACTTCATGTCCCATTACTATATATCTATTATATATATAAATTTATGTTATAAGTTGTGTTATGTTTTATATATAAATTACATATATAAAGTATGTTACATTTTATATATATATATATATGAATGTAAAGTACAGCATAGGGAATATAGTCAATGGTGTTGTAACAGCTACGTACGGTGTCAGAGGGATAGTAGACCTTGGGGTGGGGTTATCAGTTTGTGAAGAGTGTAAATGTCTAATCGTTATGTTGTTTTCTACACCTGAAACTAATATAATAAAAAATAATAAAATAAAATAAAATGACCCCAAGGGCAGGATATGAGCGTAGCTGATTCAGTGTCTCCTGTGTTTCTTCATTTGAGGGAACTAATGATTGAAGGCATCTCTAACGTTTACCCCATGGTTTTGTCTCTGTTGATTCTCTGAAGCCCATATTGGGGGATATTTGGTGGAATCATGAATTACCATCCAGCAAAGTCTGACAAACTAGGGGGAAAAGAACAACAGATGTAAACAATTGAGGGAGCCCAGCTGGCCCTAGTGTGGCTGATGAGGGTTGATTTGAAACACTTCCAAACTTTCCTAATTAATACATGGTAAGAAATGACAGCCACCCAACATTGTAAATACCCACATTTTGAAACTCTATATAAAAGTCTAGCTGTTATCATAAAATTTGTGCGTGGAATCTGTCACTAACTGGCCTCCTCATTTCTCCTCTTGTCCTTTCTTTCTTTACTTCCTCCTGGTGCTTTTTCATTCTGGTGATGGAAGAGGCTTCACCTGGAGCAGCACTTCTGGTGACAAGTGGCAGATGTTTCCCTGCTCAGGATCTTAAGGCTGGGTAGGAGGACTCATTCAATTCAGGGCACATAATGAGAATTATTTTTGTGGCATAATAATTAGTAACTATATTCACGTTTATTAGGTTTATCTGTGAACAATAAATTCATTAGACAAATATTTATTGAGTGTCCATAATATACACTTGATCATCTTGTATTTTGCCTTCAGATTAAAACTGTAGTTAACCATATACAGTGGTGTTCTACCAATGTGTTCTAGAAGGACCAGATAGCAAATATTTTAGGCTTTGTGGGCCTTAAAGTCACGGTAGCACTATTAAACTCTGCCTTCCAAAAGCAGCCATACAAATTTATTGACAAAAATAGGAGTGGGTCAGATTTGGCCTGCTGCCATAGCTTGCTGACCCAAACCTACAGAAATATCACTCCATCAACAATCTTAGCTGTTGAACTAAGAATCTAGAAATTTTAGGAGGAAAAAAGAACAAGTTTCTAAGCAACCAAAAGAGATATCAATAAGTTTGAGAACCAAAACTTCCCCCATATTATACATAGGATAGTTGCTCAAGTCCATAGTCCCTGCTGATTTACTTACATTTTTAAAAATGTTCTTATAAGCTGCATATATTTATTCTGCCTATTTCTGTAAATAAATTTTTATTGGCACACAGCCATGACCATTTGTTTCTGGATCATCATGGCCACTTTCCTGCTGCGATGGCAAAGTTGGATTGTTGGAACAGAGATCCTGTGTCTGGCAAAGCCTGAAATATTTGCTATTTTGCCTTTTAGAGAAAATGTTTGCCAACCCTTGCCTTAGATCAGGGGTGTCTAAACTTTTTTCAACGTTTTTTACCAAGGGCCATATGCGGTTGTGGGGGCAGAGCCCCAGAAAGTAGTTTACAGGCTCTCGGCCTCACGTAGACAGGTGCCTGGCTCAGGTAGTAAATGGCCATCAACTGTGATTGCATGGCCATCAGCTGTGGCTAGTTGGCCGTCAGCTGTAACCATTGAGCCATTGGCCACTAATATAACTGCTGCAGCTACGGAGGAGAGTGGAGGAGAGTGAAGGAGAGTCAGTCGGTCGGTTGCAGAGAAAACGGACAGCAGGTCGCACGTCCAGTGAACCCAGCCTCCAGTGAGACTGTAGTGGTATGACTCCCCTACCTATGGCTCCGTGGGTGTTCCTTTTTGGCCTCACCATATCCTGAGTTCTTGTATGGGGAGCGGGAGCAGAGACCCCGCAGGCCACCCCACACGACAGCGGTAAAATACACAAACAGCCGGGCCACTCACTTGAGGTGAAGTATGTATTACCTCACCAGGTTTATTTAAGTAAACTAAATATATTTTTGGAATTTGCTGCGGGCCAATTAACAATGGATCGCGGGCCGCAGTTGGCCTGTGGGCTGCAGTTTGGACACCCCTGCCTTAGATGATCATTTTGAGGATCAGACTTTGGGAAATCATGACCTACAACATGGGTATTGGTCATATCTCTCCCTCAACAGAGCTGATAGTCTTATTGTCTGTATATGTTTAGAAACATAAAATTCCCAGAAGGAAAACAAACATGAGTCTAATAATTAAAAATGAAGTCAATTGAGACAGCTCTAGTAGGTCCTCATCAATAATTACATCTTACACAAATATTTATTTGGCATATTGACTCTAGCTTTGTGTGGGGACAGAGCCAGGAGAGCAGTTTCCAGGCTCTCGGCCTCACGTGGAAAGGTGCTGGCTCAGGTAGTAAATGGCCATCAACTGTGATTGGATGGCCATCAGCTGTGGCTAGTTGGCCGTCAGCTGTAACCAGTGAGCCACTGGCGACTAATATAACTGCCAGGGCTACGCTAGCAGAAAATGGGGGCTAGCAAGAAGATGGGGCCTGAGCTAGCAAGAGTGGATTGCAATTAGCCCAGCGGATTGCAGCTAGCAAGTGGGGTTGGTTGGCAGAGAGAAGTGGACGGCAGGTTGAGGACAGTGTGGCTCCTGCTTCCTGTGTCTCCAACCCAGCCGCCAGCGAGACTATGGTGGTATGACTCCCCTATCTGTGGCTCCGTGGGTGTTCTTTTTTGGCCTCACCATGTCCTGCATTCTTATGTGGGGAGCTGGAGCTGAGACTACACTCTCCTAAAATATTTATTCCAGTTTTATCACTAATTAGGGCAATTATTATATTTGCTCTGTAATACTTGTAGCTACTCTTTATTTCCCCCAGGTAAATTAAATACTGTCGTGCGGGAGACCCTGCTTGCTCCGCCATTTGTCATGTGAGGTGGCCTGCAGGGTCCCTGGTCCCGATCCCCGTATAAGAATGTAGGATATGGCTAGGCCAAAAAGGAACACCCACGGAGCCATAGGTAGGGAAGTCATACCACTATAATCTCACTGGAGGCTGGAGTCACACAATCTGCAACCTGCTGTCTGCTTCTCTACCTGCCAACCAACTGACTCGACTCTCGACTCCCAACTCTCCAACCAGCACAGCCGCAGCAGTTATATCACTGGCTAATTGGCTAACTGATTATTAGCCAGCCGACGGCCATCTACTACCCAAGCCAGCACCCCTCCACATGAGGCCGAGAGCATGGAAAATGCTTTCTGGGACTCTGTCCCCACACTTCACCCCTACAGGGTATCGCCTCACAATCTACGCAACAAGCATGTTCCGTGAGGGGCCCTGTGTTATATTAGCCTACAGGCACCTACGGTCAGAAAGAAACAGTAGTCTTAGGAACCAACAATGGCAAATCCCTTCCATCTGGGAGGATACACGCTAGCTTTTTGTCCTGAGAAAGGAGGGTCGCTGCCACTGGCACCTTTCCCGGTTTGTGGTACCAGACCTTTATGGCAGTGCTTGGGGTCCCTTGCGTAGTTTCAATATGTAACAGAACAGGGGACCCCATAATAAGCCATAGTGAGAGCACAGAGGTTCCCTGCAAAATCATCCTGGTATCGGGACCTCCATATACTACAGTCACTTGCGGTGGCCACTCAGCCACCACCCTTGGCATCACTTGCAAATCGTGAGTCAAACCAGCCCCCCATGGGGTTATCAGGCCCAACCACTGACAGTGGGGGCTTTTGACCTGCCAGGGCCAAGTCTATTGCTGCCATTCCCCTGCTTTCAAGCATGTGGGTGCTGATAGCAACATGTTTCCATTTCTGCCGTAGCCTGGCTTTAACAGAGTCTCGCTTGTGGTAACTTGTAATTGAATGGGAGCGGCCATTTGATGTAGCAGAGCTTCTACTGGTGCAGGCCCTCCCTTCCTTGGTCTCTCATTCAGGATTCTCAGACGTCCCATAGACCTGAGGCCCAGTCACTAATCAGGGGAGGGTGTTTTGACACCCGGAGACCTTGCTTCAAAAGGCCATTGTAGCGTTCAATCATGCTAGATGCTTGTGGTTTATATGGGGTATGAAACAACCATTGCACGTCCATCCTGGCAGCCCAGCGCTGCACTTCTTGCCCTGTAAAATGGGTACCCCTGTCACTTTCAATGACTTGTGGGCGCCCATACAGGGTGCACAGCCGTGTAAGAGCGAACACTGTATGCCGCCGATCCGCAGCCGGACATGGCCAAGCAAACATCAACCCCGTAGCAGTGTCCACTGCTGTAAATGCGTATTTTGCATTGCAGGCCTTAGGCAGGGGTCCAATGTAATCCACTTGCCAGCGAGTGAGGGGCACCCTCCCTCGTGTAATCTGCTGTGTCTCCCAGGGGAGCCTCCGCCTTTGGGGGCTGTCCTGGGCACAGACGGCACAGTCATAGCAAGCATCTGCTATCTCCTGCCATTTCAAAGGCAGACCCCAGTGTCTGCTTACCTGCCACATGGTTCGGCTTCCAGCATGCTGCAATTTCCTATGCAGCCAGTGGGCCACATCAGTGGCAGGAGCCCGTTCTAACCATCAGACCCATGCTAGGGCATCTGCTTCATCATTACCTGGGGACACTAAGGGGGAGTGACCTGTGACATGCATTAGGGTCACCTCCTTTTCCTGCCCTAGGTCCCAGAGGTCCTGCCACATGGCTTGACCCCACAGTGGACGGTGTTCTACTAACCAGTTTTGGTGTTTCCATGTAGGGAGCCACAGCGTTAGGCCCGGGAACACCACCCAGCTGTCAGTGCAAATAACTAGGGGCCCAGGCTCATGGCTGATTATCATCCACACAGCCCCGTAATTCAGCCCATTGGCTACTCTGGCCCATCCCGGTATCAAACCAAATGGTGTCTGTTTTGGGCTGCACACCAATAGCCATCCAAACAGCTGCAGCCCCTCAGCTAGAACCATCGGTAAACCAGGCATCCTCAGGTACTGCGACTGTCCTTCTTTGTAGGACGAGGGCTCCAAGTCCTCCCCCTTAGGCAGAGCACTTGGCTCAGCCTGGGCTACAAGCTCCAAAGGCCATAGGACCTGTTGTAGCTCTGTGTTCAAAGGGCTTGAACAAAGGGTGCTACGTTGCTCCAAGTAGGCACCCCACTTGGTGAGGGTGGTGGTCTGTGCCACCCCCGTTTTGGGTCCCTGGGTCCACATACGGACCCACCCCTGGACGGGATAGGTTGTTCAAACCAACACCCGTGCCATTCCTGTGATGGCTTCTGTGGCCACTAGGGCTGCGTACACAGCAGCCAGCTGTTTCTCTATTAGAGAGTAGTGGACTGCCGCTCCTTTCCATGATTGGGACCAAAATCCCACTGGCAACCGGAGACGCTCCTGCCATTGCCAGAGGCCCCAACCGTACCCCTCTTGGGTTATGTGAACATCAAGTTCAAATGGGCGGCCGGGGTCCACTACTTGCAGAGCCTGTGCCTGCTGCACTGCCCGTTTTGTGGCAACAAAGCCTTGCTCTATAGCCTGTGTCCAATCCCCACAAGGCCTCCTTTTTTATCATGTTATACCAGGGCCTTGCCATTTGTGCTAAATGGGGTACAAATGCCCGCCAATATCCTAGGAGACCCAAATACATCTGCAGTTGGGAGACCTTGGTTGGCCGGGGAAAGGCTTGTATTTTGTCAATAATCACCTCAGGTATGACCTTTGTCTTACCCAACCACACAACACCCAAAAACTTGACAGATAAGCCAGGGCCTTGGACCTTTTCCTCATTCACCGCCCAGCCGCGTGACTTCAGGTGGCGGAGAAGAGAGGGGGTTGCTTGCTCTAAATCTGAAAGAGAATCAGATGTTAATAAAATATCATCAACATAATGAAACAAGGCCACAGAGAATGGGTGATCCCACTGTGCCAAATCCTGGGCCATGAGCCCATGGCAGATAGTGGGGCTGTGCAAGTATCCTTGCAGGACTTGAAAAGTCCACTGCCGCCCATCCCAAGTAAAAGCAAACTGCTCTTGACACTCAGGTGCAACGTCAATGGGAAAAATGCATTGGCCAAGTCCACTACATAGTGATATGTCCCCAGGCGGACAGTCAGATGATCCATCAAATCGTGTATTGAAGGTACTGCAGCATGCAAAGGTGGCATCACCTTATTTAACTCCATATAGTCCACAGTCATTCGCCAGGTCTCATCTGGCTTCTTGACAGGCCATACTGGGGAGTTAAAGGGACTGTGCGTTGGCCTCACAATATGTGCCTTCTCCAATTCCAATATTGTACAACCAATCTCCTCCTGACCTGGCAGGCGGTACTGTCACACTGTAACCACACGTCAGGGCTGTGGAAACACTTGAGGAGGGAGGTGAGCATGCCTGCGTGTCACCACTTTCACCAACCGGATCTGGAGACGGAACTCACCTACCAACATCTGTAAGCTGAGGCCATGTAACACGTCCACCCCTAGAATATACTCTGGAACAGGGGAGACATAAGCCTTGTAGGCACGAGGGGGAAGCCTTCCTATACCCAGTGGTAAGGAAATGGCTTTTACAGTTACAGTCTTTCCCCCGTAGCTATCAATGCAGATTGCTGGTCTGGGGAACAGTTCTGGGTTCCCATAAACAAGACTGCAGTCTGTGCCAGTGTCAACTAGGGCTAACACCCTCTGCACATTAGAAGGGGACCAATGGACAGTTCCACATGTGGCCTCCAGTCCCTGCTCGTCTCCTCTGACCGGTTACCTTGACCCCACCCCTAATCAAGCTGAAAGGAGTCAGCCTCAATTGGCTGCATGAAGTCCTGGAGGGACACAGGGCACGCTTTCCCAGACTTCTCCTTTAGGCTTCTCCAGAATTACTGTTCCAGATGCAACTGTTTCCAAAGTTCCAACAACAGTGAATTGGGTTGTTGGTCTATTTTTTCCCGATCAACCCCTGCTGCCACGAGATCACACCACATCTGTGCGCGTGTTACTCTCTGAGGCCCGCAACCTCACCCCTTTACTTTTGATGTGGGCTTCCAAGTCTCAATTGCTCGGACCTCCTGTTGTAACTTCCTTCACCTCTGGCTTTTAACATCCCCTAGGATGGCCATAGCAGTTGTAAGTTCATGGATCCGTCTCCCCTATGAGGGCATAAGAATGGCAACGAAGGATCCAAAAGCACTTGCAGGTGCAGTATCCAAAACCAGATCTCTCATGCTGGCTGTAAAAGCTCGTCATCTGGGCCCTGCATGTTGAGGTTAAAAATAGCATGTCTCATACCCATTTCACGAATGATTTGAGTAAGTTCCGTATATGACTACCAATGACTCACAGTGTCTGGCAGCTCACCAGCCTGTCCCCATACTGTGCGTACCGCAGCAGTGAGCCACTCCATTAGAGAGTGGTTGCCCAGGTTTTGGGCCAACCTATGGCAGTTCTGTAACCTTTGTCGCAGGGACGGATGCACTGTCACAAAGGCTAGCTTTTCCATCTCACCTGGGGAGCAAAGAATGTTGTCTGCTCCCTCATCCCATAAACGTAGTAGCCAAGCCGAGACTGGCTTTCCAGGGCGCTGTCTGTACTGCCTCCCCAGCTCCTGCAACTCAGTGGGAGTGTAAGGCGTGTAGGTAGTGAACTCAGTCACAGCTGGGTTGCCTGCAGCAACACCCCCGTGGCCCAAAGGTTGCTCATGTTTTACCCTTTGCTTCAAGATTGGCCGGGCTGGGGGTTGGGAGCTACATTGTCTCCACTTGTTTTCTCCATCTCTGCCTCAGAGTCTCCACTGTGGGGCCGCTTTTCTAACAGGCGGACCCGGGCTTCCAGCGCTTCCAACCGGGACACCTGGTTCGGCACCCGGGCCATTTCATTAAGCCCATTTTCCGTGTTGAGACTCAAGGCCTTGAGGAACATCCAGCCCACGCGGCCGGCTGTAGCCTTCTCCTCCTCCGGCAACCGCTCAGCCAGAGCCTGCAGGGCCCTCTCCACACTGGCCGGAGAGCCGTCCATGTCCTCCCACCCCTCCTTGGGGGTCCAACTCCTGAGAACAGTGGCCACCGGACACCATATACTGTGCGGGGGCCACACGTCCTCCTGCCCAGAGTCAGACGCCATTCCTACCTGGTCGGAATCTAGCTCACCATGCCAGGTGTCTGAGTGGGTGGAGTCCTCCACGGCAGATGTCCACAACTCTCGGAGCTTAAGGCCGCAGCAGATCACCAAAATGAACGCAATGCTGTCCATGGCCAAGAGGGTGGTGTGCCAGCTGGAGGCTTGAGTCTCCCAGGCAGACCGCGCCTCCCGTTCCCGGTTTCACTCCTCATGGGCATTCCGAAGCTGGGCTCTCACACGCACAAACCGCTCCACCATGCTTCGGTAGGTTTTGGCCGGCACCGTACCCTGCTAGCTGCACCATTTGTCGTGGGGGACACCCTGCTCGCTCTGCCATTTGTCGGGCGGGGCGGCCTGCAGGGTCTCTGGTACCGCTCCCCACATAAGAACGCAGGATATGGTGAGGCCAAAAAGGAACACCCACGGAGCCATAGGTAGGGGAGTCATACCACTATGGTCTCACTGGAGGCTGGGTTCACCGGACGTGCGACCTGCCGTCCGCCTTTCCGCCAACCAACCGACTGACAACTCTCCTCCACTCTCCTCGACTCTGTCCCTCTCTCTCAGCTCTCCTCTTCCGCTCTCTTCGGCTCTGCTCGGCTCTGCTCGGCTCCTCGGCAATCCTTGGCAATTCTTTGTAGCCACAGCAATTATACCAGCGGCCAATCAGCTAACCGGCCACAGCCGACGGCCAATCAGCCACAGCCGATGGCTATCCACCACCCGAGCCAGCATCCTTCCACGTGAGGCCGAGAGCCTGTAAACTACTTTCTGGGGCTCTGTCCCCACACCTGCTTTCCTTTTCCTTTATTTCTCATGCTTACTTTTTTTGTTTTTCTGTCTCCTCTCTAATTGCCAGACTTCTCCTTTTCCATTTGTCTTCCTTCATCTTGGTAGAGCAGAGAGTTCATTTGGGATACTCAGTCATGAGTCTGATGGGGGTTGCTTTCCCTTTACTAGAATCACAGATTAAGATGCCACCACCTTTATCTAGCTTCATCCAGAAACAGATGTTCTCTGGTACCTAAAACCTGTCCTTTTAGGCAACAACTCATGTCCTGTTTTAACATGTTAATGTTGACTGGCTGATGGGTGTTCAACTACACTTACTATATCCTGTTTAATCAAAGTTATTTGTATTGTTATCTAAGGTTCTTTGTTTCTTCTTTCAAAGAACTTACAATCTAATTGAAGAGACAAAACTAAGGTAAACCTTTCAGAAAACAGTGAATAATCAAAAGCACTAAGGGCTAGGGTAAAATAAATAATGTGTACATCACTCTACATTCATTCAAGGGCTGATTTGAGGCTAGCTTCTCCCATCAAGCCTTTAGCCCTTCCCAAAAGAAAATTCTTGAACAGGGGTTGATAACCTGAAGTCCATGGATCCTTGGCATGAGCATAAGCCCCTCTGAATGTCTGTGTATTTGTGTTTGTGCAGGCAGTGTTCTGAGAGGAAAGTTGATAGCTTTTTCCCATAAGTACCATGTTTACCCCCTACACATACACACACACACCCATGCACATATATTCAAATTAAGGACCTGCTATAAAGTTTCAATGTGTTTGAATAGGTTGAAGCAGGGAAGACAAGATGATACGTTACAGAAACAAGGGTAGGGAAGTGGTCAGTGGGAATGAGGGAAAGTCACCTGAGTGTGAGAAACACTGAGAAGACTCACGGACCTCAGTGGAAGTGCCTTTCCGGGAGTGAAGGAAAGTAAGATAATAAGGACAAGATTATAGAAACCCAGGAAAGCCTAGGAAAGTCAAATGGGAAATGACAGGGAAAAGACTTGCTAAAAGTTTTTGAGCAAAAAAACAGTCTGTTGAGGACAGTATGAGGACCCAGAAGGCAAGAAGAACATTGACCTGAAAAGCACTCTAGGAAACCTTGACATGAGAAAAGGCTAGGAAAAAAATCTCCTGTAGGTGGAAGAACAAAAGAGTAGGAGCTGAACTTTACAATGTGTCAGAGCATACATAAAAATTAATACAAAAGCCAAACATTTGCTTAATCAAATGTGTTCAAAGACAATTTTTGCTTAGGCTACGTTAAAGCTGAAATTTATCATAACAGGAATTTTTATTTTTAGTAGAATATGATACAGCCATTTCTATTCATCATGATACAGTGGACATTCAAAGCAAGTTTACAAACAACATATGCCTGTTGTGTCTTATTCCAGATAGTTTTTTTGAATGTCTTACAAATATTTAGTTCTAGTGTCAATGGTCTTAACTGCTAAGAAAAAGCGGTTACACTGGAAAGATGATATTGACAGCTCATGTAGGATTTAAGACAGTTAAGAACCAAGGGAAAATGATTTAAAACATAGTTGGGTGTTTGAGTTATTAAAAATTTAAAAAGTCCAAAATGAACTACTGAAAGATGTTTAAGCATTTATACTCATAAAAAGCTATTGAAGTGATGATAATTTTAATATCAGAAAAATCTATAAGTGTAGAAACATTTTATTCTTTTAATTTAGTTAAAATTGAAGAAAATTATTCATGCTTTGAAAAATAGTTAAACTTATCTTTTTTTCTTTCAAAGATAAGAAAGAAGTGGAATGGAGAAGGAGAAGACTGAGTTAACTATATATTTCATTATTGTATATTTCTATGTTGGCCTGTAAAAAACCCATATGAGTTTTATATTAAAGGGTCATATGTAACATGCAGAAATATGAAAATTTCGTGTTATTTTTATAAAAATAAACATGGGGAAATATACAGAATATGTAAGCCTGCTATTTTAGTTAAGCAAAAACAATTTAAATGTGTGTTATTTAACTGTGACAGTAGCTGCCCTCCTACTAAGTACAATATGTAAAAATGTCTTCTCCAAATCCATAATTAATATGTTTAATTACAGACATTTCACCTTGTAATAACTTGATAAGTATCCACCTCAATTAGTAGCCACATATACATAAATCAAATTAAATATCATGTTTCCTCATTTAACTGCAAAATTAATCTGAAAAAAAGTAATTAAATAAGCACTATTTTAAAATGGGCAGTGTGCCTTCATTCTTCTTTTTCTCCCCTCTCCTCTTCCTCCTCCTTTTTCCTAAATGAAAAATTGATTTAACTGAAACAAAGGCTTTAAATCAAATCTACCTAAAATCAATCATAAGTAAAACTTAAACTAGTTTATAAACCTTGGCAATAAACTAGACAAATTTATTCACTGGTTCCTCAGGAAGACTGATACATGAGATAACCATTTGTCTCAGAACATTTTCATGCTTAGAAGCAAAGTTCTGACCTACATAAAATGGAGAAGTGCCTGGAGCTCCATGGCTCTATGACTCTGTAAGCCAAAAAGAATGTCCTCAGACCCTTGAGCCAACCATGTTAAATGGTGAATTCCAGAAAATGTTTACCTTGCCATGGAAAAACAAAATAAACCCCTGTTAATCATTATACTATACACAAAATTCAGTGATTTGAACATTTTTCCAAAGGTCAATTCTTTGGTTAAAGAAGCAAAATGGAAAGAAAATATCTAGGTTGGTGTTTTTGTTTTTGTTTTAAATTTTATTTTATTATTTTGAATGCTGCAACTCTAAAAATATTAGAGTCGCCTCCCCTCCAGAAGGAGGTAGTCCGAACTTGACTGCTTGGGACTTTTCTGGTGAAACTGGATCAAACCCTGAGAAAAACTGGCATTGCCCTATGGCTAAGAATGGAGCTGGTGAATTCTTAGGTCCTTTTCAGAGTTTTATCATGATTATATCAACCTTGAGGCAAAACAAAGCAGGGTCACACTGAGTGTCTGTGAATCTCTTTCTGGTGAAGTTCTCTCCTCCCTCTACAAAGCCCTTCCCCTCTCTTAACATCTCCCACTCACCAGCCCAAAAAGGACTACTTCATTAGCCAAACCCACACTTGCAGCTGACAAAAGCAAGAAGAGGAATGACTTTGATTCAATGGGTACAACACAGGGCAGCAGGAACCATGTTAGAATTTGCACCAACAGCATGATTGTTACATAGGCCACTGAGTGGCCTCAAGATTAGAAACCATTGCCTATGCAAGGCTGGTGACCTCCCACTCTCCATAAGGAAAGCAACTTCAGTCTGTACGCAACGTTAGTATTTGCATGTGATTTCTGCAGTCCCGGAAGTCAGGGCTATGAAGAAGGCTGATGAAGATACATTACCATTGTGAGTTTCATATATTGAGAATTATGTATTTGTGACAAAGACTATTGATCCTTTTCTACCAAAACAATGGTTCTCAAACTTTGATATGCACCACAAAGTAGTAATAGTAATAACAACTAGCTTTTATTGAGCACTTAGTGCCAGGCACTATTTGAATTGCTTTATTTTAACTTCTCTACACAGTCTCTACACAGTAATAAGAGTTGAGCAGCGATGTGCTGGTAAGTAGTTAATTAATAACTAGTTCTATGAAAATATGAAATCCCTGATTCACTGCATTTGCTAATTTCAAGCTGCTAGTATGACATCACTAAACCAGAGTAGGGAAGAGGCTCACTGCTTTTCTTATTCCCATTTTACTGATGAAGAAACAGAGGCACTAAGCAATCCCAGATTTTCAAAACCACAATTCTTTAGCAGTAAAATCTGGGCATGAATACTTTGACTCCATCAGCTCCACTGCTGGATCTGATGTTCTCTAAGATAAATAACTCTGCTAAGCGCCATATTGGTGTATGGGCCACCATATCAGCTTAGGGATAAAATTCAGGGTATGTGTTTGTGTTCTTGGCTGAGTGAGTTTCAGCTAAATCTGTGAAGAGGACTTGGACCCCATGAGAAAATGAAAGCTATAATGCTAAGGCCCAAAGAATATCAAAACTCCACCTAGATAACATAGTGAAAATAGTATTTTACAGTCTAGCCACCCCTCTTCCCAAGTACCAGAGGATGAAAGACAATGAGAAGCAGCCTTAGGGTCCATTATCTATTACCTTGGACAGTTATTCTCAAACTTCTTGGACTCAAGACTCACTTATATGCTTAAAAATTATTTAGAGATCCCTAAAGACCTTTTACACACACACACACACACACACACACACACACACACACAGTTTTAAAATATTTGTTAACTCATTTATTTAAAATAAAATAATAAATTCATTACATGTTAACATGCATAGCTTCATCAAGAAATACTGCTTTCATATATATATATATATATATATATATATATATATATATATGTAGTTTTCCAAAACAAGAAAAAAACTATGAGAAAAGTGGCATTGTTTTACAATGTTGTAAACCTCATGGTCTGGACTATCATGTCAGCTTTGCATTCAACTGTTTGCAATATGTTGTTTTGGTTCAAGTGTATGAAGAAAATACAAACTCACACATATATACTTAATTGGGAATGGGAGACGGTTTTTAAATGCCTTTTCAGATACTTGTGGATTTTTTTCTTTTTTGATACATAAAACTTAAGAAGTTCTTTAAAGATGAGTGTAATGTGGACTCTGAAACCATAAAGAACTTTTCATACTCCAGTACGTTAAAATCCATTGCTCTCTCTTGCATGATTTGGAAACATCATACATACATTGGTCATTTGAAAACTATGCGTTCACAAAACTGTACTGATAGGTCTTCCAATGTTGAAAAAAATTCATTATATAGTATTAAAAATTAGTCCATTAATAATATTTCTGACCTTATTAGAAAAATCTTTGAGAGACTTCCGGAAAAATGGTGGAGTGAGGTGAGCCTCTGTAAAGCTCCCCTGGAATTTACAAAGAATCGAACAACAAAAACTCCACAAAGGACTCCCTGCACAGCAGACAAGCAACACGAAGAGGCCCACTACCGACTGAAATCAACTACAGGTGGGAGATTCGCGCGAGTGGAGGGAGGAGGAAAGGGAGAAGCGCGCGGAGACGGAACCGCGCGGGCACAGGACGCAGACCTAGCTCAGTGCGCCGAGCTCGCTGCTTCCCAGAACTACCGCAGCTGCGGGAGATCGGACTGCTAGGGCTCCGCCAGGGCTCCACAGGGCTGAGGGGACAGCATATAACACGGCTGAACCC
Source organism: Rhinolophus sinicus (assembly GCF_036562045.2). NCBI lineage: Eukaryota > Metazoa > Chordata > Mammalia > Chiroptera > Rhinolophidae > Rhinolophus > Rhinolophus sinicus. The sequence continues at coordinate 77,567,817 of NC_133756.1, read as the reverse complement.
AACGCTCACGGCAGAGACCTCGGAGAAAAGACTGAGGGAAAAAGGCTGAAAACGGTGGTTTAAGCCCGCACTGCCGAGCAGAGAACGGAGCCTTAGGCACTGAGACTAGCCGCCCCCTCCCTCCCAGAGCTCGCCCCGCCCCCACCTGCCCGGTGCTAGAAGCGAAACAGTAGCAGTGTCAGATCAAAACAACAGAAAATTTGCTGTTTTGAGATCTGTGGACCGCAAACACAAATTCACAGCCCAACTAGTTCCAGCAAAGGGGAGAGAGCAGTGGAAGCAGGACCGGCTGTGGTGGTGGTCGCCGCCATTGCTCTGGGCCACCTCTCACAACTAACCCCGCCCCTGACCCCACCTATCTGGGCGGATCCCTGCAGGAGTAAACAGAACTGCTGAAATATACGGTTTCTGAATCAGCAGCTGGAAGAGCTTTGGAACATCAAAAGCTCTCCGCATACCCACCGGGACACTGCGCCCTGTGACCTAGACGAACTATTAACAGAGGAGAAGCCCGTCTCCCAGGGAATCCCCCCATTGCGTGAGAAGTTGGAATAGTGCAGAGAAAACATAGCACTACTGTGTGGGAGAAGAAAAATAAGTTGCAGTTGGAGAAATAATAAAACATTCTACCAACAAGTACTGGCAAACAAAAGAAAGACCGCTTTCTATCAACCTGTTGCAGAAGTCACTCCTGTAGATGTCTAGGAAGAGAAATAGTAAACCAGTAATCGCCATGAATAACCAAGGCAACAAGATAGCTCAGAAAGAAAGTGAAAAATCTCCAGAGAAGGCACTTAAAGATACAGAAATATGTGACTTAAATGACAGAGAATTCAAGATTGCAGTTCTGAAAAACTCAACGAGATACAAGAAAACACAGATAGGCAGTTAAAGGAACTCAGAAACTCAATCAAAGAACAACATGAACATTTTACCAAAGAGATTGAGATTTTAAAAAAGAACCAAATGGAATTTCTGGAGATGAAGAACTCAATAGAAGAAATGAAGGATGAAATAACCAGCTTAGGTAGTAGAGTTGACCAGATGGAGGGAAGAATCAGTGACATTGAAGATAGAAACCTGGAAATGACACAAATTGAAGAAGAAAGAGACTTGAGACTTAAAAGAAATGAAAGAACTCTACAAGAACTTTCTGACTCCATCAGAAAGAGCAATATAAAAATAATGGACATACCAGAAGGAGAAGAAAGAGAGAAGGAACAGAGAATATATTCAAACAAATTGTCGATGAGAACTTCCCAAATTTGTGGACAGAACTGGACCCTCGAATCCAAGAAGCAAATAGAACACCTAGTTACCTCAATCCCAACAGGCCTTCTCCAAGGCACATTGTATTGAAGCTGTCTAAAATCAACGACAAAGAAAGAATCCTCAAGGCAGCCAGGGAAAAGAAGACGGTAACTTACAAAGGAAAGCCCATTAGATTATCATCAGATTTTTCAGCAGAAACTCTACAAGGTGGAACCAAATATTCAAACTATTGAAAGAGAGAAACCATGAGCCAAGAATAATATATCCAGCAAAGATATCCTTTAGATATGAAGGAGGAATAAAGACCTTTCCAGACATACAGAAGCTGAGGGAATTTTCTAATACACGACCTGCACTACAAGAAATACTAAAGGAGGCTATTCGACCACCATCAACAGGGACAATTTGTGGCAAACAAAACTCAAAAAGGGGGAGAGTAAAGGCCTGAACCGGAATATGGGAATGGAGAAAGTAAGCGTGCTGAAGAAAATGGAATACTCTAAATATCAAACTTTCTTTTACATAAACTTAAGGGTAACCACTCAAAATAAATCCAGAATTGAAATATATACTGAAATAAAAGAAGAAACAGAGGGAAACATCATAGAATACCACCACACAGAAATAATAGACAACAAAAAAAGGCAAAGAAACAATGGAGACACAGCCTTACCAGAAAACTAAAGATAGAATGACAGGAAATCCTCACATATCAATAATCACCCTAAATGTAAATGGACTGAACTCACCAATAAAAAGGCACAGAGTAGCAGATTGGATCAAAAACTAAACCCAACCATATGCTGTCTCCAAGAGACACATCTCAGCTACAAGGACAAGCATAGACTCAAAGTGAAAGGGTGGAAATTGACACTCCAAGCAAATGGTACCCAGAGAAAATCAGGTGTAGCCATAATGATATCAGATGAAACAGACTTCAAGGTGAAAAAGATAACAAGAGACAAAGATGGACATTTCATAATGGTGAAGGGACTGTACAACAAGAAGACATAACAGTCATCAATATTTATGCCCCCAATCAGGGAGCACCGAAATACACCAAGCAACTACTAACAGAACTAAAGGAGAAATTGACCAAAACACAATTATACTAGGGGACTTAAATACATCATTGACAGCTATGGATAGATCATCCAAACAGAAAATAAATAACGAAATAGTAGCCCTAAATGACACATTAGATGAAATGGACATAATTGACATTTATAGAGCACTTCATCCTAAAACATCAGACTATACATTCTTTTCTAGTGTACATGGAACATTCTCAAGGATAGACCATATATTGGGACATAAAATCAGTCTCAAAAAATTTAAGAAGATTGAAATCATACCATGCATATTCTCTGATCACAAGGCTTTGAAATTGGATATCAACTGTAAAAAGAAAGCGAAAAACACAAATACATGGAGATTAAACAACATACTTTTAAAGAAGGACTGGGTCAAAGAGAAAATTAGAGGAGAGATCAAAAGATACATAGAAACAAATGACAATGAAAATACATCCTACCAAAATTTTTGGGATGCAGCGAAAGCAGTTTTAAGAGGAAATTTATCTCATTACAGGCCTATCTCAAGAAACAAGAAAAAACCCAAAAATAAAACCTCATGTTACACCTTAAAGAACTAGAAAAAGAAAAACAAGTAAAACCCAAGGTCAGCAGAAAAAAGGAAATAACAAAAAAGAGAGCAGAACTAAATGAAATAGAGAACAAAAACAATAGAAAAAAAAATATGACAAAAGAGCTGGTTCTTTGAAAAAATTAACAAAATTGACAAACCCTTGGCTAGACTTACTAAGATAAAAAAGAGAAGACACTAAATCAGAAACGTAAAAGGGAAGTTATCACGGACACCACAGAAATACAAAGGATCATCCAAGAATACTATGAAGGACTATATGCCACCAAATTCAACAACCTAGAAGAAATGGACAAGTTCTTAGAAACATATAGCCTTCAAGGCTGAACCATGAAGAACTGGAAAATCTAAACAGACCGATCACCAGTAACTAAATTGAATCAGTCATCCAAAACCTTCCCAAAAGCAAAAGTCCGGGACCAGATGGCTTCACTAGTGAATTCTACCAAACCTTCAAAGAGGATCTAATACCAATTCTGCTCAAACTCTTCCAAAAAATTGAAGAAGAGACAGTACTCCCTAACTCATTTTATGAGGCCAACATTACCCTGATACCAAAACCTGGTAAGGACAGCACAAAAAAAGAAAACTACAGACCAATATCTCTAATGAATACCGATGCAAAAATCCTAAATAAAATTCTAGCAAATCGAATACAACAATGCATTAAAAAGATTATTCATCACGACCAAGTGGGGTTCATCCCCGGGGCACAAGGATGGTTCAACATACGCAAATCCATCAATGTGATACATCACATAAACAAAATAAAGGACAAAAATCATATGATTATATCAATTGATGCAGAAAAAGCATTTGACAAGATACAACATCCATTTATGATTAAAACACTTAATAAAATGGGTATAGAAGGAAAATACCTTAACATAATAAAGGCCATATATGACAAGCCCTCTGCTAATCTCATAATTAATGGAGAAAAACTGAAGCCCTTTGCTCTACGTTCAGGAACACGACAGGGATGTCCCCTATCACCTCTGCTTTTCAACATAGTGTTGGAAGTCCTTGCCAGAGCAATCAGGCAAGAGAAAGAAATAAAAGGCATCCAAATTGGGAATGAAGAAGTTAAATTATCACTCTTTGCAGATGACATGATGCTATATATAGAAAACCCTAAAGACTCCACCAAAAAGCTATTAGAAACAATCAAGGAATACAGTAAAGTTGCCGGCTACAAAATCAACGCACAAAAGTCCATTGCCTTCCTATATACTAACAATGAAATCTCAGAAAAAGAAATACAAAAAACAATTCCTTTTGCAATTGCAGCAAAAAGAATAAAATACCTAGGAATAAACTTAACCAAGGATGTGAAAGACCTATATGCTGAAAACTATAAGACATTTTTGAAAGAAATTGAAGAAAACACAAAGAAATGGAAAGACATTCGTGCTCATGGATTGGAAGAATCAACATAGTTAAAATGGCCATATTACCCAAAGCAATATACAGATTCAATGCAATCCCCATCAAAATCCCAATGGCATATTTTAAAGAAATAGAACAAAAAATCATCAGATTTGTTTGGAACCACAAAAGACCCCGAATAGCCAAAGCAACCTTAAGGAAAAAGAACAATAATGGAGGTATCACACTTCCTGACTTTGGCTTGTACTACAGGGCTACAATCATCAAAACAGCATGGTATTGGCAGAAAAACAGACACATAGACCAATGGAATAGAATTGAGAACCCAGAAATAAAACCACATAAATATGGACAGATAATTTTTGACAAAGAAACTGAAAACATACAATGGAGGAAAGACAGCCTCTTCAGTAAATGGTGCTGGGAGAATTGGTTAACCACGTGCAAAAAATGAAACTGGACTGCTATTTGTCACCATGTACCAAAGTTAATTCAAAATGGATCAAAGACTTAACCATAAGACCTGACACAATAAACTGCATAGAAGAAAACATAGGTACTAAACTTATGGACCTTGGGTTCAAAGAGCATTTTATGAACTTGACTCCAAAGGCAATGGAAGTCAAAGCTAAAATAAACGAATGGGACTATATGAAACTTAAAAGCTTCTGCACAGCAAAAGAAACCATTGACAAAATAAAGAGGCCACCAACTGAATGGGAGAAGATTTTTGCAAACAGTGCCTCCGATAAGGGGCTAGTATCCAGAATATACAAGGAACTCATGCAACTCAACAACAAAAAATCAAACAACCCAATTGAAAAATGGGCAGAGGACTTGAAGAGACATTTCTCCAAAGAGGACATACAAATGGCAAATAGACATATGAAAAAATGCTCAACAACACTAATCATGAGAGAAATGCAAATCAAAACCACAATGAGATATCACCTCACCCCAGTCAGTATGGCTATCATCAACAAGACAAATAGTAACAAATATTGGAGAGGCTGTGGAGAAAAAGGAACCCTCATACACTGTTGGTGGGAATGAAGACTGGTGCAGCCGTTATGGAAGGCAGTGTGGAGGTTTCTCAAAGAATTACGAATAGAATTGCCATATGACCCAGCAATCCCTCTTCTGGGTATCTACCCAAAAAATCTGAAAACATTTAGAGATAAAGACACGTGTGCTCCAATGTTCATTGCAGCTTTGTTTACGGTGGCCAAGACATGGAAACGACCAAAATGTCCTTCGATAGATGAATGGATAAAGAAGTTGTGGTATATTTACACAATGGAATACTATTCGGCAGTAAGAAAAGATGATATAGGAACATTTGTGACAACATGGATGGATCTTGAGAGAGTAATGCTGAGCGAAACAAGTTAGACAGAAAAAGCAGAGAACCATGTGATTTCACTGATATGTGGTATATAAACCAAAAACAACAATAGAACAAGACAAACAAATGAGAAACAGAAACTCATAGACACAAACAATAGTTTAGTGGTTGCCAGAGGGTAACGGGGGCAGGGGGTGGGGGGTGGGAGGTGAGGGTAAGGGGGATCGAATATATGGTGATGGAAGGAGAACTGACTCTGGGTGGTGAACACACAATGGGATTTATAGATGATGTAATACAGAATTGTACACCTGAAATCTATGTAATTTTACTAACAATTGTCACCCCAATAAATTTAATTAAAAAAAAAAAGAAAAATCTTTGAGTATTGGGAAGCTGTAAAGCTTATAGTGATAGATAAAAGTTTTCGAAATTGTGGTTTTCACTTCAAAACTCAAAGTTTGTCATTGGCAATAAATGCATATATTAAATAGTTCTCTTCCATAAAGAAACAGACTAATGTCCTTCATTTTTGGAAAATATCTATCCCATACTCAAATCTAAATGACCTTAATTTTTCTGTCAGATGTTCTTCTAGGTAAAAATGTAGTCCCATAAAAAAGCGGCTAGTCTAGTTGACCACTCCGCCTCACATCACTTTCCTCGAGATGACTACTGCACTAGGTACCTAGCAGAAGCACTTGGTGTGGACCACCCATTCCATCACCCAACAGGGAATTAGAACCTGTTCTCCAGGGCCAAGATGAAACCCAGTGAGTGAGTTTGACCACTTCATCCAGGACATTCTGAAATGAAACTACTTTGCTGTTTGCTCATTTGTTTTTCATTAGGACTACGTAGAGAAACACCATTTTGACTGTTGCTGCTTTGGCACCATCAGTGTGACAGTGAAAAAGACTGAATGTCCCAGGCCCCCAGGGGTCTGCAGGCCACACTTTGAGAACTACTCCAGGGGAAGCACGAGTGATTTTAGTTAAAAAACAGACCCAAGAGTGAATATTCAGCCCCCCTCTGGTATAACCTGTGCTAAACTAGAAGTCAGGAGACCCAAATCATGGTTATTAATTAAATTTGGATAGACCACTTAACCCATTTAGAATTCAATTTTCTCTTCCTTAAAATGAAGAAAACTGGAACAAATTACGGCGACCAGCAGACTATTCATTTCTGCCCTTATTGGTCATTTTAGATGCCAAGAACCTCTCAAAAACTAACAGAGATGAGAATCTGAGCTACGCTCTACCTTTTTCTGGACACTTTGCAACACAAACTCCGTTTACGGCACAAACCCTGAACCCAAACAATCTCGATCTATCCAACACTTCACAGCTTCTTTTCTCTCATCTGTCAGTGGGGAAAATGATATGTACCTACTTCTTAGGACTATTATAACAAATGGGATACTGCGTTGAGCATGCTTAGCCCATTGCCTAGCACTTAATGAATACCCTCTTCCAGTTAGTTATCTTAGACACTTATTAAAGCAAAGTTTGCCTACTTCTCACATTTGTTTAATGTCATACAGAAGAGAACTTCAAATTTTTCTGCCTTAAGACACTAACAAACAGAAGGAAAGTTCCACCTGAAAAAATGTTTGCTGACGCCAAGAAATGGAACTACATAATAGCGTTTAATGATGCCCAGTATAAACTACCAGATTGTGGGTTATGTAAACTCTGCTAATTTGTTAGGGAGGGAGTGGCAGATAAAGGATCAAGGTTGATTTGTTCATGTCTGGGACAAGGAAAAAGTCTTGATTTTCAAGTCTAACCATGTCCAACTATGATGGTTAAATGGGCGAACCCAATGATGATCTCCAAAACAGCAGACAGCAGGAAGAAGTAGGGCTTGGGTGAGCAGGAAAGCACTGGGTTGCTTCCTCACAGAGTTAATATGTGGTTGCCCGAGCTGAATCTTTCCCTAGTCACAAACCCTCCTCAGATAATGGCTGCCAGCCCACTCTTGGCTGCAGCACTATTTCCCCTGCAGGGTCTGGGCAGGATGACCCCACCAAACCCTCCACCTAAGCATGTCTAGCCCATGTGTATATGGGTGGACTCTTAACAGACACACAGATTTCCAGAAATGGTGTTTCTAACAGGTGAACAGAAGTATGTGTTTGTCTGTAACAAGAGGAAGAGCAGAGAGTGGACACCTATTCACATCTAATAAAATATTTAAGAGATTATCATTTGGGAAAGCACTGAGCTGCAAGTAACAGAAAACCCAACTATAGTGCCTTTAAAAGAAAGGTTTATTTTCTGACTTAAAAAGTTTCAATGTAAGCAGTTGCTGCTATTGGTTCAGTAGCTCAGTAATGCCAGGGCTTACATCACTGTACTTCTTTTCCCCTTTCCCTCAGGGTTGCAAGATAGTTCCTGCAGCTCCAACCATTACATTCAAATTCAAGGCAGGAAGAAGAAGAAGAAAAGATCACAGCAGCTATAATCTATTCCCTTTTATCAAAAAGAAGAAGCATTCGTGAGCTCCACAGCAGATTCATGCTTATTTCTAATTGGCTTGAACTTGGCATATGTCACTGGGACAAACGTGCTACCCATAGTTATAAGGGAAGCTTGAAAAGTATCTGGGTTTATTGCCCCATTCTTCCCCAAATTACTGAAATTCTGTCAGCAAGAAAATGGGAATAAATATAGTGGAGGTAACTAGCAGATTCAAGTAAACTTCAATAGCGTTTTCATCATGAACACACTTATTTTCATTATGCCCAGCCACCAAAACTTGTGATGAAGTTAATTAGAACAGTAGATAGTTGTAAGGTTGCTGTCTTTCCAAGCAGTGATGATGGTGAATCTTTATTCTCCAAACACCAGGATTGCCATTTTATTCCTCTTGAGGACCCCTGTTACCAGAGGCCCTGATTATTAGAGAGGAATGACCAAAAGCAAAGAAAAAAGTGAAACTGACATCAGTCACTTTGTCTACTAGCTGGAAATATGTAGCCTTTGGGTTAGAAGAAATTGAAATAAATGAATGGTTATAAATGAAGCTGGGGGTGTATTCATTCAACTATGCTCATTTTTCTTGTTTGGCTAAAAAGAACAACCTGAAGAAAACTGAGTCTCCAGAACTTACTATAAGATGAAGGAAAACTTGTTATGAAATCAAACTTAAGCCTGTTATCCCATTTATTTTGCTGGGCCACACTCCTATTTTGAGGTCTCTAAGTCTGTTCAGGTAAATGCAGTAGATTTTGCTATGTAGAGCCAAAATTTGGAAAATTAAGTTTTTGGCAAAACAGGTGGAAGGACATTGCATTTGTTAGAGTTCATCAGGACTAAATATTTCATCAGTGCCTGGGGCAAAAAGACAAACACTCCCTAAGCCTTCTCAGAGGCTTCATTAAAGTTTTACATGCAGATAAGCACACTGAATGCTCTTACGTACGTGCAACATTTAATAAAGCTTAAGCTCATTTTCCAAAATGAAGAATGAAAAATAACGTGTGCAGAAAGTATTAAAGTAAACAGGGCAACCTCTTCGACTAAAAATATGCATATCATCTTGGGATTAAGAAAACGGTTCTCAGTCTACATGGGAATGAGTTCCTGGTGGAGGAAGAGAAAGCACAAAGACAACACAACAGAAAACCCACAAGTAGATCATCTGACGTATGGGAATGAGGAGGGGAGCTGAGCCACGGTAGAAAGAAAGAAGCAGAAGGACTGGATGAAATAACGACACAAGGAAAAGGTGAGGGAGGATGCTGATCCTCATAAAATCAGCAAGTTAAACAAAAAGGAAAAGCAAGTTAAGAGAATAATCAATGGGGGAAAATTATAATAGAATGACAGAATATCAGAGTTGGAAAATCCTAGGAGTTATCCATTTATAAGTGGTGAAACTGAGATCAGAAAGTTTAAGGGACTGTAGTAAGATCATAGAGTTAAAATAATGGCAGAGCCAAGAGTAAAACCCAAGCTCTGAGAAATTCTTTATCCCTTGAAGACTGACTGAATCAACACAAGAAATGAGGCCAAGGGGAGAGGGGTAAAATGGATTTCCTGTCACTGGAAATAGTAATGAGTTGGAGCAAGAAAATCATAAAGAGGGGGTGACCGGTTAGCTCAGTTGGTTAGAGCGTGATGCTGGTAGCACCAAAGTTGCCGGTTTGATTTTCGCATGGACCACTGTGAGCTGCACCCTCCTTAAAAATATATATATAGTATTTACTTAATTAATTAATAAAAAAATTCATTTATTTAAAAAAAGAAAATCGTAAAAGGATGGAATATAGAGGGGCAAGGCCACTTGCCATGACTATTTTTTTTTTTTTATTAAATTTATTGGGGTGACAATGGTTAGTAAAATTACATAGATTTCAGGTGTACAATTCTGTATTACATCATCTATAAATCCCATTGTGTGTTCATTACCCAGAGTCAGTTCTCCTTCCATCACCATATATTCGATCCCCCTTACCCTCATCTCCCACCCCCCACCCCCCGCCCCACTTACCCTCTGGCAACCACTAAACTATTGTCTATGTCTATGAGTTTCTGTTTCTCATTTGTTTGTCTTGTTCTTTTGTTGCTTTTGGTTTATATACCACATATCAGTGAAATCACATGGTTCTCTGCTTTTTCTGTCTGACTTGTTTCGCTCAGCATTACTCTCTGAAGATCCATCCATGTTGTCACAAATGTTCCTATATCGTCTTTTCTTACTGCCGAATAGTATTCCATTGTGTATATATACCACAACTTCTTTATCCATTCATCTATCGAAGGACATTTTGGTTGTTTCCATGTCTTGGCCACCGTAAACAAAGCTGCAATGAACATTGGAGCACACGTGTCTTTATCTCTAAATGTTTTCAGATTTTTTGGGTAGATACCCAGAAGAGGGATTGCTGGGTCATATGGCAATTCTATTCGTAATTCTTTGAGAACCTCCACACTGCCTTCCATAACGGCTGTACCAGTCTGCATTCCCAACAACAGTGTATGAGGGTTCCTTTTTCTCCACAGCCTCTCCAACATTTGTTATTATTTATCTTGTTGATGATAGCCATTCTGACTGGGGTGAGGTGATATCTCATTGTGGTTTTGATTTGCATTTTCTGATGGTTAGTGATGTTGAGCATTTTTTCATATGTCTATTTGCCATTTGTATGTCCTCTTTGGAGAAATGTCTCTTCAAGTCCTCTGCCCATTTTTCAATTGGGTTATTTGTGTGTTTTTTTGTTTTTGTTTTTTTTGTGTTTTTTTTGTTGTTTTTTTTTAAATTAAATTTATTGGGGTGACAACTGTTAGTAAAATTACATAGATTTCAGGTGTACAATTCTGTATTACATCATCTATAAATCCCATTGTGTGTTCATCACCCAGAGTCAGTTCTTCCATCACCATATATTCGATCCCCCTTACCCTCACCTCCCCCCCCACCCCCCTTACCCTCTGGCAACCACTAAACTATTGTCCGTGTCTATGAGTTTCTGTTTCTCATTTGTTTGTCTTGTTCTTTTGTTGTTTTTGGTTTATATACCACATATCAGTGAAATCACATGGTTCTCTACTTTTTCTGTCTGACTTGTTTCGCTCAGCATTACTCTCTCAAGATCCATCCATGTTGTCACAAATGTTCCTATATCATCTTTTCTCACTGCGAATAGTATTCCATTGTGTATATGTACCACAACTTCTTTATCCATTCATCTATCGAAGGACATTTTGGTTGTTTCCATGTCTTGGCCACCGTAAACAAAGCTGCAATGAACATTGGCGCACGTGTCTTTATCTCTAAATGTTTTCAGATTTTTGGGTAGATACCCAGGAGAGGGATTGCTGGGTCATACGGCAATTCTATTCGTAATTCTTTGAGGAACCTCCACACTGCCTTCCATAACGGCTGCACCAGTCTGCATTCCCACCAACAGTGTATGAGGGTTCCTTTTTCTCCACAGCCTCTCCAACATTTGTTGCTATTTGTCTTGTTGATGATAGCCATTCTGACTGGGGTGAGGTGATATCTCATTGTGGTTTTGATTTGCATTTCTCTGATGATTAGTGATGTTGAGCATTTTTTCATATGTCTATTTGCCATTTGTATGTCCTCTTTGGAGAAATGTCTCTTCAAGTCCTCTGCCCATTTTTCAATTGGGTTGTTTGTTTTTTTGTTGTTGAGTTGCATGAGTTCCTTGTATATTCTGGATACTAGCCCTTTATCGGAGGCACTGTTTGCAAAAATCTTCTCCTATTCAGTTGGTGGCCTCTTTATTTTGTCAATGGTTTCTTTTGCTGTGCAGAAGCTTTTAAGTTTCATATAGTCCCATTCGTTTATTTTAGCTTTTACTTCCATTGCCTTTGGAGTCAAGTTCATAAAATGCTCTTTGAACCCAAGGTCCATAAGTTTAGTACCTATGTTTTCTTCTATGCAGTTTATTGTGTCAGGTCTTATGCTTAAGTCTTTGATCCATTTTGAATTAACTTTGGTACATGGTGACAAATAGCAGTCCAGTTTCATTCTTTTGCACGTGGCTATCCAATTCTCCCAGCACCATTTATTGAAGAGGCTGTCTTTGCTCCATTGTATGTTTTAGCTTCTTTGTCAAAATTATCTGTCCATATTTATGTGGTTTTATTTCTGGGTTCTCAATTCTATTCCATTGGTCTATGTGTCTGTTTTTCTGCCAATACCATGCTGTTTTGATGATTGTAGCCCTGTAGTACAAGCCAAAGTCAGGAAGTGTGATACCTCCATTATTGTTCTTTTTCCTTAAGGTTGCTTTGGCTATTCGGGGTCTTTTGTGGTTCCAAACAAATCTGATGATTTTTTGTTCTATTTCTTTAAAATATGCCATTGGGATTTTGATGGGGATTGCATTGAATCTGTATATTGCTTTGGGTAATATGGCCATTTTAACTATGTTGATTCTTCCAATCCATGAGCACGGAATGTCTTTCCATTTCTTTGTGTCTTCTTCAATTTCTTTCAAAAATGTCTTATAGTTTTCAGCATATAGGTCTTTCACATCCTTGGTTAAGTTTATTCCTAGGTATTTTATTCTTTTTGCTGCAATTGCAAAAGGAATTGTTTTTTGGATTTCTTTTTCTGAGATTTCATTGTTAGTATATAGGAAGGCAATGGACTTTTGTGCGTTGATTTTGTAGCCGGCAAATTTACTGTATTCCTTGATTGTTTCTAATAGCTTTTTGGTGGAGTCTTTAGGGTTTTCTATATATAGCATCATGTCATCTGCAAAGAGTGATAATTTAACTTCTTCATTCCCAATTTGGATGCCTTTTATTTCTTTCTCTTGCCTGATTGCTCTGGCAAGGACTTCCAACACTATGTTGAAAAGCAAAGGTGATAGGGGACATCCCTGTCGTGTTCCTGAACATAGAGCAAAGGGCTTCAGTTTTTCTCCATTAATTATGAGATTAGCAGAGGGCTTGTCATATATGGCCTTTATTATGTTAAGGTATTTTCCTTCTATACCCATTTTATTAAGTGTTTTAATCATAAATGGATGTTGTATCTTGTCAAATGCTTTTTCTAAATCAATTGACATAATCGTATGATTTTTGTCCTTTATTTTGTTTATGTGATGTATCACATTGATGTATTTGCGTATGTTGAACCATCCTTGTGCCCCGGGGATGAACCCCACTTGGTCGTGATGAATAATCTTTTTAATGCATTGTTGTATTCGATTTGCTGGATTTTTATTTAGGATTTTTGCATCGGTATTCATTAGAGATATTGGTCTGTAGTTTTCTTTTTTTGTGCTGTCCTTACCAGGTTTTGGTATCAGGGTAATGTTGTCCTCATAAAATGAGTTAGGGAGTACTGTCTCTTCTTCAATATTTTGGAAGAGTTTGTGCAGGATTGATATTAGATCCTCTTTGAAGGTTTGGTAGATTTCACTAGTGAAGCCATCTGGTCCCGGACTTTTGCTTTTGGGAAGGTTTTGGATGACTGATTCAATTTCGTTACTGGTGATCGGTCTGTTTAGATTTTCCAGTTCTTCATGGTTCAGCCTTGGAAGGCTATATGTTTCTAAGAACTTGTCCATTTCTTCTAGGTTGTTGAATTTGGTGGCATATAGTCCTTCATAGTATTCTTGGATGATCCTTTGTATTTCTGTGGTGTCCGTGATAACTTCCCCTTTTACGTTTCTGATTTTGTTAATCAGTGTCTTCTCTCTTTTTATCTTAGTAAGTCTAGCCAAGGGTTTGTCAATTTTGTTAATCTTTTCAAAAAACCAGCTCTTTGTCATATTAATTTTTTCTATTGTCTTTTTGTTCTCTATTTCATTTAGTTCTGCTCTAATTTTTGTTATTTCCTTTCTTCTGCTGACCTTGGGTTTTACCTGTTCTTCTTTTCTAGTTCTTTAAGGTGTAACATGAGGTTATTTATTTGGGAGTTTTCTTGTTTCTTGAGATAGGCCTGTAATGAGATAAATTTCCCTCTTAAAACTGCTTTCGCTGCATCCCAAAAATTTTGGTAGGATGTATTTTCATTGTCATTTGTTTCTATGTATCTTTTGATCTCTCCTCTAATTTCTTCTTTGACCCAGTCCTTCTTTAAAAGTATGTTGTTTAATCTCCATGTATTTGTGTTTTTCCGCTTTCTTTTTACAGTTGATATCCAATTTCAAAGCCTTGTGATCAGAGAATATGCATGGTATGATTTCAATCTTCTTAAATTTGTTGAGACTGATTTTATGTCCCAATATATGGTCTATCCTTGAGAATGTTCCATGTACACTAGAAAAGAATGTATAGTCTGATGTTTTAGGATGAAGTGCTCTATAAATGTCAATTATGTCCATTTCATCTAATGTGTCATTTAGGGCTACTATTTCGTTATTTATTTTCTGTTTGGATGATCTATCCATAGCTGTCAATGATGTATTTAAGTCCCCTAGTATAATTGTGTTTTGGTCAATTTCTCCCTTTAGTTCTGTTAGTAGTTGCTTGGTGTATTTGGTGCTCCCTGATTGGGGGCATAAATATTGATGACTGTTATGTCTTCTTGTTGTACAGTCCCTTCACCATTATGAAATGTCCATCTTTGTCTCTTGTTATCTTTTTCACCTTGAAGTCTGTTTCATCTGATATCATTATGGCTACACCTGATTTTCTCTGGGTACCATTTGCTTGGAGTGTCAATTTCCACCCTTTCACTTTGAGTCTATGCTTGTCCTTGTAGCTGAGATGTGTCTCTTGGAGACAGCATATGGTTGGGTTTAGTTTTCTGATCCAATCTGCTACTCTGTGCCTTTTTATTGGTGAGTTCAGTCCATTTACATTTAGGGTGATTATTGATATGTGAGGATTTCCTGTCATTCTATCTTTAGTTTTCTGGTAAGGCTGTGTCTCCATTGTTTCTTTGCCTTTTTGTTGTTGTCTATTACTTCTGTGTGGTGGTATTCTATGATGTTTCCCTCTGTTTCTTCTTTTATTTCAGTATATATTTCAATTCTGGATTTATTTTGAGTGGTTACCCTTAAGTTTATGTAAAAGAAAGTTTGATATTTAGAGTATTCCAATTTCTTCAGCACGCTTACTTTCTCCATTCCCATATTCCGGTTCAGGCCTTTACTCTCCCCCTTTATGAGTTGTGATTGCCACAAATTGTCCCTGTTGATGGTGGACAAATAGCCTCCTTTAGTATTTCTTGTAGTGCAGGTCGTGTATTAGAAAATTCCCTCAGCTTCTGTATGTCTGGAAAGGTCTTTATTCCTCCTTCATATCTAAAGGATATCTTTGCTGGATATATTATTCTTGGCTCATGGTTTCTCTCTTTCAATAGTTTGAATATTTGGTTCCACTCCCTCCTGGCTTGTAGAGTTTCTGCTGAAAAATCTGATGATAATCTAATGGGCTTTCCTTTGTAAGTTACCGTCTTCTTTTCCCTGGCTGCCTTGAGGATTCTTTCTTTGTCGTTGATTTTAGACAGCTTCAATACAATGTGCCTTGGAGAAGGCCTGTTGGGATTGAGGTAACTAGGTGTTCTATTTGCTTCTTGGATTCGAGGGTCCAGTTCTGTCCACAAATTTGGGAAGTTCTCATCGACAATTTGTTTGAATATATTCTCTGTTCCCTTCTCTCTTTCTTCTCCTTCTGGTATGCCCATTATTCTTATATTGCTCTTTCTGATGGAGTCAGAAAGTTCTTGTAGAGTTCTTTCATTTCTTTTAAGTCTCAAGTCTCTTTCTTCTTCTATCTGTGTCATTTCCAGGTTTCTCTCTTCGATGTCACTGATTCTTTCCTCCATCTGGTCAACTCTACTACCTAAGCTGATTATTTCATTTTTAATTTCTCCTATTGAGTTCTTAATCTCCAGAAATTCAATTTGGTTCTCTTTTAAGATTTCAATCTCTTTCGTAAAATGCTCATGCTGTTCTTTGATTGAGTTTCTGAGTTCCTTTAACTGCCTATCTGTGTTTTCTTGTATCTCGTTGAGTTTTTTCAGAACTGCAATCTTGAATTCTCTGTCATTTAAGTCACATATTTCTGTATCTTTAAGTGCCTTCTCTGGAGATTTTTCACTTTCTTTCTGAGCTATCTTGTTGCCTTGGTTATTCATGGCGATTACTGGTTTACTATTTCTCTTCCTAGACATCTACAGGAGTGACTTCTGCAACAGGTTGATAGAAAGCAGTCTTTCTTTTGTTTGCCAGTACTTGTTGGTAGAATGTTTTATTATTTCTCCAACTGCAACTTATTTTTCTTCTCCCACACAGTAGTGCTATGTTTTCTCTGCACTATTCCAACTTCTCACACAATGGGGGGATTCCCTGGGAGACGGGCTTCTCCTCTTTTAATAGTTCGTCTAGGTCACAGGGCACAGTGTCCCGGTGGGTATGCGGAGAGCTTTTGATGTTCCAAAGCTCTTCCAGCTCCTGATTCAGAGCCCGTATATTTCAGTAGTTCAGTTTACTCCTGCAGGGATCCGCCCAGATAGGTGGGGTCAGGGGCGGGGTGAGTTGTGAGAGGTGGCCCAGAGCAATGGAGGGGACCACCACCACAGCCGGTCCTGCTTCCACAGCTCCCTCCCCTTTGCTGGAACTAGTTGGGCTGTGAATTTGTGTTTGCGGTCCACAGTTATCAAAACAGCAAATTTTCTGTTGTTTTGATCTGACACTGCTACTGTTTCGCTTCTAGCACCGGGCAGGTGGGGGCGGGGCGAGCTCTGGGAGGGGAGGGAGGGGGCGGCTAGTCTCAGTGCCTAAGGCTCCGTTCTCTGCTCGGCAGTGCGGGCTTAAACCACCGTTTTCAGCCTTTTTCCCTCAGTCTTTTCTCCGAGGTCTCTGCCGTGAGCGTTGGGTTCAGCCGTGTTATATGCTGTCCCCTCAGCCCTGTGGAGCCCTGGCGGAGCCCTCGCAGTCCGATCTCCCGCAGCTCCGTAGTTCCGGGGAGCAGCAAGCTCGGCGCACTGAGCTAGGTCTGCGTCCTGCGCCCACGCGGCTCCGTCTCCGCGCACTTCTCCCTTTCCTCCTCCCTCCACTCGCGCGAATTTCCCACCTGTAGGTGATTTCAGTCAGTAGTGGGCCTCTTCGTTTTGCCTGTCTGCTGTGCAGGGAGTCCTTTGTGGAGTTTTTGTTGTTCAATTGTTTGTAAATTCCAGGGGAGCTTTACACAGGCTCACCTCACTCCGCCATTTTTCCGGAAGTGTCGCCATGACTATTTAATTTGTACTAATTTGCTTGACAAATATATGATCTTCCAAAAATCTAGCTTATAATCTCGAATTCCCAGTGAATTCTTCTCACACAAATAACAAACAGGCTGTCTGCCAATATGGTATCTAGAAAGAGGGTCTCTGGTCAGTAGTCACTGGACATTCAGTTGATATCTGTTAAGGTCCAATAAGGTCATTACTGCTGAGTGAGGCATATAAGCCTCATTCAGAGATTTCACAGTCTGGCCCCAGAGAAAGAAGAGGCCGTGGAGCCAGCAAAGGCAGCACGCCTTCCATAAAGCCAGCTCACAGCAAACGAAACATCCTGACATGCTGTAATTGACTTTACAAACTATTCTGTTCACGTTCTATCCTTTTCTTCACTGACAGCTGCCATGTATTGAATAATTACACTTCAGTGACTACTGTGTCAGTTTCCCTCTTAAGTTATACATACCTTTCATTCTGGGCATGTAAGGAAGTGGGAGCTAAGGTTTTCATCTCAATCATTAATGGAGTCAATCAGACCACATATTGTGTGACTTAGATGCTTACATCTAACAGATTAACCAGTTTTTCCCCCTGAAATTCCACGAATACTGTGTGCAAATATTATACATGAAAAGATTATCATTACACTGCTTAGATGTTTACAATCTCTATTTCTAATAACTCTTAAGTGATAGTGTCTACTAATAGGTAAGGCTGGGGGTGGGGGGAAAGAAACAGGAAAAAGACGAGGGCGACAGAGAGATAACACCTTCCCAGAGGGGAAGGTGAAAGCTGGGAAACATATGGCTTTGTTAGAGTTCATCCAGAATCACGTACCTTATCTGCATCATGGGCCCCAGAGCTCTAGGGTTATTTTGAAAGGCTCTTTCTTGTTGTTGTCCTTGCCACCTGAAATCTCAAATTGATAAATGGACATAAACGTCCACAGGAGCTCCTAGTTAGTGATACACTTTGCAGGCTTTAATCTTCTCCAAGAAAATCCCCAGTGCAGCTGGGATTATCAAGCTTCTGTCCTGGAAAATCACACAGCCTCTTTCATTCTGCCGTACTTCGTGAGCCACGTTATACGTTGACTCTTGGAAATACAACACTGGCTTCCAGGTGTGGACAGAAAAGGGGCCACATGTTAAACCTGGCAAGCTCAGGAGACTGAAAATAACTACATAGGATGGCGTGAACATAAAAAATTCCTAACTAAGGTGGGCCATGGCGAGAATTCAAATCCTTGGCCTGTGGCTTTTTTGACAAAGGTCAATCTTTACCTTAAGTGAGCATGTCTGTTGTCTTTTTGCTTCGAAGATAACATACCGTTGGAATGTAATAATCCCTTTCCCGACCCCCCAGGGGGTACAACCCACTATATCAGAGCAGGAAACAAAATCCCTCATTATTACCTTGTTCCCCAAATACTACCTCTATGTGCTGTAAAATGCTATTAACTACCCTGAACCCACCAATGTAAAAGAAGTGTGTATCTCTGCATTTTACTTTTTATCCAGTCTCAGAGGTTTCCCCACATTGCTTTCTCCCACCCCCTTAATGTACAACCAATGGATTTCATGTAACCTTCCTCCTTTGATTCTAATGTATAAAAGAAGTTGCAAAATGGCCATTTTTTCTGAAGCTTTTTCTCAATCCATTGAGACTTTGCTTCCTGGCAATTGTTGTCAGTTTGGCTCAGATAAACTCTTATAAACTTTCTCTTAGGCTGGATGGTTTTTCATTGACACAGGTTAAGAAAGTTGCTTGAATGCAACTTTTTATTCCTGTGGAAATCTTACTAAAACTAGTCAAGGATTGTTTTTTAAAGACGTAAACCCACAAGGATGGGTTGAACAGAAGAGGAGAAAGCAGCCATAACACCCTGGAAGCTGGGAAGCACATGTGCAATGGTTATAAGTAATGAACAGACCCAAGAAAGTAAACTCTCAGCCAGCAGTGTGTCATGTCTGGAAATGGAACCACCAAAGTGGTAGAGATGGGAAAAGGCTGAAAATCAACCCAAATTATGTCAGGAAATCACCAAAGACTCAGGAGCTTTCATAACAGGCCCTTCCAGAACTGGGAATAAAAAGTGAGCTGAAATAAGGAAGATTGGACACCAACTCACTGAGAAGTCATTGGTCACCTTTCCCTCCAACTCCATGGCAGTAGGTGACCAAGGTGATAAAAGAAAGATTTTTATCAGAGAGTCCAGGTGCACTTGAGGCCCTGGTTACTGCACAGGGAACAGGGGTGTGCAGGAGACCCCGCTCGGCTGACCCCTCCAGGCTTCACTGCTCCTCTGAGTCCAATACCACAGCCTGTCACTTCACATTTACATATCTTCAGCCGTAAATCCATCCCAATGCACTATAATTCAGCCCACATGTCTTCATAGTTCCCAAAAAATTATCAGAAGACACCACCGAATTCCATACCAAAAGTAAAACGCATTTAACATTATTAAGCAAACTATTGCTCACTCATTTGGGTTTTAAAGCCCTCTGGGTCTTCTATTTGTTCTACTCCTTTGTGGTTTTTTAAATTTAAAACTTTATTCTTTTGATTTTTATTTTTCAATTACAGCTGACATTCAATATTATTTTATATTAGCTTCAGGTGTACAGCACAGTGGTTAGACATTTATATAACTTACGAAGTGATCCCCCTGATAAGTCTAGTACCAACCTGGCTTTGTACATAGTTATTACCATATTATTGCATATATTCCCTGCACTGTACTTTACAAACTATGACTATTTTGTAACTTCCAATTTGTACTTCTCAATCCTTTGAGTTTTAATATCACTCTCCTCCAAGGAAAAGGGAGATGTAAATTTAGGATTAAATAGTTGTGTGCTCACCCTTTCACCTCAGCATCACACCACCTGCCTCCAGTTCCAAGGGCACACATGCCATGGAGCTTATACCAAACGTTGCTTTCTGCAAACGTTTTGCTGTGTCCTCAGCATTTTCATAAGTCACAGCTTTGTCTCCACTTGTGCTCTCCCAGCACTACTTCTGCAAGTGCACTCCTGACTGCAGGTATTGTTGGTTATTGGCCACTCCTTTTATCTCCCTTTTAAAATCTGAGTCATCCAACAACTCCCCATATCAGAATATTAATTTTTCTAGATGCTTCCCCTTCTTTCTTGCTGAGATCACATGTGATTATGTTGTCAGCCTATTTGAGCCAATTCTGCACTCAGTGTCTCTCACCATCAGATCACAAATGATCTTTCCTCTGAACCAGGTATGGCCTGGCTATGCTAAAAGCCACCTGCTTCTTCATTACAGAAGCTAGGAAAAGCCCAGGGAATCGGGAGAGCAGACAGGGTGAGGTTATTAAGAGGCCAAGTCAGCCCTTCCAGAGCTTGACCCTGTGGTTTTAGGTACCTGCAGGTTTCTAAAGTTGTCTGAGACCACTGGGCTAGACCCATCACTCCTCCTGACTGTGTCATGTCTGGAAATGGAACCACCAAAGTGTCCATTGAACAGACAAAGTCCAATGGAACAGACAAAGTGTCCACAAAGTGTCTGTGATACATTCTGTAAATGCAGAGAAAAATAGCCAAACACGAACACCCAGCTGCCCCATCCCTGTTTGTTCTATCTGCTGCCGTGTCACAACCTAGAGAGTGGTTGTTCTCACTTATGGTTCTGAACTGGCTTCAGCTGGGTATTTCTCACTTGGGGTCTCACACGCAGAAGCAGTCAGATGTCAGCAAGGGCTGCAGTCACGTAACATCTGAGCTGAATGTCTGAGATAGCTCATTCATCATGCTGGAAGTTGGTGCTGGCTGTTGGCTATTGGCAGAGAGCTCAGCTGAGGCTTCCAAAAAGAAAGACTACACCAGCAGGCTAGGTTCCCAAAGAGAGTTCCCAAGGGTGAGCATTCCCAGGGACCCAGCAGACCCAGCAGATGTCGCCTTGAAGTCCCAGAATGTACCACCACTTTCCACTGGCCAAGCGCATTGCTAAGGCCAGGCCCAGTTCAAGGGGAGGGCAACTACACTGTCCCTCTGTCTGTGAAGAATGGATGAACTTGGAGGGAGAGCTTTGGTGGCAGCCGATTGTGGAGACTGTCTACCTCAAAGTCTTTCTCTGTTATTGGCCAACATCTCTGAGATCACAGAAACCTGGTCTTAGATCTAGCAGCCTCAGAAGGCAAGGTGGTCCAGCTATACCTGCAAGTATTAGGAAGGGTGATCTCATTTTACACTTGTCATGAAATGTGTCTATTCTGTGTGATGCCAAAAGCCACCCCAAGCCCTCCCCTCCTCGGCCCATCAAAACCAGAGCCCAGATAGTTATGGTTTCTCCTGATACTGTGTCTTGGATGAATTCATACTGGGAAACAGCGGCTCTCAGAAGTTCAGAAAGTTCTGACCGGAAACGTTCATGCGAAGACCAATAATCTCAGCAACTTCATAGTTGCCAGCAGTATGGGACAAACAAAACTGGAACCTCTGATGTGCCCCACAGGCAGGTCAACGGGCTCAGAGCTTCCCTGGTGGGGCTCGGGGTGGGCCCAGCTCCAGGGGAGAGGCATGTGATGCAGAGGCTGATACACAGGGCTCTGTCACAGCTGTGTGACGACCATGTGGAGAGGGAGAGCAGGCAGGCTGGGGAGGGTCAGATGGGCGCAGGATACAGAGCAGGAGGCTGGAGCAGCTTCCAACACTGAACTTCTGTTTTCTTTGAGGTCCAAGAGAGGGAGCGCCTCGCTGTGCACAGTACCCCGCATTTCTGAAGCCTTCAGGGAACTCTGTTTGACTTCAGGTGCTTGCCCATAAGCTGCAGGGCAGGGAATTGGAACAAAGTTTGTTTTGTGCACCAGAGACCTGAAACAAAATTTTAACACACTATTCAATCGATCTGATAAATAACAAATCTTTGAAATTATATTTTCTGTTTTTCTAAAATCTCATTAAAATAAGGTTACCGATTTCTATGACTTAAGGAAAATCTTTCTTTTAATAATGACAATCATTTTTTTGAGTACACACCAATATTTCTGTACCTGTTAATTTTTCATATGAACTTTCTCCAAACACTTATTATTCATCCCCACTTTAAAGGTGGGCGAATTATGGCTGGAGGTGTTTAGGGACTTGCCGAATGCAAGGTGCAAAGACACACGCTATTCTGTTCTGACATAATAAACAACTGGAGGGTCGGGGCTCCCTGGTCACCACCCACACCACTGTGATCGGCAGCAGAGCTCTTTCATAGACATCTTTTCACATGAAAGCTCCTGTGGGTGGAGCTGGGTGGCCCGAACCTCTGTCCTTGCCCTACACCTTCCAGCTGGGAAATTATAGACCAAATGAGCAACTTGACTTTCAGATAAGGACTGCTCTGAAATCCAAGACTATCCAAGTGTTCCATGGAGGAGCACACACTTTCGTGCCTGCTCCCAGCTGGGCTCTCTTAGCAAAGCCTTCAGGAGGATGTCCGCTTAGTCTTCCACCTTATGTCGGGTGAGCCAACAATTGTCCAAAATTGGACTACTTTTGAAAGAGGAAAGGGGGGAAGCTGTTAATAATTACACCAGAATGACAAGCATAATTTGGGACTGTCCTGAGAAAACTGGGATAATAGATATCCAGCTTATATTGACCAAAAAACTTAAAAGTTTTAGCCATCCCAGGGATAGTTACATCTTAAGGGAAGATGAAGAAACTAATCTGGAAGAGATTTTCAGGATGTATTCTCAGTATCTGTGGTCAGCTGAATAATGGCTCCCCCAAATATGCCTACTTTCTAATTCCTGGAACCTGAAAGTTGCCTTATCTGACACAAGAGACTTTGCAGACGTGATCAAGTTAAGGATCTTGAGATGGGGAGAAGATCCTGGATGATCAGGGTGGGCCCTAACTGTAGTCACAAGTGTTCTTGTAAGACGAGGCAAGAGGATCAGAGTCAGAAGAGCTGCGATGAAACAAGCAGGGGTCAGAGTGATGCGAGGGAGGGGTCACAAGTCGAGGGATGCGGGCAACCTCCAGAAGCTGGAAAGTGGAGGGCTCTTCCTGTAAAGGCTCCAGAAGGAACAGGACCTGCTGACATATTGGCTTCAGCCCAGTGACAATGATTTTGGACTTCTGTCCTCCAGAACTGCAAGAGAATCATCTGAGTTAAGCCACTAATTGTTCTAACAGCTACAGGAAACTAATAACAACATCCCATCAGAATATATAATTCACAGTGTTCTGAAAGAATCTGGGCAAGAGTCCAGAGCTTCAATTCTGTACTAAAGTTAAGTTTCCCTCCAACAAAGTATACTCTGACATTTTTGTCTTATGTTCTCCATCCTATAAATCTGTTGACATCCATGAATTACATATGAGCAAGAAAGCCTCATGCACACAAGGGACCAGGATTTTAAAAATAATTGGGTGACTAATTAATGAATCATAACCACAACAGTAGCAGCAAATACTTATTGAATTCTACACGATAGGTACAGTTCTAAGAGTTTAATGTGAAAAATCATGTAATAACCCTGAGAAGAAGGCAGGATTTTTATTCCTGCTTTACAGATGAGGAAACTGAGGCAGAGAGGTTAGATAATAAATCCACTCACTGACAATCTCCCACTTACACACACACACACACACACACACATCCATTCGCACCATTTGGAAACAAAGATCATAACTATTATTTAGTGACTGTTTACCACAGCCAGACACTATTGTAAGTGCTTCAAATGTATCAACCCACTTAATCCTCAGAAGGACCCCATGTGGTAAGTAGTATTATCATCCCATTTTACAGATGAGAGAACAGACACACAGAAATAAGGAAATCAGCCTCAGTCACAGAGCTGGGAAGTGACAGTGAATTTCCTACCCAGGCAGATTGACCCCAGAGCTCAAATTCAGCTACTGTGTGATGCTGCCACCTCCATGATGTAAAGAAGGACCTGAAGGTGTGAAACATGCACATACCTGCTGAGTGCCAGGAGTGGGGGCAAGGCCAGGCTGTGCCAGGAGACCCAAGGAAAGACTCAGTAGAAGGAACAATGTGAGGACTGATGGTCTGGGGTTAGAAGCCCTGTCAGGGTGCTGGAAAACATGGTTCCCTCAGGTCGCCATCATTGACGGGCTGTGGAGCCCACCCCAGCCTGATTGCCAGCAGCAGATGTAGCCGCCAGCCCGTCCGTGGGGCCTCGGAGAAGATAGCAGCTTGTGGACAGATCAAACTAAGAATGACACATGGGGGCCTGGCAGTGGGACGGGGGGGGGGGGGGGGGGCTGTCACTCACTCCAGAGAAAGACAGAGAGAGAATGAAAAGAGAAAAAGAAAAACTCCCTGTTCCCTGTACTCTGAGTGACTGTTTCCCTTCCAGCTGGGATGTAAGTCTGTCTGTCCACAGGTTCATATCTTTAGAAAGTTGAAGAACAATTCTTTTACACCCATCAACTGAAGACCTTTATTTGCACAACTTTGTTGATATTAATAACTCAATATTTATATTTTTAGCTATAATATTTATATTAGGGTTAAAACTGATGCTAATTCACACTATTTGACATGATTTGGTAAAAAATCTTAATTATAGAATTTTTTAAAGAAATTCTATTAAAGCATATTTAAGGAATTCAAATAATAGAACTAGACTTAGATACTATGTGTAGCTCTTTAGGAAAATATATAAAATAAGATTGTTACATTTTCAAGCTAAATCGATTCTTGTCAAGCATAACGAGGCTTGAAAACAAGTGGTTCTTTTTAAAAGTTTTAAACAAATCCCTGTAGTTTTCTTCAGCCATTAATTTATTTGCCAAATTCTTTCCTTTGCTAATAGTTCAAGGTGAAGCAGTTCAACTTCTGTGTAAATTATGACCTATGCCAAGTACAAGGCTCCAAGCCCAGTGGTTTATGGTGCACGAGTACAGAGAGCTACGCAGGTGCTGTGTCAGCCAGATAACAGCTGGTGTTGAGACCAGTAAACAACAACACTGATGACCTCATCAGCAAGAGCAATGGCAAAGGGAAAGGGTTCATTGTGAAGACCAGACAGATACCATTGCTATGGCTGAAACTAATATGAGCCTCGTAATCTTGTTGTGAGTCACACGCAGATTTTAAGCCAGGCCCTGTAGATTGGAATGCTCATCCATACCCACACAGCTCCTCTTCTCCCTTGAAGTCTCTGGTATAAAGCTCTTGCTTCCACCTCTCACCCCACCCTCGGTGAAGTGCCCAAGTGTTACTTACAACATTGCCTGTCAAGGCACTTTTAATGCTGTTCTGTAATTATCTCCTATTGGTTTCCCATTCTAGGCTGCAAGCCCCTGCTCTGTAGAACGCATATATTTGTACCAATGCTATCTGGCATATGTTTGGACCTAAATAAATGTTGTTGGCGGAATGAATAAATATAAAAGTTTAAGAAACAGAGCATGCATTTAAATCCCATCTCATCTTTCTCTTGAAAGTTCTGATTCAAGAAAGGAGGTCTGTGTAGTCTGATTTTAGCAAGTACATTCTGAGAACACAGTGGAGAGAACACAACCAAGCCAGGATGTTAGTGCTCTCGTTTATGAGCTTGTTAGAGATCAGATGTGTCACTCATCCATTTCCAACTGGATGGCATGCTTGGGGAGAGAGAGACCTGCAGCTACAAGCCTGCATTGCACAAGCCTGTGGGTTCCTGGTGCTTATGTCAACAGGGAGGCCTTTCCCCAGCAAATGATTTTGTGTACTTTTCATCTTCCTTGACAATTAAAGCTAAAGTGTGGATGTTTGTGTTTCAGGTGAAAGGTTTGAGGCACTGAGAGAGTCACCCT
Organism: Rhinolophus sinicus; assembly: GCF_036562045.2. Classification (NCBI taxonomy): domain Eukaryota; kingdom Metazoa; phylum Chordata; class Mammalia; order Chiroptera; family Rhinolophidae; genus Rhinolophus; species Rhinolophus sinicus. The sequence continues at coordinate 77,541,681 of NC_133756.1, read as the reverse complement.
TGTTCTACCATGAATAGCTAATTAGCTGCATTATTTCCAAATAGCCTTTGATTAAAGCCAGTGACAGTAAAGAACAACAAGGTCCAAGTCTTCGTGAATCAAACAAAACAAATACCACCCACAACAGTCATCTCTTGGAGCTCACTGCCAGGGAAGTACACCCACCAAAGACCGGCCATCATTCAAGGTCATCTGAAAGCCATCTGGAAAGTATCCAAGCCTAGAGCACAAGCAAGATGCCCAAAGTGCCTACAATATCAAGAGGTTCAGAATTACTTTCCAAAGACCTACAAGAAGCTCTGTTTTCCCTAGCAGAGAATACAGGTAATAATAGGACATGGACTCCTGTGGCAACACCAACTCTCAAATACCTCCGTCGGCTATACTTCTGGCCAACAGCTTTAGATTACAAACTGGACTGTACATGAGCTGTAGCTGCAGCCCAGCTTCCTGCTCTTCATGTCTCCCTCCCCTCAGCCTGTTCCTGATCATCTCCCCTGCTGCTTCGGCCCCACTTAAACCATGTCACTTCTCTCCTCTCGAATCTTATTGAGATCAAAGGCTACAAACTGATGTCGATAAATTACACCTAATGTAAAAAACAAACAAACAACAAAAAAAAACACGCCAGTCATTTTATTGCTTACTTAGAGTTGTGTAATAAAAGAAAGGGTTTGCACCTGGGTAGAGGAGAGCAAAGAGAGGCAGGGCATAGGATATTTTCCAGTGCTCTTTGAATGAAGTCACCCCAGCTTCTGCTGGGACATTTTCGAATGCCTCTTCATTCAGTTCAGCACCCTCTGAGTGTCTCCTCTGTGTCAGGCACCACGCTAGGCGCTGAGGGTGAAAAAATGGATGAGACACATATCTGCTGTCAGCTCGCTTGGGTCTAACTGGGTTTACTTACAGGCTTACAAGAGTGATCTTGCTGTGCAAATTCACTCAATGAGTTCAGGGAAAATAGACTCTGATTTCCCCCCAGTTCTCTTAGAGGGAAGCTTGGCTAGAGGAACCTCTGCTCTATGCGTCCTCTGCTTACTGTCAGCCACAGCCAAAAAAAAACTCCCCAGTCCAAGGGCAACTCTGTCTGCCTCCACTCCCACTCCAGGGCTCTTGGTTCCCTACTGAACCCAAGTCGCCCTCCTGCCTCTGTCTCCAGTCCCATCAGAAATCCAGAATCTATTTTCCCTGGGTTTGCTTCCAACTCAGATATTCCCTGGTCCCATGTGGTGACAGCATTTCTGCATACTAAGTCAGTCACAGGTGGCTTCCTTAAGCTAGATAGATTTCTCAGAGCAGATATTCTTACTGTGTTCCACTTTGGTCCGTAAAACCATATGAATCTGATAACATTTTCCTGAAATCACATTAACCAGAGACTCAAGAGCCACCTTACCTCCAAACAGGTTAGGTAATATTATCAGTCTTAAATCATGCCAAGAATAATTCATCGGGCACACAGTTTACTAACAAATATGTGAGATTTTGTCAAATGAGATCAAGCAAATTAAAACAGTGAATGGACAATCAAAGGTAGGAAATTGTCCCCCATAGAGTGACTCATTAGTGATGTTAAAATTTATTTAACCTAAATTAACAATGTTTATTCAAGGCTCACGTAATTGCACTAACATTGAAAATTATGGTAAACTTAACACAGGTAGGTAATAAAATCTTTGCACCTGGATGGAAGCATTTTGATTCGTTTTTCAGTTGTTCTTGAATGTTTGTTGATTGTTGGTGATTTGGTAATGAATTTGCGAGTCTTGGGTTGAATTTCATTAATGTGCAATTTAAAGGTATAGGATTCTTGCTTCTCATCCACAAATTACTTCCGTCTAAACCAATGATTCTCAACTGAAAGTGATTGCACGCCCCAGGACATTGACTGATATATGGAGACATTTTTATCTTCACAACCTGGGAATGGGGGAGTATGAGTGCTACTGGCAACGAGTTGGTAGAAGCCAGGAATACCTTAAACATCCTACAATGCCCAGGACACCCCCACAACAAAGAATTGCACAGCCCAAAATGTCAGCAGTGCCACAGTTGTGCAATCTGCTCTAAAGGAATCCATTTAACATGCACAATGTGTTGCTTTCACCCCGTGTGTCATTTTGCCTATCACACAACTCCATCTTTTCTGTGTCACCCAGATGCATTCACTAAGTGTCCCTCAAAAAGCTACCTATGGGAAGACCATCTATACCATGACTGGGATCTGGGTGGCTTTCAATCTTCTCTTCTATAGAAACATGACTTTGTCTGGTAATGAGGATGCCAGAGTTAGCCAGCAGACTTCCACGAGCCTGGTTAGCACTCTAAGCCCTTACAATTATCAGAAGGGAACCTTGACTAGAGTTGGACAATTATTTTTTTTTTATTTACTTTTAATGTCCAGAGAAATAGGTGAACTAGTCCATCTAGCAAAACATGCTTGGCTCTGTATTGCCTGAACGGGCAGTACTAATCACTCTAGACCAGCCATGTACGGCATAAATGGACTCTTTCTGACGAGCACCTGCAACTTGCCACACTCAAGGCTCCCTGGTGAGTCTCCTTATGCATAGATCACCAAGATTACATTTGGGGCTTGTTTCCCTGGTCACATTGACTGGAACAAAGATAGGTGTCAGGCCCAAAGGTGGTCCATAAGGGAACCTGGAATAAGAGCTCTGTTCAACACTAGTGTTTAATACAAATGACTGATTGTCTGGAACTACCATATTTTTTGGGTTGGAGTGTTTGTGCTATGTATAGTCAAGGACACAGACAGCTGAGAAACATAAAGAAGGCAGTGGACAGAATTCATGAATGGCATGAGATATCAGCAAGCAGAAACATGATGCAAAAAGATGACAAGTTTGTTATGTATGCTTGTGAATCCCCAGTACCTAGAACCATCTCTGGCCCATAGGTAGGTATTCAATACATACGTGTTTAAAGGCTGACTTAAGAATAGGGAGATGTGCGTCATCAGTAGCAGGAGATGCTATAAGGAGTCCTGACCATAGTGGTGGAATCTAATACAGGACACTTTCAGGCACCTACTGATGTGTGCATGACAAAGCAGCCTGATCCCTAGAGTCTCATATTTTGTATGGCATTCCTTTGTCCACTGATGCCAGCCTGGGCCTCTATAGAGACTGCTTCCTATTCTTTCTTTCTTACCTATGCAATTTCAAAATAAAATGACAGTAATTTGAGTACTCTGAGTGTCTCTTGAAATGCAAAAAAAAAAAAAAAAAAAAAAAATCCATGAGACCTTGTCAAAGTGAGAAGAACATAGAGTCCCTAAATCTGGGGAGATTTTAAAATGAATGGAGGACCATTGAAGTTGGAGGACTAAGGTGTATATGTGCCCTGGTACTAATCTCCAGGACATCTTGATTTTCCTTCTAGTTCATGACTTGGATTAATAATGGGACAAAATCTCTGAGTCGAGCCAGAAGAAGGAAAAATATTTTTCAGATGGTTTATTCCTTCCCCTGCTGCACCCACACAGTGCCTCTTGCCAGATCAAATACAAGATTTTCTGTACCTCCTCCTGCATCATATAAACAGGACTGAGAATTTGACTAGCGCTGTCTCAGCCGAGACCTGGGACAGACCACAGTTCTGTGCCCAGCCCCATCCTGAATGAGTCAGCACAACTTGAACCACCCTATAATCGAAGCATGATTTATTCTGGAATCCTGAACCCTCAGTAAAACATTAGACAATAACTAGTCTATTAATAAGAGATGAAAGTGTTATTTTTACATTAAGTTAATCTAGAAAAAAGTTGACTCAATTTTAGCTTACTAAAATGACCAAGATTATATATATTAATGACTCACCTATTTATGTACTTAGCAGTGCTCAAATTAACAGGCACATATTTATTCTCATAACTCTTTGTGGCATCTGATAGACACATGTGACCTAGGCAAGAGTCACCTCTGTGAACAAATGCATTTCTCTTTCCTCTTAGCAAACATCTTGAAATCTATTCCAAATGCTGTGCAAACCAAGGCCTGCAAGGATAATACAAATTCAGTACAAGCTGCACTCTGACTGCAGTTTCACACTGAGTTAACATCTGCTCATTCCTCTTTTTGGGTTTCTTTAATGTGTGGATAGATGGTAAACACAGGCATGACACAGTGCAAGAATGATTGCTGCTGCCAGTTGTTATAGTAAAATTTTTAATTAATAATCCATTTTTCAATTCCCACGTGGAACTAACTTAAAGAGAATGAGGAAGAATAAGGTCAAAGACATGGTGACAAAAATAGAATTGACTTTGGGTGGTGAACACACAATGCAATATACAGATGATGTGTTACAGAATAGCGCACTTGTTACCTATATAATTTTACTAGCCAGTGTCACCCCAATAAATTTAATTTTAAAAAAGAGAATGAGGAAGAATAATAAGAAAGTATTTCTCAGAAAAATATCTCTCTATTTCCTTTAGTTTCAATAGTCCAAACAAATATATAAATGAGATACCCTGTTTCCCCAAAAATAAGACCTAGCTAGACAATCAGCTTTAATATGTCTTTTGGAGCAAAAATTAATATAAGACCCAGTATTATATTATATTATATTATATTATATTATATTATATTATATTATATTATATTATATTATATTATATTATACTATATAACCCAGTCTTATACTATAGTAAAATAAGACCGGTCTTATATTAATTTTTGCTCCAAAAGACGTATTAGAGTCAATTGTCTGACTAGATCTTATTTTCGGTGAAACACTGTAGTAGGCCCATTTTAGAAATGGGAGAATTGAGACCAGAATAACCATCATCACAAAAAACATTTTGTGGTTGATTCTGGAATGAAACCCAGTTTTTCTCATTTTAATTTTAGTACTATTACCTACGTACATGTATTTTACTATCTGAGTAGCTTAAATGAGATCAAAGAAGACAAATGAAATTACTAACTTGAAATTATTAATATGGGACTTTCATTTCTTGCCCTGATGGAGTACTAGCCTGTATCAATTCAACAATCCTACTGAGAACAACTATAAAACCTGGAGAAAATACAAAAGTTGTTGACAGTCAATAGACAGGACCAAATCAGCTGGAACTTGAAGGGGCAAGATTTCAGAGAAAAGGAAAACACGGGTGAGCTGTACATTTCTCCTTGCTTTCCCCTTGAAGCATTTGCTGTATCCTAAACAACACTCCAGCACAAGCAGAAAGCAGAGACTCAAGAGCTTTCATTAGGTGTCACAGGACAGGGGAGACGAAACTGGAATCCAGGACTACTAAGGTAGCAGTACTGAAGACGCTGAGAATTTGCAGAAAGCCATCACAGATCATTGAGCACAACATTCAGCACTGCATTTCACCTTGAGGTATTTGTCAATTCCTAACCTGTGTACGAGAGTCTAAGACGCCAATAGGAGGAGAATGTCAGCTAAGAGGCACAAAACTTCGCAGAGTTTTCAGAAAACTCATGGTACCAGAGAAAAAGAGAGAGACCTGAAGATCTAGACCCTGATAGTAAGGGGAAACTAGAAATGGACTAGCCCACATAAAGACTTGAACCATCTCAGTCTTTTGTTGGATCAAGGCGATCTGCCCTTATAGAAATGCCTGTTATAAGAAAAACAAATTCTCTGTGAGGAAAGATAACATCATTCAGAGAATCTACAATTTTTATACAAAATATCTAGCCATGAATTCTCAGTATGTTAATAAATAGGACCAAATGAATGAAAGCTAGAAGAAAAGTGTGGACAATAGCAACACACCCACAGGTGATCCCAGGTGTCATTGTTATCAGATAGAATTTTTAAATAACTATGATTAATACAGTCAAGAGAACAGATGACAAAATAGACGGGAAACATATATTTTTAAAAATCTATAAAAAATGAAAAGTCTAGAAATGAAAAATATAATTACCAAAATTAAGAATTAAAAGATGTGCTCAATAATAAACTAAATAGAATAGCAGAGAGAATTAGTGAATTGAAAAGTAGGTTAGTGGAAAGACTGAAGCAAAGAGAGAAAAAATTATGGAAAATAAATGTAAGAGCATGAGAAACATGTGACATAGTGAAAAAGGTCTAACATATTAGTTGTTGGAGTTCCAGGAGAAGAGAGAGATATAGGAGCAGAAGGAATATCTGAAAAGACTTGGCAAAGAATTTTTCCAAAATGGTCAAACTAGTAATCCACAGATTTAAGAAACTCTACAAAATTGAAGCAGGGTAAATAAAAAGGGGGAAAACACTTTTAGATACATCAGAATTACATCAAGCTGAACACATCATAGGTCAACATGCTGAAAACTGAAAACAAAGAGAAATCTTAAAAATAGACAGGGGTGAGGGCTGTGGGTTAGTAAAGAGGGAGATAAATCACATTCAAAATAACAACAGTTATACTTATGTTAGACTTTTCAAAAGAAACAATGGAATCCAGAAGCTAATAGAATGATCTTTAAAATTTTTTAAATGCTGAAAGAAAATAAATGTCAAATTTTAGACCTAGAAAAATACCTTTTTACGTGAAGGTCAAATAAGTTATTTAGATAGATCTATTGTATATGATATAGCAAACAAAGTGGTAAATATATGTTAAATATATTATTTGTGCAATACATTTTTCTGCTACTGTGTATGGCTCCTATCATTAGGCTATAGACATGCAAGGAAACAGGCAAGATAAAAAAACATAAGCTTTTTCTCTGCATTTTTTAAAATTCTTTTCCAGTTATAGTTGACATTCAATGTTATTTTATATTAGTTTCAAGTGTACAGCATAGTGGTTAAACATTTATGTAATTTATGCTGTGATCCCCCCAATAAGTCTATTATCCACCTGGCATACTACATACTTGTTGCAACATCATTCCTGATTATTTTGTAACTACCAATTTTTCACCCAGCCCCCTAAGCTCCCTCTCCTCTAGCAACCATCAATTTGTTCTCTGTATCTATGAGTTTATTTCTGTTTTGTTTGCTCAGCTATTCTGTTCTTTAGATTCCACATATAAGTGAGATCATATGGTATTTGTCTTTCTCTGTCTGACTTATTTCACTTAGCATAATATCCTCTAGGATTATCCAGGTTGTCACGAATCGTAAGATTTCATTTTTTATGGCCAAATAACATTCCATTGTATATATGTACCATTTCTTCTTTATCCAATTGTCTGTTGATGGGCACTTGGGTTGCTTCCATATCTTCACTATTGTAAATAGTGATGCAGTGAACATAGGGGTGCATGTATCTTTTCCAAAGAGTGTTTTGGGTTTCTTAAGATAAATACCCAGAAGTGGAATTGCTGGTTCATAAGGTAGTTCTATTTTTAATTTTTTGAGTAACCTCCAAACGGTTCTCCATAGTGGCTGCTCCAATGTGCAATCCCACAAATAGTGTACAAGGGGTTTTTTTCCTCCACATCCTCACCAACACTTGTTTGCTGACTTATTGATGATAGCCATTCTGTTAGGGGTGAAGTGTTACATCCTTCTGGTTTTAATTTTCACTACTCTGATGATTAGTGATGTTGTACATCTTTTCAGATGTCTATTGGCCATCTGTATGTCCTCTTTGAAGAAATGTCTACTAAGGTCCTCTGTCCATTTTTTAATTAGATTGTTTATTTATTTTTGGTGTTGAGTTGTATGAGCTCTTTATAAATTTTGGATATTAACCCCTTCTCGAATATAGCATTGGCAAATATCTTCTCCCATTAAGTAAGATGTCTTTTCATTTTGTTGATGGTTTCCTTTGCTGTGCAAAAACATTTTAGTTTGATGTAGTCCCTTTAGTAGTTTGTTTATTTTTTTCTTTTGCCCCAGAGATAGATCACAAAGACTACTACTAAGATCAATGTCAGAGAATTTATTACTTATGTTTTCTTCTAAGAGTTTTATGATTTCAAGTCTTATATTTAAGTCTTTAATTCATTTTAAGTTTATTCTTGTATATGGTGTAAGAAGATAGTCCAGTTTCATTTTCTGCATGTATATGTTGATTTTCCCAACACCATTTATTGAATAGACTGTCTTTACCCCATTGTATATTCTTGCCTCCTTTGTCATAGATTAAATGACCATTTGAGCTCTCTATTTTGTTCCATTGATTTATGTTTCTGTTTTTATGCCAATACCATGCTGTTTTGATTACTATAGCCTGGTAGTGTAGTTTGATATCAGGTAGCATGATACCACCAATTTTGTTCTTTCTCAAGATTGCTGTGGCCATTTTGGGTCTTTTGTGGTTCCATATAAATTTTAAGATTACTTATTCCAGTTCTGTGAAAAATGCCATTGATATTTTGATAGGGATTGATTGAATCTATAGATTGCTTTGGGTACTGTGGACATTTTAACGATGTTATTTCTTCCTATCTATGAACACAGTGTATGCTTTTATTTATTTGTATCTTCTTCAATTTCTTTCTTCAGCATTTTTTCAGTTTTCTGAGTACTGGTCTTTTGCCTCCTTGGTTAAGTTTATTCCTAGGCATTTTTGTTTATGCAGTTGTGAATGAAATTGTTCTTTTTTCATTTCTCTTTCTGACCATTCATTATTGATGTATAAAAATCCAACCAATTTCTGAATATTAATTTTGTATTCTACTGCTTTATTGAATTCATGTATCAGTTCTAATAGATTTTTGGTGGAGTCTTTGGGATTATCTCTATATAGTATCGTGTCATCTGCATATAATGACAATTTTACTTCCTCCTTTCCTATTTGAATGCCTTTTATTTCTTTTTCTTGTTGGATTACTATGGCTAAAACTTCCAATACTATGTTGAATAAAAGTGGAGAAAGTGGACATCTTTGTCTTGTTCCTGATCTTAAGGAGAATGCTTTTAACTTTTCATTATTGAGCATGATGTTAGCTGTGGGTTTATTGTATATGGCCTTTATTATGTTGAGGTATATTCTCTCTATTCCCACTTTGCTGAGAGTTTTTATCGTAAATGGATGCTAGATTTTGTCAAATACTTTTTCTGCATCTATTGATAGGATTATATGATTTTTATCTTTGTTTTTGTTTATGTGGTGTATCACTTTAATTGATTTGTGAATATTGAACCACACTTGCATACCATGAATGAATCCCACTTGATCATGATGCATGATCTTTTTAATGTATTGTGAATTCGGTTTACTAATATTTTGTTGAGGATTTTTGCATCTGTGTTTATCAGAATATTGGCCTATAATTTTCTTTTTTAAAATGTCTTTGTCTGGCTTAGGAATCAGAGTACTTGTGGTCTCATAGAATGATCATGTTAACATTCCATCCTCTTCAAATTTCTGGAGTAGTTTGAGAAGGATAGCTGTTAATTCTTCTTTGAATGTTTGGTAAAAGACACTTAACCCATCTGGTCCAGAATTTTTTGGGGGGGAGGAGTTTTTTGATTACTGATTCTATTTCATTAGTAGTAATCTGTCAGTTCAGAGTTTCTGTTTCAGCTTGATTCAGTCTTGGAAGATTGTATGTTTCTAGGAATTTATCCATTCTTTCCATATTGTTCAATTTGGTAGAACCTAATTGTTCATAATATTTTCTTATAATCCTTTGTATTTCTGTGGTGTCAGTTGTCACTTCTCTTTCATTTCTGATTTTATTTTTGGGAGCCCTCTCTCTTTTTTCCTTGATGAGTCTGGTTAAACATTCATCAATTTTGTTAATCTTCTAGAAAAAAAAAAAACAGCTCTTGGTTTCACTGAGCTTTTGTTTTTGTTTTAGCCTCTATTTCATTTATTTCCATTCTGACCTTTATTATTTCCTTCCTTCTACTCACTTTGGGCTTTGCTTGCTCTTCTTTCTCTAGTTCTTTTAAGTGTAAGGTGAGATTGTTTACTTGAGATTTTTCTGCGGTTTTTTTTCATTTCTTTCTTTTTTTTTTTTAATTTTATTAAATTTATTGGGGTGACAATTGTTAGTAAAATTACATAGATTTCAGGTGTACAATTCTGTATTACAGAAACTTATAGACACAGATAATAGTTTAGTGGTTGCCAGAGGGTAAGGTGGGGTTTTTTTCTTTTCTCTCTCTCTCTCTCTCTCTCTCTTTTTTTTTTTTTTTTTTTTTTTTTTTTTAGGTAGGCCTGTATTGCTATGAAGTTCCCTCTTAAAACTGCTTTCCCCATGTCCCACAGATCTTGGGTTGTTGTGTTTTCATTTTCATTTGTCTCAAGGTATGTTTTGATTTCTTCTTTGATTTCCTTGTTGACCCTTCATTATTTAGTAGCTAGTTATTTAGCCTCCATGTGTTTGTGTTTTTTTCAGTTTTTGTCTTATAATTGATTTCTAGTTTCATACCATTGTGGTCAGAGAAAATGCTTGATATGATTTCAACCTTCTTAAATTTATTGAGACTTGCTTTGTGGCCTAACATGTGCTCTATCTTGGAAAATGTTCCATGTGTCTTGAAAAGAATACATATTCTGCTATTTTGGGGTGAAATGCTCTGAAAATATCAATTAAATCCACCTGATCTAGTGTGTCATTTAAGGCTGCTGTTTCCTTGTCGATTTTCTGTTGGAAGATCTATCCATTGGTGTCAACGGAGTGTTAAAGTCCACTATATTATAACTGCATTACTGTCAATCTCTCCCTTTATGTCAGTCAATGTTTGCTTTATATACCGTGTTTCCCCGAAAATAATGCCTAGCTGGACCATCCGCTCTAATGTGTCTTTTGGAGCAAAAATTAATATAAGACCTGGTCTTGTTTTAATTGCTCCAAAAGATGCATTAGAACTGATGGCCCGGCTAGGTCTTATTTTCAGGGAAACATGGTACCTAGGTGCTTCTATGTTGGGTGTATAAATGGTTTAAAGAGTTATATCCTCTTGTTGAATTAATCCCTTTATCATTATGTAATGTCCCTCTTTTTCTCTTTGTATAGCCTTTATTTTATAGTCTATTTTGTCTGATATATGTATTGTTACTCTAGATTTTTTGTTTGTTTGTTTCCACTTGCATAAAATAGCTTTTTCCATCCCTTTATTTACAGTCTATGTGTGTCTTTCGATCTGAAGTGGGTCTCTCGTAGGCAACATATGTATGTATGGGTCTTGTTTTCTTACCCATCAGCTACCCTATGTTTTTTTAATGGAGCACTTCATCTGTTTACATTTAAATCTATTGTTGATAGATACATAGTTATTGCCATTTTATAATTCATACCTTTTATCTTCTTTTGTTTGTTTGTTTTTCCCCTTCTTCTTAAAAAAAGTCCCTTTAACATGTCTTGTAATACTGGTTTGGTGGTGATGAATGAAATCCTTTAGCTTTTTCTTGTCTGGAAAGCTCTTTATTTCTCCTTCAATTTTAAATGTTAGCCTTGCTGGGTAGTCTTGCTGTAGGTCCTTGCTTTTCGTCACTTTGAGTATTTTGTGCCAATCCCTTCTGGCCTGACAAGTTTCCATTGAGAAATCAGCTGATAATCTTATGGGAGCTCCCCTGTAAGTAACTAGTGCCTTTTTCTTGCTGCTTCTAAGGTTCTATCTTTGTCTTTAACATTTGCCATTTTAATTATAATGTGTCTTGGTATGGACCTGTTTGGGTTCATCTTGTTTGGGACTCTCTGTGCTTCCTGGACTTGTATGTCTATTTCCTTCATGAGGTTAGGAAAGTTTTCTGTCGTTATTTCTTCAAGTAGATTTTCAATCTCTTGCTTTCTCTCTTCTTTTTTTGGTATCTCTATGATGCAAATGTTGATACACGTGATATTGTCCCAGAGGTCTCTTAAACTATCCTCATTTTTTTGGATTCTTTTTTCTTTTTGCTGTTCCAATTGGGTGTTTCCTGCTACCTTGTCTTCCAAATCACTGATTTGATTCTCTGCTTCATCTAGTCTGCTGTTGATTCCTTCCAGTGCAATCTTCATTTCAGTTATCATATTCTTCATTTTCGACTTGTTCTTTTATGGTTTCTATGTCCGTTTTTATGCTTACTATTTCTTTGTAGAAGTTCTACTGAGTTCATCCATTCTTCCCCTAAGTTCATTGAGTATCCTTATAACCAGTGTTTTGAATTCCGTGTCTAGTAGATTACTTGTCTCCATTTCACTTACTTATTTTTTGGAATTATCTCTTGTTCTTTAATTTGGGGCATATTTCTTTGTTTCCTCATTTGGTTGCCTCTATGTTTGTTTCTATGTATTAGGTAGATCTGCTACATCTCTCAGTCTTGGCCATGTGGCCTTATGTAGTTGGTACTCTGTGAGGCCTAGTGGCACAGTCTCCCTGATCATCTGTGCCAGGTACTACAGGAGTGTCCCTCATGTGTCTTTTGTGTGCCCTTCTGTTGTACTTGAGCCTTGATTGCTATTGGCATGTCAATGGGAGGGACTGACCCTCAGGCTGACTGACTCTGGGGTTTGGCCACATCCATAGCTTATGGGTTGTGGTGCAGGGGGTTATCCTGCAGAGTGGGACTCACCCCAGCATTCTCTGGTGATGTAAGATCACCCTTTGGGTGTGCTGCTTGTGGGGCTGATTGTGTGGTATTCTGCTATGGTCTGCAGTTGATCTCCAGGTATGTTAGTTCTGGGGTTTCTTGGGAGGGGCTCCAGTGCAGGCACAGGTCAGCCACTCATGTGACCAGCTGTGAACTAGCTGGTAGGAGCTACAAATCAATCTGCTGTTGCTTGTTCCCTGTGCTTGACCTGGAGGCCCTTGGGACAGGACATGCTGTCAACTGAGGTGAGCTGCCATCATTACTGAGCCAAAGGTAGCTCTGAAAATTGCCCAGCGCCTCTCAAGGCCTGCTGCCACCTGCCAGGTTCCATAAGACTCAATTATTGATAAATCCTCATGTAGTATGCAAGTTGGGTAAGGCAGGATGAGGAAGTCACCAGAGTGGAGCAGCAGAGTGCTCCAGGCCCATGCAGATTCATATTTGGCCATGTTGGGGAGGGCTCAACACAGGAAAGATTGCACTTGCCTGCCAGCTACACAGAAGAAAATGTCTACACGGGGCAAATTGCAACTGATGCCTGTAGTCCTCGCCCTCTAGCCACATTATTCAATCTCTCCCTGTATATCTCTGACTCATCCCGAGTCACTGTCCCCCTGCTGAAGCCCAGGGTGAGTGCCTGCTAGTAAGTGAGTCTGTGTACAGACCCTTTAAGAAGATGCCTGGGTTTCCCTCAGCCTTCCGTCTCACCCAGATTGTTGAAATCCCCACTGTTTTTCACAGCCAGATGTTATGGTGGCTCCTCTGGCAGTCACCAGTATCCTGAGCTGGGGAGCCCGTTGTGAGACTGGAGTCACTCACTCCTCTGGGGGACAACCTCTGGGGCTAAGATTTCCCTCCCAATTCTCACCTGCCTTCCACTGGTGTGTGGCCACCCATTCCATGTCTCCACACACCCCCTGGCCCACAGTCTCAATGTGGCTTCTTCTTTATATCCTTAGTTATAGGACTTCTGTTTAGTTAGACCTCAGATGGTTCTCTAGGTTGATTGTTCTATAATTTAGTTGTAATTTTAATATGATCATGGGAGGAGGCAAGCACAATGTTTATCTATTCACCCATTTTGGATCCTCTCCTCTCCACATTTTTATCTCTGAACCATAAGTTATATTTAAGAGCAACCAACTCATGCATCTCATGTTTTTCCTTACTTCAATTCACAACTTTCAGCCTATTTTTACTTTTTCCTTCAAATATATAAAAAGTTGTGGCTAAGAAACTATGTATCTATATAAGTAGAAATATTTGGTAATTCTAAAACATGAGAAAAATGAATTCAAATGTTTTGCTTAGCACCACACAGTTGGTGAGGAAGAGAGGGAAGTAAGTTTTCCTCTCTCTTTCTGAATTATATTCCTAATGTACCTGCACTGATTAAACAGAAAATGCTCAAGTGTGATGTGTGGTGCTGAACAGATCCATAAATAATTTTCTAGAGATGCATTGTCTTGTGAGAGCTATGTAGAAAATATCTGAAAACATGATAGCACCTTTCCTTAATAAAGTGCACAGAGTATGAAGAAAAGATCACGAGCTTTTGCATCAAACATCTTTCAGATGACTCTTCACATCAATAACTTTCCAGCTCAATTAGTTTTAAAAAAAAGCATTTAACCTCTTTGAGTCTTCTTTTTCTCCATCTTTTAAAGGATAATAGTAATACCTACTTCAAAGAGCTGTGGAGATCAAATTAGACAATGAATATGAAGTTCTGAGTACAGTGCATGACTCAGTGGCATTAAAAATAATAGGTATTGTTTTTATTAAATGGGTATATTGGTCTATCAGGTAAGAGAAAAATACCAAATGACAAATCGCTCAGTGAAAAAAACATATAGATACGTCCATTGTCACTCAAGAATGATGAGAAATGGGGGGCTGGGTACCAACAAAGCAACATGTTATTTACACATGCTGATTTCCCTATTCTGCAAACTGTGAAATTTGGTTGCCTTAGAGATAGGGGAGTTATTAGCCACCAGTAAAAATAAGCATACTACTGAGAATTTATAGGAAAACGCATTTAATCAAGTGCCATCTGAGCCAACCACACTGTGAACAAGAATTCTGGCAACAAAGGGGTTATTATTGCCAAGTTCCTGCAAAATGTTATTTTCCTAAGTTAGTGTTTGTTTGCTTTTTTGTTTGTTTGTTTTTTTCTTATTCCCCTGATGGAGACCTGAACAAAGAGATCCAGGTGGCAACATGGAGTGAGAAAGCCCCCCCACCACAGACCGGAAGTCTCTCAAAGTCCAAAGAAGCCTGGAAAAAGCTTTAAAAATATTTCCTCTGGATGGCGGAAGGGCATGAGTACCACAGGCAAATGTAAAGTAGGAAATAATAGTGATTAAACCTTAGGGTGAATTCTTTGAGGATGCTAATTAGGGTTTCCTCATCTTTGAGTATGCCCCCAGCGTGGGCCCTATGCAAAGTACCAGGGCTGGTAGCCTCTAAGGACTGGTAGGACTGAAATAGACTGATCACTAGCGAAGATGCTAAATACCCAAGAACAACATAAACAACAAAGTCCAGTTTACTGAGTACATGTATGTTTTAGTCACCGTGTTTAGCACTTCAAGTGTATTATAAAATTTAATCCTTGCAACAATCCTATGAGAACTTTATTTCATCTTCAATTTTTAGATGCAGAACTCCAGTATTAGAAAGGTTAAAGAGTTTGCCTGTAATCACAGAGCTAGTGAGTAACAGAGCTGGGCTCAAAACAAGGTCTGTCTGAATTCAAAGGTCGTGTTCTACTACTGCACTGAGAGACTTGGGCAAAGTTCTAAAAATTCCACTTTTACATGAATAGGTAACTAAAAAAAAAAAAAATCAATGGATAAGATTAAGCTTAACCAACAGGTGAATACCGACCAATATAAGAATATAGGTCAAGAAACTCAGAAAGTTATCAATTGTATTGGGAAATCACAGGACATTCTATGTAACAAAGAAGTTCAGTGTCATGAGGTTTAAAGTAAAAAAGTCACTGAAAGCTAAGTGTTTAATTCAGCCCCCATATTTCCACCAGAGGGGCAGATTTTATGTCTATATAGTTTTAAACCACATGCAGCCTTACACAGAGCTGTAATTTTTCAGCTAATACAAATAATATGGATGTGCAAGTTGCAATTATAAATGGAAAATTGTTTCATTCATTGTTAAATTTTCTTCTAGATGTCAGATGTAATGGGAAAGAGAGACAATGATAGAGATCTTGTTTCCATAACTCTTTAGAAGTAGAGAAAATAATGGAATATAGTTCTTGAAAGTACGTAAGTAGCAAATACAAGTACAATTTTGTCCCATAAGAGTGACCTGCCTCTACTGCAGGGTATCCACCACCATCTAGACCTCTTATATATAAAGTGAAGACCCCTATATCACCTCCAAATATCTCTACTGTGCTGCAAAGTCATATATCTGGTTAGCTTCCAGATAACTACAGTTATATGTCACAAGCAGTTCAAATTCAATATATCCAAACTTGAGTTTATTATCTTATAGTCCAAATATTTTCTTTCTTTGGTATCCTCCATTCCAGTGAATAGCCCAGGTAATCTCACAGCCGCTAGACCTAGAGACCCAAGGGTCTTCTTTGACTCCTCTCTTTCTTTCTCCCTCTGCATCCAACCAGCCACCAAGTTCTGCCAGCATCTTCTTTGTATATTTTATGATTTAGTCTCTCTCTCTCTCTCTGTCTCTCTCTCTCTCTCTCTCTCTCTCTCTCTCTCTCTCTCTCTCTCTCTCTGTCTCCATTTCCAGTGCCACTCTTAGGGCATCATTATTTCTTATCTGAAATAAACCAAGTCTCCCTGTCATTTTCCCTGTAGGCTTATTCTGACATAAGCCAGTCTCCACACTGCATCCAGAATGATCATTGTAAAATTTAATCTGGTCCTATTACCTCATTAGCAAAAAGCTTTAACTTTTTCTTCAGACATTTCTGTAAAATGCCCAAAACTTTTCACATGCCATGCAATATCCTTCATAATCTGTCACTATGTCATCTCTCCATTTTTGACCCTTATCATTCCTACCTTGTCCTTCTATAATCTAGTCTAAACAAACTCTGTATCTTATTTCAAATTGTCTTACTCTCATATGTATCATTTTTCTAAAGATTGCCCTTTTAGAAACAAACAAACAACAAAACAATTGAAATCCTTTCATACCTTTCATACTGTGCCTGCTAACCCCTTTTACTCCTATCTCTGGAAAACTCTCTTCTAGGAGACTTCTGCCTTCTCATTGCACCCTGTGCTCTGTCATGGTACTTACCATATGGTATTCTGGTCATCTTCCTAACTATAGTGTAAGCTTCTCAACAAAAAGAACATATTAAAAATAATAGGTGGGCAATAAAAGTTTGTGCAATAAATTAATTTAGAAAAAGAAGAAAAGAAGGGAAAAAGACTTTCCATATGTTGGAAAGAGTTCTTTTCAGACACATATTAGCAATTGTAAGACAAAGATGATCCAAAACATTTTCAGAATTCAGGACTTCAACAGGGAACTAAGAAGAATAAAGAGAATGCTAATTGCTAAGATTTAAATAAAATAAATATAAAACTGAAGTATTTAATTTCCTAAAGAGACAAATGGATTCATTAGTTGATAGATGATTCATTGATTGATTGATTGATTGATAAATAGATGATAGATTGTCCTGCGGGGTGTCAGGCAGGGTCTCTGCTCCCGCTCCCCACATAAGAACGCAGGATGTGGTGAGGCCAAAAAGGAACACCCACGGAGCCATAGATAGGGGAGTCATACCACTATGGTCTCACTGGAGGCTGGGTTCACACGATGTGCGACCTGCTGTCCACTTTGCTGCCAACAGACCGACTCTCCTCGACTCTCCTCGACTCTCCTCGACTCTCCTTGATTCTCCTCGACTCGACTCCCCAACATAGCCGCGGCAGTTATATTAGTGGCCAATGGCTCAATGGTTACAGCTGACAGCCAAATAGCCACTCCACATGAGGCCGAGAGCCTGGAAACTGCTCTCTGGGGCTGTGCCCCACATAGATAATAGATGAATACATAGATTGATTGACAGATAGAAAAGTAATAAGTAGAAAGAAAGATAGATAGAAGATAGACAGATGATAGATAGATAGATAGATAGATAGATAGATAGATAGATAGATAGATGATAGATAGATAGATGGATAGATAGATAGATAGATAGATAGATAGATAGATAGATAGATAGATAGATAGAGATAGATAACAGATAGGAAAGATGGGGAGATGGAGAGAGGGAAGATGGAAGGAAGGAAAGAAGGAAGGAGAAAAGGGACACAAAATGTCTTGCTGGTGAAGTTGCAGCAGTGGAGAACTGTGCAACAACAAATGTGGACAATGGGAAGGTAGAAGTCAATTGACTGACAGAGAAGTCAGTCCATCACAGAAAAGAAAGTTATGATCTGATCCCTTAGATGGTGAGGTTAATTTGAAATAAGGTATGGAGTTTGCTTTGACTAGATTATAGAAGGACAAGGTAGGAATGATAAGAGTCAAAAACAGAGAGATGACATAGTGACAGATTATGAAAAATATTGCACATCATGTGAAAACTTCTGAACTTTTTACAGAAGTGTCTGGGGAAAAGACCAGCCTCCTAGTGCAAAAGCTAAGAACAGTAAAATAAAAGTTAAGAACTAAATAAGTGAAGAGAAAACAGAAGATGGGACATAGAAGATGAGGATAAAACAGAAGATGAGGATATAGGACAACAGTAGCAAAGCAGAAATAAAAGATACATTCACACTGAACGTGGAGAAGAGAATGCATCAGTACTAAAGAAATGGAATGGAAAACATCTCTAAATTCAGGATGTGCACTTTTGGCTGTGATGGAGTAACAGGGATCAGATTCAGATTCACTCTCCTGCCTTCAACAAAAACAACAAAAAATAAAAATATGATTTTCAGACATTAGACAATAGGCAGCATGAGTCAGTGATTCCTGAGAGAAGAGAAATGAACAAGATACGCTTTAGGATTGTTCCAGCTTACTGACTGGAGAGTTTTCAGTTAAGTAACAGTGCAGGAAGACAGAACCTAAGCAAAGGCTGAGGTCTCCCTAAGTCAAGGAGACACAGTTGAGAATTCAAAGAAACCCAGGGGGCTAAATTTACAGAGTAAAGTAATACAGGAGAGCTTCACAGAAAATAGAAAGCTAAACAGAGAGAGACCTACCCAGAGGGAGAGCTCGAGAGATCTGAAGGGGTTTCCCCTCTTCTCTTCAGTGGAGTACTGGTCAGTGCATGGATGTGCAGAAACTACTTAAGGTGGGAGAGAGAAGTATTAAAAATGAGTAGGCATAAACAGACTCAGAAATAACATAGATGAAAGAATTAGTAGACAAAGACCTTAAAATATTTATTACTATATTTCATACATTCCAGCAGATAGAAAAGCATATAAGCATATTAAAGAGTCTCCTGGAAGATATTAAAAAACAGCTATAAATGTAGGAGAGGAGCACCTCAAAGCTAGAGGTATCTCTATGATATGTGAGAGCAAAGCAGCAATATATGGTTGCATTATCTAAAATTATCATACCATTTATTGTCCAAAGCAGTACACTTTTGAGAGTGACAGGGGAACAATGAATTACTTTGGAATCACAAGCATAAACTGAGACTGCCTAAGATTAATTGTGATATATAATGAGGCAAGAATTTCCTCCCAAATCTTAGCAAGATTAAACTCAGTGTAAGGAAATATGTAGTACATGACTACGTACTTAACACTATAAATTAACACTATAAATTCCTGTACTTAAAGAGATGAACTTCAGCTTTTTTGGAAAGCAAGCCATCCAAACTAATGCATGCCAGAATCGGTTTGAAATTAGTTTGTCTTCTGCAGGATTCTCCACTTTGCTCCCTGACTGACTTTGACCTCTCTCTGCTATGTTATGTCTGACTCTTCCACTGAGAGTCCCAGGCTCAGATTCTATAGTCCTTTGATCAAATTTGCTGACTCGTGTCTCTGCTCTACAACATCCTACTGTCTACTACTTAAGCTCTTTGGTAAGACAGTTGTATCTTCCCTGTGACCTTCTGAAGGTAAGGCCTTAGACCAGGAATTTCAAATGTGAAGGTGTCAGGCACCCTCTGAGGGCAGGTGTAGCTCATCTTTCAGGACTGCATGCAAGATGTACAGTTCTGGTAGCTTCTTTTTGAATAAGTATTGCCAAATTCTCTGCCAGATGGAATCCACACATACCCTACATTATTTGCCCAAGTGACCCAAAATATTAGTGTTGCCAAAGAGAAAGACAATCTCTTGCAAAGTAAGAAACAAGTCTCATGAAAGAAACCTTAAAGTTTCTATCTACTGGTGAAAAACTTCAATCCAAGAGCACAGTGTAAAAGAACACTGGAGGTGTTGGTGACTAGAGTGTCTCCCTTTATTTCAACAGGGCTCTGTTCTTGTGAATAATTAGATTACCACAGATCCTGACTTCATGTTATGACCTGATTGAAATCCAGACCTAAACCTGTCCTGGAGCATGTGGTAAACTAGATGAGCCTGGAGCTCAGTTGTCACCACCTTTTCAAATACAGTCATCTTAATTAAAAAAATTATAAGCTATACTTTTGCCAAGGATTCAAATAAAACATCCAAAGGGGGGAGGAAGATGTCTTTCTTTCTGTTGAAGGGCAAGTCCAAGGTTGGGGATGGGGTGAAAATCACTTAGAGTAGTCTCCCGAGGCCAGGGATAAAGACCGGCCATAGGGAAGCACGTCCCCAGCCAGGGGACCTTTCCCATTTTGAAGAGAGATTGCGCTGTGCTGATGACCATGTGTAAAAACAAGTCTCTTCTCTCCACTCCCGAAGCTTGTCTCTGAAAACAGGCCTGTCCCAGCATGTGGGGAAAAACATACAAAGCATGATGAGCTCAGATATGAATCTGAATGCTATGGAAAATAGCCAAAAAAGTGGCATCTTGTCAGCCACTAACAATACTTTAGATCTCTCTGTTCCTTTTAGTAAAATGGAAACTAGAACTTAACAATTTCACATAGGGAGCATATACATTCATGGGGCAATGTTCAAGTGTCGGTAATAGTTGCAGGGAAAAAGTCAAATTTGTTACTGTCAGGTGTAGTCTTGGGATGACAAGACCGATAAATATCAACCTCGAAGCTAAGAAAAAACAATACTCTAGTAATATACTGACAGTAACCTGACAATCCTCAAACATTTGGGCATTTAAATAAACAGACTTTTGTAAAATGTCTAATTAATATAAGGTTGCCAGTGAAGGCTGGAATGTTGAGAAGACAAATGGCTGGGTTTAGTTTATCTTCAGTGCTCTCAATTTTTACTTCCTCTATCTTTGTCCATTGAATGACCACATCCTGGGAACTTAGTCAAACCTAAGCAGAATCAGGAACAACCAGCAGATGAAGTTTAATAATTCTCACCCAAACCTCCCTTCACTTTGGTGCCCAGAGTTTAGTTTTTTCAAAGATTCAGATATGCTTCACCAATTAGAGTGGGCTTTACCACTGGAGATAGCAGAGATACACCAACATATTTAAATCCATGCAAATGCAATAAACCCAGAACATCTTTTCCTGAACAAGTTTCACTAGATGATTCAGGGAAACATGGAGTTAAGAAATTTCCTTTTATCTCATTGTGGTTTTGATTTGCATTTCTCTGATCATTAGTGATGTTGAGCATTTTTTCATATGTCTATTTGCCATTTGTATGTCCTCTTTGGAGAAATGTCTCTTCAAGGCCTCTGCCCATTTTTCAATTGGGTTGTTTGTTTTTTTGTTGTTGAGTTGCATGAGTTCCTTGTATATTCTGGATACTAACCCCTTATCGGAGGCACTGTTTGCAAAAATCTTCTCCCATTCAGTTGGTGGCCTCTTTATTTTGTCAATGGTTTCTTTTGCTGTGCAGAAGCTTTTAAGTTTCATATAGTCCCATTCGTTTATTTTAGCTTTTACTTCCATTGCCTTTGGAGTCAAATTCATAAAATGCTCTTTGAACCCAAGATCCATAAGTTTAGTACCTATGTTTTCTGATATGTGGTATATAAACCAAAAGCAACAAAAGAACAAGACAAACAAATGAGAAACAGAAACTCATAGACACAGACAATGGTTTGGTGGTTGCCAGAGGGTAAGGGGGGTGGGGGGTGAAGGGTGGGAGATGAGGGTAAGGGGGATTGAATATATGGTGATGGAAGGAGAACTGACTCTGGGTGATGAACACACAATGGGATTTATAGATGATGTAATACAGAATTGTACACCTGAAATCTATGTAATTTTACTAACAATTGTCACCCCAATAAATTTAATAAAATAAAATAAAAAGAAATTTCCTTTTCATTTAAAAGCAAGCCCAAAGATTTTTATATTAAAGTATTGATGACTTACAGGGTTATTCATAATTTGCAAGAAATCGAATATAAAACACAAGACTTCATGGTATTTTACTTTGTGGTGGGTCTTTTAGGGCAACTCCAGCCCTCCTGTTATACCAGCCTTACCTTTTCATTTCAGTGTAGAAGTCTGATACACGTTGCTCTCGAGGAATCGTGCAACCCTATATAGCACATGTCTTGCTCCTCCTTCTAATTCATTGCTCATTTTTTTTCATAAGTCAGAGAAATCCATGAGAACTAACATCATTAACAATAACCATCATTAACAATAACCAAATATGGATGAGAAATGCCCATTTGCACAGGTTAATTGATTTCCTACCACATGGTCTTCCAGTTATGGTATGGAGACGTCTCCGTGGCATATTAAAAGTAAAACAGTCATGATTTACCACAGGTTGCCACACTTGGTCACTGGTAGAATGTAGAGAAGGATGGTAGAGAAAAATTCAGTCTGAGAATTCTTCCACAGGGTTTCCCCCATGGCCCACTGGCAGTGGAACTGGCAGGCACAGTAGAGCAGCCACTGCCTGGGGTTGCTTCCCCAGGATGCCCATCAGATGAGACAACCTCTGGAGACTGGCCAAGAGCCAAGCAGGGACCTGGCCTGCACCAGGTACTCCCACAGCTCTTTACTGCACACTCCTGCTCCCCTGGCCCTGCAGCCCTGTCTATTTCGGACCACATTCCTGACACAGGAAGGCAGGAAGGAAGGTCTTCTCAGGCTTATGCCTCTTTTTCCATCTTATGAACCTCTTTCTGTTACTTCCTTTCTTGGATTTTTTCCCAAAAATTTGTTTCTTTGGATTTAAATTCAGAAAGAACAAATAGAATCATGCAACTATGAGAAATTAACATGTAAATCCTTCATTTAGCTAAGGGAGAGGTAGATTGAAATGTTCAGTTTCCCATCAACCATTAGCATGTGCACAAAGGTATATGTGTCTATAATTTCCCCACATACCTATTGTTTACATACAAAACAATTGTTTTTTGTTGTTTATTAAATTTATTGTGGTGACTTTGGTTAATAACATCATATAAGTTTCAAGTGTACAATTCCACAACACATCATCTGTACATTACATTGTGTACTCACCACTCAAAGTCTAGTCTCCTCCTGTTACCATATATTTGACCCCTTTTACCATATATTTTACCCTCTTCATCCTCCCCACACCCCCTTACCCTCTGGTAACTACCCTTCTTTTGTCTGTGTCCGTGAGTTTGTTTGTTTGCAAAGCAATTTTTAATCCCTACATGTTATTCTTTCTTATTTCTTTCTTCAAAGAAAGAGATGTGGTGTGTGTGTGTGTGTGTGTGTGTGTGGTGTGTACACAATGCTCTTCAGTAGGCAAGGAGCATATTCGCTGTGTAGGGTGTACATAAGGATGCACTATGTAGGTGTACACATATATTCAAAAATAACAAAATCCCTCTGTCTGGTACAGCCTCCCCTGCACATATACAAAGATGACTTTCTTACCCTCTTCAGGTCTTTGCTCAAATGTCAGTTTTTCCCAATTCCCTTCCCCCACTATTTTTCTTTCTCCATAATACTTATAACCTTCTAATGTATTACAAAATGCACCAATCTAATTTGCTGTTTATTCTTTAATTTCCCTCTTTGAAATTCATGCTCCATGCGGGCAGGGATCCTTCTTTTTCTCACTAATTTATCCACCAAGCACCTACAAAATTGTCTAGCTTGTAGTAGATGCTCAGAAAACTTATGTTGAAAAAATTAGTTGTACATGTCACTTTCCAAAACATTATTTCCTAATTATTATCTCTAACTGGGGAGGTAAATGATACCCAATTGTCTCTTCTATCATTCTGCTTTTAGGAGAAATAGAAGATATGCTGGGACACAACCAAGATGGTGCAGTAAGTAAACGCTGGGCTTACCTTCTCTCACAACCACATCAAAATTACAACTAATCTACAAAACAACCATTATTGATAATCACCTAAAATCAAGGTGAACTGAAGCCTTTCAACCAAGAACCTACAGAAGAAGCCACCTCCAGACTGGTAGGAAGAGCAGAGATGCAGAACAGGCTGGTCCCACACCCGCATGTGACCATTAAAGATCAGGAGGGATATTTCGGCTGCGGGGGGTCCCCACCATCTCTCAGAGAGTGAGAGGTCCCAGCCCCACCCCAGCCCAGAGTTCCAGTGCTGGGGGAGAGAAGTCCCCATAATTTCTGGTTATGAAAACCAGTGGAGATTGTAACTGAGTGAGACAGTGTGGCTGCACTCCCAGGTGCTCCTCTTAAAGGGACTGTGTGCAGACTTACCCACCAATGGAATCTCTCACTCTGAGCTCCAGAGCTGGGGCAACAGCTGGAGAGGTGGCAGGGACATATGAGGTGGTGGGGGCGGGAGAGGACTGAGTTGTTTATCTTGGTATGGGGGATGGAGAGGCAGCTGTCTTTTGGAAGGGGAAGCTGGTGGGGGCCATTCTTCTTTGCTGAGCCCTCCCCCTTAGGCCACTCTACTAAGACCAGAAGACATAGCAGCTGTGGGGACAGAGCCCCAGAAAGTAGTTTACAGGCTCTCGGCCTCACGTGGAAAGGTGCTGGCTCGGGTAGTGGATGGCCGTCGGCTGTGGCTGGTTGGCCGTCGGCTGTGGCCAGTTGGCCAATTGGCCACTGATGTAACTGTTGCGGCTACGGAGGAGAGCCAAGGAGAGCCGAGGAGAGCCGAGGAGAGCCGAGGAGAGTCGAGGAGAGTAAAGGAGCAGAGTCGAGGAGAGTGGAGGAGAGTCGTCGGTCGGTTGGCAGAAAAACGGACAGCAGGTCGCACGTCCAGTGAACCCAGCCTCCAGTGAGACCACAGTGGTATGACTCCCCTACCTATGGCTCCGTGGGTGTTCCTTTTTGGCCTCACCATATCCTGCGTTCTTATGTGGGGAGCGGGAGCAGAGAACCCACAGGCCGCCCCGCCTGACAGCAGCCCTACCTAATACATAGAAACAAACACAGGCAGGCAGCCAAAATGGGGAGACAAGAAAACATGTCTGAAATAAAAGAAAAGAACAAAGTTCCAGAAAAGAATCAAGCAAAATGGAGATAAGTAATCTATCAGACTCAGAGTTCCAAACACTGGTTATAAGAATGCTCAATGATCTCAGACAGAACTTTAACAGAGAGATAGGAAGCATAAAAATGGAGATGGGAACGATGAAAAAGAACCAGTCAGAAACAAAGGATACAACAATGGAAATGAAGATATTACAGGGAATCAACAGTAGATTAGACGAAGCAGAGGATCCAACAAGCGATGTAGAAGATAAGGTAGCAGAAAACACCCAACCAGAACAGCAAAAAGAAAGGAGCATTAGGGGCCTCTGGAATGATATCAAGCATACCAACATTCGCATTACAGGGGTAATGGAAGAAGAGAGAGAGCAAGAAATTAAAAACCTATTTGAAGAAATAATAACAGAAAACATCCCTAACCTGGTGAAGGAAATAGACATACAAACCCAGGAAGTGCAGAGAATCCGAAACAAGATAAACCCAAAGAAGCCAATACCAAGAAACATCATAATTAAGACATCAAAGGTTAAAGACAAAGAGAAAATCTTAAAAGCACAAGAGAAAAGCAATTAGTTACCTACAAGGGAACCCCCATAAGATTGGTAGCTGATTTCTCAACAGAAACTTTTCAGGAAAGAAGAGAGTGGCAGGGAATATTCCAAGTGATGAAAAGCAATGACATACAACCAAGATTACTCTACCCAGCAAAGCTATCATTTAGAATTGAAGGACTGATAAGGAGCTTCTCAAACAAAAAAAAAGCTGAAGGAGTTCTTCACCACCAAGTCAGTATTACAAGGAATCTTAGAGGGACTTCTTTAAAATGGGAGGGGGTTAAGGATGGGTGAAATGGGAAGGGATTAAGAAGTAGAAATTGGTTGTTACACAGTAGTCATGGAAATGTAGCCTAAGGAATATAGTCAATAATATTGTAATAACTAGGTATGGTACCAGATAAGTAGTAAATCTATCGGCATGATAGATGGGAATGGATTGGGACCAGGATGAAAAAGGCAAAGGTATTAAGAAGTACAGATTGATAGTTAATTAAATAATAATAATAATAATAATAATAATTTTTTTAAAAAAGGAAATAACCAACTTTTAAGATTTTATCCATAAATACATAGACGTCCTGGACCTATTTGGTTGTTGTGACCTTGACATTGTTTCTCAGGATCAATAATTTGCTGTCATAGTGGGAAGGTTCCACCTTTGTTTATTAGCCATATAGCAACATCATCAGCACAGCAGCCACAGGTTTCCTTTTATCCAGTACCAATGAAGTAGTTTCCCATTTGATTGAACCAAGGGCTTAGTTGAAAGTAAGATGACCAAGATTCAATCAATATAAGATAAAGTGTGTGCTTGCACAGGGGGAGACACCTGAGGAGTCAAGGGAGAAATATTTTCCCTACGTTGATGGGATGTATTTAATCCTTGCCATTGAAAATCCTAGGTCAGGAAGGAAGCAAGTCCTAAGAAAAAGACATTGGACTAGATATCAGAACCCTGGGTTCTAGTGCTGGCTCCCTCACTAACCACCTGGAACTGTTAGGAAGGTCAAAGCTATTGGGAAGAGGGCAGCCTGGAGGAGGCCTCACTTTCCTCATCTATGAAATAACAGGGTTGAAATAGGTCATCTCCAAGGTCTTTTCAGATCTAATTTAATGTTGCTCCAGGAATCTCTAAGGATTTCTAAGGACACCTGTGCTGGTGAGAAGACTGCTAACTCTTTTAACAAACGTTTGTCTAGGTGAACTCTCAGACAGATTAACCAGAACCATTACTGGTGAAGAATCTGAGGCTGAGTGCTCAGAGCAGCAGTGAAGAAAATAAATTACAACCAGTCTATATACACTGTGGAAGTCTGAAGTCTCTAGTCTAGCTTACCAGGGCCCAAAGAAGCCCAGGCACCATACTGCCAAAGAGAGTCAGGTAAGATCCTTCACTACATGATTCCTCAATTCTATCTGCAGGTAATGAGAAGTCACACAATATTGCTAAAATACAAAAAAATAAAAATAAAAAAAATAAAAAAATAACCTCAAAGGACTCTGATTGGCCAACAAAATATTGAACTTTCCTTTTTTATGAATAGGGAAAGAACAATTGATCTAGACAGAGCCTTGTGAGAAATCCATGCAGAATGAGACTTTATAAAGACCACCCAGAAGAATAGCCAAGAAAATCTGACCAAAGAAGAAAGAGAAGTTGTGCCTTGTCAGATACCAACACCTGGTATAAAGGTGCAATAATGAAGACAGCATGAAATTGGAGTAAGAATCAGTGACAAATCATAGCTAAATACTTATCTGATATTTAGTAGAGACAGTGTTTTCAAACATATTCACAAGGTAAAATATAGTAAAGCAAAGATTAATATGTAGCTAACATGAAAATTTGAAATTCTGTACACAAAAAGAAAATTAATTAAATTAAAAGATGAACAATGAATCAAGAGAGAACCTAAAACATTATGACAGGCAAGTGGTTAAAATTCTAAATAAAGCTCTTAATAAATCAATTTGGAATGACATCATCAAAATGGCGGTGGGAGGTGAGCCTCTGGAAATCTTCCCTAGAATTTACAACAAATTGAACAACTGTAACTCCACAAAGGATTCGCTGCATAGCAGACAGGCAAGATGAAGAGGCTCACTACCGAATTCACCTAAAGGTGGGCAAATTGCTAGAGCAGGGGAGGACGGAAGCAAGAAGTGTGGAGACAGGGCTGCGCTGTGCAGGACAGAGACCTAGCTCAGTGCTCTGAGCTTGCTGCATCCCAGAACTACCGCAGCTGCAGGAGAGGGAAAATCTCGGACTACTAGGGCTCTGCTTATGGCCCACATGGCTGAGGAGATAGCATATAACACAGCTGAACCCAATGCTCATGGCAGAGACCTCGGAGAAAAGACTGAGGGAAGAAAGCTGAAAATGGTCTTCTAAGGCCTCACTGCCAAGCAGAGAACTGAAGGCTTAGGCACTGAGACTAGCCGCCCCCTTCTGACCCTCCCAGAGCTCCCCCTGTCCCCACCTGCCCAGTGCTAGAAGTGGAACAGTAGCAGTGTCAGATCGAAAGAACAGAACATTTTCAGTTCTGAAAACTGTGGTCCGCAGACAAAGATTGACAGCCCAACTAATTCCAGCAAAGAGGAGAGAGCTGTGGAACCAGGACAAGATGTGGTGGCAGTCACATCAATTGCTCTGGCACCTCTCACAGCTCATGCCTCCCCTGTCCACACCTACCCGGGCAGATTCCTGAAGGAGTAAACAGAACTGCTGAAATACACGGGCTCTGAATCTGGTGTAGGAAAAGCTTTGGAACTTCAAAAGCTCTCCGCATTCCCACACGGACATGGTGTCCTATGAACAGGATGAATTGTTAACAGAGGAGAAGCTCTCCTTCCAGGGAATCCACCATTGTGTGAGAAGCTGGAATAGTGGAGAGAAAACATAACACTACAGTGTGAGAGAAAAACAAAGGCTGCAGTCGAACAGAAAATAAAACGTTCTAACAACACGTAATGGAAAACAAAAGAAAGAACTCTTCCTATCAACCTGTTGCATAACCCACTCCTGTAGATGTCTAGGAAGAGAGATAGTAAACCAGTAATTGCCATGAATAACCAAGGCAACAAGATAGCTCAGAAAGAAAGTGAAAAATCTCCAGAAAAGGCACTTAAAGATACAGAAATATGTGACTTAAATGACAGAGAATTCAAGATTGCAGCTCTGAAAAAACTCAACGAGATGCAAGAAAACACAGATAGGCAGTTTAATGAACTCAGAAACACAATCAAAGAACAGCATGAACATTTTACTAAAGAGATTGAAATTTTAAAAAAGAACCAAATAGAATTTCTGGAGATTAAGAACTCAATAGAAGAAATTAAGAATGAAATAACCAGCTTAGGTAGTACAGTTGACCAGATGGAGGGAAGAATCAGTGACATCGAAGATAGAAACCTGGAAATGACACGGATGGAAGAAGAAAGAGACTTGAGACTTAAAAGAAATGAAAGAACTCTACAAGAGCTTTCTGACTCCATCAGAAAGAGCAATATAAGAATAATGGGCATACCAGAAGGAGAAGAAAGAGAGAAGGGAACAGAGAGTATATTCAAACAAACAGTCTATGAGAATTCCCAGTCTTGTGGAAAGAACTGAATCCTCGAATCCAAGAAGCAAATAGAACACCTAGTTACCTCAATCCCAACAGGCATTCTCCAAGGCACATTGCATGGAAGCTGTCTAAAATCAATGACAAAGAAAGAATCCTCAAGGCAGCCAGGGAAAAGAAGATGGTAACCTACAAAGCAAAGCCTATTAGATTATCATCAGATTTCTTAGCAGAAACTCTACAAGCCAGGAGGGAGTGGAACCAAATATTCAAGCTATTGAAAGAGAGAAATTATGAGCCAAGAAAAATATACCCAGCAAAAACATCCTTTAGATATGAAGGAGGAATAAAGACCTTTCCAGACACACAGAAGCTGAGGGAATTTTCTAATACAAAACCTGTACTACAAGAAATACTAAAGGAGGCTATTCAACCACCATCAACAGGGACAATTTGTGGCAACCACAACTCAAAAAGGGGGAGAGTAAAGGCCTGAACCAGAATATGGGAATGGAGAAAGTAAGCAGGCTGAAGAAAATGGAATAATCTAAATACCAAAGTTTCTTTTACATAAACTTAATAGTAACCACTCAAAAAAAAACTCCAGAACTGAAATATATACAGTAATAAAAGAAGAAACAGAGGGGAAAAAATCATAGAATACCACCACACAGAAATAATAGACAACAACAAAAAGGCAAAGAAACAATAGAGACACAGCCTTAACAGAAAACTAAAGACAGAATGATAGGAAATCCTCACATATCAATAATCACCCTAAATGTAAATAGACTGAACTCACCAATAAAAAGGCGCAGAGTAGCAGATTGGATCAAAAAAGGAAACCCAACCATATGCTGTCTCAGAGAGACACATCTCAGCTACAAGGAAAGCATAGACTCAAAGTGAAAGGATGGAAAATGACATCCAAGCAAATGGCACTAGAGAAAATCAGGTGTAGCCATAATGATATCAGAGGAAACAGACTTCAAGGTGAAAAAGATAACAAGAGACAAAGTTGGACATTTCATAATGGTGAAGGGGACTGTACAACAAGAAGACATAACAGTCATCAATATTTATGCCCCCAATCAGGGAGCACCGAAATACACCAAGTAACTACTAACAGAACTAAAGGGAGAAATAGACCAAAACAGAATTATACTAGGGGACTTAAATACATCATTGACAGCTATGGATAGATCATCAAAACAGTAAATAAATAACGAAATAGCAGCCCTAAGTGACACATTAGATGAAATGGACATAATTGACATTTATAGAGCACTTAATCATAAAACAGCAGATGATATATTCTTTTTTTTCTTTTTTTAATTAAATATATTGGGGTGACAATTGTTAGTAAAATTACATAGATTTCAGGCGTACAATTCTGTATTACATCATCTATAAATCCCATTGTGTGTTCATCACCCAAAGTCAGTTCTCCTTGCATCACCATATATTTGAACCCACTTACCTTCATCTCCCACCCCCCACCCCCCTTACCCTCTGGCAACCACTAAACTATTGTCTGTGTCTATGAGTTTCTGTTTCTCATTTGTTTGTCTTGTTCTTTTGTTGTTTTTGGTTTATATACCACAAATCAGTGAAATCACATGATTCTCTGCTTTTTCTGTCTGACTTATTTCGCTCAGCATTACTCTCTCAAGATCCATCCATGTTGTCACAAATGTTCCTATATCATCTTTTCTTACCGCCGAATAGTATTCCATTGTGTATATATACCACAACTTCTTTATCCATTCATCTATCGAAGGACATTTTCATTGTTTCCATGTCTTGGCCACTGTGAACAAAGCTGCAGTGAACATTGGAGCACACGTGCCTTTATGGATAAATGTTTTCAGATTTTTTGGGTAGATACCCAGGAGAGGGATTGCTGGGTCATATGGTAATTCTATTTGTTATTTTTTATTATTATTTTTTTTTTTATATAGATGAATGGATAAAGAAGTTGTGATATATACACAATGGAATACTATTCGGCGGTAAGAAAAGATGATATAGGAACATTTGTGACAACATGGATGGATCTATTTGTTATTTTTTGAGGAACGTCCACACTGCCTTCCATAATCGCTGCACCAGTCTACATTCCCACCAACAGTGTATGGGGGTTCCTTTTTCTCCACAGCCTCTCCAACACTTGTTACTATTTGTCTTGTTGATGATAGCCATTCTGACTGGGGTGAGGTGATATCTCATTGTTGTTTTTTTTGTTTGTTTTGTTTTTTTATTATTTATTTATTTATTTTTTTTTTTTTAGGTACCAGTCTTTTTTTTTTTTTTTTTTTTTTTTTTTAGTTTCAGGTGCACAAGACAAAGCAAAACTTAGACGTTTATCATTTATATCCCTCACACTGTGTGAACCTCCCTCCCCCCATCCACTATCCCTCTGTACGTTCCCCAAATTAATTTTCAAACCCCCATGACCATCTTGTGGTTACCGACTATTTTTCAAAACCTCTCACCTTCCGCTTATCCCCACCCCCCCGCCCCTCTAGCAACCCTCTGTTTTTCCTCCATGTTTCCAAAACTGTCGCTGATTAGTTCATTCACTTATTCTTTTTCTTAGATTCCGCATATAAGTGAGATAATAAGGTATTTGTCTTTCTCTTTCTGACTTATTTCACTTAACATAATGTTCTCTAGGTCCATCCATGTTGTTGAAAATGCTAAGATTTCTTTCTTCTTTATGGCTGCATAATACTCCATTGTATAAATGTACCACAGTTTCTTAATCCACTCATCTACTGATGGGCATTTCGGTTGTTTCCAGGTCTTGGCTATTGTGTGTAGTGCTGCAATAAACATAGGAGTGCATAAAGATTTTTGAATTGTAGTTTTGGATTTCTCCGGATAGATACCAAGGAGTGGGATTGCTGGATCATAAGGTAGTTCCATTTACAGGTTTTTGAGATACCTCCAAACTGTTTTCCATAGTGGCTGCACCAATCTGCATTCCCACCAACAGTGAACCAGCGTTCCCTTTTCTCCACATCCACGCCAGCACTTGTTGTTTGGTGATTTATTGATGATAGCCATCCTGACTGGGGTGAGGTGGTATCTCATTGTGGTTTTTATTTGCATTTCTCTGATGATTAGTGTTGTTGAGCATTTTTTCATATGTCTACTTGCCATTTGTATGTCCTCTTTGGAAAAATGTCTCTTCATGTCCTCTGCCCATTTTTCAATTGGGTTGTTTGTTTTTTTGTTGTTGAGTTGCATGAGTTCCTTGTATATTCTGGATACTAGCCCCTTATCAGAGGCACTGTTTACAAAAATCTTCTCCCATTCAGTTGGTGGCCTCTTTATTTTGTCAATGGTTTCTTTTGCTGTGCAGAAGCTTTTAAGTTTCATATAGTCCCATTCGTTTATTTTAGCTTTTACTTCCATTGCCTTTGGAGACAAATTCATAAAATGCTCTTTGAACACAAGGTCCATAAGTTTAGTACCTATGTTTTCTTCTATGCAGTTTATTGTGTCAGGTCTTTGATCCATTTTGAATTAACTTTGGTACATGGTGACAAATAGCAGTCCAGTTTCATTCTTTTGCACGTGGCTATCCAATTCTCCCAGCACCATTTATTGAAGAGGCTGGCTTTGCTCCATTGTATGTTTTTAGCTTCTTTGTCAAAAATTATCTGTCCATATTTATGTGGTTTTATTTCTGGGTTCTAAATTCTATTCCATTGGTCTACGTGTCTGTTTTTCTGCCAATACCATGCTGTTTTAATTATTGTAGCCCTGTAGTGCAAGCCAAAGTCAGGAAGTATGATACCTCCATTATAGTTCTTTTTTCTTAAGATTGCTTTGGCTATTCGGGGTCTTTTGTGGTTCCAAACAAATCTGATGATTTTTTGTTCTATTTCTTTAAAATATGCCATTGGGATTTTGATGGGGATTGCATTGAATCTGTATATTGCTTTGGGTAATATGGCCATTTTAACTATGTTGATTCTTCCAATCCATGAGCACGGAATGTCTTTCCATTTCTTTGTGTCTTCTTCAATTTCTTTCAAAAATGTCTTATAGTTTTCAGCATATAGGTCTTTCATGTCCTTGGTTAAGATTATTCCTAGGTATTTTATTCTTTTTGCTGCAATTGCAAAAGGAATTGTTTTTTGTATTTCTTTTTCTGAGATTTCATTGTTAGTATATAGGAAGGCAATGGACTTTTGTACGTTGATTTTGTAGCCAGCAAATTTACTGTATTCATTGATTGTTTCAATAGCTTTTTGGTGGAGTCTTTAGGGTTTTCTATATATAGCATCCTGTCATCTGCA
This sequence comes from Rhinolophus sinicus, assembly GCF_036562045.2. Classification (NCBI taxonomy): domain Eukaryota; kingdom Metazoa; phylum Chordata; class Mammalia; order Chiroptera; family Rhinolophidae; genus Rhinolophus; species Rhinolophus sinicus. Next base: position 77,508,300 of record NC_133756.1, on the reverse strand, counting down.
AAGACTGATAATTTAACTACTTCATTCCCAATTTGGATGCCTTTTATTTCTTTCTCTTGCCTGATTGCTCTGGCAAGGACTTCCAACACTATGTTGAAAAGCAGAGGTGATAGGGGACATCCCTGTCGTGTTCCTGAATGTAGAGCAAAGGGCTTCAGTTTTTCTCCATTGATTATGAGATTAGCAGAGGGCTTGTCATATATGGCCTTTATTATGTTAAGGTAGTTTCCTTCTATACCTATTTTATTAAGTGTTTTAATCATAAATGGATGTTGTATCTTGTCAAATGCTTTTTCTGCATCAATTGATATAATCATATGATTTTCGTCCTTTATTTTGTTTATGTGATGTATCACATTGATGGATTTGCGGATGTTGAACCATCCTTGTGCCCCGGGGATGAACCCCACTTGGTCGTGATGAATAATCTTTTAATGCATTGTTGTATTCGATTTGCTAGAATTTTATTTAGGATTTTTGCATCGGTATTCATTAGAGATATTGGTCTGTAGTTTACTTTTTTTGTGCTGTCCTTACCAGGTTTTGGTATCAGGGTAATGTTGGCCTCATAAAATGAGTTAGGGAGTACTGTCTCTTCTTCATTTTTTTAGAAGAGTTTGTGCAGGATTGGTATTAGATCCTCTTTGAATGTTTGGTAGAATTCATTAGTGAAGCCATCTGGTCCCGGACTTTTGCTTTTGGGAAGGTTTTGGATGACTGATTCAATTTCGTTACTGGTGATCGGTCTGTTTAGATTTTCCAGTTCTTCATGGTTCAGCCTGGGAAGGCTATATGTTTCTAAGAACTTGTCCATTTCTTCTAGGTTGTTGAATTTGGTGGCATATAGTCCTTCATAGTATTCTTGGATGATCCTTTGTATTTCTGTGGTCTCCGCGATAACTTCCCCTTTTTCATTTCTGATTTTGTTAATTAGTGTCTTCTCTTTTTATCTTAGTAAGTCTAGCCAAGGGTTTGTCAATTTTGTTAATCTTTTCAAAGAACCAGCTCTTTGTCACATTAATTTTTTCTATTGTCTTTTTGTTTTCTATTTCATTTAGTTCTGCTCTAATTTTTGTTATTTCCTTTCTTCTGCTGACCTTGGGTTTTACTTGTTCTTCTTTTTCTAGTTCTTTAAGGTGTAACATGAGGTTATTTATTTGGGAGTTTTCTTGTTTCTTGAGATAGGCCTGTAATGAGATAAATTTCCTCTTAAAACTGCTTTCGCTGCATCCCAAAAATTTTGGTAGGATGTATTTTCATTGTCATTTGTTTCTATGTATCTTTTGATCTCTCCTCTAATTTCTTCTTTGACCCAGTCGTTCTTTAAAAGTATGTTGTTTAATCTCCATGTATTTGTGTTTTTCCTGCTTTCTTTTGCAGTTGATATCCAATTTCAAAGCCTTGTGATCAGAGAATATGCATGGTATGATTTCAATCTTCTTAAATTTGTTGAGACTGATTTTATGTCCCAATATATGGTCTATCCTTGAGAATGTTCCATGTACACTAGAAAAGAATGTATAGTCTGATGTTTTAGGATGAAGTGCTCTATAAATGTCAATTATGTCCATTTCATCTAATGTGTCATTTAGGGCTACTATTTCGTTATTTATTTTCTGTTTGGATGATCTATCCATAGCTGTCAATGATGTATTTAAGTCCCCTAGTATAATTGTGTTTTGGTCAATTTCTCCCTTTAGTTCTGTTAGTAGTTGCTTGGTGTATTTCGGTTCTCCCTGATTGGGGGCATAAATATTGATGACTGTTATGTCTTCTTGTTGTACAGTCCCCTTCACCATTATGAAATGTCCATCTTTGTCTCTTGTTATCTTTTTCACCTTGAAGTCTGTTTCCTCTGATATCATTATGGCTACACCTGGTTTTCTCTGGGTACCAGTGGCTTGGAGTGTCAATTTCCACCCTTTCACTTTGAGTCTATGCTTGTCCTTGTAGCTGGGATGTGTCTCTTCGAGACAGCATATGGTTGAGTTTAGTTTTTTGATCCAATCTGCTACTCTGTGCCTTTTTATTGGTGAGTTCAGTCCATTTACATTTAGGGTTATTTTTGATATGTGAGGATTTCCTGTCATTCTATCTGTCATCCCCGGGGCACAAAGATGGTTCAACATCCGCAAATCCATCAATGTGATACATCACATAAACGAAATAAAGGACAAAAACCATATGATTCTATCAATTGATGCAGAAAAAGCATTTGACATGCTACAACATCCATTTATGATTAAAACATTTAATAAAATAAGTATAGAAGGAAAATACCTTAACATAATAAAGGCCATATATGACAAAACCTCAGCTAATCTCATAATTAATGGTGAAAAACTGAAGCCTTTTGCTCTATGTTCCGTAACATGAGAGAGCTGTCCCCTATCACCTCTGCTTTTCAACATAGTAGTGGAAGTCCTCGCCAGAGCAATCTGGCAAGAGAAAGAAATAACAGGCATCCAAATTGGGAATGAAGAAGTTAAGTTGTCACTCTTTGTGGATGACATTGTGCTATATATAAGAAACCCTAAAGACTCCACCAAAAAGTAATTAGAAACAATCAATGAATACAGTAAAGTTGCTGGCTACATAATCAACGTACATAATGGCTGCACCAGTCTGCATTCCCACCAACCGTGTATGAGGGTTCCTTTTTCTCCACAGCCTCTCCAACATTTGTTACTATTTGTCTTGTTGATGATAGCCATTCTGACTGGGGTGAGGTGATATCTCATTGTGGTTTTGATTTGCATTTCTCTGATGATTAGTGATGTTGAGCATTTTTTCATATGTCTATTTGCCATGACCCAGCAATCCGTCTCCTGGGTATCTACCCAAAAATACTGAAAACATTTATACATAAAGACACGTGTGCTCCAATGTTCATTGCAGCTTTGTTTACGGTGGCCAAGACATGGAAACAACCAAAATGTCCTTCGATAGATGAATGGATAAAGAAGTTGTGGTATATATACACAATGGAATACTATTCGGCAGTAAGAAAAGATGATATAGGAACATTTGTGACAACATGGATGGATCTTGAGAGAGTAATGCTGAGCGAAATAAGTCAGACAGAAAAAGCAGAGAACCATGTGATTTCACTGATATGTGGTATATAAACCAAAAACAACAAAAGAACAAGACAAACAAGTGAGAAACAGAAACTCATAGAAACAGACAATAGTTTAGTGGTTGCCAGAGGGTAAGGGGGGCGGGGGGTGGGGGTGGGAGATGAGGGTAAGGGGGATCGAATATATGGTGATGGAAGGAGAACTGACTCTGGGTGATGAACACACAATGGGATTTATAGATGATGTAATACAGAATTGTATACCTGAAATCTATGTAATTTTACTAACAATTGTCACCCCAATAAATTTAATAAAATAAAAATAAAAAATCAACGTACAAAAGTGCATTGCATTCCTATATACTAACAATAAAATCTCAGAAAAATAAATTTAAAAAGCAATTACTTTTGCAATTGCAGCAAAAAGAACAAAATACCTAGGAATAAATTTAACCAAAGATATGAAAGACCTTTATGCTGAAACCTACAAGACGTCTTAAAAGACATTGAGGAAGACTCAAAGAAATGGAAAAATACTCTGTGCTCATGGATTGGAAGAATTAACATAGTTGAAATGGCCCTATACCCAAAGCAATACACAGATTTAATGCAATCCCCATGAAAATCCCAATGGCATTTTTTAAAGAAATAGAACAAAAAATCATCAGATTTGTTTGGAACCACAAAAGACCCCGAATAGCCAAAGCAATCTTAAGAAAAAAGAACCATGCTGGAAGTATCAGACTCTCTGACTTTAGCTTATACTACATGAAACAATAGTCAAAACAGCATGGTATTTTCAAACAAAACAGACATGTAGACCAATGGGATAGATTTCAGAACCCAGAAACAAAACCACATAAATATGGACAGATAATTTTTGACAAAGAAGTGAAAAACATACAATGGAGAAAAGACAGCCTCTTCAATAAGTGGTCCTGGGAGAATTGGATAGCCACATGTAAAAGAATGAAACTGGACTGCTATCTGTCACCATATACCAAAATTAATTCAAAATGGATCAAAGACTTAAGCATAGGACCTGACACAATAAAATGCATAAAAGAAAACATAGGTACTAAACTTATGGACCTTGGGTTCAAAGAGCTTTTTATGAATTTGACTCCAAAGGCAATGGAAGTAAAAGCTAAAATAAATGAATGGGACTATATCAAACTAAAAAGCTTGTGCACAACAAAGGAAACCATTGACAAAATAAAGAGGCAACCAAATGAATGGGAGATTTTTACAAACAACGTCTCTGATAAGGGTCTAATAACCAAAATATTAAAGGACTCATACAACTCAACAACAACAAAAAAAGAATGATCCTATTAAAGCATCGGCAGAGAAAAATACATTTCTCCAAAGAGGACATACAAATGACCAATAGACATATGAAAAAATGCTCAACATCACTAATCATCAGAGAAATGCAAATCAAAACCACAATGAGATATCACCTCATCCCAGTCAGAATGGCTATCATCAACAAGACAAGTAGTAACAAGTGTTGGAGAGGCTGTGGAGAAAAAGGAACCCTCATACACGGTTGGTGGGAATGCAGACTGGTGCAGCCGTTATGGAAGGCAGTGTGGAGGTTCCTCAAAAAATTACGAATAGAATTACCATATGACCCAGCAATTCCTCTCCTGGGTATCTACCCAAAAAATCTGAAAACATTTATAGATAAAGACACATGTGCTCCAATGTTCATTGCAGCTTTGTTTACGGTGGCCAAGACATGGAAACAACCACAATGTCCTTCGATAGATGAATGGATAAAGAAGTTGTGGTATATATACACAATGGAATACTATTCAGCCATAAGAAAAGCTGATATAGGAACATTTGTGACAACATGGATGGATCTTGAGAGTGTAATGCTGAGCGAAATAAGTCAGACAGAAAAAGCAGAGAATCATGTGATTTCACTGATATGTGGTATATAAACCAAAAACAACAAAAGAACAAGACAAACAAATGAGAAACAAACTCATAGACACAGACAATAGTTTAGTGGTTACCAGAGGTAAGGGGGGTGGGGGGTGGGAGATGAGGGTAAGGGGGATCAAATATATGGTGATGCAAGGAAAACTGACTCTGGGTGGTGAACACACAATGGGATTTATAGATGATGTAATACAGAATTGTACACTTAAATCTATGTAATTTTACTAACAATTGTCACCCCAATAAATTAAAAAGAAAATTTTTTAAAAAGACACTTTAAACTAAATGGACATAATAAACATTTACAGAGTCCTTCATCCCAGACCACAAGATTATACATTCTTCTCTAGTGCACATGGAACATTGTCATTTTGTATCTCTATGTTGAGATGCAAAACTAGCCTGGACAAATTTAAGAGGATTGAAATCATACCAAGCATATTCTCTGACCACAATGCTTTGAAACTAGAAATCAATTGCAAAAAGAAAGGGCAAAACACTGCAAATATGTGGAGATAAACAACATGCTACTATAGAACAACTGAGTAAAAGAAGAAATAAAAGGAGAGATCAAAAGATAAATATAGAAAATGACAATATGACATATCAAAACTTTTGAAATATATTAATAGCAAAAGTGGTAATAAGAGGAAAGTTTACATCATTACAGGCATATCTCAAGAAACAAGAAGAATCCCAAATAAACAACCTATGATTACAAAAGAAAAAACTAGAAAAAGAAGAACAAATGTAGCCTAAAGTCAGTACAATGAAGAAAATAATAAAAATTAAAGCAGAATTAAATTAAATAGAGGCCAAAAAGACAGTAGAAAAAATTAATGCTACCAAGAGCTGGTTCTTTGAAAAGATTAATAAAATTGACAAACCCCGGCTAGACTCACTATGGAAAAAAGATAAAAGACTCAAATAAACAAAATCAGAAATGAAAGAGAAATTATGATGGGCCCCACAGAAAAACAAAGGACTACATAAAAATACTATAAAAAACTATATGCCATGAAATTGAAACCTAGAAAAGCTGGACAAATTCTTAGATATACATAACTATCCTAGACTGAATCACAAGAAGAGGAAAATCTAAAGACAGATCAACAGTGAGGAAATTGAAACAATCATCAAAAAACCTCCCAAAAAGCAAAAGTCCAGAATCAGATGGCTTCACTAGTGAATTCTACCAAACATTCAAAGAAGATTTAATGTCTATCATTCTTAAACTCTTCCAGAAAATTGAAGAAGAGGCAATATTTGCTAATTCATTTTACAAGGTCAATATTACCCAGATACAAAACTTGGCAATGTTCACACACACACAAAGCAAAACTACAGACCAATATCTCTGATGAATACAGATTCAAAAGTTATAAGCAAAATGCAAGCAAATCAAGTACAATACATTACCAGATCATACAATGCAATCAAGTGAGTTCATTCCATGGACCCAAGGATTGTTCAACATATGCAAATTGATCAATGTAATATGTCACCTTAACAAAATAAAGAATAAAATCAGATGATCATATCAATAGATGTAGAAAAAGCATTTGACAAGATAAACATTTAATAAAATGGGTAGAGAAAGAAAGTAACTCAACATAATAAAGTAGGCTATATATGACAAACTCTCAACTTATATCAAACTCAGTAGTGAAAAACTAAAAGCTTTTCCTCTAAGATCAGGAAAAAGACAAGAATGACCACTCTCACCATTCTTATTCAACATAGTACTGGAAGTCCTCGCCAGAGGCAAAAGAAAGAAAAAAGAAAAAGAAATAAAAGGCACCCAAATTGGGAATGAAGAAGTTAAATTGTCGCTCTACAGATAACATGATTCTTTATATAGAAAACCCTAAAGACTCCATCAAAATAACTATTAGAAACAATAAACAAATACAGTAAAACTGCATGATATAAAATCAATGTACAAAAATCCATTGCATCCTATATACTAACAGTGAAATTTCAGGGAAAAAAATTCCTCTGAAATTGCAATAAAAACAGTATAATCACCTAGGAATAAACTTAACAAAGGATGTGAAGGACCTATACATTGAAAACTACAATACAGTATTAAAAGAAATTGAAGAAGACACAAACAAATGGAAAGATATTCCACATTAATAGATTGGAAGAATCAACATAGTTAAAATGGTCATATTACACATAAAATATATACAGAGGTGCCAAAAAATGTATACACATTTTTAAAAAGGAAAAAAACTGTATTGAAATTGTAATAATATAAACCGATAACAAAAATGAATACAAGTCGTGTGTATACACTTTTTGGCAGCCCCAGCATATATATATAATATATGTGTGTGTGTATGTATATTTAATGTAATCCCCATCAAAATTCCAATGGCATTTTTCAAATAAATAGAACAAAAAATCATCAGATTTGTATGGATACACAAAAGACCCTGAATACCCAAAGCAATCCTGAGAAAAAAGAACAAAGCTGAAGACATCACACTCGCTGATGACATATTATACTACAAAGTGACAATAATCAAAACAGCATGATATTAGCAGAAAATCAGACAGATCAATAGAACATAATTGAGGGGGCAACCAGATGGTTCGATTGGTTAGAGCATGGGCTCTTAACAGCAGGGTTGCCAGTTCAATTCCCGCCACCTGCAACTTAAGATTGAAAATGGTGACTGGACTTGGAGCTGAGCTGTGCCCTCCACAACTAGATTGAAGGACAATGACTTGACTTGGAGCTGATCGGCCCTGGAGAAACACACTGTTCCCCAATATTCCCTAATAAAATTTTTTTAAAAAAGAACATAATTGAGATCCCAGAAATAAATCCACACATACACAGGAAAATAATTTTCTACAAAAGAGCCAAAAATATAAAACAGAGACAAGAAAGCCTCTTCAATACATGGTGCTGGGAAATTGGAAAGCCATGTGCAAAAAACGAAACTAGACTACTGTTTGTCACCATGCACAAAAATTATTAGGTTGGTGCAAAAGTAATTGCAGTTTTTGCAATTATTTTTAATCTGTTAAACTGTAATTATTTTTGAACCAACCTAATAACTCAAAATGGATCAGACCTAAGTATGAGACCTGAAACCATAAAATATGTAGCAAAAAATACAAATACCAAACTTAGGGACCTTGGTCTTACAGAAGATTGTATGAATTTGACATAAAAGTAAGGAAAGTAAAAGCAAAAATAAATGAATGAGACTATATCGAATTAAAAAGCTTCTGCACAGCAAAATAAACCACAGAACAAAAAGGCAAGCAACTGAATAGAAGACATTTGCAAATAACATCTCCAATAAGGGGTTAATATCCAAAATATATGAAGAACGCATACAACACAGCAACAACAACAACAAAAACAAACAATCCAATTTAAAAGTGGGTAGAGCAAGAAACGGGAAGCTTATAACCCATCAAAGGACTCTCTGCTCATCACGCAGAACAGCGAAGAGACTCGCGCAGGGATTTCTTGCAGGTGGGGAAAAATTGGGCGAGCAGGGGAAGAAGGAAGGGAGCGGAGCGGAGACACGCCGCACCCCACACCTGTGGCGGTAGAAATTGGAAATCTGCTCCGCACCTGTGCCTGTGAAATTCCAGCCCACACCCACGGCTACAGATGGATATCCCAGGACGGAGGAGAGCCCGGAAGCCACGAGGTGGGCGCCCTCAGCATATCCAGCATTAACTTCAGCTAATAACCTCAGTTGGTCCTTGGGCCGGACAAGGAACACAGACTCCGTGCCTGGGCACCTTCCCCCGCTCTTCTGACCCTACCCCCGCCTTTCTAGAGACTTGATCTAGCCCCTGCACTAAGGAGCAGCGGCAGATTACAGAGGCGCCTTGGAGCCCCGGCTCCGGGAAGACAGGCGGGCCCAGGGAGGAGGCTAGGAGCTGGGAATCTTCCGCCCCCAGCCACCACCTTTTCTGGCCTGCGGGAAGAGTGTTAAGACAGCGGGGCTGGGAAAGAGAAGACCCCTCCTTCCATCCCCAGCCCCCACCCTTTCTAGCCAGCCTAGAGCGGGGCAAACACATCCCCAGCTGCAGAGACGCAGGGGTTCCCAGGACAAAAGAGAGAACACAAAAGCCAAGTGCCGGACTCTACTTTGCGTCCCACAGCAGACCTCTCCCTCCCGCAGAGGGAGGATATCTAGCATTTGAGACTATTAAACTCCATACCTGGGCCCCTCCCCCCGCTCTTCCAATCCTACCCCCACCCTTCCAGAGACTTAAACTGGCTCCTGATCTGAAGAGCAGTGTCAGATTACAGAGGAGCCTTGGGGTTTGGGCTAAGGGAAGACTGGCCGCTGGCTTTGGTCCAGGGAAGAGGCTGAGAAGAGTGTGGTTTGCCCTGGACTAGGAGACAGAAGACTCATCCACCTCCAGATACCACCGTTTCTGGCCTGTGGGTGGGGTGTGACACAGCTGGGCTGGGAAAGAGAAGACCCCTCTTTCCATCCCCAGCCCCCACCCTTTCTGGCCTGCCTAGGGCGTGGCAATTACATCGGCGGAGGCACTCCCAGGGATCAGCAGTAAGTGGTATATACAGCACTCAGCTTTCAGCAGCTGAGGAATTCCCTGCCCCACACACACACACAGGGAAGAGGTGCCCTAAGACTCAGGAGAGCTGGACACAGGGCTGGTGGTGCTATTCTAGGTGTGCATATGTGGCAAGGGCAGAAACTGCACTGACTTTGTAAAACCTACTGTCCAGACCCCTCAGCCCCACGCATCTAAAGCTGCAGCCTCAGAGTCACTCTGGGCATCAGGTGACCGGCTCTACCTGCACAATACGCAGGGGATTACTTGGTGGGCTTAAGCCACAACTGGCGCTGTCTTTTTTTTTCTTTTTTTCTTTTTTTCTGTTTTGATTTGTCTTTATATTTTTGACATCTTTGCCTGTGTCGAGTGGGGATTCTGTGCTACAGCAGAGAACAACTTGGAGATTACTTGGTGGGCTTAAGCCACAACTGGCGCTGTGTTTTTTGTTTGTTTGTTTGTTTTTTGTTTGTTTGTTTTTTGTTTGTTTGTTTGTTTGTTTTTGTTCTGTGTTGATTTGTCTTTATATTTTTGACATCTTTGCCTGTGTCGAGTGGGGATTCTGTGCTACAGCAGAGAACAACTTGGAGATTACTTGGTGGGCTTAAGCCACAACTGGCGCTGTGTTTTTTGTTTGTTTGTTTGTTTTTTGTTTGTTTGTTTGTTTGTTTTTTGTTTGTTTGTTTTTTGTTCTGTGCTGATTTGTCTTTATATTTTTGACATCTTTGCCTGTGTCGAGTGGGGACTCTATGCTATAGCAGAGAACAACCTGGAGATCACTTGGTGGGCTTAAGCCACAACTTTTGGTTTTGTTCTGTTTTGATTTGTCTTTATATTTTGACATCTTTGCCTGTGTCACTAGTCAGCCTAGGAGTTAACTCCACCTACTCACAAAAGCAATTAAGGATCTTCTTTAACAGGACAATATACACAACACAAGAGTCACTTTTAGAGCAGAGGAGAATAGTGCAAGTCAAATATAAAGGACATTTATTATATACTAATCCAGCAAGAACTAAGAACTCCAGGGCACCTATCTAATACATCGAAGCAAACACAGAGAGTCAGCCAGAATGAGGAAACAAAGAAACATATCCCAAATAAAAGAACAGAAGAAACCTTCAGAAATGGAACTAAATGAAGCAGAGGTAACCAAACTGTCAGAGACAGAGTTCAGAATTCTGATGATAAGAATGTTTAAGGAACTTAGAGAGGACATCAAGAAGGATGTAGAAATCATAACGAACAACCAGTTAGAACTAAAGAACACAGTTACCGAAATAAAGAACTCACTTGAAGGAATTAACAGCAGGTTAGATGAAGCAGAGGATCGAATCAGCGACTTAGAAGACAAGTTAGCAGAGATCACCCAAACAGAACAACAGAAAGAAAAAAGAATAAAAAACAATGAAGATGGTTTAAGAGACCTAGGCATCAACATCAAGCGCAACAACATGCGCATCATAGGAATACCAGAAGGTGAAGAGAAGAAACAAGGGATTGAGAACATATTTGAAGTAATAATGTCTGAAAATTTCCCTAACCTGATGAAGGAAACCAACATACAAGTCCAGGAAGTGCAGAGAGTTCCAACCAGGATAAACCCAAACAGGTCCACTCCAAGACACATTATAGCTAAAATGGCAAAGATTAAAGACAAAGAGAGAATCCTAAAAGCAGCAAGAGAAAGACAGAGGGTTACATACAAGGGAACTCCCATAAGACTATCAAATGACTTTTCTGCAGAAACATTGAAGGCCAGGAGGGAGTGGCAGGAGATTCTCAAAGTGATGGAAAACAAAGGCCTACAACCTAGGTTGCTTTATCCAGCAAGGCTATCATTTAAAATCGACGGGGAGATAAAGAGCTTCCCAGAAAAGAATAAGCTAAAGGAATTCATTACCACCAAGCCAGCATTGCAAGAAATACTAAAAGGACTTCTGTAAATAGAAGAAAGACGAAAACAATTTATCCACAAATTTAAAAATGGCAATAACTATGTACTTATCAATAATCACTTTAAATGTAAATGGTTTAAATGCTCCAATCAAGAGACATAGGGTGGCTGAATGGATAAGAAAGCAAGACCCTTGTATATGCTGTATACAAGAGACTCACCTCAGATCAAAAGACACACACAGGCTAAAAGTGAAGGGTTGGAGTAAGATATTCCATGCAAATGGAAATGAGAAAAAAGCTGGAGTTGCAATACTTATCTCTGACAAAATAGACTTTAAAATGAAGAAAATATTAAAAGACAAAGATGGACACTATATAATAATAAAGGGATCAATTCGACAAGAGGATATAACCCTAGTAAACATCTATGCACCCAACATAGGAGCACCTAAATATATAAAACAAATATTGACTGACATAAAGATGGAGATCAACAGTAACACTATCATAGTAGGGGACTTCAACACACCTCTGACAACAAGGGACAGGTCTTCCAGACAGAAAATCAATACGGAAACAACAGCCTTAAATGACACATTGGACCACTTGGATTTAACCGATATTTTCAGACCATTCCACCCCAATGCTGCAGAATACACGTTCTTCTCAAGCGCACATGGAACATTCTCCAAGATAGACCATATGTTAGGCCACAAAGCAAGTCTGGATAAATTTAAGAAAATTGAAATCATACCAATTGTCTTCTCTGACCACAGTGCTATGAAATTAGAAATGAACTACAGGAAAAAGACTGGAAGACACACAAATTCATGGAGGCTGAATAATATGTTACTAAATAATGAATGGGTCAAACAGGAGATCAAGGAAGAAATCGAAAGATATCTCGAGACAAACGAAAATGAAAATACAACGACCCAAAATCTATGGGATGCAGCGAAAGCAGTCCTAAGAGGGAAGTTCATAGCACTGCAGGCCTACCTAAAGAAACAAGAAACATCACTAATCAACAGTTTATCTTCACACTTAAGGGATCTGGAAAAAGAACAACAAAATAAGCCCAAAGGCGTACAAGGAAGGAGATAATAAAGATCAGAGCGGAAATAAATGAAATAGAAACCAGAAAAACAATACAAAAGATCAATGAATCCAAGAGTTGGTTCTTAGAGAAGATAAACAAAATTGACAAACCTTTAGCCAGACTCATTAAAAAAAAGAGAGAGAGGACCCAAATTAATAAAATCAGTAATGAAAGAGGAGAAGTGACAACAGACACCGCAGAGATACTAAAAATCCTAAGAAATTTCTATGAGCAACTGTATGCCAACAAATTTGACAACCTGGAAGAAATGGACAATTTCCTAGATGCATACAACCTTCCAAGGCTAACTCAAGAAGAGACAGAAAACCTGAATAGACTGATTACCACCAAGGAAATTGAATCAGTAATCAACAATCTCCCAACAAACAAAAGCCCTGGACCAGATGGCTTTACAGGTGAATTTTACAGAGCGTTCCAAAAAGAATTGTCACCTATTCTCCTCAAACTCTTCCAAAAAATCCAGAGAGAGGGAAGACTCCCAAACACTTTTTACGAAGCCACTATCACCCTGATCCCAAAATCAGACAAAGACACCACAAAAAAAGAAAACTACAGGCCGATATCGCTAATGAACATAGATGCAAAAATCCTCAACAAAATACTAGCAAACAGAATTCAGCAATATATTAAAAGATTATACACCATGATCAAGTGGGATTCATCCCTGGCATGCAAGGGTGGTTCAACATCCGCAAATCAATTAATGTGATACACCACATTAACAAAATGAAAAATAAAAATCATATGATCATATCAATTGACGCAGAAAAGCATTTGATAAAATTCAGCAGCCATTCATGATAAAAACCCTTAAGAAAGTGGGAATAGAGGATCATATCTCAACATAATAAAGGCCATATATGATAGACCCACAGCTAACATCATACTCAATGGGGAAAAACTAAAACCATTCCCTTAAAATCAGGAACAAGGCAAGGCTGCCCACTTTCTCCACTTCTATTCAACATAGTGCTGGAAGTTCTAGCCACAGCAATCAGACAAGAAAAAGAAATAAAAGGCATCCAAATCGGTAAGGAGGAAGTAAAACTGTCATTATATGCAGATGATATGATACTATATTTAGAGAACCCTAAAGACTCCACCAAGAAACTATTAGAGCTGATAGATGAATTTAGTAAAGTAGCAGGATACAAAATTAATATTCAGAAATCAGTTGCATTTGTATATACCAATAATAAAACATCAGAAGGAGAAATCAAAAAAGCAATTCCATTTACAATTGCTCCAAAGACTATAAAATACCTGGGAATAAATTTAACCAAAGAAGTAAAAGATCTGTACTCAGAAAATTATAAGACACTGAAGAAAGAAATGAAAGAAGATACAAATAGATGGAAACACATACCATGTTCATGGATAGGAAGAATTAATATAGTTAAAATGTCCATACTGCCTAAGGCAATATATATATTCAACGCAATTCCTATCAAACTACCAACGACATTTTTCACAGAAATAGAACATATAATCCTAAAATTTATATGGGATAACAAAAGACCCCGGATATCTTCAACAATCTTGAGAAATAAGAACAAAGTGGGAGGTATAACAATACCTGACTTCAAATTATACTACAAGGCTACAGTAATCAAAACAGCATGGTACTGGCATAAAAACAGACCCATAGATCAATGGAACAGAATAGAGAGTCCAGAAATAAATCCATGCCTATATGGCCATTTAATCTATGACAATGGAAGCAAGAATGTACGGTGGGGTAAAGACAGTCTATTCAATAAATGGTGCTGGGAAACTTGGACAGACACATGCAAAAAGATGAAGCTGGATCACCTCCTTACACCACATACAAAAATAAATTCAAAATGGCTTAAAGATTTAAATGTAAGATCTGAAACCATAAAATTCCTAGAAGAAAATATAGGAAGAAACTTCACAGACATTACCGGAGTAAGATTTTTACTGATATATCCCGCGAGGGAAGTAAGAGGAAAAATAAACATGTGGGATTACATCAAACTAAAAAGCTTTTTCACAGCAAAGGAAACCATCAATAAAACAAAAAGGGATCCTACTGATTGGGAAAAGATATTTGCCAATGATATATCTGATAAGGGGTTAATATCACAAATTTATAAAAAACTCACTCAACTCAACTCCAAAAAAACAAACAACCCAATTAAAAAATGGGCAGAGGACATGAAGAGACATTTTTCTAAAAAGGACACACAGATGGCAAACAGACATATGAAGAAATGTTCAACCTCACTAACCATTAGAGAAATGCAAATAAAAACCACAATGAGATACCACCTCACCCCAGTCAGGATGGCTATCATCAATAAATCAACAAACAACAAGTGCTGGCGTGGATGCGGAGAAAAGGGAACGCTGGTGCACTGTTGGTGGGAATGCAGATTGGTGCAGCCACTATGGAAAACAGTTTGGAGATATCTCAAAAATCTGAAAATGGAACTACCTTATGATCCAGCAATCCCACTCCTAGGTATCTATCCGGAGAAATCCAAAACTCCAATTCAAAAATCTTTATGCACTCCTATGTTTATTGCAGCACTATATACAATAGCCAAGACCTGGAAACAACCGAAATGCCCATCAGTAGATGACTGGATTAAGAAACTGTGGTACATTTATACAATGGAGTATTACGCAGCCATAAAGAAGAAAGAAATCTTACCATTTGCAACAACATGGATGGACCTAGAGAACATTATGTTAAGTGAAATAAGTCAGAAAGAGAAAGACAAATACCATATGATCTCACTTATATGTGGAATCTAAAGAAAAGAATAAGTGAATGAACTAATCAGAAACAGTTTTGGAAAAATGGAGGAAAAACTGAGGGTTGCTAGATGGGCAGGGGGGTGGGGATAAGGGGAAGGTGAGAGGTTTTGGGAACGTACAGAGGGATAGTGGATGGGGGGAGGGGGGTTCACACAGTGTGAGGGATATAAATGATAAATGTCTAAGTTTTGCTTTGTCTTGTGCACCTGAAACTAATTAATAAAAAAAAAAAAAATAATAAATGTCAAAAAAAAAAAAAAAAAAAAAAAAAAAAAGTGGGTAGAGCAAAATCCAGCAATCATTTACGATAAATGCTCTTAGCAAAGTGGGAATAGAAGGATCATATCTCAACATAATAAAAGGAATATATGATAAACCCACAGCTAACATCTTACTATTGGGGAAAGGCTAAAACCTTTCCCCTTAAGATCAGGAACAAGGCTGCCCACTTCACCACTTTTATTCAACATAGTTCTGGAAGTTCTAGCCACAGCAATCAGACAAGAAAAAGAAATAAAAGGCATCCAAATCGGTAAGGAGAAAGTAAAATTGTCATTATATGCAGATGATATGATACTATATAGAGAGAATCCCAAAGACTCCACCAAAAAATTTTTAGAACTGATAAATGAATTTAGTAAAGTTGCAGGATACAAAATTAATATTCAGAAATCAGTTGCATTTGTATACACCAATAATAAACTATCAGAAGGAGAAATGAAGAAATCAATCCCATTTACAATTGCTTCAAAAACAATAAAATAACTAGGAGTGAATTTAACCAAAGAAGTAAAAGACCTGTACTCAGAAAACTGTAAGACACTGAAGAGATAAATCAAAGAAGATATGAATAAATGGAAACACATACCATGTTCATGGATATGAAGAATTAATACAGTTAAAATGTCAATACTACCTAAGGCAACATATAGATTCAGTGCAATTCCTATCAAACTAACAATGACATTTTTCTCAGAAATAGAACATTAAAAGACCCCGAATAGCCATGGCAATCTTGAGATATAAGAACAAAGTGGGAGGTATCATGCTACCTAACATCAAATCATACTATAAGCCTATAGTAATCAAAACAGTATGGCACTGACATAAAAACAGACACATAGATCAATGGAACAGAATAGAGAGCCCAGAAATAAATCCATTCATATATGGTCATTTAATCTATGACAATGGAAGCAAGAATTTACATAGAGGTAAAGACAATCTATTTAATAAATGGTGCTGGGAAAACTGGACTGACACATGCAAAAAAATGAAACTGGACCACCTCCTTACACCATATACGAAAACAAATTCAAAATTGATTAAAGACTTTAATGTAAGACTCGAAACCATAAAACTCCCAGAAGAAAATATAGGGAGTAAATTTGCAGACATTACTCTGGGTAATATTTTTACTGATATATCCCCTTAGGCAAGGGAAGTAAAAGAAAAAATAAGCATATGGGATTACATCAAGCTTAAAAGTTTTTTCACAGCAAAGGAAACCATCAATAAAACAAAAAGGCAGCCTACTGAATGGGAGAAGATAATTGTCAATGATACATTGATAAGGGGTTAATATCTAAAATTTATAAAACACTCATTCAGCTCAACACCAAAAAAACAAGCAACCCACATAAAAAATGGGCAGAGGACATGAAGAGACATTTCTCTAAAGAGGACATTCAGATGGCCAACAGACATAAGAAAAAATGCTCAACCTCACTAATCATTAGAGAAATGCAAATAAAAACCACAATGAGACACCACCTCACTCCGGTCAGAATGGCTATCATCAATAAATCAACAAACAGCAAGTGCTGGAGAGGATGTGGAGAAAAGGGAACCCTAGCATGCTGTTGGTGGAATTGCAGATTGGTGCAGCCACTATGGAAATCAGTATGGAGGTATCTCAAAAAATTAGAAATGGAACTACCTTATGACCCAGTAATTCCACTCTTAGGTATCTATCCAGAGAATCCAAGATGCTAATTCAAAAAATATATGCACCCCTATGTTTATTGCAGTGCTATTTACAATAGCCAAAATTTGGAAACAATCGAAATGCCCATCAGTAGACGACTAGATTAAGAAACTGTGGTACATTTATACAATGGAGTATTATGCAGCCATAAAGAAGAATGAAATGTTACCATTTGCAACAACATGGATGGACCTAGAGAACATTATGCTAAGTGAAATAAGTCAGAAAGAGAAAGACAAATACCATATGATCTCACTTATATGTGGAATCTAAAGATCGGAATAAATGAGCAAAGTAAACAGAAATAGTCTCAGAGATATAGAGGAAAAACTGATGGTTGCCAGAAGGGAGGGAGGTGGGGATGAGGAAGAAAGGAAAGGGATTAGACAGCATAAATTAGTAACTACAATATTGCCATGGGCATATGAAAGACCATTTGGAGACTATAATCAATAATGTTGTAAAGATTTTGTAGGGTGTCAGATGGGAACATGTCTTATTAGGGAGACCACTTCATGGATGGTGTAGATGCTTGGCTACTGCACTGTACACCTGAAGCTGAAATTGAATAATGTTGTATGTCAACTATAATTTAATATATATAGTCACAGGATATGGAGTATAGCATAGGGAATAGAGTCAATGGAATTGTAGTAGATGTATATGATGTCAGAGGGGCAATAGATTAGGGGAGGGGAGGTTATCACTTTGTGAGGGGTGAAATGTCTAACTATTGCGTTGTTTTACACCTGACTCTAATTTAAAAAATTAAGAAAAAAATAAAAATAAAAGTGGGCAGAAGACCTGAACAGACATTTCTCCCAAGAAGACACATAAATGGCCAATAGATATATGAAAAGATGTTCAACTTTACTAGCTCTCAGGGAAATGCAAATCAAAATCACAATGAGACACAACCTCACACCTGTTAGAATGACTATCATCAACAAGACCAGTTATACAAGTGCTGCAGAGGTTGTGGAGAAAAAGGAACCCTCATACACTGTTGGTGGGAATGTAAATTGGTGCAGCCACCATGGAAAACACTATGGAGGTCCCTTAAAAAATTAAGAATAAAGTTACACTATGACCCAGGAATCCCTCTTCTGGGTATCAACCCAAAAAGTCTGACATTTATTCATAAAGATATATGTACCCCTATGTTAACTGCAGAATTATTAATGGTGGCCAAGACATGGAAACAACTGAAGTGTCCTTTGATAAATGATTGGATGAAGAAGATGAGGTACATATCTACAATGGAATACTACTCAGACAGAAGAAAAGATGAAATACTGCCATTTGTGACACATGGATGGATTTTGAGAATATCATGCTAAGTGAAGTAAGTAGACGGAAAAAGTCAAGAACCATATGATTTCACTCATATGTAGAAAATAAACTGAAAGCAACAATTGAGCAAATAAGACAAACAAACAAACAAAAACTCATAGATACAGATAACAGTATGGTGGTAACCAGAGGGAAAAGGTGGTAGGGGGGAGGTAGAAAATGGTAAAGGGCTTAAGTATATGGTGACAGGAGGAGACTTGACTTTGGATGGTAAACACACAATACAATATACAGGTGATGTATTACAGAATTGTACACTTGAAATATACATAATTTTATTAACCAATGTCACCCCAATAAATTTAGTTTAAAAATTGCTTCAAAGAAAAAAAAAAACAGTAATATGTTTAAATGAAAACATATGGCGTGTGAGGAGAATTCCCTCTCTTTGTTGGTAAAAGTAAAAATTGGTACAGTCTTCCTGGAGGGCCATTTATCAGAATGTATCAAAACATATCAAATTGATATAAAATAATGCTTACATCACTTTACCTAACAATTCTACTTCTAGAATTTTATCTAAGGAAACAACCAGATATGTGCAAAAGAAAAATATATCAAGATTTTTCATTGTATTAGCAAATATCAGAAACAATTGTCCAACAAAGGAATTTTTTTCATTATGCAATGATATTCTACATAGTCATTGAAAATCAAATTGTAGAAAAATATTTAGAAACATGTAAAAATGTTCACAATTTTTCAATGAAAAAAAGTAACTTACAACTCTGTTTTGGAGTTTATTTCAATTTTTAAAAAATATGTTTTAAATTATATAAACAGACCTACATAGATAAATGTACCTGTATATATGTGAAACAGAAATAAATATACTGCTTAGATCTGGGTGGTTGAAATGCTAGTGGTTTCTTTTTTACATTTTCTTTGTGTCTATATTTTCCAAAATTTCCACTATGTATGTGTATCACTTCTTATTAGAAAGGTGCAACGAATACTATTTTAATAGCCCCTGGGATAGCTTTCATCCTCATATCAATGTTACTTTCCAAGCTAATATTTTTATGTCAAATTGAAATCAAGGGGGTGGCTGGTTAGCTCAGCTGGTTAGAGCGTGATGGTCTTAACAACAAGGTTGCCAATTTGGTCCCCACATGGGACACTGTGAGCTGCGCCCTCCACAACTAGATTGAAACAACTACTTGATCAGGAGCTGATGGGTCCTGGAAAAACACACTTAAAATAAATAAAAGTTAAAAAAAAAAATTGGAAATCAAGAAGACTAGTCAATCACTCAGTTGAGAGTCTTATTTCCACCCAATCTATGGTTTATGTGCCTCTCTAGAGAGTCTCCCTCTAGTGCAAGTTATTGCTTGACTAACAATCATGCTAACCACCTCTCCCACATCCCCTTCTCTTTGTTGTGGCATATAGAGCCATATGCAACGAGCTCAAGATTTAGGGTGTCACAGTCCTTGGATAGAACCAACCTTGGGCTCAGTGTCGTGAATGAAACATGTGCTTGGGGAAAATCCTAAGAATTTCCATGCAAGACAAAGAAGATTTTATAATATCAAGTAAATTTAGAGAATTTGGACTTTCTTCTATAATCAGTGGGAGCTAAAGGAAGCTTTTTAAATCAGGGAAACATTTTGGTCATTTGTCTCTAGCAAAGCATTTCTAGCAGAAATGTGTAATAAAGACATAAATGGAAGGAGGAAACTAATAAGTGTTGACTAATTCAGGAAAGACAATGAGATGGATTGAAGACACCATAACTAAAGAGGAGATGCTAAATTTGTGAGTGTGAGAATGAATGGCTGCTTGTATGTAATAGGAGAGAGAGGAAATGATGATGAATCTTAGATTTCTTGCTAAAGAAATTATTGGGCTTGGGGTACTACCAAACCATTAGTCACTCTCCCTATCCTCCTTAGTCATAGAACCCCAATTTCATTCAAGGCAGCATTGTGCCCAGCTAAAAGACTACATTTGCCTCTCTTGCACCTCAGTGTTACCATGAGCATTGTCAATCAAAAATAAGTGGAAGTTGCTAGGTGGGCCTTGCAGAGGAGTTCCTTAAAAGGATAACTGGAATGCACATTTTTTTGCCCCTCTACTTCTTTCTCATACATCTTACTTGGAAACTGGATGTGATGGCCAGAGCTCCAAAAGCCACCTTAAATCATGAGATAATATTGTGATGAAATCACATTTTAAACTAATGGAACAAAAAAATAGAAGTATATTGACTTCCTGAAGAATACTAAGCTTCCACACTAGTCCTGTGCTGCCTTTATCTAAATGTCATTTGTATTAAAAATAAATATCCATCTTGTATAAATTTTATTTATATTCTGTTAAGGGCTAATTTAGTCATTATTAACTAATATGAAGAACACAGGAAATGGAACAAGTTTAGGGAGATGCCAAGATTGGTTTGTGTTATGTTATATTTGAGGCCCCTATATGATATCCAATTACATTTATCCAGAAAGCAGTTGGAAATATGAAGTATTGATTAGAATTGAAGTCCTGAATATGATCATATTAGCCAGAGAATGCAGAAGAAGGAAGAGTTTAACAAACTCTGGATATCACCAACATTGTATAATAATCCTAAATATGTATATCCCTGATAAGAGAGCTTCAAAATACACAAAGTAAAAACTAGTAGAACTACAAGGAGAAACAGACAAATCTACAATTATACTCAGAGATTTCAGCACCACTCTCAGTAATCAATAGAATTAGAAAACCAGTAAGGACATAGAATTGGATAACACTATAAACCTACTTGACATAATTGATAGAGAACACTCCACTCAATTTCAGCAGAATACATACTTTTCAAGTACACACAGAACATTTACCATGATAAACAACATTCTGAGTCATAAGTTTCAAAGTATATCTCAGACTACAATGCAATTAGATTAGAAACAAATAATGGAGAGCTATCTAGAAAGTCATCAAATACTTAGAAACATAATAACATATGTTTAAATAACCCATAGATCAAAGAAGAAAAGAAAATTGAAAATATTTTGTACTGAATGAAAATGAACACACATCAGAAATTGTGGGATACAGACAAAACAGTATTTAGAGGAATATCTATAGCACCGAAATGCCTATATTAGAAAGAAGAAAACTCTCAAATTTAAGATCTCAGCTTCCTACTTAAGAAACTAGAAAAGGAAGAGAAATGAAACTCAAAATAAACAGAAGAGAGGAAATAATAAAGATCAGAGAGGACATCAATGAAATAGAAAACAGAAATCAATATGGAAAATTAATGAAACAAAAAGTCTGTTTTGAGAAACTCAGCAGTCAGGTCTCAGATTACATGTCTCCTCTTCACTAAATGCTTTTCCTAATACTGAAAGTAAAGTAGGTTTCCTCCTACTGTTATTCTTCCTTTAGTTCCCTATTCTTTTGTTTTATATCATATATTTTAATTGGTTCATTTAAGATTTTTCTCTCTCATAGTCTAGACTCCAGGAGAGCAGGAACCATATCCAGTTTTCTCATCATTATATATCCAGTACCCAGGACAGCGTTTGATACATAGGAGGCATTCGATAAATATTTGGTAAATCAATGACAGGAGAGTAATTGCTCAATGGTGAGAGCTTGAAGGAAGAAGAGAAGGAGCAGAGGAAGGAAGAGGAGGGGGGTAGGAGAAGGAGCAGGAGAAGCAGGAGGAACAGGAGGAGGAAGAGGAGCAGAAGGAGGAGCAGGAGCAGGAGGAGGAGGAGGAGGAGGAGGAGGGTGGTGGTGGTGGTGGTGGTGATGGTGGTGGTTGAATGAATATGCACAGAACAAGATGAGGCAAAAGAAAGGTAGCCTTTTCCAGTCTTTTAAGTGGGTAGTCAAGAAGAAAGACTTTCTGCAAAAGGTGAGGGTTGACTGTCTTTAAAATATAAGTTGGTATATGTAAGTAGATTGGACGAAAAATGGGAAAAATAATCTAGTTATAGGAAACAACATAAGGAAAGTTAAAAGGATAAAAGAGAATGACCCATTGGGAATTTGCCAGTAGTTGGGTATGGCCAGAACACAGGATGCAGGAAGGAAAAAATAAGATGCAGAGTAGGTGGCAGAAGCAAGATCAGGAAGTCTTGTGTGCCATGATAAGGAGTTTGGACTTCATCTAGTAGACCTTTGGAATCTAAAAATTTTTAAGCAGGGAGTGATTTAGGCAAACTTGTATTCTATAATGCTGGATGGTCTGTGGAAAATAAATTGGAGATGGGGAAATGTGGAAAGGAGGAGGAGACGGTTTGATTGAAGCATGTCAATAAACAAATGGCACTTGGTCACAGTTTGGATTGGGGACTGGGTGCCATGAGAGAGAAAGTCAAAGTTAACCCCCAAATATCCATCTTAGGCAACAGAGGAGATTGGGAAATAAAGAAATCAATGAAATGAGGAAAGTAGGAGAAGGCTTTGTAGGAGAAAAATACAGTGAATATCCTTTGGGACATGATCAAATGCTTCTTTCTCCATTTTTGTGCCAAATGTCACCCATTAAGAAACCTTATCTGATCATAGCTGGACCACCTGACCCTCTCATCACACAAGACTCACCTCTTCCTAGATGCCATTCTCTATGGACCTGAAAATCTGCTAAAAGAAAATGAAATAATTGGGTAATTGACTCTAGGAAACATATCCAGGCATTACCACCCCCCAGGTAATCCATGAGCATTTCAACAGGGGCCTTGTTAAAAAATGAGTGTGTTAAATGAAATTAGTTTGACTTGTTGGGGCTACCCAAAAATAACTGGTTGTTCTTTTTTTTTTAAGTGTATTTTCATTAATATTTTTATGTAATAGAAAAATCTAAGAAATAAAAGCATGTTAACAAAAAATATATAGAAAAAAATCTGTCTATAATAATTTTTTTAAAAGAAAGACTTCTGATGGTGAAACCATCAGGAACCATATAAGAAATATTTTGGGCCACCCAAGATATGGATTTTTTCCTCTCCTGCTTCACATATCTGAAAATAATAATAATAATTTAAAAAGAAAATAAAATGAGGCCTAGCACTCTAATTACTATAGTGACTGAATTAACAGGATGTCTCTGGACTCAAAATACACTTAGGTTTATAACCCAGCACTGCCACTTCCTAACTCTGTAACCTTGGTCTCTTTGTTTCATTGCGCCTCAGCTTTCTTATCTGCAAAACCATGATAATAATTTCTGCCTCACTGAGTTGTTGAGAGATTAAATGAGAAATGAGACTGTACGTAAAGCACCTGACATACAGTAAATCTCAAAAAGTGTTAAAAGCGTTAGATATTTTTAGTAATCAAGTTTCCAAGGAGTATTTGTGCATTTTCTATGATTTACTGTATCTTATGGTTAGTTTCCTCATGCTATCATAGGCTGAGAATTGTTGCATTTCTTTGCCCGATTCTCAAAGAGTTGGAAACAAAGCAGGTTCCTGAGCAAACTATGCAATCCCTGAGGAGCAGGAAGTAAATATTACGAAACACAAATAGCATCAAACACCATGTAAACAACTGCACAAAGCTCACAATGCCTTTGGTGATCCTTATAAAGACGCAGGAACAACAATGATAATAGGGAAGCAACAATTATGGCAATTAAGTTTAATGGAGGTAATTAAGCCAACTAAAATAAATGAGCATTCTTTAGATATCTTGCTTATTTCTTTCACTTAATGCTCTTAGGATTCAGAAGAGCAAAGCAAACATACAACTCAGTCTTCCTACAGAAGGGTTAGGGAGAAACCACCAAAGCTGTAGATATACCTCCTTTCTGAGGGGTACAATGCTCAGGTTAGGGGAATGGGTTCATAACCAGACCTGGTTTTTCACATGGAGCCGTCAAGCAGTGGCCAGGCATCTTTGAATAGTTTCCTTGTGTTTTGCCACCTGGAAAGCTGAATAAAAACTGCAATGCTGAGGCCTCTGACAACGACCATGGGATTCCCTCTAGGGTAAGGACCTTGCTCCTGAATCTCCCCTGCTCAGCAAATTCTCTGCTGAAGTTCTACCTCCCTTAGGAGCACCTGGATGGAACACAGAAGGAAGGTTTAGTATTTACACCAGAAAGAAAGATAGCTGAGACTAACCTCAGATGACAACCAAGCTTTTGTTGATGAAGCTTATGGGGAAACCTATAGAAATTAATACATGTAAAGGGAAGGAAAATAGTATGTATAATTTTAAACACTTCCCCACCCCACCTCCAAAGAGTCCTGCTGGATACTAGGCTACCCAAGAGATAGAGGGTAATAAGCAAGGACTCAGGTTTCCTGGGTCCAAATCACGACTCTGTCACTTACCTAGGTGTATGATTTTTGTCAAGTTACCGGACCTTTCTTTGCTTCCATTTCCTAATCTTTAAATGGGAATAATTATAGTACTCTTTATAAGGTCATTTAGAGAATTAAATTGAGTTGCAAATGTAAAGTACTTAGAACAATTGCTGACATATACAAAGCACTCAGGAAGTGCTAGTATGGAACTACATACATGTGCATGTTTAACCTCTAACTACCAAATTACACCCTTCCACGAGAATTCCTCAGAGCATGTCAATACTTTTTTTTGTTGTTGTTATTGTTGCCATGGGGAAGGGGAGGTCTTTTAAACCTGATTCATAAGGCATTATCCGTTTGATTTAGAAAGTTCTCTTAGATCACAGACTCTATTTAGGACGCCTACATGCTCGCTTTTAATTATTTGAATGCACATGATCTCGTCTCCTTCCCTGCCTTCAACCAGGTCAACTTTTTTCTAATTGTGCCTCCTATTCTTGACCCTAATCTGCCATGTTTTATCTAACTCTTGTAACAAATTTCCCACTTCCTGTTGAGAGATATTGTTACATGAATAGTTTCATATTTTTGCATGGTCAGAGTTGTTTGAGCAAAAGTTACTGGCTGGGTTAAAGAGAATGATTGAATGGCAAACAAGTTTTGGAAGTTAAAGATAGAAACTTCTGGGGAGAGTTAGAGCCATCTCCTCCAGAGACATCTGTTTACATTCCAAGAGTTATAAACCTGGAGACCTTTCCAAGCAAAGGTCTCTCAGTCAATCAGTTTGTCTGTTGCGCTCTCTCTCTCTCTCTCTCTCTCTCTCTCTCTCTCTCTCGCTCTCTCTCTCTCTCTCTCTCTCTCTCCCCCCCATCCCCCTGCCTCTACCCAGAGACAAGGACAGGTGGTATGCCAGTAGCTCCTATGTAAGCTCTGTGTTTCATAACACTAAAGCCCACATGCATAGGTACACCTGGTGGCTCTCAGCACATCATCCCGCAGTGAATTGAGGTGTGCGGAACTAACACAAGTTGCTGTATGAGAAAAGACCTATTCCTTGATCCAGAGGTCATTTGTTGATATACACTATGAATTCCTGAAGAATTGATATCCAAATTGATGTGTATATGTACGACTGGGGAAGAGAACAGTGCTTTGGGGTTCCTTTAGGAGAAAGGACTTGGGGGCGGGGTCTCTTCTGTGACGGTAGGAAGAACCTCAAGGAGGCATGACTGCAAGGACCACCTAGGAGAATGTGTCCTGGGTGTGGGGCTCCCAGCCCAGACAGATGACCACACAGATACAGCCCAATGTGTGCTGAAGACCGGGAACTCTCCCCACTACCAACTAGCAAGTGGCACAGGAAAAGTGCAAACCCAGATGGCTGATGGTCACGAGGCCTCAGAAATCAGATCCTGGGACCTCGCCTGACTGTGCAGGCAGCACCATGCTACAGCAGGTAGGATGTCTGACCACCCTGGCTAAGTGAGGAGTCAGCATCCAATAGATTTTGATTTAGGAAAATATTCTGATTTTCCCTGTGGACTGTGGTGGTATAAAATGTATTCCTGCGTCATAAATATGCCTCCGAGGCATCAACCTGTAGATATTTTTCCATAGTTAGTTTGCTTTACGAACAGGATTGCAGTTCTTTCAACAATTCACAAGCTGAAGTCTCCTTTGTCTCCTTCCATGCAAAGGACGGTTCATGTCCTGGCCCTTGTCTTCCTGTATACGCTCTCTGAAGGCCTCTGTGAGTGCTGGCGTGAGGGCACAATGCACGTCCTGTGCACGACAGTTTGGCCCGACCTGCCGAGTGTCTACTCTCCCTTCTGCTGCTCAGTTACATGGGCAGGAGCAAGTTATGAAAACATCAGTGGTCACAGCCAACACCAAGGAAATAAAGGGAACAGAGCCCCTCCGACTGTTCACTGTGCAGCTTGAGGAACATCCTGTTCTCTCTTGGGAGCACTTGTAAAATCAGTCCCAGCCTTGTGGAACAAGTTGTGGCTCTCTCCTTCAGAGCCCTCATTACCCCTAAGATCACCCAACCCCTCTCCTGCCGGCTGCCCCGTGCACTCTCACTCCTTCCTACATTCCCCTTGGATGTTTGCCAGCATGCATATGAAATTGCACAACACACAAACTTGGAACAAGTTCAACTCTGTAACTAGTGTTTGTTGTTTTATGATCAATACCTATTGCCTCGGGCTCCAAAGGAAACTTATAACCCAAGAAGCCCTGTGTTTTTATAAACTGTGTGCAGCTCCCCTCTGACTTTGATGTATTCTCAGGCATGGTGACAGCCAAGTGCCTGTTCAGAATACTGACTGATAATGAATGGGTCACCCCCAAGCAAATGACCTCATGGTAGCCTCATTCCCAATGGGTTCATCTTTGTTGTTCTATGTTGACCAGGAAACTCCCATCTGGATTCTCCTTCTTGTACTCCTGTGCTTCCGTGTCCCATGTCCCTGGATGTGGAGCCACTGTGACCTGCCACAATGTGTGTTAGGAGGAGAGGAAAGGAGGCTACTGGGGCCCGCCGGTGGGACTACACTACTCTGAAGCAGCAAAGATTTTGAGTATAGTCTTTTCTCCATTTTAAACATGAAGTTCCAGAAAAGGAGAGTGCTAATAATAAAAGTTACAATCCACTGAGGGTCTATGAAACACAAGGGAGATAAAGAAGCTGAGGTTCAGAGAAGCTATGTGACTTGCTGGGGCATCATATAAGTGAGCAAGTGCCAGAAGAGAGGGTCAAGCCCATATACAGTTGATGCCAATGTGCTGAACTCTTCTGCTGTGCTGCCTGGGGTCAGCCAGAGTGAGCTAGAAGAATGGCATGGAGAGGCTGGAGCGATATCACTGGGAGGGTGTTGGTGCCCAGAGCAAAGCAGAATGGAGACTTGACCAGCCCCCTCCACTCTTCCAATACATGCTAACAGATGACTAAGGAGTTCCAAGGGACAAGAGCAGCAAGTCATGAAGGGCAGGTGACTATGTTCCCACACCCATGGCACTGGACAGTGCTCACTGCTTCTGGAAGATTCCTCCGAGCCCCGCAAACCCCAGCCCAGGATGACACCCCTGCTAGAAGCATGGCTTTCCCTGGCATTTCCTGGCAACATTGCTTTTGGGAATCAATTCCCCCACTCTGGAGAAATGCTGGTGGTGGCCGTGGGCCTGAGGCATCCAAAGACAGAGCCATGTTAGATTCCCACATGAAAATTGGCAGCACACACATCTTCCCACGGGTTTGAGTTTGGGAGCAGAACTGAAACTATATAGCAGAGAACTCTTGCAAAAGAGAGGTCTCTAAATGAAATTTTTAAGAATAAAGAGAAAACAAACATGCAAGTCACATGTGTAAGGGGAAGTGATCATTTCTTAATGATGACAATACTCTAAATAACAATCTGCTGAATGTCAGTCTTCTGTCCTTTTGAAACCCTGTGGTTGGCGAACCCTTAAACCTTCACCTAAGAATCTTTTAATCTCATATTCCCTATAAGTCTCCCCCGTGATTAGTTGCTCATTGTAAAGGTATCTTCTGTGATATCTCTTAATCGTTGGCTTATTTAACAGCCACATTAAGATATAAAGACTGTTGATGTCAATTGTATCTCTGTACTCTCTGCACAGCCTCCCCAAGGTTTCCATTCCCAGCATCCTCCCAGGTGAGGTTCTCATCACCTCTCTCACCTGGACCTTAGTGCTGCATGTGCTGATATGGTCTCCAGCTTCATCCCAATCATCAAAGTCACTGGACCAGGGCAGTGTTCCTCAGTTAGAGTTCCAGTCACTTACCACCAATGGTTCTCCACTCAAACAAAGTAAGTATGGCTTCTTTCCCTGGTGCACACAGCTCCCAGCTACCTCCCAGAATCACCTCACACAGCTCTCCTCCAGTCAAACTTGATTGCTCATTCCTTCCGAAACAAGTGCCAAGCCTTGGCTCATTCAGTTCCTTCAGTTTTTTATGCTTTCTCCCTCATTTCCCCTGTTAGGATCCTGTGGTTCTCAGCCCTGGACACCCATTGGAATCACCTGAGACATTTTTAAACAGGTGCATGTCTATCATCACACCTGTTCAACTGATGCAACATCTCTGGGGTGAGGGTACCAGGATTTCACAAAAGGTCCTCCAGGGGACTTGGGCTTGCCCAGAGGGAAACCTACTGGAGAAGCCTCCAAGACCACATCCAGGCGCTCCCTCCCCACAAAGCCCCTCCTGAGCCCCCTGTGCTTCCAACCTCCCCACACACATGAGCCAGCTTATTGGTACTGTGTTTCCCTGAAAATAGGATCTAGCTAGACCATCAACTCTAATGCATCTTTTGGAGCAAAAATTACTGTAAGACCTGGTATTATTATATTATATTATATTATATTATATTATATTATATTATATTATATTATATTATATTATATTATCTGGTCTTATATAAAACCCAGTTTTATATAATATTACATATTATATTACATAAGGTTGGGTTTTATATAAGACCCAGTCTAGACCCAGTCTATTATTATATTAAAATAAGATTAGGTCTTATATTAATTTTTGCTCCAAAAGACGCATTAGAGCTGATGGTCCAGCTAGGTCTTATTTTCAGGGAAACACGGTACCTCCTTTACAGCCCTTCCAGGGTCCGGTATAGACTGGCTATGTCTGAATTTGGCCATATTCCCTCCCTAGGCTGCAAACTGCTTGGGGCTGGGTATGCTGTCATTTCCACACCCCCTTCGAGTCCCAACCCAGGTCTCAGCCAGGGGCATGTCCTTGATATGTTTCTCAGTCACGTGTAGAAACTGGATGCGCCCACACACGGGAAGTCCCCCAGCATGACTTTCAGGGCTCATTTATTATCCACTGCCTCCTATAAAGTGTCAGTTAAAAACATATTATCAGAGTTCATTTCCATAAATCTGATCACTGGGCTCATTCCTCTAATCAAGAATACTGTGCAGCGCATACTAATACTGATTTAAAAATTAGAAAACTTTGTGACATGCATCTAGAGGTGGAGGTTGAAAGTCTGACATTAACCAAGGAAGAGCTCAGTATTTCAGAGGAATGAATGTGAGTAGAACAGGTAATAAGAAGCGAGGCCCTAAGGCCATGGCACCACTGTCAGGAGGGGAGCCTTTATTCCGAATGCCAGCAGGGGCCATTGAAGGTGCTCGATTATGTGTTTTAGGACATGCTGTGAGGAATGACCACCAGGGCAGGAATACTGGAGGCAGGCAAGGAGACAGGAAACAGTGCAGGCATCCACTGAGAGGTAAGTTCTGCCAGAACTAAGATCGGGGCATGGAAATACAGAGAGGCCAATTGATTCTCAGAAAGTACCTGATTTGGGTGTGGGGGAAAAGAAGAAAGAAGATTCCATAATGTCTTCTGATCTTCTGGCCTAGTCAGCTGTCTACATGATGACGTCATGCATGAGGCCAAATGACTGGAGGAGAAGCATCTCTGAGGGTGGTCAGTTTTTTATGGCTGTGGGACATTTGATAGGAGATGTCCAACAGGCAATCGGATGCCTGAGCCTAGAGCTAAGGACCACATTTAGGGTCAGGGTTTAGATGTGGGAGCCATGATCATGTGGGAGCTACCTGAAACCACACGGTAAGATGTAGCCACCCAGGGGGAGAGGGGAAGGTGAGAAAGAAAGAAGCAGAGGATGGAGTTGGAGGGAGTGCAAACATTTTGGGGACAAGAGACTCAGGAGGAGCAAACAGGAGCCCACAGGAGGAGCTGGCCAAGCCTGCCAACATGGAGGGAGCATGTGAAACAAAGTACCAGCTGGTCTGCACGAGAGGTCTCACTTTCGGAGCAGAGCGCGCAGTTTAACACAGATCTTGGGGAAATGAATGTGAACGGCAGGGAAGCTGCATTAAGTGCACCAGAACAGAAGACAGCGAGAGCCAAGGGAGGGTGTAGAGTGCAGAAGATGAAAGATATCAAGTGAAAAGTGCAAGAGGGGCTTCCCTGGAATCAGGTGATGAGTCTGGGAAAGGGCCAACTTGAGCTTTGGGCAGCCCCTCTGCTGGGTTATCCCAGCATACCTGAGACACCCTGAGGATGCAAGTTTGCACAAGACTCGCCCCCCACTCCAACCTCCACACCTGACTTGCAGCTCTTCTCCCCGTCAGGCCCCCATATAAGACAGTGAGAGGGCTGAGCGTCCCCGTTCTCACGTGTTTGCTTATCCAAAAAGAGTCAGAAGTGTTTCCTTGCCCACCCCTCAATCCTGAGTATTTCTGTTCTATCAAGAGTCCTCCTCTGAGGACAAGCCAGAGGCAGCACAAAAGAACCCCATGTGGTTTGAAACAGTGGAATTCTGGCAACCAGAATTTAAATTAATCAGATTATGATACGTCTTCAACGAGTATAGGCTTGATGTTGCCTGCCGGTGACCATGAATACGTCACAACATTGAGGAATCAGGTCAATGCCAAGGCCAAGTATATCCCCAGTATTAATTATCTCAGAAGTGCCAATTCTCTTTGTCACTGCTACTGAAACTTTTTAATTCACATTCATAATATTTACTACATAATTGGGAATGAGCTTTACATGAACCTATGGGACATTTGATTGTCTTGGCAATGGATTTTTAAAATAAACCAATACATAGTATATGCATTGTCTTTTGTCCTTTGCACACAAATGATCCCTAGCATTTATCATGAAATACCTAAATGTCAGGCACCAAGATAAGCTCTGCACATTTACTACCTCATTGAACTCCCTTCACAAACTATGAGGAAGGTACATTTTACTCATTTATTTTTATGATGAGTAGAGTTAAGATGCAAACCCAGATGAGCCTGACTTCCAAATCCAAATGTTTAGCCACTGTGCTGATCTGCTTCCCACCCCTTTGGAGCAGATGGTGTTCGTGAGCAGCCCTAAAGAGCTCTCCTTACGACACTAATGAGATTGGCAGTTGCCAGAGAAGGCAGCTCCGTTCACCAAGCAAAATGCAGCAGTTAGCAACTTGAAACTTTCGTGGTGCCCTGAAGAAAATCCTCCACTGAATTCCTTCCTTGAAACTGGTTTCCAATTCCTCAGCAGAGCAAACTGTCTGCACAGGCCTGCTCCACCCCGGGCCTTCCTCTTGCCCTCTCCTTGGCCAGCTCAGGCAGTCGAACGTCCTCTCCGTCCCCAGAAAGTGTCACAGCCTCCATGCACCAGCACTTTGCACAGGCTGTTCCCACTCCCTGAAACTCTTGTCTGCCTGAAGGCTCCCAGGGCTAACTGCTATCCCTTCTGTTCTCACATTGGGTCATAAACCTTCCTGCCACCTACCTACCCCATTAGGTCAGGTACCCCATGAGTCACATACTCGCATAGCCCATTGTAATGCTTCAAGATAAAATTGATCTATTTCCTAGTTAAATACTCACTGGCTTAATCTCTGCCTTCCTCCTCTTCCTTCTCCTAGGCTCTCAAATCATGAAGATAAGAGCCTTGTCTATTGTTATTTGCTATATGTCAGCCCTAGCACAGAACCTGGCCCATAAACGCTTGTCAAAGGAAGAAGGGAGGGAAGGGAACCTTCTGCAGCCATCTCCTCTGTCCTCTGGAGTAACACACAGCAGCAGCAGTGGCAACAAGCCCCAGTCACAGGTGCCCAGTGTGGATGAGCACACTCGGCCCGCACAGGGGCCCCTGAGAGCCCAAGTGGAGCTGAAATCCATCGGGCTCCTTATCTAATTTGCAGCCAATGCCATCTCAGCCGGTGGTGGCCCTATTAACCATCAGCCATGTACTAGACCCCACAATTGTCACGTCCAGCACGACAAGAGCTGTGGGAAGCAAGAAGCACAGGGCAGGGTTAAGAAAGACAGTAGACAAGAGTAGAGTGCAAGCGGGGCCAAGGGACTCAAGTCTCAAGGACTGAGTCCTGAATTGGGCCAATGCATAGCTTTTATTAGTAATCATACAAGGAAGTAAAGCTTGTTTTTTCCATGGTCCATGAGTTACGTGCCTGACTGGCTGTTTTTCCCAAAAGTCCCCATTGTGCTCCAACACGTACTGTGTCTTCACACACATGCACGAGCCCAGGGGATGGAATCACTGTACTGAAACCATCAGATAAGGGAGGATAACCGATATTATTCCATTGGTTTCCAGCTTTCCAGGACACTCCCTCAAGGAAGCTTTACCGATATTGTTCCATGGGGTCTCAAGTTTTCTGAGACACTTCCTTGTGTTGTTTTGGGGTCAGCATAGGGGAACAGACGGTTCGGCAGCTGTAAAGCAACACACAATGGTTGCTTTACCACTTGTTATTTAATCTTCACCATGACCCTATGACTTAGGTCTGATTAACACCATTTTACAGGAAAACAAGCCTCAGAGAGATTAACTTGCCCAAAGTGTTCTTGGCCTCCTTCACATTGCAGAGTTTTCACACACACTTAGTGTCGTGCGATAAAACACAGAGCACCCAGTTTAATTTGAACTTCAGATAAACAATGAGTAATTTTTTTTTTTTTTTTAAGTATAAGTATGTCCTAAATACTACATGGGACATAATTACACTAAAAAAAAATCTTTTTTAAATCTGAGATTCAAATTTAACTGGGGGCCCTGTATTATTATTTGCTAAATCTACTAGTACTGTTTGCTCAATCACACTTTTACACTAAATGATAAAGGCCCAGAAATTATGAACATTCAGTTCATAGGACCAAGTATAACATTCAAATGGTTTTTCTTAATCACTCACCCTCTTCCCCACCTGTTTCCAAAGGCACCTAAAACCCTATGGTTGGCCTTCTGGAGGGCCAGGTGCAAGGGTG
The DNA here is from genome assembly GCF_036562045.2 of Rhinolophus sinicus. Lineage (NCBI taxonomy): Eukaryota > Metazoa > Chordata > Mammalia > Chiroptera > Rhinolophidae > Rhinolophus > Rhinolophus sinicus. Next base: position 77,474,491 of record NC_133756.1, on the reverse strand, counting down.
AGGGAATTTCACTTCCTCTGGAGACTCAGCACGTGCCCCCTAACTGGCAGGCCTGGGAGCCCCTAGAATTGCCACTTCATGACGCCACCCCCATTCCTCTGACTGACTCCTGCAGACCTTCACCCACTCCACCACCTTCGATTCTGACTTGCCTCTTACTTTCCCTCAGAGCCACTCGGCTCTGGCAACATCTCTTCCCTAGAGAATGATGGTATCACATAATAGGTGCTATTGATTCACTTGTTTGTTTATTTCTTCCCACTTTCTATTTTAATCAACTTTTCATATCAGCCCACCTCCACCCCCCAATTTGTACCTGTCCTTCTTAGTATCTTGAAAGCCTGCACTTTCCCTATTAGAAGTGCTGCAGGCATCTGTTTTATTATCAGCTTTTGTTCTATATATATATATATATATATATATATTATACATGCTCCTTTGCTCTTATTAGTTAGTAAAAGTAAATTAAAATTAAAATCAAAACAAAACAAATATACAAAGAAGCCCAAAGCACACTCCTCCTGCACCTGAGACTTCCATGTGACTTCTAAGCCATCCCCATCCCCAGGTGTCCCTGCTGAATGGTTGCTGAACTTCCTGTGTCTGAGAAGAAGAGACAGGCTTGGCAAAAGTATTATTTGATTCCTGACATTCCATTTGATGTGGGAATAGGACGGGGGGAGGGAGGAACAAAGAATAAGAAAAAGGAGAAAGGCCTCCAGCCATAAATTAAACAACTTAACCTTTTGTCCAATCTACTTGTTGAGAGTCGTTTTTTTAATTGAACATTTTAACATATAAAATTGTTTAAATTTAAGGTGTACAGCCTGTTAATTTGACATATTTATACATTGTAATGTGATTGTCATTGTATCTGCAATTAGCACCTCTATCACATTACTTCATTATCCTTTCTTCTTAACTCCAAATAGATAGTAAGACTGGGTACTATAAAATTCCTAGGATAAATGCAGGGAAGAAACTTCTAGACATTGACCTTGGCAATGATATTTTTGGATGTGACACCACAAGCACAAAAAACAAAAGTAAAAATCACCAAACTTAAAAGCTTCTGCACAACAAAAGAAACAATTAAAATGAAAAGGCAACCTACAGAATGGGAGAATAATTTTGCAAATCGTATATCAAACAAGGGGTTAATAGTCAAAAATATACGAAGAACTCATACAACTCAATACAACAACAAAAGAAACCATTCTTTTAAATTTATGAATTACCTTTTTTTAAAGACGGGGTTTGAATCCAGCAGACTGCACATGTACCCATACTTCACCGTGCATCACGACCTCTGCGTAACTAGCAATTCAGCGACTGTTTTCTGGAAGCACGAGGCCTGCGGGCTCCCTGCCCTGACAGCAGGACCTGGGCTGCCTCCTCACACAGCCTCTGCTCAAAGGTCACCTGTCCAGAGAACAGGACCCCTCCCCTTACACATCCTAGATCTGCGGCTTTTTCTCTGTATTGGATTCCAGTGTTACTAGAGCTCCAACTACTGCTGGTGACATCTCCAATGAGGCTATTTGAGGCTGCATGTACTGGAGTAGTTAAGAAGCATATAAGGGCTCATATTTTGGCTCAGACACTTAATGGCTGAGGGACCAGCCTTGGGCAAATCATTTCACTGTTTCTCAACCCCTCATCTGATTACACAGAGAATTTGGTGGTACAGAGAGTTCAGCAAGAGACAGTGCTTGGCATGGTACCCAGCACAGTAGGCACTTAATAACTATTCCCCACATTTTTCTTAGCATGATCTCACTTAAATCTTGTTTTCTTAACTATGTAATTCAAACTTCACGGAAAGACATTTGAAGCTACTTTTCTAGACCAATATTTTTCTATTTGGATGACGACAGCTTTTACCAGTATGAAATAATAGCCAATAGCCAGATAAATAAAATCGTATTAAATTTTGGTAATTATGATGAGAGAACCACTCAAAATGCACGTGCTCTAGGCTCCACCTCTGAGAATAACTGGCCGTCAGTCCTTCAGCAACATACTTCATTCCTTCAGCACTCCCTTTAACCATGTAAAATAAGGAAACGAGTTTAAATCACTTTTCCTGATCCTTACAGCCTTAAAATTTAAATTCTTTGAAGTGTCAGGATATGCAGACTTTGAATGCACTGGATTTGTTCAGAAAAGGCAGAGAATGTACACTAAAGAGATTACCTATGTCAAGACCACAGTGTTTTCAAAAATAAAAATCCTGTAATTAGAAATTTAAAGTGGTGACTAAATTGCTAAAAACAACTAGCAAACCACAGGAATGTGTCTGTGAAACTTGTCCATCGAGTTGTGCATGTTATTTTCATGCCACATCCAGGAATGCCCACTTGTCTAGTGATGTCAGGCTGCTAGCACCAACAGGAATCTGGCTTCTTCCTGATACTTACCCTGGAAATAAAACATCCAATTTCCATTAGATGCAGCAGTGTGTTCCCAGCTCCACGTCACTGACACCATATCTGTAGGTGGAAGTTGACATATTTACACCACAGAAATCAGCAAAACGACAAATCAGAACCTTTTAGCAACATCCCTCCTCCCCAGCTGTTGTTAAACGTTTACCAGCACACTATATTAGATGTCTAATTTGGTGCAACTACACCACGACATTTCAAACTGAAAACTAGAACCTATCTTGAATTGGTCTTCTTAGTAATGGAATTCTTTTTTAAAAGATTAAATTTATTGGGGTGACCAGTCAGAATGGCTATCATCAACAAGACAAATAGTAACAAGTGTTGGAGAGGCTGTAGAGAAAAAGGAACCCTCATACACTGTTGGTGGGAATGCAGACTAGTACAGCCGTTATGGAAGGCAGTGTGGAGGTTCCTCAAAAAATTACGAATAGAATTGCCATATGACCCAGCAATCCCTCTTCTGCGTATCTACCCAAAAAATCTGAAAACATTTATAGATAAAGACACATGTGCTCCAATGTTCATTGCAGCTTTGTTTACGGTGGCCAAGACATGGAAACAACCACAATGTCCTTCGATAGATGAATGGATAAAGAAGTTGTGGTATATATACACAATGGAATACTATTCGGCGGTAAGAAAAGATGATATAGGAACATTTGTGACAACATGGATGGATCTTGAGAGTATAATGCTAAGTGAAATAAGTCAGACAGAAAAAGCACAGAACCATAGGATTTCACTGACATGTGGTATATAAACCAAAAACAACAAAAGAACAAGACAAACAAATGAGAAACAGAAACTCATAGACACAGACAATAGTTTAGTGGTTACCAGAGGGTAAGGAGGGTGGGGGGTGGGAGATGAGGGTAAGGGGGATCAAATATATGGTGATGGAAGGAGAACTGACTCTGGGTGATGAACACACAATGGGATTTATAGATGATGTAATACAGAATTGTACACCTGAAATCTATGTAATTTTACTAACAATTGTCACCCCAATAAATTTAAAAAATAAAATGTATTGGGGTGACATTGGTTAGTAAAATTATATAAGTCTCAAGTGTAACTTTCTATAATACATCATCTATATATGTTGTGTTAACCACCCAGAGTCAGATCTCTTACTAATGGTATTCTTTATAGAGACAGACCATTAAGGTGAAGTAGAATTTATTCCACTTTTATATATATATGTATGCATATATGTATGTATATATGTATGTATGAACATATACATACATATATGTAGTATTACAATACATGTATATATATTATATAATATATTATATGTAATATATTATATATTATATATACAGTGTCAAAAACTGTGTGCACATTTTAAGAAAGGAAAAAGCTGTTAAAATTGTAATACTCAATATACGTGCACATACATTAAAACAACCATCAAAAACATAGCCAAAAGACAAATAGAAGAATGAAAAACTATTTACAATCCTTATCACAATTAAAGGGTCAATTGCCTTAATATATAGAGCGCTTAGGTATCAATAAGAAAAAGGATACCCACTCCATAGAAATATGGACAAGGAATATAAACAGAAATATCCAAAGATGTACAATGTCACTCACTCATGATAAGAAATGCAAATTCCACGAGAACGCACATGACAGGCAGCCCTCGACGATGGCCCAAATGACCCCTGTCTCCTGGACGGGCACTCTTATGTAATCCCTTCTCCTCAAGTGTGGGCTGAACTCAGTGACTGGCTTCTAGCCAAGAGAAGCAAAGATGTCACTTCTGTGATTAGGTTACAAAAGAGTGATTAGTCTTCCTAGCAGACTCAGTTTTCTCCTCTGGCCACCAAGCTGCCATGTTGGGGAAAGACCTACAGATGGCCTGTGGGCAACAGCCAGTGACACACAGAGACCCTCAGTCCAACAGCCTTCCAGAAGCCAAATCCTCACTCACACTGTGAGGGAGCTGGGAGGATGACTATGGCCATGACTGACACCTCCAGTGCAGCCTCATGGGAGACCCTACAGCAGAAAACCCAGCTCAACTAGATCTGGGTCCACCGCAATGATGAGACAATGAGTGAGTGCTGTTGTAAAGGCCTGGATCGACTCCCCGTGGACATAGAGTCACAGCCATACAGGGCATCCTCTGATCCCCTCCTGGGCGTGGCATTTACGGGCTGACAAACAGACAAGGGTCTTCCGATAGCCGTGGACAGACCCTCAGTATCGAGGGCTAGTGAGTTGGGAGCACAGGGCCTGGCCATGGTTTGCAGGGCCCGTCATTGAAGGCATGGACTGGCATGGGCCATCCTGTGAGGGACTGGCAGGACAGCCCAACCTGGCCATGGCCCTGTGTGGGGTCTGGTGGTCAGAGGCTCCGCCAGGGAAGCGTTAGATGCCTCTCTCACTCGGGAGAGAGGGACGGCCTTTGCACATGCGGATCACCTCAGAGGACACCTGAGGCCAAGAAAAATGATGACCAGCGGTGGGCCTGACAAGAAGGTCCAGCAAGTGGGAGTGGTTTGCATTTGTCTGTCTATCCCATTTTTCTCCTTGACCTTCTCAGCACTTTTCGGGTCTCACCTGGGCTAGTGGCTTTTAGGTCAATCCAGGTAGATGAAATGGCCAGACATCGGTGGGGGTGATAAAAGAATGAAATGAATTAGTTGAGAGTTTTCATTACAGTATGAAAGTTATTGAGGGAAAAAAACCTCCAGAGGTTTATAGTAATAGTAATAAAAATTACCACCGTTACACACTATTGCATTTATTACCATTTTTTGCCTTTAATTGTTTTTACAAAATAAATGACTAAAGTTTACCTACAAAAAAGTCTCTGATTTATTGAAGGTGACAAAGGAAGGGTGTCAGCCCATGGAATGTTCTACATCTGCCTGGCAGCTGCGGGACCACTCATTCCAGCAGGTGAGCACCTGCCCAGAAGGCCAGACCACCATCTCCACAGCAATCAGCCCAGCTGCTCTGGACTTGGCCAATGACTGACAGCTTCCTCATTTTGAATCCCGCGATCATCTCAGTCGTCATCCCTGAGACCTCCATTTCTTGGAATCCCTACACCACCAACTCTGACCAGGACTCCACCCATGGGCACCCCCACCAGTGGCCAAAGAAGGGAACAACTGTGGTGAGGGAGAGTGACACAAGGAGAAGGAGAAAAGGAGACATGGGTGGCAAAAGCTCACAGCACCCAGTATTCGCTGGTGGTCTCCGAACCAAGTACTCACCAGGTCCAACCCTGCTTAGCTTCTGAGGTGGGAATTGACAAGGCACTTCAGGGTGGTCATACAGCATTGACAGCTGAGGCCAGGTAGGCCAGAATCCTATGATGCATGGCCCCACCACTCTAGGCTCCATTCACCAGCAGGCTTTGGAACCCTGGGTCCCCAACTTCCTGTGGACAGGCTGTCCTGATCCGTCATCCAGTGCTCCGTGGGCAAAGCCACAAGGCTGCACATTCTGAGTTCCCAGGAGTTTGTGAACACTCGAGGGTGTCACCAGTGGCATCATTGCCCCAAACAGCTGGAAGTGCTCAGAGGAAAGCCAAGTCTCCTATATTTCAATGCTTCCCCAGAACCAGTCTCCCTTCTCTTACTCAGGATACATTGCTCTTTCCAGGCATTCCCCAAAGCCAGCCATGTTGCAGGCTGGGATTCCAAGGGCAGCATTAACGGGGTACAGCAAGAGCTACAGCATCTCACAGTGACCAGTTGCTTGCTGGTCTGGGAACTCTCAGAGCACAGCGAGACCATGTGGGGACTCAGCACACAGAACCTATGACTATAGCTGTCACTATGGAATCTTTCTGGTGACTTATCTTCAAAGATGGTTATCAATTCCTTTTCACCCCACTCCAGGCTTAAACACACAGAAGATGAATGCAAAATATATATGCATACATATGTGTATGTACGTGTATGTACACTGTTGAAAGTTCACTGTAGTATAGACCCCTGTATTCACCAGCCTAGTGAGTAAATGGGGCATTTTCAGTAACCCAGAAGTCACTGGTGTCCCTCCTAACAACAAACCCTCTTCCCAGGGTGACCGGTACCCTGACTTTTATGACGTTCTTGTCCTGCCAGGCACCTCTCAGCTGAGGCATTGAGTTTGCCTGCTTTCCTGCATCTGGATGGATTATGATGTGGCCCTGTTTGGGGACTGGCTGCCTGGGGGACTCCCCCTGCTCCTGGGAGCGGCCGGGGCTCCTGCATTCCCTTGGCTGTATAGTGTGTGCATGGGCCAAGTCCATCCAGTCTCCTGTCAGACACGCCAGCCCCATTCCAGCTCGGGCTCCGGGAGCACAGGGTCCAGGCTGTGTCACACGTTTCCCTGGCCACTGGCGTTATACCGAGGAGCGGAACTTCTGAGTCAAAGCATGCTCTGACCTTCCTGGGCAAAGCCACCGTCTTTTCTAAAATGGAGCACTTTTGTGTGCCAGGCCCTGTGCTGAGCTGCAAGGTGGGTGGGGGCAGCATCAATTTATGCATGATTCAAAGATATCTAAGCCCCAGTCTGGAGCGGGCTGTGGGGGAATGGCCGGCTGCTTTGAGAGGGATGAAGGGGGAAGCCTGGCTGAATTTGCAGAGGGTGGTCAGAGATGGGCCCCTAGTTAGGGACAGCTGCTGAGATTCAACACTGATAGGAGGGGTTAACTGTGGGAAATATTGCAGGCAGGAGGAACAGTGTGTGCAAAGACTCTGAGTCTGGAGCGGGTGTATCAGTTGCTCCAGCTACCAGATGCAAGTGCCACAGAGAGGGCAGCTGAAGCAACAGAAATGTGTTTTCTCACCGTTCTGGAGGCGGCACAGCAGCGAGCACCGGCATCTCTTCCTCTTCTTCTAAGGGCACTAGCCCGACCAGATCAGGGCCCCACCCCTACGACCTCATTTCACCTCAGCACCTCCTCACAGGCCCTGTCTTCCAGTGCAGCCACACTGGGTTAGGGCTTTGATACCTACATTGGAGGAGCCCAACATTCATTCTCCAACGGAGGTGAGGCACATCTGAGAAACTGGAGCATGCGTGGGAGTGAGGTTAGGCAGTGTCTAGGTTATCTGTTGTGTAAGAAACCACCCTGAAATTCAGTGCTCTGAAACATTAGTCTTCATTTATTCACCGAAGATTTCACAGTTTGGGCAGAGCCCAGGGACCCGCTCCTCTCTGCCCCATGTGACATCAGCTGAGGCTGTGCTCACAGGGGCTGAAACTGGGAGCTCACCTGGGGTGACGCCCAGGGACCTTGGTCCGCCCTCATGTGGCTGTGTGGGCTTCTTCCTCTCATCATGATGGCTGGTTTGGAAAGCAAACGAGCAAAAATTGCCAGTATTTTAAAGGTTAGGCCTCAACCTGGCAGGAGTGTCATTCCTGCCACAGTAGAGGTGACAGAACCCAGATACAGCTACTTGGGGGTTTTGTAGTGCAAATGATATGTAAAACAACACAACGATTTTGCATACATAGTAATATGATTACTACAGTCAAGTTAATTCACATGTCCATCGTCTGACATAGTTACTGTGTGTGTGTGTGTGTGTGTGTGTGTGTGTGTGTGTGTTGCAAACCCCTGAAATCTAGTCTCAGCAGATTTCCAGTATACACTACAGAATTGTGAACTAGAGTCACCATGCTGTAATTAGATATCTAGATTTATTCATCCTTCATAACTGCAACTTTGTACCCTTTGACCAACATCTCCCCATTTCCCCCACCTCGCGGCCCTTGCTGTCCACACAGACCTCATCTTCTCTCATCCAGGAGTGGCAAAAAACATTGTCACCTTTTAGGTTGTGCACCATCTCCTGGGCTATATATATATATCTCCGCACCCTTGAAGCATATATTGGCCGGCTCTTTCTCCAGGCTAACACAACTCCAAATAGTTAAGACACTTGGTGAAAGCACACAAAAATGTAAAAGTAGGGGCAAGCTGTCCTAAATGCCACTGTTTGTGGCTTGCTCCTTTGTGGCCAGTGCACAAGGGTTCCATGACTGGGTCTGCAGTGGAGGATATGTGTTTTTCTGGAGCGAGGTCCATGGCTTTGATCAGATTCTCTACCAGAAGACAGCCTGAGACCCACAGATTAAGGGCTCAGTCCCACAAGACTGCCTGCCCCTTTCAGAGGCCAATCCCAAATTTGCAGTGTCACCTGTGCTACTGACCGACTGGCTGTAAATCATAGATTCTCACATCCTCCCCCGCTCCTTGGGTTTGATTAATTTGTTATAGCAGCTGATGGGACTCGGGAAACCTGAGTGCTAGATTACCAGTTTATTACAAAGGATACAAATCAACAGCCAGATGAAGAGATACATGGGGCAAAATCACAAATAAAGGAGCTTCTGTCCCTGTAGTGTTTGGGGCCTAACATAGTGGGACATGGAAATGTTCTGGTTCCCCAACGTGGAAGCTCCTTGAACCCTCTTCTTTTGGGTTTCTTGGAGGCTTCATTAGATAGGTATGATTGATTAACTCTTTCACCACTGGAGATTAATTCCACCTCCTGCCCCACTCCTCTCCCTGGAAATCACGGGTGAGACTGAAATTTCCAACCCTCTATTCATAACAAGGTTCCCTGGCAACAAGCCGTCATCCTTAGGTATTTTCCAAAAGTCATCCCATTGACACAAACCCAATGGTGGTAAAAGGGACTTATGACTATCAGGAAACTCATTTCACCTTTCTCCAAAGTGATTTCAGGAACTGAGGACAAGAGACCAAATATAAAAAAATGTTCCCATTGCTCAAATCACTCAGGCAATTCCAAGGGTGCTGTGAGCCAAGAACCCCAAATAAAGACCAAACATACATGAGGATATATTTTTGTCACCTGAATGACATAGCATCGAGTTAGAGCACTCTTATGTGAATTTATACCAGTTTAACTTCTAGAACATATGAAAACTCTGCTCCTTCACAGCTCTGACCCCACCTGGCTATCGATGTCACCAAATTACATCTTTATGCATTGTGTGTCCCAAAACATAGACTCATAATTGTATTTTTATACATTAGTCTCTTAAATCGAAAACACAAAGTAGAGCTACAGACCAGCTTTTTATAATCATCCAGCATTTATTTTGAGCAGAGATCATCATTTCCTCATAAGCCTTTGAGAGACTGCCCCGTGTCCTCTCATTCCAACCTGAGGAACACCTATCACGCAGGGCAGGTCTAGTGGTAAAGAACTCTCTCAGCTGTGGTTTATCTGGGAATGTCCAAGTGTCTCCCTCATTTCGAAAGGACAGTTTTGCCTGATATAGGATTCTTAGTTGACAGCTCTTTTCCTTCAATGCTCTGAATGCATTAACCCACTGCCCTCTGGTCTTCATGGTTTCTGATGAGGAATCTGCTCATGAACTATTGGCAAAAATGGAATAAAAGATACCTCCGCTCAGCTTTATAGATGTTAGTAAGGTACACTATTCGGTCCTATGTAACAGAACATTTTCCTATAATATCGTGATACCAGTTAAGTTTTAGCATCATTTTCAGACAAATCAGAATATTTAAGTGTAGGCACTATAAGGTCTTTAAAATACAAAAATGATGACAGATTTTCAAATTATAAATGAAAAGGTCACTGAAGAATCCTATAAATTTTAACTTCTAATAAAGTAACTATCAGCTTTAATATTCCACATAAACAAAAAGGTCTTTGGGGTCCTTTTTTTTTTTCCAGAGTAAAGGGGTCTTGACACCAATAAGTGAGAAAAATCACTGTGGCTTATGCCCAGCCATGATTGTTCATATCTTTCTCCAACCTCATAACACACCATTGTGATGGAATTACAAAAAATCCTATAAGGTCCTGGTGGGGCTGAGGTTTTTGTCCTTGTAGCCCAGGAAGCTGATTTGTGGTGACCTATCAGACTTGGACCATTTAACTTGTTTTCTCCTTTTTTTTATTTTTCTGTTTAGTTAATTTTTTCTTTTGTCTTTACACTTTTTTTCATTTTCTGTTTTCTTTATAACTTTCCATTTTTTTATTTTTCTTTGTCCTGTTTTCTGTTTCCTTTTTTCCTTTGCTTTTTCTCAATTTTTTTCTTCTTTTCTCATTTGTCTCTATTTTTTATTTTCCTTGTTCTTTTTCTCATTTTTTTCTTTAAAAGTTTTTGTAGTTAGTATAGTTAGCATTTTGTTAGTACATTTAGTACAGTTAGCATTGTTTACTATTACTTATTAGCATCATTAGTAAGCAGAGTTAGCATTGTTAGTATCAGCATAGTATAGTATCATTTATTAGCATCGTTAGGAAGCTTAGTTAGTACTAGTACATATCCGTAGTAAGCATTGTTAGTAGCAGTTAACATCCTTAGCAAAGTTAGTACTATTTGGTAGCTTAGTTAGCATTGATAGTATTATCTGTTAGTGTAGTTAGTGGGTCACCATGTCGCATGACCTTACAGCCATCTCACTGACAAGAAGCTCAATATTGGCCACTACAAGCTCCTGAACACCATTGGCCAGGGCAGCTTTGCCAAGATGAGGTTGGCCCGGCACATTCTCACCGGGACAGAGGTGGCTGTCAAAGCCATGCATAAACAGGGCTCCTGCACACAGAAGTGCACTGCATGAGTGTGTTGAACCACCCAAACATTGTGGAGTTATTTGAGGTCATTGAAACAAAGCAAAGACTTCCTCGTTATGGAGCATGTGCGCAGAGTAGACATGCACCTTTATCTGAAACACTATGGCCATGTGAGTGAGAACGAGGCCCGAGGCACGTACTCGCTATGCAGCCTTGCCACCAGAGGGGCATCATCCACAGGGACCTGCAGCCAGAGAACGTGCTTCTGGATTCAGAACTGAAGGTCAAACTGATCGGCTTTGGCCACAATCAGAAATTCACTGGCCTTAAGCCTAGCATGCTCTGGGGCAACTTCTCCTATGGAGCCCCAGAGCACTTCCTGGGCAAAAACTGTGACAGCCCCGAATCAACGTGTGGAGCCTGGGAGTGCTGCTCTATAAGATGACCACTGGGATGGTGCCGTTCACCGGATGATGCTTGTTCATGCTCCGGCGATGGGTTCTGAGACGGCGCTTCCACAGCCCTCTTACATGTCCTACAAGGGCCTCAGGATCTTACAGAGGTTAATGAGCGTCAACCCCAGCGATAGAGCCACACTACAAAACCTGATGAAGGACCAATGGCTAAACTAGGGCCAAAAGGAGGAACTTAGGCCATACACAGTGCCACCCTGTGACAACATGGACCCCTGGGTGACCCAGAGAATGATGAACATGGGGTTTGAGTGGGAGCATATTGAGGAGTCAGTGACACGCAGGGGCTACGACAGACTGATGGGCACGCACCTGATGCTCAGCACTAAAAAGCCCAGGTAAAGGGCCGCACCATCAAAGGAAGGTCCTTCTGTTGCTCAGCCTTGAACAAACCCAGGCCTTCCCCTACTCACAAGGTTCAGCCATCAGGCCAGAAGGCCAATGAGCCAGCCAGCTCTCCAGTCAGCCTGCTGTCAAGGAACAGCACTCCCACACCCAGGTCAGAATTGAGCATCAGCACTCCCCAAACCAGCCCAGAATCCAGGACCAGCTCTCCTCAACCTAGTGCACAGTTCAAGACCAGCACTCCCCACCCCATCCCAGAGTCCAGGACCAGCGTTGCCTATCCCAGCCTGGAATCGGGGACCAGGTCTCCCCAATGCAGCCCGGAATCTAGGACCAGCGCTCCTCAACCCAGCCCAGAGTTGAGGACCAGCACTCATCTATCCAGGTCAGAATTTTTTTTTTTTTTTTTTTTAATAAATTTATTGAGGTGACAATTGTTAGTAAAATTACATAGATTTCAGGTGTACAATTCTGTATTACATCATCTATAAATCCCGTTGTGTGTTCATCACCCAGAGTCAGTTCTCCTTCCATCACCATATATTCGATGCCCCTTACCCTCATCTCCCACGCCGCACCCCCGAACCCCCTTACCCTCTGGCAACCACCAAACCATTGTCTGTGTCTATGAGTTTCTGTTTCTCATTTGTTTGTCTTGTTCTTTTGTTGTTTTGGTTTATATACCACATATCAGTGAAATCACATGGTTCTCTGCTTTTTCTGTCTGACTTATTTCGCTCAGCATTACACTCTCAAGATCCATCCATGTTGTCACAAATGTTCCTATATCATCTTTTCTTACCGCTGAATAGTATTCCATTGTGTATATATACCACAACTTCTTCATCCATTCATCTATCGAAGGACATTTTGGTTGTTTCCATGTCTTGGCCACTGTAAACAAAGCTGCAATGAACATTGGAGCACACGTGTCTTTATCTCTAAATGTTTTCAGATTTTTTGGGTAGATACCCAGGAGAGGGATTGCTGGGTCATATGGCAATTCTATTCGTAATTTTTTGAGGAACCTCCACACCGCCTTCCATAACGGCTGCACCAGTCTGCATTCCCACCAACAGTGTATGAGGGTTCCTTTTTCTCCACAGCCTCTCCAACATTTGTTACTATTTGTCTTGTTGATGATGGCCATTCTGACTGGGGTGAGGTGATATCTCATTGTGGTTTTGATTTGCATTTCTCTGATGATTAGTGATGTTGAGCATTTTTTCATATGTCTATTTGCCATTTGTATGTCCTCTTTGGAGAAATGTCTCTTCAAGTCCTCTGCCCATTTTTCAATTGGGTTGTTTGTTTTTTTGTTGTTGAGTTGCATGAGTTCCTTGTATATTCTGGATACTAGCCCCTTATCGGAGGCACTGTTTGCAAAAATCTTCTCCCATTCAGTTGGTGGCCTCTTTATTTTGTCAATGGTTTCTTTTGCTGTGCAGAAGCTTTTAAGTTTCATATAGTCCCATTTGTTTATTTTAGCTTTTACTTCCATTGCCTTTGAGTCAAATTCATAAAATGCTCTTTGAACCCAAGGTCCATAAGTTTAGTACCTATGTTTTCTTCTATGCAGTTTATTGTGTCAGGTCTTATGCTTAAGTCTTTGATCCATTTTGAATTAATTTTGGTACATGGTGACAAATAGCAGTCCAGTTTCATTCTTTTGCACGTGGCTATCCAATTCTCCCAGCACCATTTATTGAAGAGGCTGTCTTTGCTCCATTGTATGTTTTAGCTTCTTTGTCAAAAATTATCTGTCCATATTTATGTGGTTTTATTTCTGGGTTCTCAATTCTATTCCATTGGTCTATATGTCTGTTTTTCTGCCAATACCATGCTGTTTTGATTATTGTGGCCCTGTAGTACAAGCCAAAGTCAGGAAGTGTGATACCTCCATTATAGTTCTTTTTTCTTAAGATTGCTTTGGCTATTCGGGGTCTTTTGTGGTTCCAAACAAATCTGATGATTTTTGTTCTATTTCTTTAAAATATGCCATTGGGATTTTGATGGGGATTGCATTGAATCTGTATATTGCTTTGGGTAATATGGCCATTTTAACTATGTTGATTCTTCCAATCCATGAGCACGGAATGTCTTTCCATTTCTTTGTGTCTTCTTCAATTTCTTTCAGAAAAGTCTTATAGTTTTCAGCATATAGGTCTTTCACATCCTTGGTTAAGTTTATTCCTAGGTATTTTATTCTTTTTGATGCAATTGTAAAAGGAATTGTTTTTGTATTTCTTTTCTGAGATTTCATTGTTGGTATATAGGAAGGCAATGGACTTTTGTGCGTTGATTTTGTAGCCAGCAACTTTACTGTATTCGTTGATTGTTTCTAATAGCTTTTTGGTGGAGTCTTTAGGGTTTTCTATATATAGCATCATGTCATCTGCAAAGAGTGATAATTTAACTTCTTCATTCCCAATTTGGATGCCTTTTATTTCTTTCTCTTGCCTGATTGCTCTGGCAAGGACTTCCAACACTATGTTGAAAAGCAGAGGTGATAGGGGACATCCCTGTCGTGTTCCTGAACGTAGAGCAAAGGGCTTCAGTCTTTCTCCATTAATTATGAGATTAGCAGAGGGCTTGTCATATATGGCTTTTATTATGTTAAGGTATTTTCCTTCTATACCTATTTTATTAAGTGTTTTAATCATAAATGGATGTTGTATCTTGTCAAATGCTGTTTCTGCATCAATTGATATAATCATATGATTTTTGTCCTTTATTTTGTTTATATGATGTATCACATTGATGGATTTGATGTTGAACCATCCTTGTGCCCCGGGGATGAACCCCACTTGGTCGTGATGAATAATCTTTTTAATGCATTGTTGTATTCGATTTGCTAGAATTTTATTTAGGATTTTTGCATCGGTATTCATCAGAGATATTGGTCTGTAGTTTTCTTTTTTTGTGCTGTCCTTACCAGGTTTTGGTATCAGGGTAATGTTGGCCTCATAAAATGAGTTGGGGAGTACTGTTTCTTCTTCAATTTTTTGGAAGAGTTTGTGCAGAATTGGTATTAGATCCTCTTTGAAGGTTTGGTAGAATTCACTAGTGAAGCCATCTGGTCCCGGACTTTTGCTTTTGGGAAGGTTTTGGATGACTGATTCAATTTTGTTACTGGTGATCGGTCTGTTTAGATTTTCCAGTTCTTCATGGTTCAGCCTTGGAAGGCTATATGTTTCTAAGAACTTATCCATTTCTTCTAGGTTGTTGAATTTGGTGGCATATAGTCCTTCATAGTATTCTTGGATGATCCTTTGTATTTCTGTGGTGTCCGTGATAACTTCCCTTTTACGTTTCTGATTTTGTTAATCAGTGTCTTCTCTCTTTTATCTTAGTAAGTCTAGCCAAGGGTTTGTCAATTTTGTTAATCTTCTCAAAGAACCAGCTCTTTGTCACATTAATTTTTCTATTGTCTTTCTGTTCTCTATTTCATTTATTTCTGCTCTAATTTTTGTTATTTCCTTTCTTCTGCTGACCTTGGGTTTTACCTGTTCTTCTTTTTCTAGTTCTTTAAGGTGTAACATGAGGTTATTTATTTGGGAATTTTCTTGTTTCTTGAGATAGGCCTGTAATGAGATAAATTTCCCTCTTAAAACTGCTTTCGCTGCATCCCAAAAATTTTGGTAGGATGTATTTTCATTGTCATTTGTTTCTATGTATCTTTTGATCTCTCCTCTAATTTCTTCTTTGACCCAGTCCTTCTTTAAAAGTATGTTGTTTAGTCTCCATGTATTTGTGTTTTTGCCGCTTTCTTTTTACAGTTGATATCCAATTTCAAAGCCTTGTGATCAGAGAATATGCATGGTATGATTTCAATCTTTTTAAATTTGTTGAGACTGATTTTATGTCCCAATATATGGTCTATCCTTGAGAATGTTCCATGTACACTAGAAAAGAATGTGTAGTCTGATGTTTTAGGATGAAGTGCTCTATAAATGTCAATTATGTCCATTTCATCTAATGTGTCATTTAGGGCTACTATTTCGTTATTTATTTTCTGTTTGGATGATCTATCCATAGCTGTCAATGATGTATTTAAGTCCCCTAGTATAATTGTGTTTTGGTCAATTTCTCCCTTTAGTTCTGTTAGTAGTTGCTTGGTGTATTTCGGTGCTCCCTGATTGGGGGCATAAATATTGATGACTGTTATGTCTTCTTGTTTTACAGTCCTCTTCACCATTATGAAATGTCCATCTTTGTCTCTTGTTATCTTTTTCACCTTGAAGTCTGTTTCATCTGATATCATTATGGCTACACCTGATTTTCTCTGGGCACCATTTGCTTGGAGTGTCAATTTCCACCCTTTCACTTTGAGTCTATGCTTGTCCTTGTAGCTGAGATGTGTCTCTTGGAGACAGCATATGGTTGGGTTTAGTTTTTGATCCAATCTGCTACTCTGTGCCTTTTTATTGGTGAGTTCAGTCCATTTACATTTAGGGTGATTATTGATATGTGAGGATTTCCTGTCATTCTATCTTTAGTTTTCTGGTAAGGCTGTGTCTCCATTGTTTCTTTGCCTTTTTGTTGTTGTCTATTATTTCTGTGTGGTGGTATTCTATGATGTTTCCCTCTGGTTCTTCTTTTATTACAGTATATATTTCAGTTCTGGATTTTTTTGAGTGGTTACCCTTAAGTTTATGTAAAAGTAAGTTTGATATTTAGAGTATTCCATTTTCTTCAGCACGCTTACTTTCTCCTTTCCCATATTCTGGTTCAGGCCTTTATTCTCCCCCTTTTTGAGTTTTGGTTGCCACAAATTGTCCCTGTTGATGGTGGTCGAATAGCCTCCTTTAGTATTTCTTGTAGTGCAGGTCGTGTATTAGAAAATTCCCTCAGCTTCTGTATGTCTGGAAAGGTCTTTATTCCTCCTTCATATCTAAAGGATATCTTTGCTGGATATATTATTCTTGGCTCATGATTTCTCTCTTTCAATAGTTTGAATATTTGGTTCCACTCCCTCCTGGCTTGTAGAGTTTCTGCTGAAAAATCTGATGATAATCTAATGGGCTTTCCTTTGTAAGTTACCGTCTTCTTTTCCCTGGCTGCCTTGAGGATTCTTTCTTTGTCGTTGATTTTAGACAGCTTCAGTACAATGTGCCTTGGAGAAGGCCTGTTGGGATTGAGGTAACTAGGTGTTCTATTTGCTTCTTGGATTCGAGGGTCCAGTTCTGTCCACAAATTTGGGAAGTTCTCATCGACAATTTGTTTGAATATATTCTCTGTTCCCTTCTCTCTTTCTTCTCCTTCTGGTATGCCCATTATTCTTATATTGCTCTTTCTGATGGAGTCAGAAAGTTCTTGTGGAGTTCTTTCATTTCTTTTAAGTCTCAAGTCTCTTTCTTCTTCTATCTGTGTCATGCCAGGTTTCTATCTTCGATGTCACTGATTCTTTCCTCCATCTGGTCAACTCTACTACCTAAGCTGGTTATTTCATTCTTAATTTCTTCTATTGAGTTCTTAATCTCCAGAAATTCTATTTGGTTCTTTTTAAAATTTCAATCTCTTTAAGTAAAATGCTCATACTGTTCTTTAATTGAGTTTCTGAGTTCATTTAACTGCCTATCTGTGTTTTCTTGTATCTCGTTGAGTTTTTTCAGAACTGCAGCCTTGAATTCTCTGTCATTTAAGTCACATATTTCTGTATCTTTAAGTGCCTTTTCTGGAGATTTTTCACTTTCTTTCTGAGCTATCTTGTTGCCTTGGTTACTCATGGCGATTACTGGTTTACTATTTCTCTTCCTAGACATCTACAGGAGTGACTTCTGCAACAAGTTGATAGGAAGAGGTCTTTCTTTTGTTCAGCAGTTCTGTTTACTCCTGCAGGGATCCGCCCAGATAGGTGGGGCCAGGGGCGGGGTGAGCTGTGAGAGGTGGCCCAGAGCAATGGCGGCGACCACCACCACAGCCGGTCCTGCTTCCACAGCTCTCTTCCCTTTGCCGGAACTAGTTGGGCTGTGGATTTGTGTTTGTGGGCCACAGTTCTCAAATATAGCAAATTTTCTGTTGTTTTGATCTGACACTGCTACTGTTTCGCTTCTAGCACCGGACAGGTGGGGGCGGGGCGAGCTCTGGGAGGGGAGGGAGGGGGCGGCTAGTCTCAGTGCCTAAGGCTCCGTTCTCTGCTCGGCAGTGCGGGCTTAAACCACCGTTTTCAGCCTTTTTCCCTCAGTCTTTTCTCCGAGGTCTCTGCCGTGAGCGTTGGGTTCAGCCGTGTTATATGCTGTCCCCTCAGCCCTGTGGAGCCCTGGCGGAGCCCTAGCAGTCCGATCTCCCGCAGCTGCGGTAGTTCTGGGAAGCAGCGAGCTCGGCGCACTGAGCTGGGTCTGAGACCTGCGCCCGCGGAGCTGTGTCTGCGCTCACTTCTCACTTTCCTCCTCCCCCCACTCGCACGCGCGAATCTCCCACCTGTAGGTGATTTCAGTCGGTAGTGGGCCTCTTCGTCTTGCCTGTCTGCTGTGCAGGGAGTCCTTTGTGGAGTTTTTGTTGTTCGATTCTTTGTAAATTCCAGGGGAGCTTTACAGAGGCTCACCTCACTCCGCCATTTTTCCGGAAGTCCCCAGGTCAGAATTGAGGACCAGCATTCCCCAACCCAGGCTGAAATCCAGGACCAGCACTCTTCAATCCAGGCTGGAGTGGAGGACCAGCCCCCTCCAACCCAGCCCAGAGATGAGGACAAGTACTTCTCACCCCAGGCCAGAATCGAGGACCAGCACTCCCCACCCCATCCCGGAGTCCAGGACCAGCACTCCACAACCAAGCACGGAGTTGAGGACCAGCTTTCCCCAACTGAGCCTGGAGTCGAAGACTGCCACCCCCAGTTCAGCTCCTGAGCATGGCCCTTAGGGGTCCCCCTCAACCCATAGCACCAAAAGCCCCAGCAGCAGTGGAGTCCCAGAGGGAACAAACATGGAAAAGTCCCTCCATGCTGGGCATCCTGATGGTGTGACCCCAGCCTTTTCCTCGGGCCACACACAGCCAGGGCAGCCAGGGGGTGGCTAGGAGGTTCTTGACCCTTATTTTAAGCCACCTTTGCTGTTGGCAGTCCACCAAGAAGCCACATGGCAAATGGAACCAAGTAAAGCCAATGTAATGCTTAAATGGTGGACAACCAAGGCAGGGCCACAGTGAAACACTCTGGGAAGGTCAAGCCTTTCTCCCTATATATTAAATGTGGAACTCGAAAATGCTGAGCACCAGAGAGGCTGGCCAGATGGTGTGTAAGATCAGCCAGAGGCTGAACGCAAACAACCGCAGCTGGGAGCAGTGCAAGAAGTACACGCTATGTGAAGGACTGGGTCCAATGGATGGTGGAGGTGTGCCAACTGCCCCAGCATTCTCTGCACAGGATTCAAATCAGGATGGTACCCAGCATGTCTGTGGTCCTAAGAAGCATCATGCCCAAAATACCTGGTGAGCTTGGAGGATGGCCTGGAGGCCCCTGGGGGACAAGAGGAGAAGCCGCCCTCACTGCAGGTCCACCCCCCAGCCCCCACCTGGGTGAAACTTCAGAGACAGGACTGTCGTTCCTGGGGCCCTTCTCCCCATCCCTGCTCTTCTCTTCTTCCATGTTTGTGGGGTGTGGGTGGTTCTTATTAAAGTACTGGGTTCTTCCAGATCTTGTAATAAACTGATGCTCCAGAAAGATGTCTCAGACTGTTTTGAACCTCCCTGTACAGAATTGGGGCTGTGCATCCTCCAGGCCAAGAAGCATGTAGCGATGTAGTGCTTGGACTTAATCAGAACAACCAATGGAAAAGAGACTGAAGACAACGCTCATGGCAACTCCCAGTAGCAACGAGTGCTGTTCCAGAGGGAACAGGCTGTGAGCCAGACTGCAAAGCGAAAGGCAGAAGTTGTGTGTCACCTACCTACACTCATGTTACCTAAAGTCTTCAGAAGGACTGAGGGGGGACTGTTAGTCCTGTGGCCTGTGTTAATTAGGACCAAGAGATCCACTATAGGATAGCAAACCAGTCTGTGTGGGGCGTCAGAGAAGTGACAGGGGTGTGGGCCCCAAAGCAGCTTACGGGTCACTTAACTGTGTAGCTGAGTTTCCTGATTATAAGATAAGAGTCAGGTCTTCCTATTTACCCATGAGGATGGGGCCCCAATGTGCAGGTGAGAGGGAGCATGAGGGCAGGAGGAAGCTGGAATGTTAGCTGTATACAGGACAGAAGTGGAGGGTGAGGCTGGGAAAAGAGAGTTTGGCCAGCACCCCTTGTTTCCAGGAACACCCCCACTGGTGCATTTGGCTCTGCATCTCCAAATTTAAACATCCCCCAGCTCAGGGCCTGGACAGCAGTCAGCTCCGATGACAACGCTCTGCTCAGGAGACTTTCTCCTGTGAGCTCTGGCCCAGTGGCTGCCTCCGACCTCCCTCATGAGCCCCAGCTCAGTGCCACAGGAAGGACTTGGGGTTCTGTTCTGAGGAGCAGGGGCTCCCGAGCAGGGAGGGACATGATCAGCTGCCATGAGACAAGATGCCTCTGGCTGCTTGTACACAGTGCTCGCCGTGGGAGAGAGAGAGCCTCAGCGTCAGTAATGAACTCCCACCATCGACTTGGCAGCAAATCTGCTGAAAGCACTCACTGGCCCATGAGTTTCAGCTGGTTCCTGAATTAGGAATTACTTCATGCAGTTCTCTGGTGGACAACCTCTCATACGGCATGAACTCAGGACAGGGAGTGGGGGGCGGTAGGAGGGAACATTGAAAGGTGTGTGGCAGAGACACCCAGGTGGCTCCCAAGAACCTTGCCCACTTCTCTCTCCGAGCAACCTATCACCTGACTTACAGCTGAGCACGTGGCCGCCCATCACTGCAGAATTCCCAGCCTCTTCTGCAGCTAGGCTGGGAGTGTGACCACCCTCTCCCTCCAAGATGGGAAGTGAAGAAGCAATCTGCACAACTTCTAGGAGAGTTCCTAGGAGAGAGAAGCAGGCCTTTCCTTCTGCTTCCACTTCTGCCCTGCTGCTGAGAATGCATGCTCTGAGGCTGGAGCTCCGTTCTGGCCCGTGTGGATGAAGGCAACTCCCCTGGGATGATGGGGCATCAGGGAGAGGAGTCTTCTGAAGCAGACCTGCCAGTCCAGCCCTGGACTGTCTGCCTTCACAGCGAGCTGGAGAGAGATACAAACTTCTGTCGGCCACTCTTAAGCTGGAACCTTTCTTAGGAAAACTGAACCTATCGTAACCAGGACAGTAGTCTTGGAGGGGAGTTTCTGTGTGGTTCCCTTGGGGCAGTCTGCTCCAAGAGCCACAGCTGTCTGAAATTGTCAGCCCTCCTTTCCATGGCTGACAGCCAAGCTCAACTCCAGCCCACTCTCCTCTCCTGGCGCTTCTCTGGAAATGCAACCTGTGAAAATGGATGTTCCCAACTAGACGAGTCTGGAGCAAGTCCCTCCAGGGAAGTCACTTGTGCTTTCCACCCACACTAGTGCACCCCCACTCTCTCCCAAAGATGCAGCAGCTTTGGAAGTAAACTGTGCTGACTCTTTCCCTGCTAACATCTATAGACACTGAAGAACTCAGGGAACAGGCTGTCTCACGCCTGCGATAACTTGATTATTGCTAGAAATATGAGTTTGGAACTGGCAATTCCCTGCTAAGCGGACAAGTTTAAAAGCCTAATTTCAAAAACCAACCAAATTTCACTCATGGTATGAGGGCAGAAAGTGGACTCGGTCAAGCCTTGGCTGGAGCTTTCAGTCTGGGGAGACAGATATTTAGGACTCCGCAAGTCTGTTGTATTGTCCATATAATTTCCTATGTGCACTCCGTTCTCATGGAGCCCACAATTTTATGGGGAAAAGGAACTTGAATATATATTAAAATATTAAAGTTGTTGAGGATATCGTAAAAAGAAAGGTATCAAGTTCATTAATTCTTCATATGTTTACTCTAAGAGTCTGCAATGTGTCTTGTAGGGCTGGTTTCAAATAAAATGTACTAAAAGAAAATCTGAGGTTCAGTAAGGTCAGCAGATCAGGAAATGACTGCCAGTGAACAGACAGTTTGTTACTCGCCATTCCCAGAGGAGGGGCCATGCCACACCCTTCGGGATCACACAGGGAAGCCCCAGGATCACTTAGGAGGCAGAGGGATCTGTGAGAGATGTTCCTTCCTGAAAAGAAAGAGATGGGCAGGGAAGGAGGGGCCCCCGTGCTTCTGGCTTGAGCTCTAACTATGGGGATGTGATGGCTGGAATGGAGGCAGCCATCCTGCAACCATGAGGGAGTGACACTATCATTCCATGAATGGTAAGTACAGATGTGGTGGCTTCTGAGTCACTGATGGCATTTTTGTGCCACCAGACCACTTCTGGACCTCCCATCTCTCACATCTTTAAACATTAAACATGAGATGCCTTTGTAGTTTAAGCCACTCTTGGTAGGGTTTTCTATTACTTCAGACAAACACATACCTGAATGACACAGCCTTCAAGTCTCAGTGGAAAATTCTCTGTCCTCAACTAATTCCCCAGCAGAACTGGGTCTCTGCCCCGTCCCCCCGACCCTCCACCCAGGAAAGCAGCTCATGAGCTGTGGTGCTCTGGCTGGCTGGCTGGCTCTCCATCTTTGGTCTGTGAACTCCCCTGGGGCAGGCCTCTGCCTTTTGTGCTCTCTACACTCTAAGCCTGCACACAATGGGTCTTCAGGACACCTGAGGGACATCACTACTCACACTCCTACTATGGCCAGAAGCCTCTCGCCATCCAAAATCTGTTGATTTGCTGTGGTCCAAGCACTGTTTCTGCACCCCAGGGGCTTCTACAGCCTCTTCTGTGAGAAGTGTGAGGTCCCAGCTATCAGATCTCACCTGACATGCACCTTCAAGTGCTGTGCTGGTGACGAGAAAGGACTACGTGAGCTGGGTCTCAAGGGAGCTGTGGAAAGGGCAGTGATGGATACATCCCGTTCCAAACTGACTGAGGTTTCTGCATTTTCTGCAAAAGACTGCTGGTGTGCAAGTGGGCTTTCCTTTTATGGAAGCAAGTGAGCCCCAAGGCCCAAAGGAAGGAGTTGTCCCCAGATAGGATGAGGACCAAGACTCTTGTAGGATCTTCAGCTGCTGGTCTGTGAATGGGTGACTGCCTATGTGTTCATGTGAGCATGACCCTGTAATTAACAACAAAGCAAGAGAAAGGGATGCCAGGGATGGGGGCGATGGGAGAGTGTGGTGGTGCAGGTGAAAGAAAGTCTCCTTCCTCCCATCAGTGAGGATTGCTTGTGGGCCAGGTGGCAGTTACCAAGTTTCAGGCTCCCACAGCTCCCCAGCCACGGGGCTGGCAGCCTTAGCCCTGGTCACACTGACAAGCCACATCATGCAGCTTCTCAGAGTATGAGCAGCAGAATCTGGGGGTGCAGTCTGGCTCCACGCTTCCTCGCCATGGCCCAGTTATGTCCCTTCTCTGAGACTCAGTCTCACCCTCTAAAATGGGAACATCAGTTACTACTTTAACAGGGTTAATCCCATGAGGATTAATTTGGGTAACATGAGTGGCCCAACCTGTAGCCAGCCCTCACCAGACCCTGCTTGAATCCATTTGGATCTCCACTTTAGACTGGAGTCTTGCAGTGTTATTTGGAGTTCTTCCTTGAAGCTAGCCTAAATCCATACGGTTTCAGTGCCAGGGGGCTCCATTTTTTTGATAGCCGGTGACAGGAATCCCAAAGTGGCTTAAACAAGCAAGCAATCGAAGCAGGAGGAAATAATTTATGTACCAGGAAGTCTGAAGGCTGAGAACTTCAGGCAAAGCTTCACCTGGGTGTTCAATGACCCCAGCAGGAACCAACTCTCTTCTGCCCTCTTGGCTTTGCTTCCTTCCGTCTGTGCTGGTGTCCTTCTCAGGTGGGCTTTCCTATTATGGAAGCAAAATGGCCACCAACGGACACAGGATGATGTCATATCCCCTCAGGACCCCAACAGAAATTGAGCTTCTCTTGTCCCATGATTCCAACATGAGGGCCTATCTCCTGGGACCTGATTGGTCACATGCCCAGCGTGAGCCAATCACTGTGGCTGTGGAGCATGGATGACGCTGACTGGCCAGATAACAATCATGGGACCAACCTCTCCAAGGATACTTGTGAGATGTTCCCTCTGTTTTTAGAGTGGGAGGTAGTGTGACGCCTAAGACAGCAGGGTTGAGTGTCCAGCACTGTGTTCCCCTGGGCTTAATTTCCTGGGCTATACTTGCTCATGTCCTCTTTTCACACCCCACTGTGTCCTGTTTACAAAGCAATTCATGGCAGCACCGCTTCCCTCCCCAAAGCCCTTTTCACCCAGACCAAAAAGGAGTGAGCCTCCTGTAGGAAGACAAGGTTTGGGCTCCACTCCCAGCTTCAAGGCCTGCTCTTGGTATCCCATCATATTGTTCATTCAGTCCACCAATGTCACTGAGCACCGACGACATGCAATTGTGAATTTCAGGACTGGTAATTATTCTGAGAGTGGTCATCACCTGGGAGTCTTCCAAGGAAAAGGAGTTTTGTCAGAGCAAGCATCTGGAAGTAGATTCCAGTCCTACTGTGCCACTCACTGTGTGGCCCTGAGAGAATTCTGTCCCCTCTCTGGGCTTCTGCTCTCCCACCTGCAAACCGAGGCACTGGCGAAGATGGAATTCTGGAACCCCCTCAGTTCTGACATACTGTGGTTGGGCCTTTAGCATGTCTCTCCAGCTGGGAGTCAGCTCAGGTCAGAGAAGAATCTGGAGATTTCTGTGTGTGTGAGGACCCCAGGCTCTAGGTTCCTGGGAGGTTTCCTGATGCTGCTACTGCTACTACAGAAAATCTCTTTTGGGGTGTTTGTGAACCCCACGCCCTCCCACCACTGAAAGTCAAGTTTGAGACACTGAAAGGGAAGTATAGAGAGGCCACATGGAGGGGAGGAGAGGATGGTGTAGAGCTTCCATGGAGCCCATCCTTCTTCCACCTTCCTCTCCCTCCCCCTTCCTCTCCCACCCACCCCCATTTCTGGGTTCCAGCTGAAATTGGTCCTGGCTCCCTGGAAGAACTGGCTCCCTACCAACCCCTGGTGTTGGTAGGGAAGAGAGGGATCCCTCTGAGGCACACCCCGTGGGGAGGGCTTTCTTTTACTTCTGGATCAGTCTTGTTTCTCTTCACACTTTCAACATTTCAGGACATGAACTGATTGTTGTGGTCACTCTGTAACTCCTTGGTCAGTTCACTCATCCCCTGAGCACCTTATTGATCCATCTGTTCCCTCCTTTACTTAGCTCATGCCTATTTTTCTAAAACAACAGGAGAGAGAAATCCAAAAGGAATGGAGAAAAGCCAAGAACAGAGACTAGAGCAGCTGGACGTCTCAAAAGACTGGAGCCAGCAACTGGTAAGACCTGCGAAACCAAGTCTGCTGTCTCTTCCACCAGCCCTGGGCCATACAGTCACTCATCCTTGCTGCTCTTTGCACATTACTGGACCCTCCTCACTTTCCAACCCATTGTTTTCTCTCCATTGCCACTGCAATGACCCTAGTCTAAAGCACTCGGTTTTTTGTTTGTTTGTATGTTTGTTTGTTTTTTGGCCTGGAAAACTGAAATGGCTTTCTAATTTTTCTCCCTATATCTATTTTTCCCCATTTCCTGTCTGTTCCCCTCACTACAGCCAGAATGATTTAGATTTTTTATTTTTGAAATGCCAGAAAATAATTATAGGAAGTAAAGATTTCCGGATATTGCTGCCAAGGAAACCAATATGAAAGCCCAAATCACCGCATGTTTGGTGAAGTGCTGGTTAAGGTGCAGATGCAAATACTCCAGGAAGCCCTCTTGGGCATCTCTCTCTCCCAGCTCTGATGTCCTCCAAAGCTCTTATCTAGGTCCTGGGCACATTGGCCCTCCCTGCTCTGCCTGCTGAAGCTCCACTGCTTACAGTCCCCACCAATAACACAAGGTCCAACAATTAAGTTCGCGTACTTGTTGCAACAATGTCACTAACCTTTTCTGATATCAGAGGGATTATTCATTATGAATTTGTACCAACTGGACAAACAGCTAACCAAGTTTACTATTTGGAAGTGCTGAAAAGGCTGCGTGGTGCTGAAAGGCTGTGTGGAAAAGATGAGAACAACCTGAACTTTTTGTCAAAAATTCATGGCTCTTGCAACATCACAACAGCACCAATTCACAGTCACTGTGAGGGAGTTTTCAGCCAGTAAACAAATAGCTGTATTGGAACACCTTACTCACTTGACCTGGACCCCAACGACTTCTTTCTTTACCCGAAGATAAAGGAAATATAGAAAGGAAGACATTTTGGTGACATTCAGGACATCAATGGTAATAAGACAACAGTTCTGATGGCCATTCCAGAAAAAGAGTTCCAAAATTGCTTTGAAGGGTGGACTAGGCACTGGCGTCAGTGCATAGCTTCCCAAGGGGAGTACTTCAAAGGTGACCATAGTGATATTCAGCAATGAGGTGTGTAGCACTTTTTCTAGGATGAGTTCACAAACTTAAGTGTCAGACCTAATATAAGTGAAATTACATTGCATCTGTCTTTTTCTGCCTGACATACTGTACTCAGCACAATACCCTCCAGGTCCATCCATGCCACCGCAGATGGCAAGAACCCATTCCCTTCCACGCCGAGCAATATTCCATTGTACGAGTATATACGCACCACCCCCTCTTTATTCATTCATCCATCAATGGACATCCAGGCTGCCTCCACATCTTGGCCATTGTAAACAATGCTACAATAAACATATGGATGCACATGTCTTTTCAACATAGTGTTTTGGGTTTCTTCAGATAAATACCCAGAAGTGGGATTACTGGGTCCTTCTTTGTCTCTTCTTTTAGTCTTTGTTTTAAAGTCTACTTTATCTCACATAAGTATTGCTACCCCAGCTTTTTCTCCCTCATTTCCATTTTCATAAAATAACTTTTTCCATTCCTTTATTTTCAGTTTGTGTGTGTCTTTCAATATAAACTGAGTTCTTTTGGCAACATATGTAAGGGATTTTTTTTTCCTGTCTATTCAGACACCCTATGTTTTTGGAGAATTTAATCCATTTACCTTGAAAGTACTTGTTGATAGATAGTATGTAGTTACTGCCATTTAATTATCCATATTTTTTATTTTATTTTATTTTATTTGTCTTAAAGAAGTTCCTTTAATATTCCTTATAATACTGGTTTGGTGGTGATGAACTCCTTTAGCTTTTTCTTGTCTGGGAAGCTCCTTATCTGTCCTTTGATTTTAAATGATAGCCTTGGTGGGTAGAGTATCTTTTGGTTGTAGGTCCTTGCTTTTCACCATTTTGAATATTTCCTGCCAATCCCTTCTGGCCTGCCCAATTTCTGTTGAGAAATCAGTAACAATTTTGTGGGAGCTCCCTTATAAGTTACTATTATAGTTGCCTTTTTCTTGCTGCTTTTAGGATTCTCTCTGTCTTTAACCTTTGCCATTTTAATTATAATGTGTCTTGGTGTGGGCCTGTTTGGGTTCATCTTGTTTGGGACTCTGTGCTTCCTGGGCTTGTATCTCTATTTCCTTCTCCAGGGTAGGAAAGTTTTCAGTCATTATTTCTTCAAATAAGTTCTCAATCCTTTGCTTTCTCTCTTCTCCTTCTGGAAATCTTATGATACGCACGTTGTTGTGTGATGTTGTCCCAGAGGTCTCTTAACATATCCTCTTTGTTATATTCTTTTTCCTTGTGCTGTTCCAATTAGGTGTGTTCTGCTACACTTGTCTTCCAAATTGCTGATTTGATCCTCTGCTTCATCTACTCTGCCAATGATTCTGTCTAGTGCATTTTTCATTTCAGTTTTTGTGTTCTTCACTTCTGACTGGTTCTTTTTTTATGGTTTCTATGTACTTTTTTTTACGCTTGCCATCTCTTTGTTGAAGTTCTCACTAAGTTCCTTGAGCATCCTTATAACAGTGTTTTTTATTATGTCTCTGGTAGGTTGCTTGCCGCCATTTCGTTTAGTTTTTTTCTGGAGTTTTCTCCTGTTCTTTCATTTGGGACATATTTCTTTGTTTCCTTATTTTGACTGCCACTCTGTGTTTGTTTCTGTGTACTAGGTAGATCTGCTACATGGTCTCCCAGACTTGCCAGGTGGCCTTACATAGTAAGTAGGCTGTGGGGTCCAGTGGCACAGTGTCCCTGGTCACCTGTGCTGGTTGCTCCAGGAGTGTCCCCTGTGTGGGTTGTGTGTGCCTTCCTGTTATAGTTGAAACTTGATTGCTGTTGGCACCTCAGTGGGTGGGATTACCCTCAGGTTGACTGGCTCTGGGGTTTGGCAATGTCCACAGCTTATGGGCTGCTGTGGGAGTGAGGCTTACCACACAGAGTGGGATTTGCCCCAGGGGGCTCTGGTGCCTGTTGAGACTGCCCTTTGGGTGTGCCACTTGTGAAGCTAATTGGGCAGTACTCTGCTGTAATCTGAAGCCAACCTCCAAGTATGTTGGTTCTGGGGCTTCTTGAGAAGGTTTCTGATACAGGCCCAGGTCAGCCACTGCCTGTGACCCTCCAGGGATGACCTAATAGTGGCTACAAAGTGATCCATGGTTGGTTGCTGCCTGTGCTGAACCTGGGAGAGGCCATGCTGTGGGAGAGGCCATGCTGTGAACCAAGGACTGCTGCCACCAGAACCAGGTCTGGGGTAGTTCAACAAAAAGGCAGGACATACCATGGGAGCCATATGGTTGCTGGCTCCCATAAGGTTCAGCCATTAATAAAGCCTTATGTGGTATGGACAGAGTTGGGTGCGGCAGGGTCTCAGTGAGTCACCAGGGTGGAGCAAGTGGAGCTCACCAAACCAATTCAGATTTAGATTTGGCCATGGGAGTGGGGGAGGGCTCAACACTGGAAAGATGACACCTGCCTGTCAGCTGCATGGGAGAAGGATCCCATGCTGGGAAAATGGCAACTATCTTCCAGCCCTCACCTCAAAGCCACACACCTCAGGTCTGACCCCCAAATGTCTCTGATGCCCCCCCTCACCCGGAGTCACTGACCCTCCTCCACAGCCCAGGGTGAGAGCCTGTGGGTGAGTCGCTGGGCTCTTTAAGAGGACATCTGGGTTTCCTGAAGACTTACATCCCCCCAGACAGTCGAAGTCCCTGCTGTTTATCACAGCCATATGTTGTGGAGGCTTCTCTTCCCCGCACCAGTACTCCAGGCTGGGGAGCCTGGTATGGGGTTGGGGTCCCTCGGCTGCTGGGGAGCCTGGTATGGGGAACCTCTGTGGCTGAGATATCTCTCCCAATTTTCATCTGCCACATGGCAGTTTTGTGCCAGCCTGTCTTGCAGCTCTACCCTTTCTACCAGTCTTGAGGTGGCTTCATCTTTATATTTTTAGTTATAACTTCTTTTCAGTTAGACTTCAGATGGTTCTCCAGGTTGATTGTTCTATAATCTAGTTGTAATGTTGATGTGTTCACAGTATGAGGCAAGCACAGCCATTATCTACTCTGCCATCTTGGATTTCCCTCAACATTGTACTTAATGAGTAACCATTTTAAAAGATACTAGTCAAAAAGATTTCTATTTGGATCACTATATTGGGCTCCTAAGTCTTTTTAATTTAATTTTAAATCATCCAAGACAATCCAAAATAACTCATTATTGCCATATAAACCACATTTTCTAAACTGTGTTATAGGTTATATACACTATTGATAATTTTGAACTAAAATGTTATTTATAAATACATAAGAAAAGCAAAATGTATTATCTATGCATGGTTATTATGCAATAGTAAGTTTATTTTAAGAAAGACATAGTATACCAGATGCAAGAAAGAAATTGCATGAAAATGCTTGATTCTGATGAGAGAGGTAAAGAGCTAACAGGAACAAGCTTAAGAATTAACCGCTCTGAATCCCTCAGCTAGCAATTGATACACTCTCTCCAGCTTCAGAGTCTTTGCACACACTCTTACTCCTGCCTGTAATGATTCCCACAGTTAACACCTCCTGACCAGCGTTCACTCTCAGCAGCTGTTCCTGACTAAGGTGGCATCTCCAACCACCCTTTGCAAACTCAGCCAAGCTTCCCTCTTCATTCTTTTCAAAATGTCCTGCCCTTCCCCCACAGCACAGGCCAATATTGGGCTTACATATCTTTCAATCCTGCTTTGATTGATGCTGCCCCCACCCATCTTCCAGCTCAGCACAGGGCCTGGCACACAAAAGTGTTCCATTTTAGAAAAGATGGTGGCATTGTCCAGGAAGGTGCGAGCACCTTTTGATTTAGAAGTTCAGCTCCTAGGTATAGATGCCAGTGGTCAGAGAAATGTGTGACACAGCCCAGGGCCCTGTGCTCCCAGAGCCCAAGCTGGAATGGGCCTAATGTGTCTATCAGGAGAATGGATAAATGTGGCCCATGTACACAATGCTAAGCAGCCATGGGAATGCATGAGCCCTGGTCACTCCCAGGAGCAGGGGGAGTTCCCCAGGTAGCCAGTCCCCAAACAGGGCCCGTATCACAATCCACCTACATGCAGTAAAACAGTGAAACTCAATGCCTCAGCTGAGAGGTGCCCACCTGGGAGTTAAACTATGTCTCTCCCATTTAACACAACCACTCCCGGCACTCTTCTTTTTATTGTGGTACAGTATACGTAATATACATACAAAATATACCAGGGGTACCAAAACAATGTATACACATTTTGAAACATGGCCAATGTTGCTCAAGCAGTAGTTCAGCATAATCAGAAGTGTCTGGACATTGATGGTAACCACTTTGAGCACCTTTTGTAATTGCAGAAGTCAAACGTGACTTGTATTCATCTTTTGTTATCTGTATATATTATTACAATTTTAATAGCTTTTTCCTTTCTTAAAATGTGTATACATTTCTTTGGCACCCTCTGTGTGCGCACGTGTGCACACACACACACGAGGGCAGACAATTAAATTGGCAAACTCATCCTAGAAAAAGTGCTGCATACCTCATTGCTCAATATCACTATGGTCACCTTCGAAGTACTCCCCTTGGGAAGCTATGCACCAGTGCCAGTGCCTAGTCCACCCTTCAAGGCAATTTTGGAACTCTTTTTCTGGAATGGCCATCAGAGCTGTCATCATATTACCCTTGATGTCCTGAATGTCATCCAAATGTCTTCCTTTCTATATTTCCTTTATCTTCGGGTAAAGAAATAAGTCATTGGGGACCAGATCAGGTGAGTAGGGAGGGTGTTCCAATTCAGTTATTTGTTTACTGGCTAAAAACTCCCTCACAGGCAGTGCTGTGTGAGCTGATGATGCAAAGGCCATGAATTGTTGATGAAAAATTCAGGTTGTCTGACTTTTTCACATAGCTGTTTCAGCATTTCCAAATAGTAACTGTTAACTGTTTGTCCAGTTGGTACAAATTCATAATGAATAATCCCTCTTATATCAAAAAAATATTAGCAACATCGTTGCAACAAGTTGGCAAACTTCATTGACAGGCCTCGTGTGTGTGTGTGTGTGTGTGTGTGTGTGTGTGTGTGTGTGTGTGCGCACGCGCGCCCATATATGTGTTTATATGTGCAATATTTGACATTAATAAATATTTTATGGGAGACCAGAGGACTGGTCCAAAGTGAGAATCAGGATAAATAAATAAATGATGATTACTTCAGAGCATACTCAATAATTTTTCTTATTGTATTCCTTGCCTGGCCTTATGCTTAAATCTCTAAATTTCTCTTTGTTATTTATGGATTAATTAGTTTTCTTTTTTTTTCTTCCTTTCTCTCTTTCTCATTCATTTTCCTACTTGTTCTGATGTATATCTGTATGTTAACTTATGAAAATATTGGCTAGCCTATAAACTTGAAGGAATATATGAGCAAAAAGATAGCAGGGGTAGAGCAAAAGATATTAGGGAAAGACAAACAAGATGAAAGCAGGAGTCACAACGGCAATATGAAAAAGACGCAGTTGAAAAGTACATGAAGTCTCTTTAATTCATTAACCAATATAAATATTATATAATTGCCACAAACATGTATTCACCAAAAACAATTACAACAGAATTTGTTAATACACTTCTTTCAGAATTAGAAAGATCTAACAGTAAAAACTAGTTAGGGTATTCTGATCATAATCTAATAAAATTAGAAAAATATAAAAAAGTATTTTTCTTAATAACTAAAATATATCTTTCTAAATAATCCATTTAATAATACTGAAAATCAAATTTAAAATTAAACTATCTAGAAACCAATGAAATAATACTTTATACCAAAGCAGATATAGCTAAAGCAGTACTAACTGCTCTATCTTAAGACATTAGGGAAAAAAAGTCTAAGATACAAAACTAGGAAGACTCAAGAAAGATATAAGCTAAAATTAATAAAAATAAGAAACAAAAATAGTAGAAAAGATAAATAAAACTTAAAAGTGACTATTGAAAAGACCATTAAAATCGATAATCTATTCATGGGCCTAATAAAGAAAAAAAAGAGCAAGTAAAAAAATATACAAAACCAGGGAGAAAAAAATACAGATACAGAGGGAGTGTAAGAATAACAAATAAATAGTATGTGTAGCTCTGTGGAAATGGAGTTGAAGCCTAGAATAAATTTATTGATTTTTCTAACACATAAAAAGCGAAAATTTCCCCATGAAGAAGAAAAATTTGAACACACCACTGCCATAAAACAACTCAAAGAGTGATTAAAGACCTCCCATCAAAAAAGTTCCCAGGGCCAGTTGTCTTCAAAGCGGAGTCCCATCATTCTTTAAAATTAATTTTAACATTATATACATTTTTCCATGGCATGTAAAAACATGGAAATTTCCCTAATTCATTCCCTAAAGCTAATGCATTATTAATTTTAAAAATTGATAAAATTGGTACAGTAATAAAAACCATTTAACAAATATCATTTATGGATAAAAATTTTTAATTCTGAATAAAATATTAACAAATGAAATCCAAAGTGTCTCAAAAGAATAACAGAGGAACAATCAAAATGGTGGCGTGAGGTGAGCCTCTGTAAAGCTCCCCTGAAATTTACAACTAATCAAACAACAATAACTCCACAAAGGACTCCCTGCACAGCAGACAGGCAAGACGAAGAGGCCCACTACTGAATTCACCTAAAGGTGGGCGAATCGCGAGAGCAGGGGAGGAGGAAATCCTGAGACGAGGACACAATGCCACAGGACACAGACCTAGATCAGTGCTTCGAGCTCGCTGCATCCCGGAACTACCGCAGCTGTGGGAGAGGGAAGAACTTGGACTGCTAGGGCTCCGCTTATGGCCCACAAGGCTGAGGGGGCAGCATATAACACGGCTGAACCCAATGCTCACGGCAGAGTCCTCGGGGAAAATACTGAGGGAAGAAGGCTGAAAATGGTGGTTTAAGCCCTCACTGCTGAGCAGACAACAGAAGCCTTAGGCACTGAGACTAGCCAAACCCTCCCTACCCTTCCAGAGCTCGCCCTGCCCTCACCTGCCTGGTGCACGAAGCGGAACAGTAGCAGTGTCAGATCAAAAGAACAGAATATTTGCTGTTCTGAGAAGGGTGGACCGCAGACAGAGACACACAGCCCAACTAGTTCCAGCAAAGGGGAGGGAGCTGTGGAAGCAGGACCGGCTGTGGTGGTGGTTGCCACAATTGCTCTGGGCCACCACTCACAACTCACCCTGCCCCTGGCCCCACCTATCTGGGCGGATCCCTGCAGGAGTAAACAGAACAGCTGAAACATATGGGTTCTGAATCTGGTGCAGGAAGAGCTTTGGAACTTCAAAAGCTCTACGCATACCCCGACAGACACTGCCCCTTGTGACCCAGGCAAACTACTAACAGAGGAAAACCCCATCTCCCAGGGAATCACCCCATTGTGTGAGAAGCTAGAATAGTGCAGAGGAAACATAGCGCTACCGTGTGAGAGAGGGAAAAAAAAAAGGTTGCAGTCGGAGAGAAAATAAAACATTCTACCAACAAGAACTGGAAAACAAAACAAAGACCTCTTCCTATAAACCCTTTGCAGAAGCCACTGCTATAGATGTCTAGGAAGAGAAATAATAAATCAGTAATTGCCATGAATAACCAAGGCAACAAGAAAGCTCAGAAAGAAAGTGAAAAGCCTCCAGAAAATGATATTAAAGATATGGAAATATGTGACTTAAATAACAAAGAATTCAAGATTGCAGTTCTGAAAAAACTCAACGAGATACAAGAAAACACAGAAAGGCAGTTTAATGAACTCAGAAGCACAATCAGAGAACAGCATGAGCATTTTACGAAAGAGATGGAAATTTTAAAAAAGAACCAAATAGAATTTCTGGAGATTAAAAACTCAATAGAAGAAATTGAGAATTAAATAACCAGCTTAGGTAGTAGAGTTGACCAGATGGAGGAAAGAATCAGTGACATCAAGATAGAAACCTAGAAATTACACAGATGGAAGAAGAAAGAGACTTGACACTTAAAAGAAATGAAAGAACTCTACAAGAACTTTCTGACTCCATCAGAAAGTGCAATATACGAATAATGGGCATACCAGAAGGACTTGAAGAAGAGAGAAGGGAACAGAGAATATATTCAAACAAATTGTTGATGACAACTTCCCAAACTTGTGGACAGAATTGGATCCTCGAATCCAAGAAGCAAATAGAACACCTAATTACCTCAATCCCAACAGGCCATCTCCAAGGCACATTGTATTTAAGCTGTCTAAAATCAACGACAAAGAAAGAATCCTCAAGGAAGCCAGGGAAAAGAAGACGGTAACCTACAAAGGAAAGCACATTAGATTATCATCAGATTTTTCAGCAGAAACTCTACAAGCCAGGAGGGAGTGGAACCAAATATTCAAACTATTGAAAGAGAGAAATTATGAGCCAAGAATAATATATCCAGCAAAGATATCCTATAGATACGAAGGAAGAATAAAGACCTTTCCAGACATACAGAAGCTGAGGGAATTTGCTAAAACACAACTTTCACTACAAGAAATACTAAAGGAGGCTATTCAACCACCATCAAAAGGGACAATTTGTGGCAACCAAAACACAAAAGGGATAGAGTAAAGGCCTGAACTGGAATATGGGAATGGAGAAATTAAGCGTGCTAAAGAAAATGGAATACTCTAAATATCAACTTTCTTTTACATAAAATTAAGGGTAACCACTCAAAACAAATCCAGAACTGAAATATATACTGTAATAAAAGAAGAAACAGAGGGAATCATCATAGAATACCACCACACAGAAATCATAGACAAAAAAAAAAGGGCAAAGAAACAATGGAGACACAGCCTTACCAGAAAACTAAAGATAGAATGATAGGAAATCCTCACATATCAATAATCACCCTAAATGTAAATGGACTGAACTCACCAATAAAAAGGCCCAAAGTAGCAGATTGGATCCAAAATCTAAACCCAACCATGTGCTGTCTCCAACAGACACATATCAGATACAAGGACAAGCATAGACTCAAAGGGAAAGGGTGGTAATTGACACTCCAAGCAAACGGCACCCAGAGAAAATCATGAGTAGCCATAATTATATCAGATGAAACAGACTTCACGGTGAAAAAGGTAACAAGAGACAAAGATGGACATTTCATAATGGTCAAGGGGACTATACAACAAGAAGACATAACAGTCATCAATATTTATGCCCCCAATCAGGGAGCATCGAAATATACCAAGCAACTACTATCAGAACTAAAGGGAGAAATTCACCAAAACACAATTCTACTAGGGGACTTAAATACATCATTGACAGCTAGGGATAGATCATCCAAACAGAAAATAAACAATGAAATAGAAGCCCTAAATGACACATTAGATGAAATGGATGTAATTGCCATATATAGAGCACTTCATCTTAAAACATCAGACTATACATTCTTTTCTAGTGTACATGGAACATTCTCAAGGATAGACCATATATTGGGACATAAAATCAGCCTCAGCAAATTTAAGAAGATTGAAATCATACCAAGCATATTCTCTGATCACAAGGATTTGAAATTGGATATCAACTGCAAAAAGAAACCAGGAAAAACACAAGTACTTGGAGATTAAACAACATACTTTTA
The DNA here is from genome assembly GCF_036562045.2 of Rhinolophus sinicus. Taxonomy (NCBI): domain Eukaryota; kingdom Metazoa; phylum Chordata; class Mammalia; order Chiroptera; family Rhinolophidae; genus Rhinolophus; species Rhinolophus sinicus. The sequence continues at coordinate 77,438,646 of NC_133756.1, read as the reverse complement.
TAGAACGACTGGGTCAAAGAAGAAATTAGAGGAGAGATCAAAAGATACATAGAAACAAATGACAATGAAAATACATCCTACCGAAATTTTTGGGATGCAGCGAAAGAGGTTGAAAGAGGGAAATTTATCTCATTACAGGCCTATCTCAAGAAACAAGAAAACTCCCAAACCTCATGTTACACCTTAAAGAACTAGAAAAAGAAGAACAAGCGAAACCCAAAGTCAGCAGAAGAAAGGAAATAACAAAAATTAGAGCAGAACTAAATGAAATAGAGAACTAAAAGACAATAGAATAAATTAATGTGACAAAGAGCTGGTTCTTTGAAAAGATTAACAAAATTGACAAACCCTTGGCTAGACTCACTAAGATAAAAAGAGAGAAGACACTAATTAACAAAATCAGAAATGAAAAAGGGGTGTTATCACGGACACCACAGAAATACAAAGGATCATCCAAGAATACTATGAAGGACTATATGCCACCAAATTCAATAACCTAGAAGAAATGGACAAGTTCTTAGAAACATATAGCCTTCCAAGGCTGAACCATGAAGAACTGGAAAATCTAAACAGACCGATCACCAGTAACGAAATTGAATCAGTCATCCAAAACCTTCCCAAAAGCAAAAGTCCGGGACCAGATGGCTTCACTAGTGAATTCTACCAAACCTTCAAAGAGGATCTAATACCAATCCTGCTCAAACTGTTCCACAACTTGAAGAAGAGAGAGTACTCCCTAACTCATTTTATGAGGCCAATGTTACCCTGATTCCAAAACCTGGTAAGGAAAACACAAAAAAAGAAAACTACAGACCAATACCTCTGAGGAATACAGATGCAAAAATCCTGAACAAAATTCTAGCAAATCAAATACAACAATGCATTGAAAAGATTATTCATGACGACTAAGTGGGGTTCATCCCCAGAGCACCAGGATGGTTCAACATCCACAAATCCATCAATGTGATACATCACATAAACAAAATAAAGGACAAAAATCATATGATTCTATCAATTGATGCAGAAAAAGCATTTGACAAGATGCAACATCCATTTATGATTAAAACACTTAATAAAATAGGTATAGAAGGAAAATACCTTAACATAATAAAGGCCATATATGACAAGCCCACTGCTAATCTCATAATTAATGTTGAAAACCTGAAGCCCTTTGCTCTACGTTCGGGAACACGACAGGGCTATCCCCTATCACCTATGCTTTTCAACATAGTGTTGGAAGTCCTTGCCAGAGCAATCAGGCAAGAGAAAGAAATAAAAGGCATCTAAATTGGGAATGAAGAAGTCAAATTATCACTCTTTGCAGATATCATGATGCTATATATAGAAAACCCTAAAGACTCCACCAAAAAGCTATTAGAAACAATCAACGAATACGGTAAAGTTGATGGCTACAAAATCAACGTACAAAAGTCTGTTGCATTCCTATATACTGACAATGAAATCTAAGAAAAAGAAATAGAAAAAACAATTCCTTTTGCAATTTCAGCAAAAAGAATAAAATACCTAGGAATAAACTTAACTAAGGATATGAAAGACCTATATGCTGAAAACTGTAAGACTTTTCTGAAAGAAATTGAAGAAGACACCAAAACATGGAAAGACGTTCCGAGCTCATGGATTGGAAGAATCAACATAGTTAAAATGACCATATTACTCAAAGCAATATACAGAGTTAGTGCAATCCCCATCAAAATCCCTATGGCATTTTTTAAAGAAATAGAACAAAAAATCATCAGATGTTATTGGAACCACAAAAGACCCCAAATAGGCAAAGCAATCTTAAGAAAAATGAACAATACTGGAAGTATCATACTCCCTGAGTTTAGCTTATACTACAACTGTACAATAATTAAAACAGCATGGTATTGGCAGAAAAACAGACACATAGACCGATGAAATAGAATTGAGAACCCAGAAATAAAACCACATAAATATGAACAGATAATTTTTGACAAAGAAGCTAAAAACATGCAATGGAGAAAAGACAGCCTCTTCAATAAATGGTGCTGGGAGAATTGGATAGCCACGCGCAAAAGAATGAAACTGGACTGCTATCTGTCACCATATACCAAAATTAATTCAAAATGGATCAAAGACTTAAGCATAAGACCTGACACAATAAACTGCATAGAAGAAAACATAGGTACTAAACTTATGGACCTTGGGTTCAAAGAGCATTTTATGAATTTGACTCCAAAGGCAATGGAAGTAAAAGCTAAAATAAACGAATGGGACTATATGAAACTTAAAAGCTTCTGCACAGCAAAAGAAACCATCGACAAAATAAAGAGGCAACCAACTGAATGGGAGAAGATTTTTGCAAACAGTGCCTCCGATAAGGGGCTAATATGCAAAATATACAATGAACTCATGCAACTCAACAACAAAAAAACAAACAACCCAATTGAAAAATGGGCAGAGGGCCTGAAGAGACATTTCTCCAAAGAGGACATACAAATAGCAAATAGACATATGAAAAAATGCTCATTACTAATCATCAGAGAAATGCAAATACAAACCACAATGAGATATCACCTCACCCCAGTCAGAATAGCTATCATCAACAAGACAAATAATAACAAATGTTGGAGAGGCTGTGGAGAAAAAGGAACCCTCATACACTGTTGGTGGGAATGCAGACTGGTGCAGCCGTTATGGAAGGCAGTGTGGAGGTTCCTCAAAAAATTACAAATAGAATATGGTAAATATGACCCAGCAATCCCTCTCCTAGGTATCTACCCAAAAAATCTGAAAACATTTATACATAAAAGCACATGTGCTCCAATGTTCACTGCAGCTTTGACACGGTGGCCAAGACATGGAAACAACCACAATGTCCTTCGATAGATGAATGGATAAAGAAGTTGTGGTATATATACACAATGGTATACTACTCAGCGGTAAGAAAAGATGATGTAGGAACATTTGTGACAACATGGATGGATCTTGAGAGTGTAATGCTGAGCGAAATAAGTCAGACAGAAAAAGCAGAGAAGCATATGATTTCACTGATATGTGGTATATAAACCAAAAACAACAAAAGAACAAGACAGACAAATGAGAAACAAAAACTCATAAACACAGACAATAATGTAGTGGTTACCAGAGGGTAAGGGGGGTGGGGGTGGGAGATGAGGGTAAGGGGCATCAAATATAAGGTGATGGAAGGAGAACTGACTCTGGGTGGTGAACACACAATGGGATTTATAGATGATGTAATACAGAATTGTGCACCTGAAATCTATGTAATTTTACTAACAATTGTCACCCCAATAAATTTAAATAAAATAAATAAATAAATATAAATTTAAAAAAAAGAATAACAGAGTAAGATCAAATCAAGTATAACCCAAGAGTAAATGTGTATTCACTATCTGGAAACATAACAACATAATTCACTATATTCACATGGAGAAGCATACAAGCATACCAACTGATACTCAAAAGACCTTTTATAACAACTGTTCCTACCACTACTTCAGTTAAAAAGGAATAGAAATTAAATCGTTAATATATTACAAGAGGACTAAAATACAACCAATTCATCACTGTAAATGAAGAAACGCTGAAGTCATCTCCATTATAGTCAGAAAAGAGCAGTAATGCCCACCATCGCCTTTATTACGCGTATTCACCATAGCTTTAGTGATCTGCCAAACGAAATGAGACAAGAAAACCGTCCATACAAATATTAGAAGAGTAAAGATAAGTTTTCTTTCCTTGCTGGTGATATGATTCTATTCATGTGAAATTCAAGACACTTTGAGAATGAAACACTATTAGAATTAATCAAAAATTTTGGTAAGGTATCTATCTATATAAAGATGAACACACCAAAATCCATAACTGTTTTTCTATATTGGTATTAAATAGCTAAAAACAAGTATTGGGGAAATGTTTAATTCACAACAGGAATAAATCTATAATGTAGGAAAACATCCAATAAGAAATATTATTCAGGCCATGTGAAGAAAACTATAAAGTCTTGTTGAAGGATATAAAGTCTGAAAAAGGGGAAAATATATCATGTTTTTTAATGAGATTTAATATGATAAATTGACAATTATCCAAAAATTAATATGTAATATAATACAATTGCCATTTTAGTCCTACTGGATTTGGGAGTAATGTGGGTTGAATAAAGTTATTTTAAACTTCATTTGGAAAAATAATTGACCAAAGATAACAAAGAAAAAAGTTTTTACATATGTGTATGTTGGGAGTTGGGGGAGAAGTGGACTTCCCTTACCTGCTACTAAGACATACTATAATAAAAATGAAATTATATTGGCATAGAGATAGACAAATAAATTAATGGAAAAAAATCTTAGAAACAGATCTTAATTTATAAGAGAATTTAATAAATAACAATTTGTTGGATGGAGGTTGGTTAATGAAATAAATGATGCTGGCACAAATGGCTCTCCATCTGGAGGAAAAGAAAATTGGAACACCACCTCATCATATGTATAAAACTAACACTAAATGAAGTAAAGATTTAAATGTCAAAACATAATAATAATTTAGAGTAATTGTAGGACCATGTACAAATGAGGAAAGAAAGGAAAAACAAGAAAAATGGGAGTAAAAGGGAGGTATCTCAAAATGTATACAGAATACAGACAAACACAAACACACACACACACACACCTAACTGATTACAGGAAAAATTTATGTAAGACAAAAATTTACTCTAAATAAAATCTAAAGAGTTGTGGTACACTGGGGCAAATACCTGTCATGTATGTTATGAAGGGAATTGTTTGAAAGGCAATTACCCACAATATACACAGTGCTTTCACAAATGGTGAAGGTAAAGACATACAACCTAAAAGTAAAGCCAAAGGAAGTGAGGTGATTTACAGAACACATCCAAGTGTGTGCATCCTCACTGAAAGTCAGGAAAAATGAAAGAAAGTAACGATTAGTAAGGAAAAATATTTTGAACATGGTAACATCCTACCAGCAGGGAAGCTGCTAAAAATACACACTTCTGATGGAAATGAAATGGTTGGAGTCTTTCTGCAAAACAGTCTGACAATATCATTAATTAAGTGTAAAGAAATGTGTGTCCTTTAACCTAGCAATCCCACTCCCAGGAATCTATCTGACAAAAATAAAAGCATTAGTAGATTAAATGCTAATACTTTTTAGTCATAGCACTGATTATTCAATCATAGTACTGTTCATAGTAGCCAAAAGTAAAAGAGAGAGATCTTAATATCTAATAAAAGAGAACTATTTGAATAATTTTTTGTAAATTTGTGCAGTGAAATACTGCAGTCATTGAAAAGAATGAATTGCATAGCAGCTTTCTATGTAATAGCCCTAACTGGAAACAGTCCTGGTGTTGATCAACAGAGAATGAACAAATTAGCGGTGGTATATTCATAAAATGGAACACTGGTCAGGAAAAATAAAGCAGGGGAGAGGAAAGGAGGACAGTCTGCTGCTATTTCCATAATCTGGGTAGATTTCAGAAACATCATCCATGTGAAAAAAAGTCTTACACAAGAGTCCACATTGTACGAATCTGTATTTGTATAAAGGTCTAGAGGAGGCAAAAGTGATCTACGGTGGGAAAAATCAGAAGTCATGTCTGTGAATTGACTGGGAAGGGATTGGATTACATAGGTGCGTGCCTTCGTCAAATCTCATCAGATGATACACTCAAGGTTAGTGCTTTAGATTATATATGAGGTTTGACAATTACGTTCACAAACTTGTTGCAACGATGTTGTTAACCATTTTAGGTATCAGAAGAATTATTCATCATGAATTTGTACCAACTGGACAGTTAACCAAGTTTACTATTTGGAAGTGCTGAAAAGGCTACATGAAAAAGTTAGATGACCTGAACTTTTCACCAACAATTCATAGCTCCTGCGTCACAACAATGCACCAGCTCACACAGCACTATCTGTGAGGGAGTTTTTAGCCAGTAAACAAATGCCTGTATTGGAACACCCTCCCTACTCACCTGATCTGGCCCCCAGTGACTTCTTTCTTTACCCAAAAAAGGAAATATTGAAAGGAAGACATTTTGATGACATTCAGGACATCACAGGTAATACAATGACAGCTCTGATGGCCTTTCCAGAAAAAGAGTGCCAAAATTGTTTTAAAGGGTGGACTAGGCACTGGCATCAGTGCATAGCTTCCCAAGGGGAGTACTTCGAAAGTGACCATAGTGATATTCAGCAATGAGATACTTAGCACCTTTTCTAGGATGAGTTTGCGAACTTAATTGTCTAACCTTGTATAAGTTGTACCTCAGAAGAAAAAATAAATAATGAACCCTAGCTAATGGCATGCACACACAGTATTTAGGGAAGTACACTGGTGTCAGCAACCTGCTTTGAAATACATTTAAAAAAATAAAATTAGATAGAATGATGGATGGTTAGAAGGATGAATAGATGGAAAATCAAGCTTAATCATTAAAGGGTAAATGGTGGAATCTAGGTAGCGGGTATAAGGGTGCTTTTAATAAAATTCTTTCCACTTTTCTGCATGTTTAAAATGTTTCATAACACAATATTGCACCTACAGAGAGAGAATCCGCTGGATCTATACCAAATGGCTGAAGGGACTTCTACAGGGAGACAAGCAAGATGTAGCAAAAGTGTACATAACAAAATTATATTTTAGCAAAATAAGAAATGGCCAAAATACATCCATGTATGTGTGTATCTACCAAGATAATCATATATGGTTTTATGAACATGAAAACAATTGTATAAAGACCCTTTATCCCTGGGAGAGGTAGGTGGAGAATGGGAAACGAAAGGTGAGATCACAATAAAAAGAACATATTCCATGTTATATACCTTCTGTAATAGAGAAAATGCAAGAAGGATGATCGCCAACATACTGTTGTTAGCTCACCATTGGAAAATTCTAGATTTCATTTTTCTCACAATTTTCTATACTTTTAAAACTTTTTTACACCAATCATTTATTATCTGCAATTTAAAAGTCATTTTCATTTTAGATAATCATAAAACCAAACAAACACACACAAAAAAGAATGTCTTATTCTGAATCTTAAAGGGGTCCGGAAATCCTCTTAGCCACAGGCCCCCAGAAAGTGGGGACTACTTCTGACTACCAGAGTCGGATAAGTTTATCAAGTGGTCTCAACTCCATGCTGCAAGCTGCACGAATTCCACTGGGAAAATGGGACCATCCGCCACCAAGATTTGCTTTCCATAGTCTCCAATGAGCCAGAATGTGAACACCCAGGAAGATTCTAGAAAGCCTGTGCTCGAGGGCTGCACCAAGGGCCCCCAGTTCACAGCTGCTTTTGAAGGACTCATCCTGCAGAAGTGATCCTTGCCACTTCAGACTTGTGGACTCTGGAGCACTCATGCAGCAGGCAGCCACACAGCCCACGTGTGACGGTCCCCGACTGCATCCCTAGGGCCACCAGACAGAAGCCCTTGCACGAAAGAGTGTACAGGGGACACGTCTCTGAAGGACAGATGCTGTGGGCTCAGCACGTGGGAAATGCCTCCCTGTGGGCACAGCATTCTGCTGTCATCCTTGGGCCCAGCGGCAGGGCACAGGCGGCCTTCCTGACCTGCACTGAGGAGAGCAGTCCCTCCAGGATCTCTGCAGGAGAGCAAAAGCTCATCAACCCTGGTGGCCCTCTTTCCTGTGCCATCCCTCGGCCCAGGGCACCAAGCGTGGTGGAGAGGCTGGAGGAGGAAAGGGAGGCTTCCCAGGGCTGCAGTGTTCTAGAATCTACACCCCGGGCAGACGTCCTCCCTCCATATCAGTGAGAAAAAGAGCTGAGCGCTTTCCTTCCATCCCAAATCCAAGGGATGCAGAAATGACACCTGCTTCTCAAGTCAGAATACCCCTTGCTTTCACGCTTTCTGCCTATTTGTGAATCCCTAGAGTTCCGAATATTTCCCAGACAGTTAGGTGAGGTCCCCGGGGAGCCAACTCCAAGGAGGCGCGTCCTGGGGCTGCGCTCCTCACTGCCTCACTGTCACCCTGGCTGTATGCGACACACCAGCAAGCACCGTGGGGAAGCAGGTGCGTCCGTGAGCAGTGTGCTTTATGCCCAGGTGATGCCCTGCAACACATGTTAGCTGTGACAACTGGTGTGAAATGCCTTTGCTTGGCATCACTGTGAACGACTGCTTCACCGGGGCAAACTGAGCACATTTTCCTTGGCTGAACAAGCTCAACATTTAAAACAAGTATGTCAAAAGGCCCTTACAAAATGGAAGTGGAACCTACCCATTCAGAGTAGTTAAGCAGTTCCCCCTGCTGTGGTGTGTGGGATAGGAGTTAAAAACCCACATTTGTGAAGCAGATTGCTGGTTTCGCTGCCCGTGTGACGTTGGGCAAATGACGGTAGGAGGTGAGCCTGAGCCCCATCCACAAAATGGAGGTAACAGAGTTGGGCTCAGTGCTGGGTGAAAGGTTTGAAAGAGATAATAAAAGTAATGTCTGAGGGGCAGCTCAGGTGGCTCAGGCGGTTGGAGCTCCGTGCTCCTGACTCCAAAGGCTGCCAGTTTGATTCCCACATGGGCCAGTGGGCTCAACCACAAGGTTGCCGGTTCAATTCCTTGAGTCCCACAAGGGATGGTGGCCTGCGCCCCCTGCAACTAGCACCAGCAACTGGACCTGGAGCTGAGCTGCACCCTCCACAACTAAGACTGAAAGGACAACTTGACTTGGAAAAAAAATCCTGGAAGTACACACTGCTGCCCAATAAAGTCCTGTTCCCCCTGCCCCAATAAAATCTTTAAAAAAAAAGTAATGTCTGACACATCTTGAGGAATCAACCAATGTTGGCGATTTTATTATTGGTATTTATTATAGTATGCATGTTTTAAAAGGCATTTTGTAATTTTTCAAAAATGTAAACTAGCTACCAATGCTTTTATACCCAATTATTTTCTGCCAGGATTGATGCTGTTTGAAGTACTTTTGGGCCATTGGATGACACGTTTTCTGGTATGGTAGAAAAACAAACAAACAAATGAAAAACATAAATATAACAAACAACATATTCATCCATGGTTTTCCTACAGAAAATATAATTTCCTAACAAGAAAATGGTATTTATAGCAACTCAGTTGTTTTAAACTATACCACTTAAGAGTAAGAATTTTAAAAGAAAAGAAAAAAACAAACAAAAATAAACCACCTAAACATGAGTTGTGTAGCTTTGTCACTAATTAACTGTCCCAGTTATCTGAACATGTGCTTGCCTTTGAACTCTGACAATGATCTGGCCCTCCAGTTGAGGACCTGGCCCACATGCCCAGCAGGCTTCCCCTGAGAGGTGTGGGATGCTCTGTCCCAGCAGCCACCACATCTTGTCCCATTCTTATCGCCAAAGAGGATAGGCTTCCTGACACAGACAATATTTGCAAATTTTAAGCAAAAACCCCTTTGTTATTCTCTTGATTTAGTCTCCCACAGTCATCTGGAACCCTAAAACTCTAAAAACTCCTCCCCATGGATAGTAAATGTCCCCCTTGTCAGTTCCTCACACTTAAGGGCCTGACTTTACCTTCTGTCTTCAAAAGGAGCTACTTTAAGGAGCTACAACTTTTTTCTTACAGCACTGACAAATATCTACACCGTGTAATGTTCCCTTATAGGATGTTTTAAACAGGATGTTGTCAGGGCCTACAAAGCAGGGCATGGAAGCCTGACAGTGCCAGGACTGGGAACAAGCCCATCAGAAGGGGTTGGGGGTGGGGGTGGCCAGGGAGAGGCACACACCTTTCCCACAGATAGGCTGTAGAGCTGAGCTTCAGGGCCGTAGTGCTCATAGCTACAACAGCCACTGGAAGAGCAAGCCTCAGTCCTAAAGCTACCTGGATCCTAGGAAGATTCTAAAGATGGACTCAGTCACTGGGACAAAGACCCATCCAGTCATTAGAACTGGGATACAGCGGGACCAAGGGAAAATCTGCTTATTAGAACTGGCCTATGAGTTTGGACAATTAAGTTCACAAACTCATCCTAGACAAAGTGCTACATACCTCATTGCTGAATATCACTATGGTCACCTTCAAAGTACTCCCTTTGGGAAGCTATGCACTGACATCAGCACCTAGTCCACCCTTCAAAGCAATTTTGGAACTCTTTTTCTGGAGTGGCCATCAGAGCTGTCGTTGTATTACCCTTGATGTCCCGAGTGTCATCAAAATGACTTCCTTTCAATATTTCCTTTATCTTCAGGTAAAGAAAGAAGTCATTGGGAGCCAGATCAGTTGAGTAAGGAGGGTGTTCCAATACAGTTATTTGTTTACTGGCTAAAAACTCCCTCACAGACAGTGCCGTGTGAGCTGGTGCATTGTCGTGATGCAAGAGCCATGAATCGTTGGCAAAGATTCAAGTCGTCTAACTTTTTCACGCATCCTTTTCAGTACTTGCAAATAGTAAAATTGGTTAACAGTTTGTCCAGGTGGTACAAATTCCTAACGAATAATCCCTCTGCTGTCAAAAGAAGGTCAGCAACATCATTGCAACAAGTTCTCAAACTTAATTGTCAGACCTCGCATAAGGTCAATCTGCCACCTCATGTATGACTTGACCTCGAGTAACAGCGTTGTCCTCAGCCTATATTTTAAGTCAATCACCCAAACATACCCTTTATATTTGATGAAAATCTACCTGACCATTTTGCACAATGCAGTAACAAAGAAAGAGTTATTTTTTTATTTATAAAAAAAATATTTATGCTGTGCAAGCACACTGCTGTGCAATTTGTGATGTAGCTTTATTTAATCTGTGCAAACACTCTGTTAAGGAAACATTATTGTTCAGGTAAAGAAAAGGACTACAACATGGTAGAGTTGCAATTCAAACTCAGCTTTTATCTCTTTCCAATACTCATGTTCTTTTTATTACAAGACATGGACTCTCAACTACTTGTTCATGGCACACCTCCATTTCTACTTATATTTTAATCTCCAAGAGGGCAGAATTGTGTCTTAAATTGAATACTCCTTGTTGTAACCTAACCTAGTTTTGATTATAAAATAGGTTTAATGAGTATATTTTAATTAAATGTATGAATCAATGGCCATCAGTTTTCAGGAAAGTAATTTCAGTGGAAAGAATGACTTTACAGTGCCCAGTCCCACTCCCTTAAGTGTGAGCTCACAAGTGGAGGGGTTTGTTCCATCTAAGAAACACAGTGTTGCACAAATATGAAAACGGCCACCAAACTAATTCGCTGCTTCAGATGCTGTATGTGCAGCTTCATACTAACTACCTAATAGCCACAATCTAGTTACCCTACTTCCTCCTCCCCAGAGACATTTAGCAATGTCTGAAAATATTTTTGTTTGTCACAACTGAGGATGGGGATGCTACTGGCATCTAGTACATAGTGGCCAGAGATATTGTTAAACATTTTCCAATGCACAGCTGACTTCTGCCCAGCGAACAGTGGAGGGTATCCACCCAGTGAAAAGCCTTGCTGGCAGCTGGCTATATGGCAATGGACTGGGCGGAGCCTCACACCAAGAGAGGGCTTTCGCAGCTGGGTCCAGACCGCCTGGCCAACTTCAACCAGAGCAGTCCCACTGCATCTGTTCACAGCTAACGTTAACATTTAGCATCTTGTTACAATGTGCCAGGCACTGTGTTCAGGGCTTTACAAGTATCCTATTAACTGCTTACAACAACGCTATGAAATAGGTACAATTACTCTCATTTGTAAAATAAGAAAAAGAAATCTTAGAAATTTTGGAATGTGCTTCTCTGAACAAGTGGTAGACCTGGACTTTGAGCCCAACAGGGCTATCTTCAGTCTGTATAACATTTGTAAATAAAGCATCTTTCAATTTTCATAGGGCAAGGCTCTTTCCTTAGTACCACTTAATTCCTTATTATGTTATGTCCTCTAACCAGAAGCCACAGATAAGGGCCTGTCCAAGCAGTTTCTCCGACTGATCTTTTATAAAAAGATAAATAAATATAGATAGACAATGCATGCTGAATATTATAAAATGACCTGAAGTACACTTAATGGAAAGACATTAATAATATATTTTAGATTAAATAGTACATATTTTCAATACTTTTTTGAAATTTATGGAACAATGTTGGGACTAGAATATTTTCAAGGAGGAATGTTGGAGATAGGAAAAGCAGTGCTTCTCAATGAGGAAAGGGGGGAAGATTTAGCCCCCCGCCAACCCCCCACTTCACTTCCTCCTCCCCAGAGACATTTAGCAATGTCTGAAAATATTTTTGTTTGTCACAACTGAGGATGGGGATGCTACTGGCATCTAGTACATAGTGGCCAGAGATACTGTTAAACATGTTCCAATGCACAGGACAGCCCCCAACAACAAAGGATTATCCCGTATAAAATGTCAATAATGTCAAGGGAGAGAAATACTGAGAGAGACAGAGACATAGGCGGATCAATCCATAGGTAAGTAAGTAGGTGGGTAGATGGAAGGAAAGAAGGAAGGAAGGAAGGAAGGAAGGAAGGAAGGAAGGAAGGAAGGAAGGAAGGAAGGAAGGAAAAGACTGTGCCCTAGAAGTCACTTTAGAGTCAAAAGACTGACTCATAACATCATGATTATCCTTGTAGTTCTGGTACGATGCTGTCCTGTGGTTACTGGTCAAATCATTTAAATTTCATATGTCTTTATAAGCAAGTAATAATATTATCAGTCATATTTAGGAATAATGTGGTATCTTATAGAAATAGCAAGTACTTATCATCTAAGATACACTTATAAGAGAAGAGACTGGAAATATAAAAGATCATTTTTAAATTCTAAAACTATTTGTAAATATCTTCTTCCATTCAGTTGGTTGCCTCTGTTTTGTGGATGGTTTCTTTTGCTGTACAGAAGCTTTTCAGTTTGCTATTGTTGCTTTTACTTCTCTTGCCTTTGAAGTCAAATTCATAAAACCCTCTTAAACCCAAAGTCCATAAGTTTAGTACCTATGTTTTCTTCTATGAAATTTATTGTTTCGGGTCTTACGTTTAGGTCTTTGATCCACTTTGAGTTAATTTTGGTACACGGTGACAGGTAGCAGTCTAGTTTCTTTCTTTCGTACATGCTTTCCAATTTTCCCAGCATCATTTATTGAAGAGGCTTTCTTTTCTTTTTTTGCATGTTTTTGACTCCTTTGTTGAAAATTATCTGGCCAGGAAAAAAGCCAGTTGTGACAACATACATGGATCTTGAGATCATCATGCTAATCAAAATAAGTCAGACAGAAAAAGTCGAGAAACATATGATTTCACTCAGGTGTGGGCTATAAAACTAAAAGCAACAAATAAACAAGACAAACAAACAAAGAAACAAAAACTCATAGACACAAACAACAATTTTGTGGTTACCAGAGGGTAAGAGGGGAGGGAGGTGGTCGATGAGAAAAAAAGGTGTCAAATATATGGTAACGAAAGGAGAATTGACTCTGGGTGATGAACACACAATGCAATAAATAGATGATGTATTCTAGAAATGTACACTTGAACCCTATATAATTTTACTAACCAATGTCACTCCAATAAATTTAATGAAAATGTTTAAAAATATTTTGAAACTATTTCATTAGAAAAGTAAGACACCATGCATGGAAATAAAGGAGTTGGAAAAGGAAACCAACTGTTTTATTGTGGCTTTGGACATATTGAGTTTGAGATGACCATGATATGTCCACACAAAGAAGCTTGGTAAGGAATCAAAGACATAGGGCTAGAAACAGACTAGGTCTAGAGACTGAGAATCTCAGCTTTGAAGTAATAGCTGAAATCAAGAGACAAAGATTGTTTACTGGGGACAAAGAAGTGGTAACATTGATGGGAACACTGTTTTGTTTTGTTTTTTAATTTTATTAGTTTCAGGTGCACAAGACAAAGCAAACCTTAGACGTTTATGATTTATATCCCTCACACTGTGTGAACCCCCACACCCTATCCACTATCCCTCTGACATCGCACAGAGCCAATACATTTCCACTGTCTCTATTCTTAATGCTGTACTCCACTTCCTGTAACAATATACATACAAATATATAAATATACATATATATATTTATATAAAATTATAGTTGGCATTCAGTATTGTTCACCTTCAGGTGTACAGTGCAGAGATCAGGCATCTACATCATCCCTGAGGTGGTCTCCCAAATGGGACACATGTCCATCGGATACCCTACAACATCTTTACATTATTGATCACGTTCCCCAAATTAATTTTCAAAACCCTGTGGCCATCTTGTGGTTACCGACTATTTTCTAAACCTCTCACCTTCCCGTTATCCCCACCCCCCCACCCCTCTAGCAACCCTCAGTTTTTCCTCTATGTCTCCAAAACTGTTTCTGATTAGTTCATTCACTTATTCTTTTCTTTAGATTCTGCATCTAAGTGAGATTATATGGTATTTGTCTTTCTCTGTCTGACTTATTTCACTTAACATAATGTTCTCTAGGTCCATCCACGTTGTTGCAAATGGTAAGATTTCTTTCTTCTTTATGGCTGCGTAATACTCCATTGTATAAATGTACCACAGTTTCTTAATCCAGTCATCTACCGATGGGCATTTCGGTTGTTTCCATGTCTTGGCTATTGTGAATAGTGCTGCAATAAACATAGGAGTGCATAAAGATTTTTGAATTGGAGTTTTGGATTTCTCCGGATAGATAACCTAGGAGTGGGATTGCTGGATCATAAGGTAGGGGAACACTGGTTTTGGAGAGCACTTCCCAGGGAACAGCCAAGAGGGAAGAGAGTCAGTAAGGAGACAGAGGACCAAGAAGCTTTGATGTCACCAAGGCACTTAAAGAACAGGTCTGGCCATCAGTCCCAAATGCTACAAGGAGATCAATAGAAAAAAGGTGGAGGAAAGATCAAATGTTTTGAAAAATGACAGGTGGGCTTTAGAAGTACAATAGAGTCAGATAATTAAAGAATAGTTAATTTTTTTAAAAGGAGACATTCTAGGTAGACCAATTGTTTGAGAAATAGAACGATGAAGGGAAGCCAATTTGGGTGATACCTAAGCATGGACTGGTTGATCAAAAGTTTTTTTCTCTAAAATAAGAGTTATTTAAATATGTTCTTTAAAAGGATGGGGGAGGTAGTTGATAAAAAATAATCTCCATGGATCAATTGCTCTTCTGTGAAAAGAAGGAAAAATCACCATATATTCAATCCCCCTTACCCTCATCTCCCACCCCCCACCCCCCGCCCCCGTTACCCTCTGGCAACCACTAAACTATTATCTGTGTCTATGAGTTTCTGTTTCTCATTTGTTTGTCTTGTTCTTTTGTTGTTACTAACAATTGTCACCCCAATAAATTTAATAAAATAAATAAAAAAAAGAAGGAAAAAATAAAAAATAATTATAACTATTTGAAATGTTAAAGTAATAAAGAAAATTTTACTTTACCACTATATTAGCTAAGAAGGATCAAATATTTAAATTTATTTCCTAATCTGCCTGAAACAATGAGAATCTATTTTCAGTTACAAAAAAAAAAAAAAGAAAACATTGCCACAAAGATAACTGGACAGCACCAAAGAAAGCTATCTCAGTGTGTATTATATTAACATCTGTAAAACGTGTTCCTACTTTTCTGTTCAGATTAGATTTTACAGCTTCCAGGAGAATCTTACGCAAGATGCATGGCATGATCTTGCCAATCAATGCTTATATTTTAAAAGTAAGAGTAATGTATTAGCTTAGTAAATTTGCTTTAATGCCAAGGAGGAAAATGGTAACATTGACCTGAAATGGTTCCAGTGACTGATAATCTATGTAAAAGAAAAGTGATGCAATTTGGAGTTATAATAACTATTGGTAATAAGAATAACAGTCACGTGCTTGCTACTTTGGCAAGATTTGGCCCTGAGTTTAATTACAGAAGCATCCTTTATAAAGGCTGTTACAGAGTCAGGAAACCCAAATCTAACTACTGTGATTGAAAAAGTATTTTCCTCAATTTTAGCAAAATCCAGAAATCTGGGTCAAGGATAATCATCATCCAAATTAATTCTGTCTACTTGAAATAAAACTTTGTATCTATCCATTTTCATACCCACCTTGCTCCAAAAATGATTTAGTATTAAATTTATTTTCTTTGTAAATATATAGCCTGTCTTAAAATTCATAGTATAATACCGGGGGTGCCAAAAAAAATGTATACATATAACTTGCATTCTTTTGTTATTGGCATATATTGAGTATTACAATTTTAATACAATTTTTTCCTTTCTTAAAATGTGTATACATTTTTTGGCACCTTCTGTACACGACTGAAAAATGAGTACACATGACACAAATAAAGAATGCTTAAATTTTCAAAGGCACAGCCTCTTTTGGAAAGAACAGATATGGAAGATAAAATTCCAGTTTGACAGCAAAATGAGAATTTAGAGATCATCTAATTCAATCCTTCTATTCTTGATTTGTACACGATTAACGAACTGCAGCCAATGTCAGTGAAGTGAATGGCCTAAAGCGTTCCTTTAACTCTGATTTTAAAGATAAGTAGGACCAGAGTCATAGTTATTTTATCTTTAATGCAATTTTATTTTCATTCCTGAGAGTTATCCCTGTGGGTTGCACAGATTTTATTAATAATAACAAAAAATAAATAATAAAAATAAATATTGGATTTGTTGTTTGTCTCAAATAATTTTTGGGACAAATAGTGATGATTTTCAAAACTCCTGATTTCTCTCATGAGCTCCTCAAAGTAAGAATGAGTTCATTTCTTTCCTTCACCCCCATTAATGGAGGTAGAGAAAAGGGCTTCCTGATCCCTAAGTGCTCTAGGAGGCCAGGCTGGAGATGAGAGGCAGCAGCAGTAAATTCTTCCCCACCCTCTGACCTACAAAGCACAGTGACATAGTTGGTGGGAATATAGGATGGCAAGGCTCAGTTGGTTGAAATCCCAAGTACAGAGATAATTACACAGAACTTTAAGGAGGAATCAGGCTAGCTGTGAGACCCACCACAGAGGTCAGCACAGGCTCAGCAAGGATATTTCTTCATTTTACTTGATCTCTAAACTGAGCCTGGGTATCAGGCAGCTCTGGGAAAGACCCCACCAGGAAAGCCTCAAGGCAAAGGAGGTGGCATCACTTTGTCACATTTCCCTTTAGAAAACTCTGGTAGTTTTCCATTTTGCAGTGGGAGATCCATCAGAGAGCATGTGCCTCTCACACCAAGCAAGACTACTAGAATCAGTTACATAACAAAGCTTGACTTGAGCCCCAACAAGACACCAAAAGCATCAGACCTCTGGCTATCACTGTATCAGATGACATCACCATTGACCAATCCCTTAAAACCAGAAGACATTTTATTTCCTCTTACCCAAGTTACTCCTCCTTCGGGCTTGAATATCAAATGACAGAGCTTTAGAACACATAGAATGACCTTCTCTCTCTCTCTCGTTTTTTTTAACCAAATAATGAAAAGATAAATGGTGTTCTCCACTATATTCAAATTGTTTTAACACTTTAGAAAATTATAAAACAATTTGTTAAAGTGGTGACTAGTGATTTCACCAAGATCAGCCTCAATACAGAGTTTTTATGATTCTGGGTGTTTTGCAAGAGTCTGCTATGCATAAAATGGTTCTTAAAAAAAAAGAAAGAAAACTTACAAATTATGCAAATTACACTGGATTTGAACTTTTAGACTTCTGACATTTATTCAAATAAATGAATTATGTCTTTTCAATTTGACTCACCTCAGAAATTATTTGTAGTCCATAATACAGATCAATTATCAATAAAGAAAGGACAGTATTAGAGAGGAAAGAGGGAGGAATATGCTAAATTATCAATTATATTTTATGTAAAAACTTCTTCCCATTTGTTCAAGAAAAGGCATTAACTTAGACTTAGCAAGTTCTATCAGCACTTTATTGATAGCATTGAAGATGTTTTCATGAATTGTTGAGTTATAATCACTTTATAAATTACTGTGAAGCAAATGTTTACTTCCAAAGCAGCATTTTCCAAACTGTAGTCTAAGGGAAACTAGAGATATGTATATGTATTTGGAGGGAAACAAGACTTTCATAGTCAGAAAGCACATTCTGTAACTCCTTTTAGAGATTTCCAAGACACATTAATGTATCAAGAGTCTATTTGACCACAGAACCCAATTTTCCTGAAATTCCTATTAAAACTCCAGTGGGTCTCAGGTTCCCTGAACACCAGTTGTGAAACATGATTCTGAATTCTTTAGAACAGTTCACTCTTATAAGAAGTTAAAAGAGTCCACTTGTGATTTGTTTTCACTAACTGTTTGCTTGGTAAAGTCTTTCCTGATAGATAATCCCAAAGCAAACCTCTGCCAGGTCTGGGTTAAACATCAAAAGGTCAGAGTTAACAAGGTTTGAACCAATGAGAGTTTAAGGACATAAGTAGGCCACTACAGAAATGGTGAGGAAATACCCACACCCACTCCCATCCTGACATATTTCTTTAAACACACCTAATAACCTTTCTCATCACCCCCCACTCCACCAAGACACATCAGTTCTTCCACACCTGGCCACTGGCAAGACCATGAATTTTTTTACTTAGTGCACTAACCTCTTGTGTTCACTCACACTCTTCACCTCAACACCATCTTCTTCTCCCACTTGAAACATATAGCTGGTCTATGCTTGCTCATTGTCCCTTGTCAAAAATCTGCCTTTGAAAAGAATTTGACATAGATTTACTAAAGGTATCTGCATTTTAATAGAAGCAGATAAGTCAATCAGTAGTTAAAGCATATAGAAATTCTGAGCTAGAAAGGGCATTACAGATGAAACTTATGGCCCCAAAAGACGTTAGAGACCATATCAAAGTCTCTAAAATCTCAGGTCACTTTGCTACACTCCCAGCCACCCTCCTCCTAAGTACTTTACATAAAAAGAGGAATTACTGAAAGTTACCTATTCTGCCCACTTTTAAGACCTACCCTAAAAGATTCCATGATAATGTCACTCTCATAACTTTGAAATGGAAGCCCTTGGCTCAATTTTTCTCTTTGTACATCTAAGAGGAGAAAACAAAATTTCTAGACATGGGACAGAACAAAAGTTCTAGACCTCGGAGAGATTTCAAGATAGTGGAATAGGTAAATGCTATGCCTGTCACCTTCCATGACCACATTAAAATTACAACTAAATTATAGAACAATCAACCTCAAGAATCATCAGAAGACTAGCTGAACTGAACCCCTATAACAAAGGATATAAAGAAGAGACCACGCTGAGAGAGGCAGAGATGCAAAACCAGCTTACCCCAAATCCACAGAGAGTGGTTGAGCATTGGGAGGGACACCTCGGTGGCAGAGGTCTGAGGGGTTCCACACCCACACTGGACAATCCAACCCAGGAGTCTTGTGCCAGGAAAAGAAGTTCCCACAACACCTAGCTGTGAAAATCAGTGAGGATTCTGCCAGTCCCAGTGAGAAGGAAGGCAGCTGGAAACCCAGACATACTCTTAAAGGACCTGCACACAGACTCAATCACTTGCAAGCACTTATCCTGGGCTGTAGTGAATGGGCAGCAACCCAAAAGGTGCCAGAGATATATAGGGAAAGACTGAGTTGTGTGGCTGCAGGGTGAGGGCTAGAGGGACAGTCACCATCATCCTTGTGTGGAGCCCACCTAATGTGTAGCCTACAGAAGGGCACCATCAGTCCCATGTTGAGCCCTCCCCCACAAGGTCAACTCTGAGACTGAATTGACTTGGTGAACTCCACATGCACCCCACCCTGGTGACTCCCTGGGACCCCACCTCAGCCAGCTCCTGTGGCATCACATTGGCACTCTCAGCTCCTGGGAAGCCAGCTCCACCTCATAAGAAGCTGCAGCTTGTACAGCAACAGAAGGCCCACAGCAACCTGTGCGGCCAACTGAGAAAATGTCAATGGCAGACAGTCAGACCCAGCTCGCCCTGTAGACTTTCTTGGGAAGCTCTCAGGGATCTGTGCACCAGAGGTGAACAATGGCTGTCCGTGATGTTCTCTGGGTGTTTTGTGGAGTGGCCACAGGCTCAGCACTGGTGCAAAAACTGAATCTGTTTTAACTTTGTAAACACCACCAGCCCCAATGTGGTGATTCCCTGTGACCCAGCACTGCCCAGCTCAGGTGGAGTCACCAGGGCACTGTCAGCACCAGGACAACCAGCCCAGCCCATGCACCTAAGAAGGCTTTTTCAGTGGCTGAGTCTTACAAGCAGCCAGCAGGTGGCAACAGGCCTTGGCGACGGGGAAGGCTGGGACATTGACTAAGCTGCCCCAGGCCTGATTCTGGTGGGAGTCAGCCTCAATCCCCAGGAAGGCCACCCCCACATGCCTCCATGTCCAGCAAAGACAGGAACCAACTGCATAGAGTTTTGTAGCTCCTACCAGGTAGCCCTGGGCCAGTCACATGCAATGGCTGAAACTGGCCTGAACAGGAGCCCCTCCCAAAAAGTATCAGAAAACAACACACCAGGAGGCTGACTTCAAATCACACCAGAGCATCACCCAATTAGCCCCAGAATCGGGTGTGGTCCAAACAAGCACAAGTGTCCGCTGAGGTGAATACCCCTCTGAGGGATCAGCCCACACACACCAGCTTATACACTGTGAGTATAGCCAATTCTCACAGACAGTCAGCCTGAGAGTCAGTTCCACCCACTAAGGCACCAAAAATAACCAAGGCTCAACTACAACAGTAGAGTAAATGTAAAACACACAATGTGTACTTCTGGAACACATGTTGCAGGTGATCAGGGAAAATGTGCCACTAGGCCACACCAGACACCTACTATATAAGGCCACCCAGTGAAAACTCAGAGTCATAGGAGATCTACCTAATACATAGAAACAAACAGAGAGATGCAGCCAAAATGACAAAACAAAGAAAAATGTCCCAAATAAAAGAACAAGAGAAAACTCAAGAAAAGAATTAAGTGAAATGCTTGCAACTAATCTACCAGAGACAGAATTCAAAAAACTGGTTATTCGATCCCCCTTACCCTCATCTCCCCAATAAATTTAATAAAATTAAATTAAAAAAAAAAAACTGGTTATAAGAATGCTTAAGGAAATTAGTGAGAACATCAACAATGAGATAGTAAGCATAAAGGAAATAGAAACCATTAAAAAGAACCAGTCAGAAATAAAGAATACAATAACTAAAGTGAAGAAAACATTAGAAGAAATCAACAACAGATGAGATGAAGCAGAGGACTGAATCAGTGATTTAAAAGACAAGGTTGCAGAAAATATGCAGTCAGACAACAAAAGAAAAAAACAATTTAAAAAATGAAGATAGTTTAAGGAACCTCTGGGACAACATCAAGTGTAACAGCATTCCCATCATAGGAGTACCAGAAGGAGAGGAGACGGAGCGATGGATTGAGAACCTATTTGAAAAAATAGGACGTCATCAAAATGGCAGTCTAAGGTGAGCCTCTGTAAAGCTCCCCTGGAATTTACAACTAATCGAACAACAATAACTCCACAAAGGACTCCTTGCACAGCAGACAGGCAAGAGGAAGAGGCACACTACTGAATTTACCTAAAGGTGGGTGAATCGCACGAGCAGGAGAGGAGGGAAGGGAGAAGTGTGGAGACGGAGCCGCACAGGCTCAGGACACAGACCTTCCTCAGTGCTCCGAGCATGCTGCATCCCGGAACTACTGCAGCTGCGGGAAAGGGAAGAACTCGGACTGCTAGGGCTCCACTTATGGCCCACAGGACTGAGGGGACAGCATATAACACGGCTGAACCCAACGCTCACGGCAGACACATCGGTGAAAAGACTGAGGGAAGAAGGCTAAAAACGGTGGTTTAAGCCCTCACTGCCGAGCAAACAATGGAAGCCTTAGGCACTGAGACTGGCCGCCCCCTCCTTACCCTCCCATAGCTCACCCCAACCCAGCTGCCAGTGCTAGAAGCGGAACAGTAGCAGTGTCAGATCAAAAGAACAGAGTATTTGCTGTTCTGAGAACTGTGTACTGCAGACACAGATTTGCAGCCCAACTAGTTCTGGCAAAGGGGAGGGACCTGTGGAAGCAGGACCGGCTGTGGTGGTGGTCACCACCATTGATCTGGGCTACCACTCACAACTCACCCCGCCCCTGGCCCCAGCTATCTGGGCAGATCCCTTCAGTAGCAAACAGACCTGCTGAAACATATGGGTTCTGAACCTGGTGCAGGAAGAGCTTTGGAACTTCAAAAGCTCTCCGCATACCCACACGGACACTGTGCCCTGTGACACAGGTGAACTATTAACAGAGGAGAAGCCCATCTCCCAGGGAATCCCCCCATTGTGTGAGAAGCTGGAATAGCACAGACGAAACATAGCACTACTGTGTGAGAGAGAAAAAAGGCTGCAGTCGGAGAGAAAATAAAACATTCTACCAACAAGTACTGGAAAACAAAAGAAAGACCTCTTCCTATCAACTTGTTGCAGAAGCAACTCCTGTAGATGTCTAGGAAGAGAAATAATAAATCAGTAATTGCTATGAATAACCAAGGCAACAAGACAGCTCAGAAAGAAAGTGAAAAGCCTCCAGTAAAGGAACTTAAAGATATGGACATATGTGACTTAAATGACAGAGAATTCAAGATTGCAGTTCTGAAGAAACTCAACAAGATGCAAGAAAACACAGAAAGGCAGTATAATGAACTCAGAAACACAATCAAAGAACAACATGAGCATTTTACGAAAGAGATTGAAATTTTAAAAGAGAACCAAATAGAACTTCTGGAGATTAAGAACTCAATAGAAGAAATTAAAAATGAAATAACCAGCTTAGGTAGTAGAGTTCACCAGATGGAGGAAAGACTCAGTGACATCGAAGATAGAAACCTGGAAATTACACAGACGGAAGAAGAAAGAGACCTGAGACTTAAAAGAAATGAAAGAACTCTGCAAGAACTTTCTGACTTCATCAGAAAGAGCAATATAAGAATAATGGGCATACCAGAAGGAGAAGAAAGAGAGAAGGGAACAGAGAATATATTCAAAAAAATTGTTGATGAGAACTTTCGAAACTTGTGGACAGAACTGGATCCTCGAATCCAAGAAGCAAATAGAACACCTAATTACCTCAATCCCAACAGGCCTTCTCCAAGGCACATTGTATTGAAGCTGTCTAAAATCAACGACAAAGAAAGAATCATCAAGGCAGCCAGGGAAAAAAAGAGGGGAACCTGACAGGAAAGCCCATTAGATTACCAGCAGATTTTTCAGCATAAACTCTACAAGCCAGGAGGGAGTGGAACCAAATATTCAAACTATTGAAAGAGAGACATCATGAGCCAAGAATAATATATCCAGCAAAGATATCCTTTAGATATGAAGGAGGAATAAAAATCTTTCCAGACATACAGAAGCTGAGGGGATTTTCTAATACACAACCTGTAGTACAAGAAATACTAAAGGAGGCCATTCGACCACCATCAACAGGGACAATTTTGGCAACCAAAAAACAAAAAGGGAGAGAGTAAAGGCCTGAACCGGAATATGGGAATGGAGAAAGTAAGCGTGCTGAAGAAATGGAATACTCTAAATATCAAACTTTCTTTTACATAAACTTAAGGGTAACCACTCAAAACAAATCCAGAACTGAAATATATACTGTAATAAAAGAAGAAACAGAGAAAACATCATAGAATACCAACACACAGAAGTAATAGACAACAAAAAAAAGGCAAAGAAACCGAGGAGACACAATCTTGCCAGAAAACTAAAGACAGAATGATAGGAAATCCTCACATATCAATAATCACCAAAATGTAAATGGACTGAACTCAAAAATAAAAAGACACAGAGTAGCAGATTGGATCAAAAACTAAACCCAACCATATGCTGTCTCCAAGAGACACATCTCAGCTACAAGGACAAGCATAGACTCAAAGTGAAAGGGTGGAAATTGACACTCCAAGCAAATGGTACCCAGAGAAAATCAGGTGTAGCCATAATGATATCAGATGAAACAGACTTCAGGGTGAAAAAGATAACAAGAGACATAGGTGGACATTTCATAATGGTAAAGGGGACTATACAACAAGAAGACACAGCAGTCATCAATATTTATGCCCCCAATCAGGGAGCACCAAAATACACCAAGCAACTACTAACAGAACTAAAGGGAGAAATTGACCAAAACACAATTATACTAGGGGACTTAAATACATCATTGACAGCTATGGATAGATCATCCAAACAGAAAATAAATAATGAAATAGCAGCCCTAAATGACACATTAGATGAAATGGACATAATTGACATATATAGAGCACTTCATCCTAAAACATCAGACTATACATTCTTTTCTAGTGTACATGGAACATTCTCAAGGATAGACCATATATTGGGACATAAAATCAGCCTCAGCAAATTTAAGAAGATTGAAATCATACCAAGCATATTCTCTGATCACAAAGCTTTGAAATTGGATATCAACTGCAAAAAGAAAGCAGGAAAAAACGCAAATACATGGAGATTAAACAACATACTTTTAAAGAATAACTGGGTCAAAGAAATTAGAGGAAAGATCAAAAGATACATAGAAACAAATGACAATAAAAATACATCCTACCAAAATTTTGGAATACAGCGAAAGAAGTTTTAAGAGGGAAATTTATATCATTACAGACCTATCTCAAGGAACAAGAAACATCCCAAATAAATAACCTCATGTTACACCTTAAAGAACTAGAAAAAGAAGATCAAATGAAACCCAAGGTCACAAGAAGAAAGGAAATAACAAAAATCAGACCAGAACTAAATGAAATAGAGAACAAAAAGACAAAAGAAAAAATTAATGTCACTAAGAGCTGGTTCTTTGAAAAGATTAACAAAATTGACAAACCCTTGGCTAGACTCACTATAATAAAAAGAGAGAAGACACTAATTAACAAAGTCAGAAATGAAAAAAGGGAAGTTATCACGGACACCACAGAAATACAAAGGATCTTCCAAGAATACTATGAAGGACTATATGCCACAAAATTCAATAACCTAGAAGATACGGACAAGTTCTTAGAAACATATAGCCTTCTTAGGCTGAACCATGAAGAGCTGGAAAGTCTAAACAGAGCGATCACCAGTAACAAAATTGAATCAGTCATCCAAAACCTTCCCAAAAGCAAAAGTCCGGGTCTAGATGGCTTCACTAGTGAATTCTACCAAACCTTCAAAGAGGATCTCATATTAATCCCGCTCAAACTCTTCCACAAAATTGAAGAAGAGAGAGTACTCCCTAACTTATTTTATTAGGCCAACGTTACCCTGATACCAAAACCTGGTAAGAACAACACAAAAAAAGAAAACTACAGACCAATATCTCTGATGAATACTGATGCAAAAATCCTAAACAAATTCTAGCAAATTGAATACAGCAATGCATTAAAAAGATTATTCATCATGACCAGATGGAGTTCATCGCTGGGCCACAAGGATGGTTCAACATCCACAAATCCATCAATGTGATACATCACATAAACAAAATAAAGGACAAAAATCATATGATTATATCAATTGATGCAGAAAAAGCATTTGACAAGATGCAGCATCCATTTATGATTAAAACACTTAATAAAATAGGTATAGAAGGAAACTACCTTAACATAATAAAGGCCATATATGACAAGCCCTCAGCTAATCTCATAATTAATGTTGAAAACCTGAAGCCCTTTGCTCTACGTTCAGGAACACGACAGGGATGTCCCCTATCACCTCTGCTTTTCAACATAGTGTTGGAAGTCCTTGCCAGAGCAATCAGGCAAGGGAAAGAAATAAAAGGCATCCAAATTGGGAATGAAGAAGTTAAATTATCACTCTTTGCAGATGACATGATGCTATGTATACAAAACCCTAAAGACTCCACCAAAACGCTGTTAGAAACAATCAACGAATAAGGTAAATTTGCCGGCTACAAAATCAACGTACAAAAGTCCATTGCATTCCTATATACTAACAATGAAATCTCAGAAAAAGAAATACAAAAAACAATTCCTTTTGCAATTGCAGCAAAAAGAATAAAATACCTAGGAATGAACTTAACCAAGGATGTGAAGGAACTATATGCTGAAAACTATAAGACATTTTTGAAAGAAATTGAAGAAGACACAAAGAAATGGAAAGACATTCCGTGCTCATGGATTGGAAGAATCAACATAGTTAAAATGGCCATATTACCCAAAGCAATATACAGGTTTAATACAATCCCCATCAAAATTCCAATGGCATTTTTTAAAGAAATAGAACAAAAAATCATCAGATTTGTTTGGAACTACAAAAGACCCCGAATAGCCAAAGCAATCTTAAGAAAAAAGAACAATACTGGAGGTATCACACTCCCTGACTTTAGCTTGTACTACAGGGCTACAATAATCAAAACAACTTGGTATTGGCAGAAAAACAGACACGTAGACCAATGGAATAGAATAGAGAACCCAGAAATAAAACCACATAAATATGAACGGATAATTTTTGACAAAGAAGCTAAAAACATACAATGGAGGAAAGACAGCCTCTTCAATAAATGGTGCTGGGAGAATTGGAATGTAACGTGCAAAAGAATGAAACTGGACTGCTATCTGTCACCATGTACCAAAATTAATTCAAAATGGATCAAAGACTTAAGCATAAGACCTGACACAATAAACTGCATAGAAGAAAACACAGGTACTAAACTTATGGACCTTGGGTTCAAAGAGCATTTTATGAATTTGACACCAAAGGCAATGGAAGTAAAAACTAAAATAAACTAATGGGATTATATGAAACTCAAAAGCTTCTGCACAGCAAAAGAAACCATCAACAAAATAAAGAAGCAACTGAATGGGAGAAGATTTTTGCAAACAGTGCCTCCGATAAGGGGCTAATATCCAAAATATACAAGGAACTCATGCAACTCAACAACAAAAAAACAAACAACCCAATTGAAAAATGGGCAGAGGACCTGGAGAGACATTTCTCCAAAGAGGACATACAAATGGCAAATAGACATATGAAAAAATGCTCAACATCACTAATCATCAGAGAAATGCAAATCAAAACCACAATGAGATATCACCTCACCCCAGTCAGAATGGCTATCATCAACAAGACAAATAGTAACAAATGTTGGAGAGGCTGTGGAGAAAAAGGAACCCTCATACACTGTTGGTGGGAATGCAGACTGGTGCAGCCGTTATGGAAGGCAGTGTGGAGGTTCCTCAAAGAATTACGAATAGAATTGCCATATGACCCAGCAATCCCTCTCCTGGGTATCTACCCAAAAAATCTGAAAACATTTAGAGATAAAGACACATGTGCTCAAATGTTCATTGCAGCTTTGTTACAGTGGCCAAGACATGGAAACAACCAAAATGTCCTTCGATAGATGAATGGATAAAGAAGTTGTGGTATATATACACAATGGAATACTATTCGGCGGTAAGAAAAGATGATATAGGAACATTTGTGACAACATGGATGGATCTTGAGAGAGTAATGCTGAGCGAAATAAGTCAGACAGAAAAAGCAGAGAACCATGTGATTTCACTGATATGTGGTATATAAACCAAAAACAACAAAAGAACAAGACAAACAAATGAGAAACAAAAACTCATAGACACAGACAATAGTTTAGTGGTTGCCAGAGGGTAAGAGGGGTGGGGGGTGGGGGGTGGGGGGTGGGGGTTGATGGTAAGGGGGATCGAATATATGGTGATGGAAGGAGAACTGACTCTGGGTGATGAACACACAATGGGATTTATAGATGATGTAATACAGAATTATACACCTGAAATCTATGTAATTTTACTAACAATTGTCACCCCAATAAATTTAATAAAATAAAATTAAAAAAAAAAAAAAAACCACAATGACATATCACCTCACCTCAGTCAAAATGGCTATCATCAACAAGACAAATAGTAACAAGTGTTGGAGAGGCTGTGGATAAAAAGGAAACCTCATACACTGTTGGTGGGAATGCAGACTGGTGCAGCCATTATGGAAGGCAGTGTGGAGGTTCCTCAAAAAATTACGAATAGAATTACCATATGACCCAGCAATCCCTCTCCTGGGTATCTACCCAAAAAATCTGAAAACGTTTATACATAAAGGCAAGTGTGCTCCAATGTTCATTGCAGCTTTGTTTATGGTGGCCAAGACATGGAAACAACCAAAAGTCCTTCAATAGATGAATGGATAAAGAAGGTGTGGTATATATACACAATGGAATACTATTTGACGGTAAGAAAAGATGATATAGGAACATTTGTGACAACATGGATGGATCTTGAGAGTATGATGCTAAGCAAAAATAGTCAGACAGAAAAAGCAGAGAACCATATGATTTCACTGATATGTGGTATATAAACCAAAAACAACAAAAGAACAAGACAAACAAATGAGAAACAGATACTCATAGACACAGACAATAGTTTAGTGGTTACCGGAGGGTAAAGGGAGTGGGGGGTGGGAGATGAGGGTAAAGGGGATCAAATATATGGTGATGGAAGGAGATCTGACTCTGGGTGGTGAATACACAATGGGATTTATAGATGATGTAATACAGAATTGTACATCTGAAATCTATGTAATTTTACTAACAATTGTCACCCCAATAAATTTAAAAAATAAATTGAAAATAATAATAATAATGACTGAAAATATCCCTAACCTGGCAAAGGAAATAAATATACAATGCCAGGAAGTGCAGATAGTCCCAAACAAGATGAACCCAAAGAGGCTCACACCAAGAAACATCATAATTAAAATGCCAAAGGTTAAACACAAAGAGAGAATCCTAAAAGCAGGGGGGAAACAAACAACAACTTGCTACTTACAAAGGCACTTCCATAAGATTGTCAGCTGATTACTCAACAAAAATTTTGCATGCCAGAAGGCAGTTGCGTGCAATATCCAAAGTGATAGAAAGCAAGGACATACAGTCAAGACTACTGTATCCAGCAAGATTACTAATGAAAATTGAAAGAGAAATAAAGAGCTTTCCCAATAAGGAAAAGCTGAAGAAATTCATTACCACCAAGGCACTATTACAAAAAATGTTAAAGGGACTTCCTTAATAAGAAAAAGGGGGAAAACAAACAAACAAAAGATTAATAATATGAATAATAAAATGGCAATAACTATGTACCTATCACAATGATCACTTTAAATGTAAATGGATTAAATGTTCCAATCAAAAGACACAGGGTAGCTGAATGGATAAGAAAACAAGACCTATACTTATGCTGTCTACAAGAGACGCACCTCAGATCAAAAGACACACATAGATTGAAAGTAAATAGATGGAAAAGGATATTTCATAGAAATGGAAATTAAAAAAAAAACTCACAATGGGATTTATAGATGATGTAATACAGAATTGTACACCTGAAATCTATGTAATTTTACTAACAATTGTCACCCCAATAAATTTAATAAAATTAAAAAATAAAAAACTCAGGTAACAGTACTTATACATGACAAAATAGAGTTGAAAATGAAGATTATAATCAGAGACAAATAAGAACATTACATAATGATAAAGGCATCAATCCAACAAGAGGACATCACCCTAGTAAACATCTATGCACACAACATAGGAGCACCTAATTATATAAAGCAAATATTGACCAACATAAAGAGAAGAATTGACCATAACACAATCATAGTAGGGGACTTTAACATCCCATTGACACCAATGGACAGATCTTCCAGACAGAGAATCAACAAGGAAACAGCGACCTTAAATGACACACTAGAGCAGATGGATTTAATTGATATTTTTAGAGCATTTCACCCCAAAATAGGATATACATTCTTTTCAAGTCCACATGAAACATAGTACAAGGTACACCACATATTAGGCTATAAAACAAATTTCTGTAAATTTAAGAAGATTGAAATCACACCAAGCAACCTCTTTGAACATAGTGGTATAAAACTAGAAATCAATTACAAAAGAAAACAACACAAAACTAAAAAACACACAAACTCATGAAGGGTAAATAACATGCTACTAAATGATGAATGGGTTAACAATGAGATCAAGGACAAATCAAAAGATACCAGGAAAGAAATGGAAAAGAAAATACAATCTAATGGACACAACAAAAGCAGTCCTAGTAGGGAACTTCCTAGCAATACAGGCCTATCTCAAAACACAAGAAAAATCTCATGTAAACAATCTAAACTTACGCTTAAAGGAACTAGAAAAATAACAGCAAATCAAGCCCAAAGTGAGTAGAAGGAAGGAAATAATAAAAATGAGAGTGGACTTAAACAAAATAGAGGCAAAAAAGCAATACAACAGATTAGCAAAAACAAGAGCTAGCTCCTCAGAAAGCTAAAATTGATAGACCTTTAACCAGACTCATCAAGAAAGAAAGAGAGGACCCAAATAAATAAAATCAGAAATGAAAAAGGAAAAGTGAAAACAGAAACCACAGAAACACAATTAATTTTTAAAAAATATTATGAGCAATTATACACCAACAAATTGGACAATCTGGAAGAAATGGATAAATTCCTAAAAGTATACAGTCTTCCAAGGCTGAATCAAGAAGAAACAGAAAACCCGAACCGACTCATAAAAACTAATGAAATTAAATCAGTAATCAACAACGTCCCTACAAACAAAAGTCCTGGACCAGATGGCTTCATGGGTGAATTTTATGAAACATTCAAAGAATTAACACTTGTTATTCTCCAACTATTCCAAAAATGTCAAGAGGAGAGAAGGCACCCAAGCTCATTGTATGAGTCCATCACCCTGATTTCAAAACCAAAGACATTACAAGAAAAAAAAAAAGAAAAAGAAAACTATGGGCCAACCCTTGATGAACATAAATGCAAAAATCCTCAACAAAATATTATCAAACTGAATTCAGCAACAATACATTACAAAGATCATACAATATGATCAAGCGAGATTTATTCCTGGGATGCAAAGATGGTTCGATATTCACAAATCAATTAACATGGTACACTACATACACAAAACAAAAGATAAAAATCATATGATCCTATCAATAAATGCAGAAAAAGCGTTTAATGAAATCCAGCATCGATTTAAAAATCTCAGCAAAGTGGAAATAGAGGAGACATATCGCAACATAAATGCTGTATATGACAAACCCACAGCTAACATAATAGTCAGTGAGGATAAGATAAAAGCATTGTCCTTAAGATCAGGAACAAGAAAAGGATGTCCACTTTCTCCACTTTTATTCAATCTAGTACTGGAAATCCTAGCCACAGCAATCAGACAAGAAAAAGAAGTAAAAGGCATCCAATTGGAAAGGAAGAAGTAAACTGTCATTATTTGCAGATGATATGATGCTATAAATAGAGAATCCCAAAGATTCCACCAAAAAACTATTAGAACTGATAAATGAATTTAGAGAAGTAGCAGGATACAAAATTAATATTCAGAAATCCGTTGCATTTTTATACACTAATAATCAATTATCAAAAGGAGAAATTAAGAAAACAATCCCATTTACAATTGCATCAAAAATAAATAAATGAATGAATGAATAAATAAATCAATAAGTGAAATACCTAGAAACAAACCTAGCTTAGGGGGCAAAAGACCTCTATTCGGAAAACTATAAGACACTAAAGAAAGAAATTGAAGAAGATACAAATAAATGGAAGCATATACCGTGTCCATGGATAGGAAGAATTAACATCCTTAAAATGTTCACATTACCCAAAGCAACCTATAAATTCAGTGCAGTCTCTATCAAAATACCAATGGGATTTTTCACAGAACTAGCACAAGTAAACAAATTAACATGGAACCATAAAAAAAACCCTGAATAGCCATGGCAATCCTGAGAAAAAACAAAGTGTGAAGCATCATTCTACCTGATATCAAACTATACTACAAAGCTATAGTAATCAAAACAGCATGGTATCAGCATAAAAACAGACACATAGATCAATGAAACAGAGAGCCCAGAAATAAACTCATACATGTATGGTCACTTAATCCATGATAAATGAAGCAAGAATATATGATGAGGTAAAGACAGTCTATTCAATAAACAATGCTGGGAAAACTGGACAGATACATGCAAAAAAATTTGAAACTGGACAGCCTTCTTATACCATATACAAGAATAAACTCAAAATGAATGAAAGACTTAAAATTAAGATCCAAAACTACAACATTTCTAGAAGAAAACATAGGCAGTAAACTCAGCTATTACCCTTAGCAATATTTTTTCTATCTCCTAGGGCAAGGGAAACTAAAGAAAAAATAAACAAATGGGAGTACATAATCTAAAATGTTTTTGCATAGTAAAGGAAACCATCAATATAATGAAAAGACATCCTACTTAATGAGAGAAGATATTTGCCACTGATATATCTGATAAGGGGCTAATATCCAAAATTTATTTAAAAATATCATACAACTCAACACCAAAAAAACAAACAATCCAATTAAAAACTGGGCAGAGGACCTGAGTAGGCATTTCTCCAAAGAGGACATACAGATGGCCAATAGACATAGGAAAAAATGCTCAATGTTGCTAATCATCCGAGAAATGCAAATAAAAACCACAATGAGATACCACTTCACTCCTGTCAGAGTGGCCACTATTAATAAACCAAGAAACAGTGCTGATGAGGATGTGGAGAAAAAGGAATCCTCGTGCACTGTTGGTGGGATTGCAAAGTGGTGTGGCCACAGTATGGAGGTTCCTCAAAAACTGAAAAATAGAACTACCTAATGATCTAGCAATTCCACTCCTGGGTATTTATCCAAAGAAATCCAAAGCACTAATTCGAAAAAATATATGCATCCCTCTTTGTATTGCAGCGCTATGCACAATAGCCAAGATATGGAAGCAACTGAAATAAATGCCTATCAATAGACAATTGGATAAAGAAGAGGTGGTACATATATATAATGGAATATTACTCTGCCATAAAAAGGAATGAAATCTTACCATTGTGACAACATGGATGAACCAAGAGGATATTATGCTAAATGAAATAAGTAAAGAAAAGACAAATACTATATGATTTCACTTATATGTGGAATATAAAGAACAAAATTAATGAACAAACAAAACAGAAACAGACTCATAGATACAGAGAACAAACTGATTACCAGATGGGAGTGGGGGTTAGGAGGTTGGGAGAGGTGAAGGGATTAAGAAGTACAACGTGGTAGTTACAAACATGTCATGGGGATGTGAAGTATAGTATGGGGGACACAGTAATACTGTAAAAACTATGGATAGTGTCAGGTGGGTACTAAACTTATCAGGGAGATCACTTCATAAATTATATATATGTCTAACCACTATCTTGTACACTTGAAACTAATATAAAATAATGTTGAATGTCAACTATAATTGAAAAAAATTTTTTTTCATGGGGATATAAAGTACTGCATGGGAAATATAGTCAATAATA
The DNA here is from genome assembly GCF_036562045.2 of Rhinolophus sinicus. Classification (NCBI taxonomy): domain Eukaryota; kingdom Metazoa; phylum Chordata; class Mammalia; order Chiroptera; family Rhinolophidae; genus Rhinolophus; species Rhinolophus sinicus. Next base: position 77,405,228 of record NC_133756.1, on the reverse strand, counting down.
TGACTTATTGGGGGTTATCATTTTGTGAGGTGTGTAAATGTCTAATCACTGTGTTTTTGTACACCTGAAGTTAATATAATATTGTACGAGTATGTTAATGCTAATTGAAAAATAAAATTTTAAAATTAAAAAAAAAACTGTTCTAGACCTCATAGTCATCCAATGAGCACCCACTCTCTTCCTGTCACTGTTTCAGAAAACAACGATATATTGTGAATAAAAGAAGTGAAGTCCCTTCCCTGTGGATCTGATATTCTAATGGAGAAGACAAAATAATCAAGCAAGCAAATACACATAACATATAATGTCAAGTGGTGCTCAGTGCTGTGCAGAGAACAAAGCAAGATAAAGGAGTGATGGAGGACACTCTCTTAGATGCAGTGGTCCTCAAGGTCTCCCTGAGAAGGTGAAATTTAGGAATGTCCTGAATTGCACAAAGAAGCACATGTGAAAGCCCAAGCACAAAAGCTCCCAGACAGAAGGAACACTGAGGGTGAAGGGGCCAAGGCCAGAACTGCCTGGGTGAGCTCCACAGATGGTCAGAGCTGGGGAGGCGGTGTCCAGCGGAGGGGGCAGGGCCGGAGCCCGCAGGGCTTGAGTCATGGAGAAGAGCCTACATTTAGTCCTGAGGATGATTTAGTCCCTCAGAAGGCTCTGGTCAAAAGAGTAGCCTGATTTTAACATTTTTTAAAGGCCATTCTGAGGGTAACGTGAAGAAATCGAATTGGGAGAGAGGGTGGGAACAGGATGGAAGTGGCAAGATCGGTCAGCAGACCATTGCAACAGAGTAGAGAAGAAGCGATGTCAGCCCTGAACTGGCAGCAGTAGGGAGGGAGGGAGACTGAGGAAATTAAAGGAATCAAGGATCAATCATGTGTCGGGGAAGCTGGTACTAATCCCTGAGGGAGAAGAATGGGAGACAGAGGCCAGGATGCAGGTGGCAGAAGGCGGAGGTCTAATTCGGGTGCTACATACAACACCTAAGTAGAGAGAGGTCATATCGACAGTTTGGTACCCAGACCAGGACTCAGGAGAGAGACCACTATGATATTCAGCAGAGGACATTTAACTTAACCAATGGCACTTAAAGTCACAAGAGAGGCCGCTTGGGGAAAGAAGAAGGTAGGGTAGAGAGCCGGAGCGTGTGTTGTGGAGTACACTGGCATTTACAGACTAGGAAAAAGAAGGCGTACAGCGAAGGGGACTGACAGGAAATTACGATACAAAAATGAATGAAAACAAATAAAAGCAAACAAGTTTGTATGCTCCAGAAGCCAGGAAGAAGAGAGAGTGATCAATATCAATTATGTCAACTGCTCCTGAGTGACAGAACAAGATTAGACCATGCGATCGGGCAATATGGAATTCACTGGTGACTATGGTAAGAACAAAAGAAGTGGAAATGGTCAGGCAAGTGTTCCTAAAGAGTTTTGCTGTGAAAAGGCAGAAAAGTGCAGCAATAACTGTCATGGGTGGAGAGCCCAAAAAGGACTTTTTTAAGTGGAAAAGTCTGGAATGTTTGTATGCTCTTTGGGATGACCCAAGGTGGGTGGGAATTAATGATGCAAAAGAAAGAAGGCTTAACTGCGAGTGTTGACTCCTTGAGGGCAGAGGGGCCCAGCTCACAACAGGAGGGATGCCTTGAGAGAAGAGCAGAGACATTTATCCACCGTAGTGAAAAGGAAGTCAGAGCCTAAACACAAATGCAGGCAATGAGCTACTTTTATTGCTTCTGTTTAGTCAGTCAAATAAGAAACCAGATGATCAGCTTAGTGAGAATGAGGATGGACGTGGTAACTTAGAAAAGAGGAAGGCATGAAGCCACATCTCAGAAACAAGAAATCAAGTGCTCCCTTGAGGCTCTGCATATATACTGAAGCAGAGCTGTCCTCCTCCTCGGACACAGGGTGAGCTTGGGGCTAAGCAGAGTTGGGGGTTTGGCCAGGAGCATTGAGGGTGCACACAAAGAAGTGATGACGGTGATGCCCCTGAAATCGAAGCCAGGTGGTACATAGCGGTCAGTTTCAGGGAGTCAGAACAGGAGGGAAGGATGGTTGGGTTGGGGGTGACAGAGTGAGCAGACTGCAGAGATGGAGGTGGGGCCGGATCATGGCAAAGCCAAAGTTACAGTGATAGCAAGTCTAAAAATTACTATGCCAATAGATTAATGAAACGAGGTGGCTGGAAAGGTCTATGAAACTAGAATTCCAAATATGGAGAGGCCAGAGTGTTCAAGCACCATGCATGTGGACTTGAAGTTGCCAAGAGTGATGGCAGGAGGAGAGATGAAGAAGAATGGCAGCCAGACAGGTAAACCTGCAGTTACTATGAGAGCAACCCGCAGTTCCTTAGCAAACTACACAAAGAAACACAGAGCATGGATCATCTGAAGGTGTGTGATGCAAAAGAGAGGGGAATTGTCAAGACAAATAGGAGGAATTGGGGCCCACGAGCAAGGAGGAGCCCGGTGAGCATGTAGACCCAACTCCTGGCCTGAAGCTCCATGAGGCTGGGGAGAAAAGCAGCTACTACTGAGCATTGTAGGGGAAGCATATTTCCCTGTGGGCCTGTAGGCTCCAGGTGGAGTAGACAGTGAATTATCACGTCTGGTGGCCTGACAGTGAAACACAGGGGAATGGCTCATATCCATATATCCCAAGGTCTCTCAGCCTGAGCACTATTGACATTTGGGCCAAATAATTCTATCTTGTGCAGGCTGTCCTGTGCATTGTAGATGTTTAGCAGTATCCTGAGGCCCCTACCTACTAGATGCCAGTAGCGCATGCACACACACAATTTTGACAACCAAAAATATGTTCAGATATTACCAAATGTCCCCTGGGGGCACAATCACCCCAGTCTGGAACCTCTGACCTATTCCTATCAACCTTGGTGTCATTCCTCTTTCGCACCATTAAGTATCCACTCAGCTGAGTCATGGAAGAGCAAAAAGTACATCCCCATGAAGGGTTAGCTTCTTCCAAGAACACACATCAAGTTGCCCTGTGCTTGAGCCAGCATTATACCTTTTTCAGTGATAACTCAAAGAAGGCTACCTAAAGAAACCATTATTTGTCCCATATTTTCCACTGGCCCTAAACACTAGTGTAGAATTGGTTTACTGTAGATCTCACAAGTATGTTCAGTACTTACAGCTAAAACTTCCAGGATGCAAAACACAAGCCACAGAAATTAATATACAAGTCTCTACAGGCCATATGAAAACCTGCCACTGGGTGTCCTAGAAAGGACTAGCCTTATTCCCCAAATTACTCTGCAGATTCTGCATGGAGTCATGGGCACACTACTTGTGGAGACTTGTGAATAAATGACAATAGGACAGCACACAGATCTTTGCAAACAGTGTGCACCTGGGCCCCAAGCTGGCACAGTACCTATGGGTACACCAGTACAGTCCCATCGTTGTACAACTAGTCCAATCCAGAATCACTGATTTCCAAATGACAATGCAATCATCCTGCAATCTACGTGTTTAAAAAAGGAGGATATACACACATACAAAAACAATCACACATGGATCAAAGACTTAAGTATAAGGCCTGAAAAAATAAACTGCATAGAAGAAAACATAGGTACTAAACTTATGGACCTGGGGTTCAAAGAGCATTTTACGAATTTGACTCCAAAGGCAAGGGAAGTAAAAGCTAAACTAAATGAATGGGACTATATCAAACTTAAAAGCTTCTGCACAGCAAAAGAAACCATCGACAAAATAAAGAGGCAACCAACTGAATGGGAGAAGATTTTTGCAAACAGTGCCTCCGATTAGGGGCTAATATCCAAAATATACAAGGAACTCATGCAATTCAACAATAACAAAAAAAAAAAAAAACAACCCATTGAAAAATGGGGAGAGGACCTAGAGAGACATTCTGCAAAGAGGACATACAAATGGCAAATAGACATATGAAAAAATGCTCAACATCACTAATCATCAGAGAAATGCAAATAAAGACCACAATGAGATAGATATCACCTCACCCCAGTTAGAATGGCTATCATCAACAAGACAAATAGTAACAAGTGTTGGAGAGCCTGTGAAGAAAAAGGAACCCTCATAAACTGTTGGTGGGAATGCAGACTGGTGCAGCCGCTATGGAAGGCAGTGTGGAGGTTCCTCAAAAAATTATGAATAGAATTACCACATGACCCAGCAATCCCTCTCCTGGGTATCTACCCCAAAACTCAGAACACATTTATCCATAAAGACATGTGTGCTCCAATGTTCATTGCAGCTTTATTTATGGTGGCCAAGACATGGAAACAACCAAAATGTCCTTCAATAGATGAATGGATAAAGAAGTTGTGTTATCTATACACAATGGAATACTATTCTACCACAAGAAAAGATGACATAGCGCCATTTGCAATAACATGGATAGATCTTGAGATTATAATGCTAAGCGAAGTAAGTCAGACAGGAAAAGTAGAGAACCATATGATTTCACTGATATGTGGTATAAAAACTGAAAACAGCAAAAGAACAAGACAAACAAATGAAGAAACAGAAACTCATAGACACAGACAGTAGTTTAGTGGTTACCAGAGGGGGAGTGGGGTGGTAGATGAGGGTAAAGGGGATCAAATATATGGTGATGGAAAGAGAACTGACTCTGGGTGGTGAACACACAATGGGATTTATAGATGATGTAATACAGAATTGTTCACCTGAAATCTATGTAACTTTACTAACAATTGTCACTCCAATAAATTTAAAACAAACAAACAAACAAACAAACAAAAACCAATCACACAGCATTTCCTTGAAGTAACCAGAATGGCAACATCTAAAACAGTCTCTTTTGGGAAGCTCATTTCACCAAGGTTAACCATTGATGGCAGGGTGATCCCTTCCTACGCTGGGTGCCAATCGTCAAAGCTAAGAATTGAAGCTCCATCAAGAATTTTTCTAGGAGATGGTAGTTGTGGGGGTCTGCTCTAAAAGAACAGATTTCCTAGTGTGCTATAGACTAGAGATGGACACTTATGGTTAGATGACCTCCACTTTTGGAGAAACCGTACTTCTGTCCTTCTCAACGTCTTGAGTTCATTCCGTCCTCAGGAATTCATTTGAACTCACACTTCTGACACTGAGGATCAAAGCCCACAGAGACTGTTATCAACTGGACTTAGATATTCAGCAAATGCTCCTTTCCTTTTCTCGCACCTTTATCTGCTGGGTAGTTGGGTGGTGACTGGAACCCAACACTTTCAAAAGTTCAGCAAGAGAAACCGAGGTTGTGAAACCCAAGAAGTGTGCTGCAGTGTTAATGAGCCACTCTTCAAAGAGGTGCATGGCAGGTGGAAGCAGAAGCTGAAGCAGTGTCTGAGATGACCTGTGACCTTTGCACAGGCGTGCTCTCCAAGCCCTCCCTTATTGCAGCCGGCTAATGGTTTTCCGAATATTTCCGTCCTGGAATCTCCCAACTTTCTCAAGAAGGACAGAGCCCTCCAGCCAACAATTGCAGCGCACCGAACAGGATTTTTTGCACCATCTCCCTTTTCGAGAGGCATACTTTCCAAACGAGCCCATGGCGGTGCTCATCCAAACACTCCTTCCCTCTCGGGGCCCTGGGGGAGGGGCAGCGCCCTCAGCTGGGCCTCTTTACTCAGCAGCTCCAGCACCCCTGTCCTTTCTTACTTCCTCTCCCGGAGTGGGAAATGGGAGTTTGGAAAGGTGAAAATGTTCCCTATGCAAAACAATTCTGAGCAAAAAAAGGAACTTTTTAATCTAAAATTAGAAGTGACCTGAAAGAAGCTAATTTGATCAGAGAGCAGGGTATTTGTGCAGAATTCCCAGCCGGAGACTCGAAAAGTAACTGGGTCCCTGAGGGAAGTTTGTCACCAGATTAAGAGCAAAGGTATTTATTTTTCCACTCATTTCTTCAGTTAAACAATTTACCTACAAGTGTTTATTGGTATCTCTGCCATGGATTTCGGCTAGGAGACAAAATAAGCAGAAGACATTAATTCTTTGAACAAGATTTGAAGTATGTCGGGCCCTAAACATAAAATGGTTAAAAAGACTCAATCCCTGATGATGAGGAACTCAGTCTTCTAAGGCACATACATTGACCAGAGTTTCCCAACCTCAGCACTACTAGCATTTGGGGCCAGGTCATCCTTTGTTGTGTGTCCGGTGTGTTGTCAGATGTTTTGCAGAATCCTGACCTCTACCCACTAGGGCCACAGTACCTCCTTCCCAAGTTGTGACAACCAAACATGTCTCTAGATAGTGCCAAAAGTTTTCTGGAGAACAAAATTGATGCGTACTTTCTCCACACACATTGAGAACCACGGACATAGACACATATTAGCAATATAGTATGATAAATTTAGTAGCAGAGTTATATCCAAACCATGGTTGTTGTACAAAAGAGATCTACACACCTTTGCCTAGGAAGGAACTCAGAGAAGGTGATGCTGAAATAATGTCTTGAAAAGGAAGTAGGAATCAATGGGTAGACAAGAAAGATGAGGCCAAAAAACAATGTGCATAAAAGTAAGAGGCAAGAAACTGCAGGTACACAGATGATGAGAGATGGCCAGTGTGAGACAGAGTTAGAGAGAGATGCAGAGGACACATCACCTAAGGCCTGGGCAATCGCAGAAAAGCATGTGGCCTCCCATCATTTGAAAAAAGAAAATGGACACAGATGGAATGTTTTAAGCAGGGGTGTGACGTGAATAAAATTTTTAAATTTTTTTATCCCACTGACAGAAAGCATTGATTGCCTTTGCTCTAAGGGAAATTCAAATGTAACATGGAAAAAAAAAGACACACAGGAAACATCACTAACCAACCATGTAGCCTCATCCTGTACAGACACAATAAAGAGAACAGGACAGAATAGTCATTATTTGTGCATTAAAAAATTAGCAACTCTTCTTATGAATAATGTTAACGTTGTTGTTTGCATTGTTGCTTTTGTTTTTAATAAGCAGCCTCTCTGGTTCTTTCCTCACCAGTCTGCGAGTTTTTCAAAGTCAGGGACAGATGTCCAGTTTCTCTCTCTGTCCCAAAGCTCGTAGAGAGCTTGGCGTGGTGCAGAGCCTCGGTAAGCATCACTGGATGAATGATGTTCTAAACCAGGTGTCGGCAAACTTTTTAAATAAAGGGCTAGATAGTAAATATTTGGGGCTTTATAGGCCAGGCAGCCTTTGTACCAACCACCTGGCTCTGCTGTTTTTTGTTTGCAAATGAAGACACAGATTGTGCATAAATGAATGAGTGAGACAGTATTCCAATAAAACTTTATTTAAAACAGTCAGCAGGCTGGATTTGGCTTGAGGGCCATGGTTTGCTGACTTCTGTCACAGAAAAATGTGCTCTCACTGCGTTAAAGAAGACAGCTACTCAAGAATATTCTTGTGAAAATAAACATCCTCACAAATAGAAGGAAGGCAATCTCTTGGTCCTGAATTCAAGTGATTCATCTGCTCTTACAGACACACGTACCCACTTGCTCTAACGAACTCAAAGCAGCAGAGTGCTGGAAGCAGAAGATCCAAATTAATGCCTTCCTCTCACTGCTAAGGAAAGGAAGTCTTCATAATCTCAGGTGCCTTGCCGCTCTGATTACCTCATGTGTGGAGGAGAAAACTCAAACCCCGTTTGAGTGACAGCTAGAAGCAGACTTCGCTGAATACCCGCAGCCTCACTTTTGTGGGAAGAGAGCCAGCCTTTCACCACGGAGGGAGATGCTCCAGGATTAGAAACGGAGCAGCAGCAGTGTTAGCCAAGCTGAAGGGGCCTGTTTGGCAATACCTTCCTAGCTTGATCACTCCCAGAGCAGCAGGGCTGCAAGGTCCCCGGATCTGCACTTAACATAAAGCCAGGGCCACTCAGGGGATAAAGAGGGCCTAGACCTGCCTCGGCCATGCGCACAAAGCAGCAGTGATCCCTTGAACTTGTATTCATTGAGAAGGAGAGTCTGGACATCAACTGTCTTGAGAATGGCATTCCTTTCAATAAAGTTGCATCGTAAGACCCAGTCAAGAGGTCTTTAACTTCCTGTTGATCTGGGAGAGTGATGTCCCAAAGCACTACAGTCTGGTTCCCAGCACATAGCAGACTTTCTAACTTCAATACCAATTGTCGGACTCCCCGAGGCTCTCAAAGCTTTCCACAGGCAGGCTTCTCCAGCTCCCAGCATCCCGCCTGAAACAAGAAGAAATAGTCGCCTGTATTTCTTCTGTCTCACAAATGGAAAGACAAGGACAAGTGGCGCCAACTCAGAAACAGCTCTTCCCAGTTTGTACCAGGGCCTGGTGCATCTCTCCTCCCTGGACCTGTCCCTGCATGCATTAGAGACATTTTGTGGTCAGAGAAACATGTGTTTTTACTGATTTCATTGTTGTAATCTTTAGGGTGGTTCCCTTCACAGGTTCCAAAGTAACTAGATATGCAAGACAACTCACAGAAATGGCATTTCAAGTGGAAAACTTGTAATATAGGAATCCAGTGTCAAAATTTTACTTGAAACAGTCTGGAATCAGAAAGGCAGGAGGTTAGAAAGTGCTCTCCAGGAAAAATCCCACCTGCATCCCACAACTCGAGGACAGTATAAGGCGGTATGTCCACATCTGCTGCCAACAGTTTCTGCTTGCTGAAGCAAACTGCCCTTTCCTTATGGCCTTGGTAAACTTGGCTTAACAAAGTGACACACCCATCTCACATAAACTGCTTTACTTAAACCTACACATCCCAAACTTACACTCAAATGACAGGTTCTCGTTTGAAGTTTAGAACAAGTCAACACAATTACCCATACTTTGATTCAAAAGATTTTTCATGGTCACTTGGCATCATCAAAATGGGATGGCAGTAATATCACAAAAGGCCCCAGTGCAGCTACTTACAGCGTTCAAGTTTTGGAGACTTCTTAGGGGTATTAGGATAGATAATACATCTATTATTTTGAAAGTGCTACATTATTAATTAATTTAACCTTAAAAGATTCACAACTATATTTTCTTTTAGGATCTATCTGAAAACATGAACACTGGGCAAGGGGGCATCTTTTTTTCTCTCACAATTTTTGGGAAAAAATCAAAATCAACTGTTATCTTCATTGATGCAGAATAAAAGCTGTGACAACGTCTGGTGTCTTGTCTATGCTTTACCTTCACCCCACCCAACCCCAAGCCCCCAGAAAAGACTTCAGTTATTTTATTTGTACCAGTGATTCCCTTCTCAACAAAGGCCAATTCACTTTCCAGGAAGGACCCAGCTAAGGGGACGTTTGGCAATGCCGAAGGGCATTTTAATTTGTCACGACTGGGGAGGAAAGTGTGCGTAAGGAGTAGAGACCAGGGATGTTGCTAAGCATCCTACAGTGCACAGCATGCCCCTCACCCTAAAGCCAATAGTGCTGAGGTTGAGAAACCCTGCTGTGCTCATCCATACAATCACTATGAAACGATCGCTATGAAACGTTACGAGATTGTCAAACAGGAGGGCCATTTCAGGCTATACTCACAGTATCTGCACTAAGAGCGCTAATGTGCTTCATGGACAGGGCATTGGGCATTGGTCCCCCACTTTTTGAGGAGGGCTGCTGTGGAGTGTGGAGAAGCAGGAAGCTGTGAAGTTCTCAGCACAGTCCATGGAAGGCCAGTATGGCTCCAGGTGCTGGGCTCTATTCCAAAGTCCGTCTGGATCCAGGCAGACTTTTCAGCAGAGGGCATGACATCAACTGATCTTTTAGGAAAGGGAATTGAAGATGCAAATGAGAGAGAGGTTGAAGATACATGTACATTGTTTTGTGATCTTATGAAACTCTAAAGAATATTTTAAATTCTGAAAGGGCCAGAAAGTTGGTGGTAAATATAAAATAAAAGACAATATTTACATACATTTGTGAGTTGTTTCTGCACAGAGGAAGTAACATCTAAAGTTAGACCTTGTTTGAGCGGTGGATATTAAATGTTTTAATTGCAAGATTTTTACTATTGTAAAAGTCATGCGCACTTATGATAAGGCTGAGAACGGGACTCCAGGCCGAGGTGCATCACAAGGCAGCACTCGAGAACAGAAAGCACTGAGCACCCCCAGAAGCTGGAGAACTCAGGTGAGTCATATGCTTGCAGCAAAATGTAGAGGAGGCTATAGTGGGACTCTGAGGACCATACCTGCCTGGGCTCTGTCTGAAGGTGGGACATCTGCCTGCTCCTTGAACATCCTCGTTCTCATTGCTTCTTTCAACTCCACTGAGTGACTCTGTGAGCCCATCAGCACCTGAAACGCAATCAATGTGCCCAGAATCTCATTGCAAACTCACTCAGAGCCACTCGGGGCTTTCCTAGTCTCTCTGCCTAGGGGCTTTCTTCATTTCTTTCCACGAAATCTGGGCTTGGGTCACCTCTTAATCACATCAGTTCTCCCATCTGAGCATGAAGATAGTTTTCCCTGATAGAGACCCCAAAGGCAGAGAGCAGCAATCCTCGCTTAGCATTACACCACCTGCCCCAAGCATGGGTCTGACCCCTCCTCACTCCTCTCTTTTCTCCAAATCTGTAGAGGTTGTTTTTTTTTTTAAGCTTATTGGGGTGACAATTGTTAGTAAAGTTACATAGATTTCAGGTGTACAATTCTCTAATACATCATATGTATATCACATTGTGTGCTCACCACCCAGAGTCAGTTCTCTTTCCATCACCACATATTTGATCACCTTTACCTTCATCTACCACCTCCCAAATCTGTAGCTTTTGAATATCCATTTGTATTCAGCAATGTCTCTTTCAGAAGCCTCACTGCCTGGGGACTCAGCCTTGGGGACACTCCCCTTCAGTCTGTGCCTTTCCCTTGTCTTCATCTTTGGTGATATGTATCCTCACTTACAGATTCCTTTACTAACAGAGCCAATCAGAAAGGTCCTGATCCAGCCCCCTTGGGTTTCTTAGAGGAGAACATACATCCTTGGCCATGCAGCCAAGGAGCAAGACTTATGGGCTTTGAATCATTCCCTACTTTTCATGCCCCACCACCTTCCCACCTCCTTGAAGGTCTGTCAAAATCTACACCTGGTGAGACCATGGCCATCCATCCCAGTCCATCTCAAGGCCATCTTACTTGTTCCATTTGCAGTCTTTGAGGCATCTAGAACCTCATCTAGTGACCACAAAGGAAGAAGAATCCAGGATGGGAAGGACATGAAGACTGGGGAGAACTAGGGAGATGACAAGCACCCAAATGGTGCCCAAATATAGTTCAAGCCAGCATCAATGCCCAAGGGGGCATGTTGGTAAAACATGGGGACAGGAGGTTCTAGGAAGTGACATCACTGCAACCCAAGCACTTAAAAGGAGGGTCTCAAGGACCTAAGCAGATAGCAGTTCTATGCTCCCTGGGGAGAAATCAATAAAGGTTAACACAAAGTAGCTTTGGTGGGAATGTGAAGCTGAGCAGGCCCAGGTTCAGGGTGGGGCTCCAGCCCTGGAGTTTCATGAGCTGTCTTAGAGATTATTGTTTGTAAAAAGGAAAACAGAGCTACCTGCCACAAACAGGGACTTATTAGAATTCTCAGGATGGGCAGAGGGGGAAATCTTCCTGCCACTTCAAATTTAAGTCAAGTTACTTCAGTCACCTCATGGCCTGTGGCAAAAGCACTCCCCGTATCCTTCAGTATTTTTATGATTTCCTCAGAATTATGTCCCACAGATGCCTCAGCCTCTAGTTCCTTCATATTCTCAAAGGAAGCTTAATCACTGACCTCATAGCCTTCACTGAAAGTACAGTGTCTTCTTCTATTCCCAAAACAAATGATTGTTCAGAAACTTACACATTTCGTGAACTTTACAGACATCTTAGTGGACCTACGTGGAAAAGCCACATGAAGCTGTGCCTGGCTCCCAGCTCCCTCCCACTTTCATCTCCCTCCATCCTCTCCCCCGGCCTCTTTAGGATTATCTGGGGAGTTCCAGATTCTTCCTCCTCATACAAAGCAGCTTCAAGGGAGACCTCTTGAATTTGAGTCCTGGCACCAGCTCTGTAACATTGGTTTAGTTACTTACTTTCACTAAGCCTTGGTCTCCCTAACTTTAAAGTGGATATTTTCATAGTACCCACTCTGAGGTTCAAATGAGAAAATCCAGGGAAAATGCTAGCACAGCATCTGGCACATGCTGAGTGCTCAGTAAATGTTACCATTATTATCCTTATCCTTTTGTTTCCTAAGCCATGTGATCTTGACCATCAGTATCCATATAAAGTCCAAGCAAATTACTTTTTCAAGCAATGTACAAAAACATTTCTCGTCTTTAAGAGAATCAGGAAATCTCCTAGAACCTGACCAGGCACTGAAGGTTTTAAAACAACTTTCTCTGCTCTCTCTCTCTCTCTCTCTCTCTCTCTCTCTCTCTCTCTCTCTCTCTCCCCCCTCATCTCTCCCTACCTCCTTCTCTCTCTCTCTCTTTCTCTGTCTCTCTCACTTTCTCATTTGCTCACTCTCACTCTCCCTCTGCTTTCTCCATCTCTCTCTCTGCCTTTCTCTATCTCTGTCTCTCTCTCTACCTGACCATTCTCTTAATTGTAGCAGACTCTTCATTCCCACACACCCATAACTACAGCCCACCCAGGTGCTCCATGCTGCCCCCACTGAACCCATTTCCACTCACCCTGCAGCTCCCTTCGCAACACTGTCTAACACAAATCCTCAAGGCAGAAACTGGCTCAACTTAGATGAGGTATCTACACTTGGTGAGCTTAGCTGCAGCCAAAGTTGCTAGACAATCTGGCCCAACATGGTCCAGAGCCCATCTGTTGGCAGAGACATGGGAAGGCATATAAGCAAAGCTTGTGGCTGACAGACAGCCCTCACACTCTTACTGCCACAGGAGTCCTGGCTAGAGCAGAGCTGACACAGGGAGATGGCCTGGAGAGCTGGGCCTGGGAGCTTAAATTGTCGTTAGCTCTGGGAAGCACCTACCAGTGGTTTTGAGTCTACACACATTCTCCCTGCTGTGTCCAGGACAGGATTGGGCACTGAGGAGTCAAAACCTAGAAAGTGTAGGGCATCAGAGCTTCCGGCTGACCCTGCAAGTGTGCAAACAGAAAGAAGGCATAGAGCCTACAAACCAATATGGTGTCTCCCCCTTAGAATTCCTGTCGTGTTTCCCAAACAGTATACCTAGAAGATGTTAGCAAGTGCTCCTCACTTGGCCCACTTTAAGAGACCCCTTTGGCTGTAGATTTCAAAATCCCACAAGGCCTGTTCCCCAGCAGTCATGCACATTAGCACACCAAAGGCTCTGAAAAGTTCTGCGGGAACAACCCAGCATTGTCCAAACTATTGGACAGGGGGATCCTTTTTAGGTAAAACACCTATTAACATCACATAGAACCTCATCGGGATACAGCTTGAAAAAAGCTACCCTATGGCATTCTGTGTATCTTGTCCTTTTCAGGGCTGGTTGTGTCCCTGCATAAAGCCCTCCCACTGTACGGTCGGCCCTTTGGGGCCTCAGAACCCTGAGTCTGATCACCCACATTCCCCCTCCAGCCTGGCAACTGAGGCTTCGTCTCTTTCTTCAACAAGACTGTTGTAAACTGTACCCTTTTTGTCTAAACTCTTTACCCCCGAGTCACTTGAATGTTATCTTCAGTGGCTTCATTTCTTATCCCGTTCTCTAAATGTCTGTTTCCCAAATTAACTCCTCACCATGGGCAGTTTGGTGTTGCTGGAGTCCCAGGTTGGAGGAAGAGAGGGGCTCCAACAGGCAGGCCCAGGCAGGGTCTTGTCAGCCTCACTGAGGACTCTGCTCTATGTAGGGATCACCACTGTGAGCAGCAGTGGTAGCATCACTCACAGTAGTCATGTGATCTAGTAACATCTTAGAAAGGTCACTCTGTGGCTGGTAGTGACAGCGAGGTGGTGAATCAGAAGAGAGACACAAATACCCTGGGAGAAGAGGTGAGACTGACGGTGTTTAGGAAGGAAGTCAGAAACACTTCACTGGGGTTCTCTACCTGGATGCCGCCCCTCATGCCTCAAAGTTGGTTCAAAATCACCATCTTTTTACCCAAATGTCTCTCCCCGCTCCCTTTTTCTATTTTGCACCATAATTTTTCAAGTCCCCAGAGTAAGAAGCTTAAGGCTATGTTTGACCCTTCCCTCACCAAATCCCATTAATCCTTCCCCTGTCTGTAATGTCCTTCACCTCTGTCCTTCCCTCTCCATCTCTGTGGCCTCCTCCCCAGTCTAGACCCAGCACACCTACCAGTTGTCCCTGCAGTGTCCTGTCCAGGCCCCTTGTCAGCATCTCCTGTCTCTAATCCACTGCAGCTCACTCTCCAAGTGATGGCACACATTTCCCCCCTGCCCCATGGTGCCCTGAAATATGTGCCCCCTTCTCTGTGGAAATCTTTGACTCCAGCCCAGCTGGTCTTCTCAGTCCCCACACCCCTACTCATGCTTTTTCCCTGCCCAGGGTCATGGACCTGCAGCTCCCTGAGGCACACTTCCTTGGCAGAACTTTCCTATACCTTCTATGAACCTTGAGCACATGCTTTCTTTTAACATTTAGGTCCTATTTTACCAGCTAGACAGTCAGCCCCTAAGAGAAGATGGAGACTTTATTCTGCATTCCAGCCTCTCCTCCCCTAATGGGGGCAGAAGGGATGTACTAATGTTGATAAGGGACTCTGTGCTTCCATGTACTCTACGGGTCATTACAAGCCAGCCATGGTCTCCTAGGAGTGGATATGACTTCTGAGCTTTCAACTCACCACTGTGAAGTCACTCAGGGAATAGGGAGACTGTGGCTCATTGACTTGTTCTGTGGATAACCTCTATAAGTACTAGGATTTATAGTTCTCTAATTTGCTAGAAAACAAATCTAATCCAACAGCTCTTAGGAGGTAATGTACTGTGGGATGCCATATTCTAAGCTTGTTGTGAAATTATAATGGCACTGAAGGATTATCATAGACTTTTGTACCTTTTAATACTCTCCCTTCACACTAAATAAAAAAATATTCATCTTTCTTTTCCTTACAAGGATCTGATTCAGGTAGCATTTACTAAGAGAGTACAATATTCTAAGCATTATGCTAGATGATTTTGCCCTCGTTTTTTTCACTTTTGTGATCAGATCACTTCACAGTTTTAGCAAAACTGGGCTGATTGTGTTTTATTTTTTCTGCAGACTTAACTGAAGCCAGCCCAAGTAAGTCATAATATAAATTATATAAATCATACAATGGGGTCTACTGAACTATATTTAAGCATGTAACTAATAAATACTTATTGAATTAATTATACTTCTGGAAACATTGAACTTAAATGTTGCCACAGCCTAACAAGGTAATATTATGACCCACATTTAGAATGAGAAAACTGAAGATAACAGACAGGAAATACCCTGCCCGAGGTCACACGGCCCATGCCCAGTCTCTGCCTGAGGGCACATGGCCCCCTATGTCTTGCTCTGGACTCTCTTCCAGTAGATAACCAAAAGAAAATGCCGAGGCCCTCCCAGAGGCAAGCCTGCCCTCCATTTCAAGTGAGCCAGTGCACAGAGCTGAAGTTATTCTCTGCACAGAGCACACAAAACCACAAATGTGTCACCACACAGACCCCGAGGAGTGGGAGGTGCAAGTGACTGTCTGAGGCTTCAGCGCCTTCCTAAACTGAAGAGTTTGTATTTGTATGCAACAGTTGGGTGCTGCTGTTTTATCAAGAAGGGGCTGACTATGCCACTGGCAGGAGAGTTAAACCATGGTGAGGGCCAGTAGGGCAGCGATTTGTGAGCGGGCCTCCACCTCACCCTCCTCTGCAGAAGCAGACAAAACTCAAATCTGTCTCTTGGAGGCCTCTGGTCTACCCACTCTTACCCTGCCACATACAACTTGCAATTTACAAATAAATATGATCTCAACATTATTCATAAAACAAAAGTATTATAAACAATGCTAGAAATGACCACATCCATTCTGCACTACACCCCCAAATCCTGGCATGGCATGCCTTCCAAGTGAGAAAGGGGCCACTTATGAGAACAGCCAACTTAAATAGCTACAGCTTTCATAATTTTCATACTAAAACATAAGTAACTTCTAAAAGGTAGCAATTGTTTTGAATAAAGTCCTTAGGAATATATATACTGGGGGTGCCAAAAAAAAATGTATACACATGGCTTGTATTCATCTTTTATTATTGCTATATATTGAGTATTACAATTTTAATACAGTTTTTTCCTTTCTTAAAATGTGTATACATTTTTTGGCACCTTCTGTATATACATATATATATAATATATGAACACATATATATATATAATACTATACATAATGTAGTATGTAGGAATATATATTATATATGGGGATATAATATATTATAAATGGGGATATAATATATTATATATAGGGATATGTTATATATATATTTATTATAAAGAGTCTCATTATTTTCAAAGTGAACATTTCATATAAAGAAAACAGCAGAAGCCACGCTTGATGTTGGAATCTTGGTTGAGAAAAATCTGTATTCACATATAAAAAAGCTATTATCCTAATGTGAGTGATTCACTTATTAAGAAGCGGGAAGCTTGTTCTTAACAGAAGAACATCTGTTCATTGCTCACTGAATTAATAATATTCACAGTATTGTTCCTTGTTCCATAATTAACCTTTAGTCATACCATTTTTCTTACATAAGAATTACCTGGCTTGTATATAAAACTCGTATATATACGCATGGTCTTTGATCTAGAATGCCCATGCACATAGAATAACATATGATTGTGAAATTCGAAGGAGGGCTGAAATTCTCTGTGTTGTTGGAGACATAAAAATCATTAGGTTTTGCTGTTATTCTGAACAGTAATGCCTTCAGTTTAATTATTGGTGGTAAATCTCTTAGCTGAGTGACTCTTTCAGGGTTGACTATTATATTAAGACAAATGGATCTATTCCTAGGCTTGGTAAGTACGGTATATAAAACGTCTGAACACTGGATCAGATTGTATGGTTAATCCTCTAATTGCCCATTGAGAAACTGTTTCAAGAATAATTACAGTACCTGGTTGTATTCATATGCATTGCTAATCCTTTTCAAAATCTTATGAAGCTATTTGGCTCAACAATATCCTGAGGCTAATGTTGCCATAGGTTTGATAGACACTTGCTTTAAAATACTACCCTGGATACACACACACACACACACACACACACACACACACACACACACACACAATCCAAATGCATTTGCTTTCAAAGTGCCCATTACATTTGAAGTTAGTATTTACTCATGATTTTGCCTGAGCTCTTCATAGAAGTCACCCCTTTTTCCTCAGGGATGGGGGATAGATTGAGAAAAATACACACTATTTCCCTGACTCTCAGCCTGGTTAACTCCAAAAATTTGTGTCTTAGATGTCAGCTCTCCAAGAAGTCTTTGCTGAAGACCCAAGTTGAAGTCAGACAGCCTCCTTTCTGCTGCCCTATGTCCTGGGCCTCCTTTCTCCATGCAAGTACTAGATGCTGGTGTTTAAGAGAAGTAAGTAAGACAATTTTCTGTTCTTAAGGAACCAGCAGGTAAATAACTACAAAACAACAGTTCTGTGTTGATCTTGACACAATGGAGGCCAAAGAAGGGGCTAGGCTTAGAGAAATCTGGGAAGGCTTCAGGAAAAGAATGAGCAAAAGCAGGAGTAATTTCGGCCCACTCTGGATCTGATTCAGGAGCTGATGATGCATAGAACTTCTGTTGTAGTTCCCTCTGGTTTGCAGAGGTGGCCACTACGGAGGCAAACATCTTGGCAATGTCAGGGTTACACACATCAATGGTGTGGCCATGTGACATTTCTCCCAGTTTGTGATATCACTGTGGGAACTTCCCAGCTCTGCAGCCTCCAAGGCTGGTTCCCCAGCCCTCCCAGAGAATCTGTGAGGTGCACTTTATTATTTTCTTTTTTTAATTTATTTTTTTTTATTTTTTTTTTATTAGTTTCAGGTGCCCAAGACAGAGCAAAACTTAGACGTTTATCATTTGATTTTTTAATATATTATTTTTCTCCTGAAATTAGCCTGAGTTGGCTCTGTTGCAACTGAGAATTTTGACTGAAGAAGGGGAGGGGGAGCTTTGGAGAATGGTCCTGGGAACTCAGGTGTGAAAGGGCCTTTTGTTCATGTGGTCCAACTGGATACTTCCCGTTAGGACAGAATCCTGGGAAGGAGAAAGCACTCCTGTCTGCCCAGGCCTGGGAAAAATCAAGATCGAGAGAACAGAGACTGTCCAGAGAGTGGAATTTCTGACCTGGAGGCTGGAAGGAGGTGAGCATATTCTCCCCAGTGTCCCTGGAAATCCACCTGGAAGACATTGGGCCCATCCTGTGGGTGCAGGGTAGATCTTCCCAAAGTGCCTTCCACAACCTCCACTTCACCCATAGCAGGTTCCCAGCAAATGTCGGTGCTTCTCCTTTCCTGTGTGGCATTAGTGCAAATGCATGTCACAGCCAGGCCTGCTGGAGGCCTGTGGCCTGACTTATTCTTCTTCACCAAGCTCTCTCCTCTCTCCTCCTTCTTCCCAAACATGGCTAGATGTGCATTCTTCCATAGGAGTCCTTGGCCCATCTCTCCAGGAAGCACAGGCTCTGAGTGTCAGCAAGCTTAGAGAAGCTGAAGCCTGGATCAAGGACAGGACAGCCTCAGAAATGGGGGGCAGGGAAGACAGCCAGCTACCATCATACAGGGAACAAGGTCAGAGCCTGGATGTTGTGCTGTAATGGTTGAAAGTCAGTATATCTGTAAGATATACTGTGGTTCTATGATACAGTATAAAGGGCATCAGGGGGAAAAAATAATAATTCGTTGTCCTGTTGACATAAGGCAATGAAGGGAAGAGAAGAACTATAATCTTTTACCCTAATCTGCATTCTGTGAAGTATATATTGTCATCTCATGGGAGAATTGATTGTGTCTTGTGGATAATTATCCTAAGCACAATAGCTATTATTTATGACAGCATGTGTCACATTAAATTTGTAATAAGTTTTATTTTATTAGAGTACTAAGCCTTGTTCTTGTTTGTTCAGTCTTCTATTGTCCTGTTAACATGCTTACCTGTTCATGACTCTAAAAACATAGAGGTAATGTCAGTTCAGTGCAACCAGATTATTCTACCACCTCCCATATATGTTCTCTCTCTCTCTCTCTCTCTCTCTCTCTCTCTCTCTCTCTCTCATTTCCATCTCCATATGGAACTGTTTTGAAGAATGACAATATATGTAATGATTGGATAATAGGGTAAATTTAAAAGAAGATATAAAAATATACTAAAGCCTCATATTATGTCATGTATAAATATTAAGGAAAGTTGATTAGGAATTATGCAACAGAATAAGTCTAATTAGAATAAATGACCCCTTTACCATTTCTCATGATATAAAAAAAGTCCACAGAATTACAAGTCCACTAACTAACTGAATTATCCTGAAACAGGAGGAGAAAAGGAAAGGAAAGGAAAGGAAAGGAAAGGAGGGAGGGAGGGAGGGAGGGAGGGAGGGAGGGAGGGGGGGAGGGAGGGAGGGAGGGAGGGAGGGAGGGAGGGAGGAGGGAGGAGGAAAGGAAAGGAAAGGAAAGGAAAGGAAAGGAAAGGAAAGGAAAGGAAAGGAAAGGAAAGGAAAGGAAAGGAAAGGAAAGGAAAGGAAAGGGAGGGAATTCCCAAGCAGTCCCTGACGTTGACCCCATGTGATGAATGCTAATATAGTGAAAGTCACCCAATTTTCCTCACTTCACAGCTCAAAGAACTATCACATTTTCTTTTAATCAGTGTGTTACGCTGGACGTAGCTGAGGGCCAGTCCGTGGAGGACAGGGGCCCCAGGAATCTTCAGGAGGCATGTGGGATGGCCGTATGGAAGAGACATGGTACCACAATCCTCCAACTTTCAACACACAAGATACTTCTTTTGCTACAAAATACCCAGTGGCCAAAGGGTCCAAGTCCAACCGTATGAGCACCAAAACAGTCATGAAAGTTCAAAGAGAACCGATGGCCCTAGTTTTAATGAGATAGATACGAGAAAGATGAAAACTGACTCTTATTCAGCATCAGACATGAAGTACTACCCCATACCTCATCATATTATAAAGACCTAATAGCAAATCACACAAAATGGGATATGACCTGAAGAGTTGCTACAGACCCACTGTGGTGCTTCCATCGGTGGGTGAAGTCACATGGCCCTTGGGGGGAGACAGCAGCTGCAGTGGAAGTTAAGGGGCTTTGAAGCCTGAAGCCCTGAGCTGATTCTCAGCTCCGCTTCTTACTAACTTTATGACCTTGGGCACGTATCTCAGCCTCAACATACTCATCTGTAAAATGGAGTAATCACCATGAACTGGCCTGGCAAGGTTGCTGTGAGGATGTCCACATAAGTGACACAAGGTGAATGTGAATGTCCTCCCTCCCACTTACACGAAATTCAGGCAAGTTGCTCATTCTCTTTTACCTTTCCTTGTTTTTTTAAATGAGTATCAGTAACAACTGCAGCCATGTTCTGCCCATAGGTGTTATGAAGACCCATTGTATGGCTGTTTCTGTAATCCATAAATATTTATCTTCTCAGAGTGAGGACTTATATAGAAGCAGTTGATTTTTATTCCCCAAAAATAAAGAGGCCTTATTATTGTACCTATAATTATCCAGTTGTGATAATGTATTATTATTAAGGCCATATTGCTGGATAGAAAATTGCTATTTAAAACTAATAAAATAGTGAAACATCTATTTCTATATTAGGTAAAATTATCAAAGCTCCCAGCTCCATTGCAGGAGTGCACCCGTGGTGGCAGCCTCCAAGACAGCCCCCGAGGAGCTCTTTCCTGCCTAGTTCCCTCCCATGCTGTACCCATAGTTAGTCTGTGTGACAAATAGAACATGGCAGACGTGATGGTAAAAGCCCCAGCACCTACACTCCATCTTGAATCACTGGCTCTGGGAGAAGCAGCTGCCCATCTGGGGACACTCAGGCAACCTGTGGAGACATCCACAGGGCAGTAGGCACTGAGATCCCAGCCAACAAGAACTGACCGTGGAGGCCTGCTAACAACCACATGAAGTGGATTCTCCCTCAGCTGAGCCTTCCCATGACTACAGCCCTGGCTGACAGCTTGACTATCATCTAATGGCAGAACGCCAGCTAGAATCATCCAGCTAAGCACTTCTGCATTCCTGGCCCACAGAAACTATAATACAGTATTTGTTGTCTTAAGTTGCTAAATTTGGGATAATTTGTTCCTCAGGAATAAGTAAGTAATAAAAATTACCTAATCAGTACATACAATCGTACATACACGTACACACACACATTCATTAAGAATGAATCCTTTTCAACATGGTAACTATATTGTACTCTGGAGTCCAGCACTAAAGTTGTCCATACTGAGGTATCATCCTGTCATGATGCCCTTTAGTTCTTCAGCTGAAAGACGTTAGTCCCTGGCACCCAAGATGTACCCATCTCACATCAAATTCCATCATATATCAAAGAGCATATTCTAGGTTGAAGGAAAGAGACCATGTCTTTACCAAGGAAAGACAAATATAAACGAAAATATTTGCCAACTAAAGAGAAAAGGCCTCATTAGACTCCTCCAATAAGATGAAAGGAGAATCCAAATTTTATGACCTATGGAAAAATCTGCTAAGCAGGATAAGGAATCAGTGAATTCTTGGTACACTGTCTGTTAGTTGAAGAGATTCTTCTGAAGCATATATAATATGGGTTATCTAAAATAAATCAAAGAACAAAATGAATGGATAACTTATGACATAATTCTTATGCTTAGAAATATATGGGAGACAAAATATATAAGGAACTCATACAACTCAACAACAACAAAAATAAACAATCCAATTTAAAAATGGGCAGAGGACCTGAAGAGACATTTATTCCTCTAAAGAAGACATACAAATGGCCAACAGACATATGAAAAAATGCTCAACAGCACTAATCATCAGAGAAATGCAAATCAAAACCACAATGAGATATCACCTCACCCCAGTCAGAATGGCGATCATCAACAAGACAAATAGTAACAAGTGTTGGAGAGGCTGTGGAGAAAAAGGAACCCTCATACACTGTTGGTGGGAATGCAGACTGGTGTAGCCGCTATGGAAGGCAGTGTGGAGGTTCCTCAAAAAATTATGAATAGAATTGCCATATGACCCAGCCATCCTTCTCCTGGGTATCTACCAAAAAAATCTGAAAACATTTATCCATAAAGACATGTGTGATCCAATGTTCATTGCAGCTTTATTTACGGTGGCCACGACATAGAAACAATCAAAATGTCCTTCAATAGATGAATGGATAAAGAAGATGTGGTATATATACACAATGGAATACTATCCTACCACAAGAAAAGATGAAATAGCGCCATTTGCAATAACATGGATGGATCTTGAGATTATAATGCTAAGCGAAGTAAGTCAGACAGAAAAAGTAGAGAACCATATGATTTCACTGATATGTGGTATATAAAACTGAAAACAACAAAAAGAACAAGACAAACAAATGAAGAAACAGAAACTCATAGACACAGACAATAGTTTAGTGGTTACCAGAGGATAAGAGGGGTGGTAGATGAGGGTAAAAGGGATCAAATATATGGTGATGGAAGGAGAACTGACTCTGAGTAGTGAACACACTATGTAATATATAGATTACGTATTACAGAATTGTACACCTAAAATCTATGTAACTTTATTAACAATTGTCACCCCAATAAACTTTAATTTTAAAAAAAGAAATACATGCGAGATTTTATAAGAATCCAAAGATATTACTATCCAGTACTTACATAAAATACAGTGTATACGTAGGTCTGACAAGTTTGCAAACTTGTTGCAATGATGTTGCTAACCTTTTTTGATATCAGAGGGATTATTCATTATGAATTTGTACCAATTGGACAAATAATTACCCAAGTTTGCTATTTGGAAGCGGTGAAAAGACTGCGTGAAAAAGTTAGACGACCTGAAATTTTCTCCAACAATTTATGGCTCTTGCATCACGACAATGCACCAGCTCACATGGCACTGTCTGTGAGGGAGTTTTCAGCCAGTAAATAAATAACTGTATTGGAACACCCTCCCTACTCACCTGATCTGGCCTCCAATGACTTCTTTCTTTCTCCAAAGATAAAGGAAATATTGAAAGGAGGACATTTTGATGACATTCAGGACATCAAGGGTAATACGATGACAGCTCTGATGGCCAATACAAAAAAGGAGTTCCAAAATTGCTTTGAAGGGTGGACTAGGCACTGTTGTTGGTGCATAGATTCCCAAGGGGAGTCCTTCGAATGTCACCATAGTGATGATATTCAGCAATGAGGTATTTAGCACTTTTTCTAGGATGAGTTTGAGAACTTAATTGTCAGACCTTGTAAGTACATTTGTAAAAGATGTAAAAGATTGTGCCTCAGATCTGTCATGACCTATTAAATTCTACATTTATAATTAGTTAATCCCCAAATTCTTTGCCATCATCATGAGATGAAACACCCTTGATGAACAAAATGATTTGTTTATTATATAAAATGAGTCATGAAGAAAAACTATTTCTGGTTTAGACTAAGAAATCCAGTAACTGAGTAAGGCTGCTGTAAAGCAATGACATAAATATTAATAATAATAATATTAACTAAAAATATTGGAGATAAAAGAAAAAAGGAGACAGAAATTAGACTATGTAGGTGTGCCATAAGTAATTTAATTTTGAAGAGGTGGTCTACAGTTTGAGTTACTAAAACTATTTTCAAATAAATTTGGCATGCTTTATTCTGTACTTCAGTCTGTTACATAAAGAAAATTTCCATGAGAATGATGCTCAGAAAGTAGAAGGGCTGCCTTGTGGGTCTTTGAGAAGAAAGACAAGTAGACTTGAAGAAATGTGGCATTGTTCTTTGTAATCAGAAAAAAACTCAGACCAAATGTCATCAAATGAAGCAAGAACTGGATAATTGCTCTTTGAAGAACTCTCTGCAATCTGCCTCAATTTAAATCAGATTTGAATAATTAGAAATTTCCTGAAATCTCAGCTCCTTTTCAATTCAGACTTGAATAATCAGAATCTAATGAAGATATAAAACATTTAGAAACATATCAAAGGTCGGAAATTCAGTTTAAAATTAAACCCAATAAAAGTGTGTGATAATTTAAATACATGCACAAAAAGTATTTAGCAAAATTTAATACCCATTAATTATTTTTTTTAAAAAAGAGAAAATAAGCTCTTCGCAAACTGGTACAGAAGGGAACTTCCTCAAACTGATAATCTATAAAGAAAACCTAAAGTAAAATATTGAATATTCTCCCCTAAAATGGAGAATAAAGCAATTATTCTATTCAAAATTATACTCAAGGTCTTAACTATCTGTATTAAGAAATAAAAACCATAACGATTAGAAGGAAATACATAAAACTGTCTCTATTTGCAGGTGACACAATGGTTTGTTTAGATAATCCCATAAGATGCATGAAATAACCACTAAAACCTATATGAGTATTCATCAGGCTAGGATACAAGAGTCAATTATAGTTCTAATATCAGCATAAACAATTGGAAAAGAAAATTTTAAAATTTACCTAAGAGCCCACATCATTTACAATTCAAAGATCAAATATATTTAAAAACAATTGTAAGCCAAATTTTAATGGAGACAAAATTATGAATATGAGTCAACTAACAAAACTCTAAGTTAACAAATAACAAAATTTTATAACAAATATAAAAAAAGACTTCTAAGTATGCTATTTCAGTAAAGCATACAGAGGGCGCAAAATTGGATTTCATTTGCAAAGCATATATGATTTGGTAATAAAAATAAAACAAACTCATACAAAATAATTAGGTAACACAGAAATGTCAACCTGTGAGATATAGAGATTCAGAGTTCTGTAAGACAGGAAACCTCAGTATAGACTGAAACAGTCAGAAGGTAAGTCGGGTTTAGGCCTAATGACAATCGCTCACTTATATCATATAGCACTTTTACTGCTTTCTAAGTACTTTGAGATGTTTTCTCCCGACTCTTAAAACTGCTGTTAGATGAGCAGGACTTAATACAGTCTCTATGTTATGGAAGAGCCTGAGATCATATAACTGGAAAGTGGAGAGGGAGGATCAGAACTAAGGTCCTCAACTCAGTCCCTTTATTTTCCAGGTGGGAGGGGAAGGACTGCAAGAACAGAACGCACAGGGAGTGAAGATGAAGCCGCTGGCTCAGATGTAGTACAGGGTGAACATTACTATAATGTTAGACCAGAATATCAAACTGGATGGGTCATCAGAGCCTGCTGATAGCAACACACACACACACACACACACACACACACACACACACACACACACGCTGGTCTCTCAAATGAGGAAAGGCAGCTTAGTGGTGTAGAGCCCAGATTTGGGTGTCAGGCTCAAAGGAGATCCAACCTCAAACACAGCATCACTATGTGATCTCATGCAAGCTACAGTCCCACACCTGAAAAATGACCCACACTGACACTGTTCGGCAAGGTAGCTTCGCATCCTTTTCCTTAAAGAGGACTCCCTAATTGTATGAGCTTCAGGGACCCGGGAAATCTGGAGCTTCCTCTGTACTCTGTAATTTTAGCTACTCTTATTTCATTACACATAGCATGGAATCTTGTCGGTCTGGATGGAGTCACAAGGGAGACAGGGTGGGAAGGACCCCAGAGTCTCTACCCTAAACATCCATGCCCTATTGCCTCTCCAAACACCAAGAACATTAGCAGGTAGTGATAGCAATAGTAAATACTTGTAGAACTGAGCAGATCCTCACCAGAATTTCGAAGAGTTCAGTGTGTCAATGCTCAGATGCATATAAAAGAAGAAAAATTCTAAAACTTTAGGTGCCAGGGTTCCCCGAATTGAAACAAATTTTACCATGTGCCCAATTTCAGACTGCCAGATCCGTCTATGAAGCAGCAGCCAGAGAGCCATCTTTCAAGTTGGTTTGTTGAATTCTGTTCTACACAGAGAATAAACCAGCCATTTGACTGCAATTAGAGCCAAATGTCCTCGGGATGTGGCTCTACTCACAGAAATGGTAATTATCTATGGAAGTTAGCGTTTCTGAGCTCCAAGCTCACTGTTTTACACACAGGACTCTACATTAATGCTGTGAGCTAGGTACTAGCTCCACTCCTCTTTACATGTCAGGAAACTGAGACTCAGAGAGGCTAAGAACTTTGAACAGATTCCACAGCACTCAAGTGGAAAGCTGGGGGTGAGTTTGGACTCTGAGCTCCACGCTGCTCTGCTTCTGGAAGGTGGAGATAACAGCCAGCCCTCACATAACCCAGGCTCCTAATTTGGAGACTATATAAAATGGCAGATAGTGGCAGAACCAGAGTGACAGTACAAAGAAAGGGCCCTGCCCCTTCTCTCAGACACAAGGTTCTTTCAAATTCTTCCACCTCTGTTCCCAGGGTCCAAGAGAGGCCTTCCTCACCACACACCTGTGCCTCTCAGAATGACCAGTGCTGGGCAGCACCTTGTAATGTTGTTGGGAAAGCAAGTGCTCAGTCTCCTGATCCAAACTGACTGAGAGAACACTTGTTGGTCCCCTGGTTCTTTGTATGGAAAGGTGTGCTGAGGGAAAGAAGTGATTGTTTATGTAGATTTTGGCTTTAGAACAACTAAGGTCAGGCTGGCAGTTGACATGGGTGAGTAAGGTCAAAACAATAACAAAACACCCCTTATTTGAGATCATAGCAATTGCTTAATTATATACTTCATTATGCTTTGACGTTGCTGGGGTTTCCAGCCTCCTGTAACTCACCGAACCTCCAATTCTGTTTCTTTGCTTCTCTGGGCATGGCCCACAGAAGCTTGCCACCAGCTGAATGGTTTCCATGTGGACTCCGGGTCCTTTGGCCTTGATAATGGGGTAACCTGGCAAACAGAGGCTGGTAAAAGTCCAGCAATCCGAATTAACGTGAGAATCAAGAAGCCTTTAGTTTGGTGGTAATACGTCTGAAAAATGTTGGTTTCTTTTATTTTCTTTCTAAACAAAAAGTGCTTTCTTCTGTGTTGCTTGGTCGCTCAACAAGGAAAAAGGAACTGTTTCTGTTCTTTATTGTTTGCTATTTATTTAGTGTACAAAGGTAGAGTCCATAGCCTGTGAAAAATCCTGTGCATAAACTGGAAATTCTAGCTTTTTAAAGAACCTGTTTGTCATTTTATATTGAGATGTGTAGATTTTCTTTTCACTGATTATCAAGAGGATGTTTAATATTGCAGGTTTTTATTTGGGGGGGGGGGCTTCTTTCTTCTTGTCTTTAAAAGAACTGCAAAGTTGTGTTAGAACAGTAAGCTTAAGGTAAATTTTGTTTGTTTGTTTCCTTCTTATTTTAGAAAAGAAAATGTGCTAAGGGAAAATTGAATATAAGAACTTTGAATAAAAGTGTATTAGTGGGGTTAAGTGATTTTGGACAATGTTGTCAGGTATATCAATAGGAAAGGAAAATAAATAAGAAAGAAACATCACTTGACACTTCTTCCAAGAAGACATACAAATGGCCAACAGATATATCAAAAAATGTTCAACTTCACTAGCTATTAGGGAAATGCAAATCAAAACCACAATGAGATACCACCTCACACTTGTTAGAATGGCTATCATCAACAAGACAAATAATAACAAGTGTTGGGTAGGTTGTAGAGAAAAAGGAACCCTCATATACTGCTGGTGGGAATGTAAACTGGTACAGCCACTGTGGAAAACAGTACAGAGGCTTCTCAAAAAATTAAGAATGGAATTAGCATATGACCCAGCAATCCCTCTCTTGAGTATCTACCAAAAAAATCTGAAAACACTTATCTGTAAAGATATATGTACTCTGATGTTCATTGCAGTATTATTTACAGTGGCCAAGACATGGAAACAACCAAAGTGTCCTTCGATAAATGATTGGATAAAGAAGATGTGGTATATACACACAATGGAACATTATTCTGCCATAAGAAAAGATGAAATAGGGCCATTTGTGACAACATGAATGGGTCTTGAGATTATCATATTAAGTGAAATAAGTCAAACAGAAAAAGTCAAGAACCATATGACTTCACTTATATGTAGGATATAAAACTGAAGGCAACAAAGGAACAAGACAAGGAAAGAAACAAAAACTCATAAACACAGACAGCAGTTTAGTGGTTATCAGAGGGTAAGGAGGGGAGTGGGTGGTATAAGAGAAAATAGGACATAAGAAGAGAGACTAGGACACAGTCACGTACTTAGAGCAGACCATGTGAAGAAACAGAGAAAAGGTGAACATCTACAAGGCAAGGAGAAAAGTTTCCAAAGAAAACAACCCTGCCCACACCTCAGACTTCTAGCCTCCAGAAGTGTAAGGAAATAAATTGCTGTTGTTTAAACCTGTGGTATTTTGTTAGGGAAGCCCTACCACATTAATACACTTTTCAAATAATTGTCTTAGTGGGCACTTGAAGTTAAGTTGCTGGAGGACATTTCAAAGGATCCAGGAGAGCTGCCGTAAGGGTTATCACTGCTCACTTATCAATTGACTTACCTGGTACTCTCCTCAAAACCCAAAGGGACTCTTTTGTCCAGGGACTACCCTCACAATGCCTGCGCCCAGCCAGAACTATTAGGTTGGTGCAAAAGTCATTGCGGTTTGAAAGGTTAAAAATAATTGTAAAAACCGCGATGATTTTTGCACCAACCTAATAAATTGCTGTTCACTGGATGGCCTGCCGAGTCAGTCAGAGAAAAGACAGTGGAATTTTTCTAAAGATGCCTTTTCATTACAAGGCTGGAAAGGGGTTTGGCACATAAAAGATGCTCAATAAACATTTGTTCAATGAGTGAGCAAAACCCTTAGGAGACTGAATTCCCTTCGCCAGGCTGGGGATCTTTCTACCCAATGAACCTGTCTATATTCAGAGCTTCCTCTTATTTTTTCAGAGTTACAGCTCTCCTCCCCTCTTTACACCTCTAAAATATGCTCAGGTCTTCTTTCAGCATCCTTCCTGAGCTACATTCCCCTTCTCTTTTCAGTAACAAAATCTCATATATTTCATTCCAAAGGACAACATAGTTTTGCCTCTAGGGAGATTCCTCAAGGCAGAGGGTAATTGTCCTGTAATGCGTGGGCCAGCACTATAGTTGGCCAAAGAAGTGATGTTTCTCCGGGTTGTTTCACCTTTTCGCCAAGGTCAGGTTTCCTCTCTAAGGATAACAGCACTAGTTGTTGTTGGCATTGTGCTTTGCAATTTACAAAGCATATTAATCGGCACTATCTCATTTATCTTCACAACAACCCATCAAGGCAAATTTTTTTTAGTAAAGAGGCACATCAGGAAGGTGATGTGATCTTAGTACGCAGGTGTAGTATCGATTGACTTATTTATACAATCCCTACCAGCATTCTACACATTAAATTATTTACAGTGATGAACAAGCAATTTGAGAATCTCATGGAGCTGGTAAGAAAATCTGGCTTTTCCTTTTCACCTGGGAACAATAATGGCACATGGGTGGCATGAATCCAACAGTCTCCCCCTATATCCACAACAAAAGACACCGTAACCACGCACACTTTCCAACTGGGCTGGACACACCTCTCCCAGATTCTGCATTATGCTGTTTCCATATCTAAGTAAATGTTCGTGAGATCCGGACCGGCTCCGATCAACTGTTAATACATTTATTTATACATATTGATGCTGCAGATAACCTGATGACTAGACTTAAAATGTGTTCAGGAATGCCCTTTCTGATATTTTGCCATTATGTTTTCTTATTCTTTCTGGGGATTCAGGGCTGGTAGGCAACATTCTCTTCATAAATTTCCAAATTAATTCTAACCAAGCCACGCCTGAACAAGCGGCTGGTGCACTGGACAAAACAAAGGGTTCCCCCAAGCATTCACCTACGATGTTACCACAAGCTACTCGAAGCAGTCAGGAAGCCAGCTACTGCCTCTCCTTGTCAGATGCACTTCATCTTCCCAGGGAACTCACATATCCAGGTCCTAACAAGAGTTGCCAATCACGGACATTTTGGGGATAGGATTATTTTTTTCCATTTCTAAGCACAAATCGTGGAATACAAAAAGCACTAGCAGTTGAGATACCATATGCTAACCCCTGAGTGTCGGTATTCTGTGCTGAGTTGAGTTGCTTTGCCTCCTCGGCAGCATGCAGAGAGCTGCTGAAAGCTGTTGTCATCTGAGATGGGCTCTTCTGTTGAACAACAGTCTTTGAAAGATGGCTTTCACAGAGGATTCGGGAGCAGGAGAAAAGGCAGGTGAGCAGGCAAAGAATGTAAATTTATAAATCTGCATTTGTTCCTGAGGTCAGCATCCAAAGCAGAAATATGTTTGACTTCTTACAAATCAAGAAAACTTTCAGTGCTGTTACCAGCTTCATTAGCTTTTGTAGTGTTTTGCTTTTGCTTTGCATTTAATCAGATGACAGTCCTGCTCTTCCACCTGCACAAGGTGGTTCTGTTTGTTTTGCTGGCCTAGGGAATAGAATATAAAATGACTTTCACACTTGCTTATTTCATTCCTAATTCCCATGCAGCTGGCATTTTTAAGAAAAAGCTGAGTTTGGGAGTGAATATGTGACAGGGGATGTGTGGGACTGAAGTGTACATCTCAGCCTCATTCAAGCCACACCCTTACCAGCTAAACCCATTGTCATGTGGGGTGACAGGAGAGGTCTCTTCTGGGGTCTCTAGTCCTGCTCCCCGCATAAGAACGCAGAATATGGTGAGGCCAAAAAGGAACACCCACGGAGCCATAGATAGGGTAGTCATACCACTATAGTCTCACTGGCAACTGGGTTGGAGACACAGGAAGCAGGAGACACACGATCCACAACCCACCGTCCATTTGTCTCTGCCAACCAACCTCACTTGCTAGCTGCAATCACCCTGCTAACTACAATCCGCTGCTCTTGCTAGCTCAGCCATCATCTTCTTGCTAGCCCCCCATTTTCTGCTAGCATAGCCACAACAGTTATATTAGTGGCCAATGGCTCACTGGTTACAGCTGACAGCCAACTAGCCACAGTTGATGGCCATCCAATCACAGTTGATGGCCATTTACTACCCGAGTGAACACCTTTCCACGTGAGGCCAAAAGCCTGGAAACTGCACTCCTGACTCTGTCCCCACACCCATCCCCACTCCAGCGTTGGACCCAGCCCTGTCTGTTCAGATGGACACAGCCAACCGAAGCAGTACTCTGGTCATGCCTAAAACTACTGCAGGAGTGCCACCCCCAACACGCATGCGCACGCACACACACCAACATGCACATCCAGACCGCCTCTCATTGCCCGTCCTAATGGACCCTTCCTCAATCCAAATTACGCTTATTCTTTGTCCCCTATTGGATTTTAAATTACTTGGATGTTTAGACTGAAGCTTTTTCTAAACTTCCATTTCTGTCTCAATTTAGAGTCATCAGAACAAATTGTCCCCATGGGCCTGACTGGCCAAATTTAGTTGCCACCAGCTTCCCTGTTACCGGGGTGAGAGCATCCAGCATAACGAATAGGCTGAATTCAGATGTGGACAATGAAATACCCCATAAAATAGGGCAAAAATTACAGCCTCTCTGCATAAATGATGGTCATTGACTCCTTAGGGAAGAAAAATGACAAGAAAAAAGAAAGACTAAACACCCAAACTAAAATAACTTCTTAAAACATCTTTAGAGTCATTTTCACTTATTTTTCCTGTTGACATAGGCCTTACCAGAAGCTTTCTGAAACCACTGCCTCTCCACCACGGTAAAAATTACTCCTAATTTAGTTGTTCTTCTGGTCTTCTGAAATTGATCTTAAAATACAGGACAAGAGATATCCAAATAAAAAGGAGGCAAGGTTCAGAGAAAATAGCAAGACAATGAGTACACTTCCTACAATGGCAACCAAGATATATTTCTTAAACCCTTCCTTTGGTCTGTGAATGAAGGAGATCACATCCTATCAGTCCTTGGCAGAGATACATGATGATAAAGGTAATAGAATAACCAAATCAAAGAAAGCTGGGAGAGCATCCTGTCCAATTTCCTGTTTTAGCAGAGGAGAAAAATGAGATGCAGAGGACTGAAACAACTCACTTAAGGTCACTAAGGCAGTTAGTGGCAAAACTGAACTTAGAGCCTTGTTTTCTTGGCTCTTCAGCGTGGGTTTGCAGAATCCCAGAGTGGGAGCCACAACCCGTCCAACCAGCCCATTACCCCACCAGCACCAGGTGTGGGGCCAGTGTGCGCCTGAGCTCTGGGAGGTGAGATTGACCTCACCTCTTCTCAGAGCAGACCATCCTAACTTTGGACATCTCTGAATGTAATGATGTTGTAGTTTCCACCCCCCGTCCTACTGCTATCTTTGGAGGTGACACACAAGTTTTGCCTTGTTTCCCTGGCCTGTGCCTCAGAGTCAAAGGAACTAGCTGTGTGTTCACCAGTCTCTCAGTCATTCTCCCTGAAGCATGCTGTCAGGCTCTTTTGAGAGCTGATCTCTGTGCTTTGGGTATATTTTGTCCTTGTCTTCTTAAATGCGTTGTCCCAAACTGAATGCCAGTACTCCAGAAGGGGTTACACTAGCCTAGAGAAGAGAAGGGCAGTTCAGCATGACAGGAGGAAACACTTTGCCATAACACAGCCAAAGATGGTGTCATGCGGGAGACCCTGCTCACTGAGCCATTTTTCAGGCGGGGCGGCCTGCGGGATCTCTGCTCCCGCTCCCCACACAAGAACGCAGGATATGATGAGGCCAAAAAGGAACACCCACAGAGCCATAGGTAGGGGAGTCATACCACTATGGTCTCACTGGAGGCTGGGCCCACCAGACGCACGACCTGCTGTCCGCTCCTCCGCCAACTGACCGACGACTCTCCTCTACTCTCCTCAACTCTGTTCCTCTACTCTCTTCCGCTCTCCTCGACTCTCCTCGGCTCCTCGGCAATCCTCGGCAGTCCTCTGCTCTCCTCCGTAGCTACAGCAGTTATACCAGCAGCCAATCGGCTAACCAGCCACAGCCGATGGCCAATCAGCCACAGCCGACGGCCATCCACCACCCGAGCCAGCACTTTTTCACGTGAGGCCAAGAGCCTGTAAACTACTTTCTGGGGCTCTGTCCCCACAGATGGACTGGACAAACAGGTGATATCTACATTCTACTGTCATCAGCCATAAGTTCTTTTTATACTATATCACATTGCTAGGCCTTGGAGCTCTAGTGAAGTGAATTCTTTGAACCTGAGTAAAGGGACTTTATGTTTAAGCTTTTAATATGTAATTTTATCTTAGTCAGCTTTTCTTTGTAATCTGTACTATGAAGCCCTTTCAGCTCTTGATCCAGACTGTCCTTCCAAACATGTTCACCCTGGGGCAGCACAGAGCTGAGTGGTATGGCTCAGCAGGAGACGCTGTCACCGTTGTCACTGCTGTCATCACATAGACCAGCCTTTGCTGCATGGAGTCATTGAGCCTGTTAAGGAATTGCTCTCGTACTGGCCGCTAGCTGTATGCCTTCATTCTGTACACAAGCATGTCATCAGAAGAGACTGCCAAATGCCTTGCTGAATACCCCACCATGGCAGCATTTCCTTGACCTACAAGTCCAGTGGCCCTGTCAGAGTAAACAATGGATTTGCCTCAATGTGACTTGTACCTGTGGATCTAGGCTTGAGCCTAGATTTGCCACTACTGCCCTGCCAACTCTGGCAAATATGAACAAGTGTGCCCCATGCCCTGATTTTCAACTCTGCCACTAAAAGTCTGAAGAGTACTGTCGTGCAGGGTATCAGGCGGGGTCTCTGCTCCCGCTCCCTGCACAAGAATGCAGGATATGGTGAGACCAAAAAGGAACACCCAGGGAGCCATAGATGGGGGAGTCATACCACTATATTCTCACTGGCGGCATCCGCCTCTCTGCAATCCGCTCTTGCTAGCTCAGCCACCATCTCCTTGCTAGCCCCCATTTTGATGCTAGCATAGCCACAGCAGTTATATTAGTGGCCAATGGCTCACTGGTTACAGCTGACGGCCAACTAGCCCCAGCTGATGGCCATCCAATCACAGTTGATGGCCATTTACTACCTGAGCCAGCACCTTTCCACGTGAGGCCGGGAGCTTGGAAACTGCACTCCTGGCTCTGTCCCCACAAGTACTCAGCCATTTTAAAGGAGGGGGTTGTCTGTGGAAGTACTGGGAACCCCTGAGGGCTCCGGGCTCTGTCTGCCCCAGAGCTCAGCTGGGATGTTTCCAATGAACTGCCTGCGCTTTCCTCATGGGCTCACAGGAGGATCAAGGATGGACAGTGTGGGGACAGAGCCCCAGAAAGCAGTTTACAGGCTCTCGGCCTCACGTGGAAGGGCGCTGGCTCGGGTAGTAGATGGCCGTCAGCTGTAGCCAGTTGGCCAATTGACCGCTAATATTACTGCTGCGGCTGTGGAGGAGGGCCGAGGAGAGGAGAGGGGAGTGGAGGAGAGTCGTCGGTCTGTTGGCGGAAGGGCGGACAGCGGGTCACGCGTCCAGTGGACCCAGCCTCCAGTGACACCATGGTGGTGTAGCTCCCCTACCTGTGGCTCCGTGGGTGTTCCTTTTTGGCCTCACGATGTCCTGCGTTCTTGTGTGGGGAGCGGGACCGGAGACCCCACAGGCCGCCCCGCACAACAAATGGCACAGCGAGCAGGGTCTCCCACACGACAACAGGGAGTGTGCCAGTGCCGGAGAGTGGGCATCAGGGGAGCTCATCCACTCTTCTCCTCTGGGAAGAGCTCCTCAGACTTTCCCCATCTTCAGGACTACTTACCTGCTTCCCTGAAACAAGCTCCTGCTGCAGGCTGCCTCTGGTTCAGCTCCAGGCTTCCTGCAGGCCTGTTTTTACCTCTTTCCCAATCTCCACTGCTTCTAACAGGAGGCACTCATTTTCCGGTCTGTCTGGATGGGTTTTATGAATTTATGTTGCAAAAGAACCTCATCGCAGTAACAAAATACAGCATTCCAAGCAAGCTAAAGAAAAAATGTATGGAGCCTGTGATCCTGTCTAAGACCAACTAGTGTGCCACTTTTCAGTTTTAGATTGCAGAGAAAAATACTTCTCCCCCTTAATAGTGATGTAAGAACCCTCTATGTTTGTGAAGCCACTAATCTTTCTGATCAGAATGCCATTTAAAATCATTACAAAGAGGTCAGTAATTTCTGCCTTCAACACAGAGGGGCTCCTTTTACATTTCTTCACTGGTTTATTGCATAAATATTTTTGCCATCATTCTTCAGTGTGTAGGTGGCATCTCCAGTGTGTAGGTGGGCAGAGACAGTGATAAATGAGCCTCCAGGTGTTACTGCACTTTAAAAAATTCCTTTAACAAATAGTTATGAGGACTGAAGTCATTTCAGAGGCAGTTACTAGGGAAGGCTCCTCCACAGAGAATTCTTAAAGAAACACTGAGCTGTTTGGTAGCTACAGGACACACTCTCAAGGAGACAAAATGTAACGTCTATATGTTGAACATAATTTAATCTGACACTGTCAATTCTCTGTTCCATCCTAGCAAATACTATTTGATGCTTAGAATGCAGACAGCACTATACATGCTGTGGACTTTGCAAAGCAGGAGAACATACACTGCTTAATCTGATCCTTATGACATATGTGAAGCACAGAGGCGAACTCTCTATAAGTATTTAAAAGACTCAAACTCACAAAATTCGAGAAACTTAGTCAAGATTGCCAGGCTAATTAGCAGAAAGGTCAAGACTAGAACTCAGGTTTCTTTAACCCAAGACAGACTCGTCAGGAGAGAAACAGCAACGGAAGATGGAAGAACTATGACGTTGGACCCAAATAGACTTGGATTCCAATCCTAGCTCTCCTTTCTGCCAAACATGTGGCCTTGGGCTAGTCATGTAAGTGTTCTGACTTCCAGTCTTCTTACCTATACAATGAAAGTATCTCTAACTCTCGGGATTGTGGTGAGAACTGCAACTGACACATGTAATGTGCTTGGCATGTACCCATTGCTACCATCCTACCAGTGTTTCCACTGACCTTGGTTTTCCTCTCTGCACAACAGTGTTTTCCAAAGTGCATCCCACAAAACACGTGTGCCAGGAAATGATCTCCAAAAAAGGGTCTCATTGTTAAATAGTTTGGGGACCTTGCCTATTTTATCTTGCTCTTTGAAATGAGCATTTTAAGAGCTCCACCAGACTTTAATCTCCCCGAAGGCAGAGAACACATTTGTCTTCCTTTGCACCATCTTCATAGGGCCTAATACAAAGCCTGACACATGGTGAGACTCAGGGGAAATGATAAATGAGCAAGTGAATGGATGAATGGAAGGCATAAGAAGTCCTGCTTCAGGAAAGAAACCCATTTAACTTTGTGGGACACAGCATTTCCAAAACCTGTATCGCAGTGCATTTTCCTTTGAATACCTGTAAATTGCCGTCCTGAGAAATGCTGTTCTGGAGGAGTGGATAATGTTCAGCCCCTCTCTGCATGTGGTGGGGTATCTGCTGCTGGGAAGATGGGGTTAAGAAGACCCAACAGGTCTCTTCTAGTCATTATCGATTTTATAAAACTCCCAGACTGACTTTTCCCATACATAAAGATATAGCTGGCTACCTTTCTCCATCCAAGTAACTTAAAAAATGCAAATTTTAACTTGAAAGAAAATAGTTAGGAAGGAAGATTAGTATGATACAAATCTACAATGTATTCCAAGAGGAAATAAGAATTTTCTCTTATAGGCATTCATGAATTAATTGAGTCCTGAATCACACACATTAGCCTGACATCAAGACTTAAAACAGTATTTAAATTTCTCCCTAGGAGGAAAAGAAAGATGATGGGATTTCTATAAACACAAAGATATTCCAAACGAAGTCATGTTATTTGCACAGAAGTCTTTGTAAATGTGATCAGTGCTGAGGGAACGCTCTCAGCAGTGCTAAGAGGTGTGTGATGGGAGCAGGGGTATGTTCCCCAGGAGCCACAGCTTTGAATCTCCCTTGTAGAGTATGGCTGAAGAACACAGACCAGCCTCGAAGCTTCTAGCTGAGGTGGAAAGGGTTTCCTTCTCTCGTAGGTCACTGCCTGCTTTAGTCTGCTCAGGCTGCCACAACAAAATGCCACACATTGGGTGGCTTTAAAAACAGACACTGATTTCTCCTAGTTCTGGAGGCTAGAAGTCCAAGGTGCCAACTGATTCAGTTTTTAGTGAGAGCTCTCTTCCTGGTTTGTAGGCAGCTGTCTTCTTGCTGTGTCTTCATATGGTCTTTCTTTTCGCTTCTTATAATGCAGTCCTATGGATTACAGCCCCACCCCCATAACCTCATTTTAATCTTTATTGTCTCCTCGCAGATCTTATCTCCAAATACAATCACATTGGACTTAGGGCTTTAACAGACAAATTTGGGGAGACATAAACATTCAGTACATAACACTAAACTTTGCTGGAACAAGCACTACCAGCAAAGACCTGCAGTGCCAATTGTCTTGCAGTTATGAGACAGTCCAAAGTTGAACAGGCTTGACATAAACTATGAGTGTTAATCCTAAAGGTAGTACGGTCCAACCAACCACAACTAAGCTCAGTGATAAAGAGTCAGGAGGATATTTCACACTGCCAGTCCATATCTCACATACCTGGTCACAAGAGCTGCATCAAACTTGAGAGAAAAACAGGAATAAAAATGTCCCCTAGACAACCCAAGTGTCTATCAATAGATGAATGGATAAACAAAATGTAGTATATAGACACAATGGATGATTTAGTATTAAAAAGGAAGGAAATTCTGACACAGGCTACAACATGGATGAACCTTAAAAACATCATGCTAAGTAAAATAAGCCAGACACAAAAGGACAAATATTGTAGGACTCCATTTATATGAGGTACCTAGAGTAGTAGATTCATATAGATAGATAGTAGGTAGTTGCCAGAGGCTGGAGGGATGGGAGAGTGGGGAGTTATTATTTAATGGGCACAGAGTTTCAGTTTTACAAGATAAAAAAGTTCTAGATATAGATTGTAGTGATGGTTGCACAACAATGTAAATACACTTAACACTACTGAGCTGCACACTTAAAAATAGTTAAGATGATACATTTTATGTCATATATATTTTACCATATTAAAAAAATAACACCTGCCATTATTTTAAAAAAAATTAAAATAAAATAAAATCTCTTTCCCTAAAGAAGTCATGGACACTTTTATGCAGTCTCCTAAGCATTGCAAAGCAAGTTTCTTTCCCATCCTGGCCACCTGACCATAGACAGCCACTCTAAATGCTGTTTCTCCTCACAAAACCTGGAATTGCTGGCACTTGTAAGAAGTAGGGATATTTCTAAACTAGTGGTTTCTGTTTAAGCCTGGACTTTGCTCTCCTAATGGGTTAAGGGCTGTGTTGAGGTAGCTGATTTGTGGAAAGCTCTTTGGCATTTCATAACACACCTTCAAACTTCAAGGGCACTTTCAGCATTGTCTCTAGCTGTAAAAGCATCATGTCTTGGCAGAAGTTTTCGATGACTCGCATTCTTTCACAATTCTTGCTCTCCAAAATGTTTTCTTAAAACACCTCTGCCCATAAATGCAACACAAAAAAAGGTGCCTTATGAGTCATAGGACTAGAGCACACACTAAGACCATGCAATAATCCTGTGTAAATTGCTCCTTAATCATTGTGAGACCCATTAGATCAATATGCAGTGTGTATTTCTTTGGAAATAAAGCCCTCTATAAAAACTACCTTTGTAAACAGACTGAGCAATAAAGAATCCCACAATGAGTTTCATCAAAAAGAATTTTTAAAAGATAAAAGTGCATTTGTTTTGAAATCATTCAGGGTAAAATATCAAACAGGATTTCCCCATGTCTACCCTGGGCATTGACTGCTTTTAAAATTTACATATGAAAAAAAATCATGATGGCCTATCTGAGCAGTTAGGGACAAATGCTGAAGTCCCTTAATGGAGATCAACTTTGCACAGGAAAAACAACATATAGATTCAACAAGCAAAGCATAGAATTCAACTAATTAGCTTCCTTTCCTAAGCTTGACCTTGGCCATCCCCACCTCATTTCCACACAAAGCTCTGCACAGAAAGAGGCTCATAATCAGGTGTGTGTGCTCTTCTCAGCACACACAGTAAAAAAATTAGGAACTTCTTTTTGTTGTTGTTTACAAGGAATGGGGACAGAAGTTAATGTCGCTTCCATACCTAACATGATTTATTCCAAGTTCATTATAAATAAAATGGAGAGAGTTGAGCCTCACAAAGCAAAGTGGGATTCTATTAGAAAGGTCCAAGAAAAACTTGGGAGAAACAGGCATCATCACCTACACAATACACACACACATACATTCAGACACACAATACACACACACTCAGACACATTCAAACTCACACACACACTCATACATTCACTCACTCACACTCAGACACATTCACACATGCTTACACTCACACACATACACTCAGACATATTCACATCTCCCACACATACACTCACAAACACATACACTCATACTCATACACATATATACACTCACATACATTCACACATGCTCACACACTCACATGCACAATCACATACACCCTCATACTCAGCTGTTCTGCCCAGGGTTGGTAAGTACACGACAAGCACGATCCATCCTCCCTCTGGAGCCCAGGACAATCTGTAACTGCTCATGACACCACCCTCTCCCTTCTAGTCTATACTTGTCTCTCAGACCCTCTCAGCAATTTAGACGTCATCTACTCGTCCATCTAGTTGGCACTTGAACTTGAACCTGTGCGACCTCCCTGACTAAGCTTCTTTATTCTTGAACCCATAAATCTTAAAAGAGTGAATCAAAAACAAATGGAATTTGGATCCAAGATGGCAGAGTAAATAAACACTGTGCCTGCTTCCTTCTGTGAACATATTAAAATTACAACTAAATTACAGAACAATCAATGTGGAGAATCATCTGAAGTCTAGCTGAACAGAAGTTTTACAACTAAAGATATAAAGAAGCCACATTTAGAGTGGTAGGAGGAGCAGAGACACAAAACGGGCTGGCCCCAAACTTCCATGTGGCAGTTGAGAACTGGGAGGGATAGCTCAGCTGCAGAGGCTCCCATTTCCTGGAGGAGCGAGGGACCCCCAGCTGCAAACCAGTCTCCCCAGCCCAGAGTACTGGTGCCAGGAAGACGAGCCCCACAACATCTGGCTGTGAAAAACAGTGAGGAGTCTGACCATCCAGATGGGATGGAAGGCAGCAGGAAACCTAGATGTCCTCTTAAAGGGCCTGCACAGACTCACTCATAAGCACTCACCCTTGGCTTCGGTGAAGGGACAGTTATTCACGGGTTGTCAGAAGCATATGGGGGGCAGACTGAGGTGTGTGGCTTCACAGTGAGGGCTGGGGACAGTCATCACTTTCACTGTGTGGGGTGCTTCTCCCATGCAGCCAGCAGGTGGGCATTATCTTTCCTGTGTTGAGCCCTCCCCACAGGGCCAAATCTGAATCTGATTGGTCTGGTGAGCTCCATTTGCTCCACCCTGCTTACTCACTGGAACCCTGCCCAACCCAACTCGCCCAACACCAGAGGCACTTTCTCCATGAGCAGCCAGCCCCACAAGAATTGCACTCTTTCTTGGAAAACTGTCAGAGTCCATGGGCCCCAGGCAGGCAGTGACTGGCCTCAGTGTGCTCAGAGACTTTTGCTGAGTCACTCCAGGCTTGGCACTGGCACCAAACCAGTCTACATTAACCTGATGACAACAACTGTTCCTACTGAGACTCCGCCTCACCCAACTTGTGTACCTCATGAAGCTTTATCAGTGGCTGGCCTTAAGGAAACTGGCAGGTAGCAGCTGTCCTGGCATTCTGTGGAGCTACCCCAGGCCCAGTACTGGTGGCAAATATCCTATGTTTGCAGCGTGGCCTCTCCCATGTGCCTTCAGGATTAACTGTGGATTGTCTTGTAGCTCCTACCACATAGTCCCCATCTGATCACAGGCAGTGGGTGATCTGGGCCTGCACCAGAGCCCCTCACAAGAGGCTCTAGAACCAACATACTTGGAGATTGGCTCAGACCACAGCAGAGCACCACCCAATTAGTCCCACAAGCAGTATACCCAAAGGGCGGTCTCAACAGGCACCAGAGCCCACTGATGTAAGCCCCCACAAAGCAGCCCATAAGCTTTAAATGTGGCCAAACCCCACAGCCAGCAGCCTGAGAGTCAATCCCACTCAATGATGTGCCAACAGCAATCAAGGTTCAACTATATCAGGAGGGCACACACAATCCACAAAAGGGATACTCCTGGAACACTCGAAGCAGGTGACCAGAGAGACTATACCAGGGCCACACAGAGCACCTACTACATAAGGCCACCTTGCCCAGACTGGAAGACAGAGCAGATCTACCTAAAACATAGTAACAAACAGAAAGGCAGCCAAAATGAGGAAACAAAGAAATACGTCCCAAATGAAAGAACAGGAGAAAACTCCAGAGAAAGAACTAAAGGAAATGGTGGCAAGCAATCTACCAGAGACAAAATTCAAAATAATGGTTATAAGGATGCTCAAGGAACTCAGTGAGAACATCAACAGAGAGATAGTAAGCAAAAAAAAGGTCATAGAAACCATAAAAAAAAAAAGTCAGAAATGAGGAATACAATAACTGAAATGAAGAATACACTAGAAGGAATCACCAGCAGACTTGATGAAGCTGAGCACTGAATCAGTGATTTGGAAGACATAGTAGCAGAAAACACCCAAATAGAACAGCAAAAAGAAAAAAAGAATCCAAAAAAAAATAGTAGTTTGAGAGACCTCTGGGACAACATCAAGTGTAACAACATTTGCATCATAAGGGTACCAAAAGGAGAAGAGAGAAAGCAAAGGATTGAGAACCTATTTGAAGAAATAGTAACTGAAAACTTTCCTAACCTGGTGAAGGAATTAGACATACAAGTCCAGGAAGCACAGAGAATCCCAAACAAGATGAACCCAAACAGGCCCACACAAAGACACGTTATAATTAGAATGACAAAGGTTAAAGACAAAGACAGAATCCTAAAAGCAGCAAGAGAAAGGCAACTATTAACTTACAAGGGAGCTCCCATGAGATAATCAGCTGATTTCTCAACAGAAACTTTTCAGGCCAGAGGGATTGGCACAAAATATTCAAAGTGATGAAATGCAAGGACCTACAACCAAGATTACTCTACCCAGCAAAGCTATCATTGAGAATGAAGGACAGATAAAAAGCTTCCTGGACAAGAAAAAGCTAAAGGAGTTCATCACCACAAATCAGTATTACAAGGAATGTCAGAGGGACTTTTTTAAGATGCAAAAACATAAAAGATCAAAATTATGAATAATAAAATGTTAAAAGCTACATATCTATCAACAATTACTTTCAATGCGAATGGATTAAATGCTCTCCTCAAAAGACATAGGAGGGCTGAATGGATAAGAAAACAAGTCCCTTACATATACTGCCTACCACAGACTCATTTCATATTGAAAGACACACACATACGGAAAGTAAAGGGATGGGAAAAAAGATATCTCATGAAAATGGAAACAAAAAAGAAAAGCTGAAGTAGCAATACTTATCCAGACTAAACAGACTTTAAAACAAAGGTTATAACAAGAGACAAAGAAGGACCCAGTAATCTCACTTCTGGGTATTTATCTGAAGAAACCCAAGATACTTTAAGGGAATGTGTGCATCCATATGTTTATTGCAGCATTGTTTATAATAGCCAAGATATGGAGTGTCCGTCAATGGATGAATGGATAAAGAGGTGGTACATATATATAATGGTGGTACAGCCATGGAAGGGAATGGGTTGCCATCTGCGGTCGCGTGGATGGACTGGAGAGTGTTGTATTGAGTGGAGTATGTCAGACAGTGAAAGACAGAAGCAATGTGATCTCGCTTATATGTGGAATCTAAAGAACAAAATAAACAAACAAATGAAACAGAAACAAACTCATAGATACAGAGAACATTTTGATGGTTGCCAGATGGGAGGGGGGTTGGAGCGAGTGAAAAAGGGGAAAGGATTAAGATGTACAAATTGGTTGTTACACAGTATCATGGGAATACATTCCCATGTAGGGTATAGCATAAAGAATATGGTCAATAATATTGTAATAACTATGTATGGTGTCATACTGGTACTAGATTTGTTGGGGTGATAGATGGGAGTGTGTTTGGGATCAGGATGAAGAAGAGGAGGGGGTTAATAGGTACAAATTGATTGTTACAAAGTAGTCATGGGGATGCATAAGGATTGTAGTAAATAATATTGTAATAACTATGTATGGTGTCAGGTGGGTACTAGATTTATCAGGGTGATAGATGGGAGGGGCAGGGGGCAGGGTGGAAAAGATGAAGGAATTAAGAAGTACAAATTGTCAGTTACAAAATAGTCATGAGAATGTAAAGTGAAGCACAGGAATATAGTCAATATTATGGTAATAACTAGGTATAGTGCCAGGTGGGTGCTAGACTAGTCAGGGGGATCACTTCTTAAATTATATAAATATCTAACCACTATGCTGTACACCTGAAATTAATATAAAATAATATTGAATGTCAACTGTAATTGAAAAAATTTAAAAGGGGTAAAATGTGAAGGGGAATAAGAGGTCCAAATTTCCAGGTATAAAGCAAATAAGCCATGGGGATGTAACGTACAGCATAGG
The DNA here is from genome assembly GCF_036562045.2 of Rhinolophus sinicus. Lineage (NCBI taxonomy): Eukaryota > Metazoa > Chordata > Mammalia > Chiroptera > Rhinolophidae > Rhinolophus > Rhinolophus sinicus. Next base: position 77,361,466 of record NC_133756.1, on the reverse strand, counting down.
GAATATAGTCAATGATACTGTGATAGCGTGGTACGGTGTCAGGTGGTTCCTGACTTATCATGGTGATCACTTTTTTAGGTCTATAAATGTTGAATAATTATGGTATACCCCTGAAAGTAATATAATATTTTATGTTAGCTATATTTTAATAAAAATCTCTTTTTAAAAAGAACAAATGGAATTTCATATTAGGAAATATAATTATGTTTTTGCCTATTTGCCTTGAGGAGAAAAAACATATTTCTATAAAGAATAGGTTATAAAGTTTCTTAAACATCAACCTCATTTTTTTTCGATGTCTTATTACTTAGTTACGGCATTACCCTGAAATGTCTCCAAAAGTGGACATGAGGCTCTGACTTGGGCCATAGACCTGTATAGGTCAGACCATACTTTGTGTCCCTTGTCTGTGGAACTTGATGAGCTGCATGGAAGCACCGTCCAAATTGTAAACGTACAGGATGAAATGGGACGACTTTAACACTCCAGAGATCTGCCCAGCTTCCTAAATCTCTCTCCTTCCTTCTGGAAGAAAGGAAACTACGTTATTTCTATATTAATTTTATTGAATAGAATTGTTCATTCGATTGAAGTAAGCTCAACGTTTTTGAATAGCTCTCCTTCCTTTTCTCTACTGTGTGTGCGTGTGTGTGTGTCTACGGGCATGGGGTGGATGGCACATATGTATTTTTCAAGAAAGAGAAGGGGAGAGGACAGGAATTTTCTGGTTGAATTGGTTTCATAGAAGTAAAAAATACAAGTGTATTAATCTGGCTTCTACCAACAGTTTCAAGCCCCAGGGGCTGCATGATCCTCCTGTCCAGAAAGTGGTGGCTTTAGACAAATGGTTAAGAAGGCTAAGAGCCTCAGTAAGACAAAGACTAAGAAGAGGAAATCCGAATTTTCCAGTGAAGCATTTTGTATCAAATACTTTAAGAAGCATCACCTACAAGTCCCTTTTCCAGTGTGTCCCAGAACCAGGACGCACCCCACGGTTATCCTTGGTGTGGGACAGTGTGCCAGGATATCTTGCTCTTCAGGCCAGTTCCACACCGGGAGTAGAAAGGGTGGATGGACACATGGTGTAGAGAAGAGGAACAGTGAGCCCCACGCATGTCTGCACAGTTAGTGGGCCAGAGATAGGAGAGACTGAGCAACTACAGGAGAGAAGGGTGGGCCCCCTGGCTCTACAAAGGGCTCCCCAACCCCTCCCCTTCTCACTTCAGATGGGCAGCCACAATCACCCCCACTACTTGTGGTGGCCATCAGTCATGCCTATGCCTCCCCATGTCACTGCTAGCCCTGCACTGGATTAAATGACCCTACACTTCAATTGATATAAAGAAAACAGACATATGTATCAAATGTAATTAAAAGTATACTAGTTGAAAGTCAAACAGAAGAGGGCTTGGTAAAATACACTAGGGTGTCGGGTTTCACCACACACATTGTGTGGGTGCCTCAGCCCTTCAAACCCTCCTCCTCTGAGTAAACTTGGGTTTCCACTCACCCTTCAAGATCGAGCTGGCTCAGGAGTGACCGTCTCAGTGAGTCCTTCCCAGAGAACTCTCGTCATCGGGCCCCCCTCCCCAGAACCTACTCTTATAGTACAGATCCCATAGCATTGTTACTGTTGGTTACTCATCTTGCTCCTCTGGAATTTGGAGTTCTCTAAAGATGGAAAGCCATTTATCTTTGAGTCTGCAGTTCAGAACCTGGCACTAGAGATGCTGGGTAACCGATGCTGACTCAATCTACCAAAAAGTGCTTGTTGCATATCTGTCTTCAGGCCACAAACTGGCAGACACTATGGGAAACAAAGAATAAGTAGGAGACATGTTTGATTTCCCTAAATGCCTGGTACTTCTGTTGGAAAGGATGCACTTGGAAGGCAAAGGGCACACTCTAGAGAAATTTCCAAAGTAACCCATAGGAGAGGGATGGGAGTGTCACAGGTCAGGGAAGCTACATGGGAGATAGATGAAGGTAGTGAGCACTGGGTATGTAAAAGAGGCTCAGCTTGACTTGAGAGGACAAGTGATTGGGAAAAGGAAGGGATGAACGGAGAGGCACCTGACCACAGGGTTTGTGAGCATAACCTCTGAGCAATCCATCCTGCGTTACAGTGCTCGCTGCACATCTTTGCTGACTGTGTGGTCTTGGGGTACGCTCCTTAGTTATTCTCGGCCTCAGTTTTCTCTATAAAACAGGAAAATGATAGTAACCTCAAATCGTTTGTGTGAGGATTAAATGGGACAGTGCGTGGGAAACCCTAGCATAACGCAGTGCAAAATCTCTCATCAATATCCGCTATTAGCACACAAAGCAATAATGAGCCCCGCCTACTCACGGGACAGAAAGACGAGCTATGCCAGCACTGGTATCCCCTGAGAAGAGTCTGAACAGTGGCTTAGAGAAACATAGTAGGTTACGGGGAGCTTGAAAAACCAGCAGATGAACCTAAGCATGACGGATGTGGGAAGAAACAGGAAGCCCCAGGAGGCGTTCCCCTGGCCCGCCCGCTGGTGAAAAAGAGCAGAGCCCATGGTCCCAGCCCTGAGTCTCCTCACCCCACTGCTGCCTCGCACACTGACTGCCTAATGGTAATCAATACCATTTCCAATAATTAAACCTTCTGTGGTGCTCTGATTACTGTGTGGACTCTTTTCCCCCATTAACAAGCAGTACCTAAAATAGGCTAAAATAATAAAGTCTCTCATCATCTCCAACTTTGTTTGACTTCATACTTCTGCTCAAGAAACATGACCTTGATTTTCACATCTTCAAAACAATAAGCCAGCACGTCCCCCAGGTATTGGGAGAGTGGGCATCCATCACACCTACTGGAAACGGTGGGACCTATCACCCTAACAGGGATGAACCCTGACATCCTGCTGCCCCTGAAGTCCACGCCATTTTGGGTATTCCTCGTTTCCACTTTCATGTACCTGATTATCCTTCAAAAATGGGAATGTTTTTCCCTTCAAATACATTTGTGCATGCAGTTATTTTCTCGCTCTCTCTTACCCACAATATTTCTCATTTGTTCCAAATCTCCATGATTCTTTCAAATCATGGAAACTAAGATACTGTCTGTCACTAGCTCCCAAAAGGTTTGGTTTATGTTCTACCAGCACCAGTAGTATGCTGAAACAAGCTCTTGTTAAATTTTCAAGAGTCTGTGAAACAGTTGTGAAAGAATTGGTAATTTGACATTGCCCAAGGTGGGGGTATTTACACTTTATGGAAATCGGCACCCACTGTAAATTAGGGCTTGATTGATGGTTTTGTTAATTGTCTAGATGTAAGAAAGTCATAGAGAAAATGTTAATACTGAAGATTAAACTATAAAATGTGTTGTCGGTAGACATTACATTGTGAGTAACACAAAATAATCAAGGAAATATTATGCCAGTCTTTGAAAATTACTGTTTCATTCCACACAAAAAGTGACTCACATCATGTCTTCATTGTTTCCCTTTTGTCTCGTTCATTAATGGTAAACAAAATATCAACCAACATTCATATTGGAATCAAATTCTGAAAGCCAGTACTGCGTCCACCCCTACCATCCACAGCACAGAATTCCCTAGGGAGGGATGGCATTAGGTGATTTCATTCCCATGGGTCCAAGCTAGCCAACCCTCCTCAGCCTGCATGCCAAGATAGCTGACCCTTCCCCTGGCTGCAGCCCTGCTCTCGTCATACCAACTATCCTTCAACCTGCAAACAAACAGGACCCCTGAAGATTTCCAGTTGTAGGAACAACAAACTCCTACCTTCTTTATTCATAGGCTTTGGAGTTTGAGAATTTCCCAACAGTGAAAGGCCTCAGAGATTGTGAAATAAATAGGAGTACATCTTAAGTAAGTCATGTATAAATGACAGGAATGGAAATAACATTCCCACAGGCTGGGCGTTATCAAATATTTAGGACAAACTCTAAAGAAACACAATTTGGCCTCATTTTTCTACACGTTCTGTTTTGCACTTTTGGAAAAGTTGCATCTGAATACAAAATTGTTCTTGCAGACTAATTGCACCTGCAATCAGCTAATTGGAGGGGCAAGGATCCAGCCATGCTTGCAATTATGTAATTGCCGTTGTAATTCCTTGACTAAGAACAATGATCATTTTTAGATAGCACTTACAGTTGTTTTTCAAGTAGTTTATAAGCATCATGTAGTTATTCTTCCAATAACCTTGCACCACACCCATTTTACAATGGTGGATCGAGCAGAGAGAGAGGGAGACCAAAGCAAATGCCCTCTGCTTATGATCGGAGAGAAACTGTGCAACCTCAAACACAAATGTCACCACATCACTCCTGGGTTTAAAACAGTAACAGCCCCCAGTATCCACTAGATAAAGTCCAAATTCTTTAGCAAGACATGCAGGCTCTTCTTCATTGGGCCCAATCTATTCTACTTGTTTCATTCTCACTCTTCCCCACCTTCCTAAAAGCATCCTGGGCTCCAGCCACACAACTGTGTGCTAGTCCCTGTGCATGCAATACTCAAACATACCACCAGGAATGTGCAAGTAGCCCTCTGTCAGATGCCCTTCTCCTTCTTCCTCAGTTGGAAAACATCCATTTAGCTGAGCTCAGCTCTCACCACTCCTGAAGAGCCTCCCTCAGTGACCCCAGGTAAAGTTGGTCACTACAATTGTGACGCTCCAAGACAAATTGTCTCACCTGCAATATGGTAACTGAGTTGTTCCTTATGTGTTTATCTTTGCAATTAGACTATGAACTTGTCCAGGATAGACATGGTTTCTCATTCATCTTAGTATCAACCCTTGCCCCTGGAAATCAGGTATGTGCTCAACAATGCCTGTGGGATGAAAAATAAATGAAGTCGGTCTGTCTATGAAAGGCTATGGGCACTTACTTCTGGTCTCTTTGACAAAGTGACTGAATCAGCTGAGGCGCGAGCAGGTCTCGGTTCTCATGGAGAGAGGGGACGGGGTCTGATGAAGGTGACAGACAGACCTGCAGGCTGGCTCAGTACTGATGCCTGGGCTCAAAGGATGAGCCATCCAAGTGAAGCCCCCCTGCAAGAGACAGGAGGAGCCCTTCCCCCGCTCCCCCATGTTTGCAGAGTAAGGAGATATCTCACATCCTGGAAGTCCTCCTCATGCTGCCTATTTTATCTGTACCTTTGGTAGTGAAATATCTTCTCACTAAAAATGAGATTTCTTTCCAAAAGCAGCTTGGCATGTTTTTCAACAAAATCAGTTTGCATTTTGAAATTTCCTATCCTGACTCAAAGCACCATCACTATTGGCCCAATTGCCCAAGCCAGTGTGGACCTCTCTGGGCACAAAGCCCAGTCAATGTACATTCCCTCCTGGATCCCTCCCTTGTCTGTCATCTCCTTTTCATCCCCACTGGCACTGCCTCAGTGCAGGTCCCCCTCATCACTCACCTGAGTCATTACAACCACCTCCAACTTGTCTCCCTGTCACCATTCCCAGCTCCCTGAACTTCATACAAAAGCCTCAGATTGCTCTCCATTTCATACAAAATAAAGTCCAAATCCTTAGGCCTGGTATTCAAAGATTCCATGACCCACCATTTGTCTAAATCCGCACTGTCCAATATGGTAAAGGCTAGCCACACAAGCTATTTCAATTTAAATTTGAAATCAGTAACATTAAATGAAAATAAAAATTCTCAGTTGTACCAGCTACATTTCAAGTGCTCAAGAGCCATATGTCTTGTGGCTAACATACTGAATAGTGCAGTTCTAGAACATTCTGTGGCCACATGCGATTCTATTGGATATCACTCTTCTAGATATGCCTAGAAAGGACCAGGAAGCTGTTCTTCAGTGGTACCTTCACACAGAGAGGAAGACCCAGATCTACCACTGCTCCAGGCAGGCTTGTAAATCATTCATCAGAACAACAGTTTCTGAGTGTCCCTTTTCTGAGGACAGAGGGCATTATCACAGCAGTTTAGGGACAAAGGAGATTCTACTTGAGAAACTCCTAGGCAAAGTACCACTGTACAGAGGGACTCGGGAAATCTGGCGACCCTAAACCATCCCTGGGATGAAGTGGGACTCTCTCAACAATTAACCTTGAGTAACTTGGAGTGAGGGAGGTGGTGACATGACCATTTGACCTAGTGGTTCTTAACCTCAACTACAGATGAAAATCCTTTAGGGATGTACAAGTTGCATCCCAGACCAGCCAACTCAGAGTCCTGGAGGTGGAGCCCAGACATCCGGAGTGCTGCCCAGCCTCCCTCCCTGGTAAGTCAGCTGTGCATTTCAGGTCGAGAACCACTGGTTTAGCCCAACAAGGTGTCACACTGGTTTTGGTCTCCTTTTCCTTCAGTTTTTCTCCATAGGCACACAATCATAATAAAATGAGTGAAAAATCAGAATTCCTTTCTTCTACTTTGATATGAATTCTTGGTTAAGTATATTGATATAAAATTGGTTCTGTTGATTATTTTTAAATAACATTTAGAAGCATTTTGTTAACATTTCAATAGCATTTTTGTCCTGTAAGTCACTGAATCTCCAGGCAGAGTCCAGCACAGATCTCTCCCTGTCCCAACTCCTAACTCGACCTTCCAGTTGTTCAGTGTTTGAATGCTTCATGGCTGTGTCATTTGTAGACAATTATATATAGTTGATAGGGATTTACACACATGATTGATTCTACCACCAAAATTTACCTGAGAGTATTTGTCAGTATTTACTCATGCCTAAAAAGCAAATAAAAAGCAATTTGTTTCCTCTCTGCTTATGGAAACTATTTCAAGAACAACTGAATTCTGTAAGCATCAAAAAAAAAAAAATGCCTTGTGCCACAATATTGGACTGACCAACTTTAAGTTAAGAAATCATTGAATTGTGGAGCTTGAAGGCACCTTGAAATCTACAAACCAATGGACAAGTTTTACAGGTAAATCTCGGATGCTCTGGGGCTTCCCCAAGACCAGCTGATTAATACTGGAGCTGAGATGAACCCAGCCCCAAACTGCCAGTGGAAGAGGAGGACACTACCAACTTACTGAGGAAAACAAAGGTTTGCATTGTTCTTTCAACAATTTACTTTAAAATTGAGATTATAAAGCTTTGCCCTGAGCCACTCAAATACCCTCTTGCCTGATCATTTTTACGTAATCACCAATGTTTAGGACAAAGGTGCGCCCATATGTTTTCCTCTCACACAGTAGCTCTTCTTTAGTCCCTGCTCACACAGCTCAGCTCAGCACACATGAATAACAAGTGTCCCCTTCCTATGTGGCAAGTGCTCTGTGAACACTTCACTCGTACCTTCTCATTTAATCCTCACCACAATCCTCCAAGAGCTACTATTGTTGTCTTCAGATCGCAGATTGGGACACAGGTTTAGAGACATCAGGTCAGTGTGCCCAAGGTCACCCAGCTTGTAAGTGACGGAGCTGATATTTGAACCTTGATCTGCATAATGTGAGCCCAAGCTCTGAAGCACCACAATTTTCTGCTGAAGAGTCAGCCCTAGAATATTAACCCCAGTCTTTTGCTCAGAAAGCCTGTTCTCCACCACAAACTTGGGAACTTCCTTAAAAGGCTTCCATGTACAGCTCACAAAACTCCTTCACCCACAGTAGGGACCCTCGGCTTCCAGCTTGACTGCTCCCCATAACTACACACCATGATCCTGTATTATGGGACTATTTAAGTAATCGACTTAGGTCATCACCCAACGAACCCACTGCCCTGATTCGAAGCCAGCCTCCCTTATCAGCTCATTAGGATGTCAACACGTCGCAGCCAAATGTCACCCACGTACAGAGGCCTCTTCTTGCTGGGACTACTTGAACCTCACAATGCTTCACAAAATCATCCCAGTTAGCTTAACTGTGAGGCCTGCTAAGCAAAATAGGTCTCCAGTTTATGCCCTCCAGGAACTTATCACAACAATTAATATGGATACGTTTCCCTCTCTCCCTTCTCTGTCTGTCACATTCAACTCTAAGTATAATCACCAGCACCCACTAGTTGTATGTTGACATAACTGATTTAGCACGTTCTCCAGAAGCATGAAGGTTATTCCTTTTAATCATTACATGGTTGTTCTTAACACAAGACAGATATTGCACTGAATATTTTCATTACCACAAAGAAACAAGATCCAACAACAGATCAACAGACTTGCTAAATATAGTTCCTTTATAGCTGTAGGAACCCTTCCCCTAAGAACCCTTTGGCAACTAAATAATATGCTGTGCCCTTAACAATATTCCCAAATGCCTTTGTATTTCTGGTCATAAAAATGCAAAGTGACTCACTCTCTAGGGATCTTGCTAAGTTATTTTGAGTAGATCAACTCCCATAATACCTCTCATTCATTGATTCATTCAATAATGTTTTGCTGAGTCAGCCCTTATGTTAGGTACTAAGGAGACACACACACACACACACACACACACACACACACACACACACACGAGGTCTGATAATTAAGTTCACAAACTTGTTGCCACGATGTTGCTAACCCTTTTTTGATATCAGAGAGATTATTCATTATGAATTTGTACAACTGGACAAACAGTTAACCAAGTTTACTATTTAGAAGTGCTGAAAAGGCTGCATGAAAAAGTTAGACGACCTGAACTTTTCGCCAACAATTCATGACTCTTGCATGATGACAATGCACCAGCTCACACGGCACTGTCTGTGAGGGAGTTTTTAGCCAGTATACAAATAACTGTATTGGAACACCCTCCTTACTCACCTGATCTGGCCCCCAATGACTTCTTTCTTTAAGATAAAGAAAATATTGAAAGGAAGACATTTTGATGATATTCAGGACATCAAGGGTAATATGAGGACAGCTCTGATGGCCAATCCAAAAGAGGAGTTCCAAAATTGCTTTGAATGGTAGACTAGTCACTGGCATCAGTGCATAGCTTCCCAAAGGGAGAACTTCGAAGGTGACCATAGTGATATTCAGCAATGAGGTATGTAGCACTTTTTCTAGGATGAGTTCATGAACTCAATTGTCCAACCTCATACATTCTCACACAAACACAAAATGCTCCAGTTTATCCTTAAAGAGGTCATTCTCTACTAAGGAAAATGGATACATACCTGACAGTACAGTGTATTAAGCATATAGTGCAAGCACAGTTCCTGTAGGAACACAGAGGAGAGACACTGAATCCAAACAAGGAGAAGCTTCCCAGTGGAATATTTGTGTTGTACACAAAGAAGAAAAAGCTGATACAAAGAAGGAAATTCATCCAAAATTAGTTGGATGAATGGAATGACGGATGGATGGATGGATGGATGGATGGATGGATGGATGGATGGATGGTATCATGGATGGAGGGACGTGTGAATGAGTGAATGACTTCACAGAGGAGTGATGTGATAGGCATGCAAACAACATCAATAACTTTAACAGAGTGTGCCTGAGGGCCTGTGAGTAAGGAAGGAGCCGCCATCTAATATCTGCTAAACACAGAGCTGTTCTCTGGGGAGAAGTCCCTATATGCAGGCCAGGAGTCACCCAGCAGAGGAATGACTTTTTTAGACTGCAGGAAGGGCCTGCTCAGCAGCACCAAGAAGAGAGAGCTTAGAATGTTTGGGAAATGTTTGATTTGTCTAAAGAGGAGTTGAGTTAGGGAGAGAGGTCAAGGGGAAAGGTGAACACATACTTAAGGTCACAGATCATGGACAGCAAGCAAAGGAATTTTGATTTTGTCCTGGAGATAATGGGGCGCCATGGTCATTTGGCAGGTGGCCTGGAGAAGTGGTCAGCATTCTAAGTCTCTTGTAATAATTACAAGAGAAATTATGAGAATCTGAAGCAGTGGAATGCTGTAGTGGACAAGAGGAAACTGGGTTGGATTAAAAAAAAAAACATATTTAAGGGATTGTTGACTTGGATGTGAGGGGAAGCCCAGAAGGACAGAAGCACAGTAACCTTTCCATCGCAAGCACCTAGAGTGGCAGAACAGACCAACAACAGGTGTTGCTGTGATCACGCCCAAGGCAGCCTCTTCACCAGAAGGCTCCAAAGGGTGCACAGTGGTACTTCCTCTGTCTTTGCTCCCAAGATTCCAATTGCAAGAATGGACCCCATTTTTGGAACACCCACATCTTGCCATATACTGGACTAAACACTTTATCCACATCACACAACCCAATCCTGCCTAAAACTCTTAGACGTACGTATATTAGTCCTCCTGCTGTATTGATGAGGATATGGAAGCTTCTAGAGGGTGAATAACTTGCCTAAGATCACATAGCAGACCTGGGATTTAAATCCAAGTTTAGAGTGACTCCAAAGCCTTTGTTTGTTCACAACAGTAGACTGCTTCCTCAAATGTTGTCTCCTTGGAGTTCTGTCTCTTCCTCTCTCCCTCCCTATCAGGTTGACTACTCTCATTCAGCCTAGGTCAGTGCATAAAACAGCAAAGGCCATGGCCCAGCTCATTGGCCAGTCATGTACCCACCCAGGGCTTCACATGGGACCCTCCATGCCCCACATCTGGTCCCAAGAACAGTGTGGCAGAAACCAATGCCAGACTCCTACACAGATTCTCCCCTATTTCTTACAGCAGAACTCCCAGTTTTTAGTCAGCTCCCTGCTGCCCTGATTAGGACTACATTTCCCAGGCTCGTGTGTCTACTATAGTCAAGTAGGTACATTTCGGTCAGTGGGGTTCAAGCATGAGTGCAATGTGTACTCTTGGGAAATACTGATACAAAGAAGAACGGCACCCTTCATTGTCCCTTCCTCCATCCTGCTGGCTGGAATGTGGACATGATGGCAGGAGCTCAAGCATCCAATATGGATTACAAAGCCTTGTGAGTGGCAGCATAGAAACCTGGAAGGAGCCTGGGTCTCTGGGGACTTAGTGGAACAGCCATGGACTTCCCATTTTCCAACATTCTTAAAGGTGCCTCGAATATCTTGTGTTTGAGCCACTGGTAATCGGAGTTCTCTATCACTAATAACTAATCTTAGTCCTAATGGATGCAGGCAACAAAATTGTGGAGAAGCTATTGCTATTTCCTCTAAATTAAACATTTGTCACCTGCTAAGTGAGTCATGCTGACTCTCTTAAAACAGAAAAGGCTGTCTATGCATTAGGGGATATTTACATCCCTCTCCATACCACATTTTGCCATATCATGGGGGTGGGGTGATGACTGGAATATGAAACAGCACATTCTGCAGCTGAATAAGCAAACTGTCCAATTTCAATCATTTGTGCTCTGACTTCTCATGGTCTATTTATGACCTTTGTTCTGTATCATTAAATACTAACCAAAACTCAACCCATCTTCTCACCCATGCAGTCCAGAACCCTTTGTCAGCCATAACATCTATCTCACCTTGAAGGCAATAGAAGCCTTCACATCTCAGACACTTCTTCCCAAATAACAAGCATCTGGTGGTGATTTAGAGTCTTCTTTCATTCAATGCATGACCATATTGGTTAGATTTTTTGCTTCCTGCTGACAATTCCACAGCACATATCTTTTAGACCAGGAGACAGGCAGGATCCTGGGGAGGCGCTGGGTGGACATAGGCCCAGCTTGTACTGCAAGGCCTCAGGCTGAGGTGCCAACTCTAATACTCTGATGTTGGCCTCTTTGACCACGCTACACTATCTTTTTAATTCATACATGCTTTCCATGGCTACTACGTGATATAAGCTAGGAGCCGGCCATTTAGTAAGTGCCTTTCAGCATTAACCAAGTGTCTACTATGTGTTCTAAATTGTCCTAGGATCCTCGAAGCCAAGGAAAGAAAATACAAAGTGATCCCTGCTCTCAAGTTTCCAGACAATAGCCATGTAAGTTTTCTCTTGATTCTATGAAAAGCACATAGTTTTTTATTTTATTTTATTTTTTTAAGGAGGGTGCAACTCACAGTGGCCCATGCGGGGATGGAACCAGCAACTTTGGTGCTACTACATAGCACCACACTCCAACCAACGGAGTTGGCCACCCCTTATAATTTTTAAAATAGGGTTTTGTTTGTTTGTTTGTTTGTTTTTCGGTGTGTTTTTTTCGTTGTTGGGGGGGAGTTGCTGTGTTTCTGTGTAAACCAGAAATTATAAGTCTGCTTAAGTGTAAATTAATATATAATAATAATAGTCTACGAACATCCTTATATGTCAAAGGACCTCTTTTACTCATTGCAACAGAAACTTTGGCTCTAAGGGACTACTTTAACCATGATGTGTGAACATCCCAAACTCACTCTGAGTACTTAGCAAGACTCATGCAAAATGCTTAAAGTTTATATCAAATTGTACTTGTTCTGAAAGTAGGACCCCAGGCAGAGCCAGAGTACAGGAGGAAGGCCACTGGACCCAACATGAAGACTTAGTCACATATCAAGTGCACCACTAAGCCAGCAGGACTGTCAGGCCACTTGCTGTCTGAACACGGTCACTGCAGACATGTGGATGGGAATGCCTACTTACCTCCATGTGCTGTGCTGAGCATGAAGGGACAGCGTATGCGGATGTGCCTCACAAGTGCTCAACATGGAAAGAACATTCTATGAATATTGCTTGAATCTTGGTCAAAACCTACAGTTAAAAATGTATAAATAGGTTCTGTGAAAGTGCGACACCAATGGTTATACATATGCTCTAGAAATCTAAATGAAGGCTACATCCTGATACTAAATGCAGATGAAACAATACAGTTCATGCATAGAGTCTCAAATGCAGACAGTAGGAAATAATAATGGTAGCAATAATAATAACTGTTTATTGAACACTTACTGAGTGCTCACACTTTATATAAATGATTTCATTTAATCCCCACAATAACTTAATGGGAAGGTATTCATAACCTTATTTTACAGATATGTATACAGATCTAGAATGAATGGTGGCTATAGCAAAAGATAAGGAAAGAACAAAGCACTTGGGTGTAGGAAGCCACGAGAGCCAGCCCCTTCCCAGTGTGAATGGGAGAAGTACTTTGACAAGATTGGGTTCTTCCTTTATATACCTAGGTGCTAGCATTAAGTTATCACCAGCATAACGTAAGAAAAAAGCTTGCAAGATGTTTAGGAAAGAGTATGGAGATGAAGAGGGCTAATTTTGTGACGCCAAGAGCAAACTGATATTGAGATCCCTCATGGTAATCTAGATACGAGTGAGCTGGCAAGGAAGAATTTTTCCTTGTGAATTCACTTTCAGGTACCATCTTCTTTGAATTTCAGCCTTTAGGACTCCGTGGATCAATATCCATTCAAGGCTTTGGACTAGACCCTGACTTCAGCATCTCTGAAGCCCAAGAAGTTTTATGCAGTTTTCTTACCTATGTGCACTTGTATGTTTTTTATAAGAAAAGGTTCCCAGCGCTCATCAGATCTAAAGAGATCTGTCACCGGAAAAGATTAAGACCCTGCTTCATCTGCCAAGAGTGAGGCGGAGCCTCTGTGGGGGTGTAACTCTACCTGCACCCTAGCCAGTGGCCTGCTGAAGCCTGTTCTGACTGCAGGGAGCCCCAAGGCCAGTTACTCTGGGAACCTGGCCCACAGTGCAGATCGTCAGCTGCTGGTATAAAGCTGCTGCGCCCTGACTGAGCAGTGGGACAGAAAAGCTGCATTTCCTCCCCAGAGACAGGCTACCATACCCGGAACTGAAGGAAACGAAAGTCGGACTTCAGACTTCCCTGAAAGTCACATGGTCCCCACCGTGTTGGTGACATTCTCAGTGCAAAAGAAAGATGGGGAGGCACAGAAATGAAGCAGGTCTTTGGTGCCATTGGCTTGAGGTGCTCCCCTCACACCTGCCCACCTCAGGCTGCACCCCTCTCTGCCCAGCCACCCTTTCCTTTCTGCAGAGATAACTAACAGAGAGTCGCAGCCCCTCCTTTCTGGTTCCATTGTCCAAGCTGGGACAAGCGGCCCAGCCCTCCCCAGGTGGACACAGGAACCCCACAGACCCCATGCTGTGTACCAGTGAACATGCAGAGGATAACCGACCCTCACAGCTGTCATGAAATCAACTTCCTGCGTCATGGAAAACTTGTCTTTCCCTTTTTTATCTTACAGAATAGAATAGAATGGAATGAAAAGACTAGAAAATACATGAGCCATTGAATACACTGTAGTAAAGTTAAGTTTTGCTTCTTGAAACTTGTGTGTGTGTGTGTGTGTGTGTGTGTGTGTGTGTGTGTGTGTGTAGGATTACAGTGTCTGTTAGGAAACTGAAAGATAAATCTAGAGCAGTCTATGAAGCTTGTACACAATGGCAATAGCTTTTTGAAGAGCTGTGAAGTCAAAGCAGAAAAAAACAAAACCAGTGGGGACAGAGAACCTGGATTCTAGTCCTGGACACGCTGTGTGTTCCCAGCCAAGTCCCATAACCTCTCTGAGCCCCTTCCTCAGTTGTAAAATAGAGATGGCAATGCCTGCTCTGCTTACCTCACAGGATCACTGTGAGGTTCAAATGGCACAACTTTGACAAACATTGTACACACCAAAGGACAAGGCTGACGTAAGGCATTTTGAAATTCTGGTTTATGGTGGGGAGTTCAAGCCAGGAAGGGAAGCGGTGGATAATAGGGTTGTTTAGGAGTCACTGGAGGGTGCAGAGGGTGTTATAGGGCCCCCAAATCATCGCATATGGCATCCTCCCACTTCCCCTATGTGTCCAGAGAGGAAACACAGGCCAGGTGATGCCTCAGGAATCCTTCTACTGCAATGATTCTAAGCAACACAAGCAAAGGATGTTTCAAGTTTGTTTCATTCAATGTCCCCGGCCCTGGGGCTAGTATTTGACAGCACCTGAATGTCTAGTGCTGACCTGTTCTTCCTGGCTCACCCCACCCTACAGAGCAGTAGGAAATCCATGCAAGCCTATCACTTATCGATGAAGTGAGGCAACATTATGTGCATTCCTCTTACTGGAGCGAACACTGATGTTCTGCCCACTTCATGGAAAGGTCTTGCAAAACATTGCTTCTAATGTCTTCTTGCATGAGTCATAGACTGGAGGATGAAGAAACACGTCTGGATGGCAAACAGGAAAAAAGAAAAGGAAGAAAGCTATGATGATGTGTTCTTTGAACACAACTCTAAGTCAGTTTACATGAGCAAAATCAACATGTAGATGTTTGTGCAGGGTATGCTGTTCACGGACAAAAAAAAGGCCACTCCTTTTCTTTTTTCTAATTAAAAAGATAATAGACACACAAAAATCAAATAATAAAATCAGTTCCTAAGGAGAAAGGAATGTCAGCATTTTAAAGTGCATCTTTCCAAATCTGTTTCTTTTACTGAACTAACAGGTAAATACACACAAATGGAGACATTGTACTGATGTTATTTTGCAACCCATTTTTTTATCCATCAAAATGTCAGACAGATTTATCTGTGATGGTGAATGAAGAACTAGAACACTGCTGCTAGTAGTTGGATAGCATTCCGTCATATGAATGAAGCATAATTCCTTAAGAATTCTCACTAAAGGACACTGACATTGCCTCTGAACTTTTTATTGGGACATAATTGACATACAACATTGGGTAAGTTTAAGGTGGACAGTGTGTTAATTTGATACATTTATAGTTGCTTCTGAATTGTTGCCTGTATAAACAAATCCAGGATAAACATTCTTATACATTCATCATTGTGCATTTGCCCAATATCCCCTGGGATAAATTTCTAGAAGAATGAGCCCGAAACTATCGCATTTTCAACGCTAATGCATATTGCCAAATTGTCCTGCATAAATGTGATGCCAACCCCCATTGCCCCAGCAATGTGTGAGAGAACCTGTCCTCCACCTCTCCCACAGTGGGCATCTCCAATTCGTTCACTTCGCTCCAATCTGACAGGTAGCAAATAATATTTCTCTGCTCTTTGAATTGCATTTCTTTGAATTCGGTGAGGTGTTAAATTATTAACATTACTTGTTAATCAATATACTACTGGCAGTGATAATAGCTAATGTGCATTGAAAGTGTACTGTGCACCAGCCACTGTGCAAGCATCTTACAGAATTGCTTAATTCTCGTGATAGCCCCTCCAGGTAGGCACAATTATTATCCCTGTTTCACAGGTAAAACCAGAGATGTGGAGGTGTTCATCTGCTGATGGTCATCGAGCTAATAAACAGTGACCCCAGGACTCAGACCAGGAGGACCTGCCCCAGAGCTGTGGGGCTGAGCAGGACATTGCACTCTGATTCTGTTTCTTCTGTGTATGTCTCTAGGTATATTTCATGTGTTCATGGCCTGTGCCCACTTTTCAACTGGAGTGTTCATCTTTTTCTTATTAATTAGTAATATCTCTTCATATATTAAGAATATTAATTCATCGTCATTTTTGCTACCAACTTTTTTCTCTATGGAATGTATTTATACCCAATTTACAGCTTTCACTTCTGTTTATAATTAGTGTAAGGACTTGAATAATGGCTGTAATAAGCCTGATGTGATAGGTTATATCCCCTGATATATAGATGAGAAGAAGCAGGTTAGCTAAGCTGAAGGTGTTAGATTTCGCTGGTGGCCTGTTATGGACACCCAGAGTTTCGCTAGCAGAGTGCTTGGCGCTGGGAGAAGGGGAGGACGTAAAAGAGAAAGGGCGTCAGAGTGCGTCATGAAGTAGTAACTTCCCCTGTAACACATCTCTTTCTGAGTGTTTTCCTCCTCGTGGAGCTTTTCGCGCCACGTCTGCCAATCCCCAAGAAGTGGGGGTTTATCACGTGGTGTGGTTTCTAGGGATCTAAAATCTCTTCTTTTCATTCCCAAACTCAAATCACCCTTTACTGAACACAGACTAAGCTTTGGCTACAGAACACTTTCCAGAAAGCAGGGCATATGCAATGGAGACAAGGGGTCAGACGCCCCGACGTGGGGCCCCGCAAGGCACTGTGACTATTAGTGAGGTGTGTCACTCTCTTTGCTTCAGTTTCCTCATTAGAAAAATGGGGATAATGATAACTAAGTCATAAAGTAGCTTGGAAATGAGCTAAGAAAATGTTCCTCAAGTGTTGGTGCCTCGTAGGACCCTGAGTTCTCATCAGATGGCCCTCTGTCCCCACCCTGGGGTTCTCAGAGATCACGCGCAGGAAAGGAAGACAAGCCTCGGAGGCACTCACAGGAGGAATGGAAGGGTTGCTATGCCTCAGCTGCCCTGCATTAACCTAGAACCTCAGTTTATGTGTCTCCAGAATTGACCCACGAGACACTGCCAGAGCTAAACAGCGAGACAACCATAAAGCCAACACCCGATTCCGGTTGCCTCTATCTGTCTGGGTGTAGGCAGTGAGTGCATCCCTGCTGCCTGCCCCTGTCATCTACAATCATTTGCCTCCGTGGTTATTCCTGAACTAGTATATGGTCCCAGAGCTGCTGTCTTTGCCTCTGATTATGCAGGATAGCAGAGTCATAATTTAAATGAAATAATACCAGGATTCATTCAGAGAAAATTCCCAAATATGTCAGAACTCCTTGGAAAGTACATGAGAAATGTGATCCCCTTAATTTATTGTAAGAAGCAAAACAATCCCCTCAATTGCTGATACCCTAGTATTTCCAACCATCCTTCCCAATACACACACACACACACACACCCCTCTTTTGGCCTTGAGTTGTTTGTTATAATAATACTCTCCCTTTGTAAAGCACTTTGGACTTAAAGAACATGGACCTGCCATGTGTTGAGCCCTCCTCTTCGCCAAGCCCTTTACAAAGGAGAATTGAGCAGTTCCAAAGCCGCATACCAGACAACGACCAAGTGCAGTTCCAACCCAGGCGTCTGCCCCCGACGCTTGATCTTCCCCCAATCCTTCTGAGTAGTACAGCTCCTGCTGTCTCCATTATGGACGTGAGACTAAAAGATGCTGCAGAACGTGCCCCACTGTCACCAAGGTGGAACCAGGACCCCAGACATGGTTTTACACCCCGGCAGGCAGCCTCCCCCAGCCAGGCTCTGAGGGGCACTCATGGGAGAGCTCGTGGGCACCTGAGAAGTCCTCTGCTGAAGGGAGACATAAAGACTACATAAGTCAAGATCGACCCACTCGCGCGGGAATGGCATTCAGAGGCCCTGGACTCCCAGCCCTCCTCCCCGAGGTGCTCACTTTGGCTTCAGCAAGCAGATGCTGTGGCACAGCCCTCAGTCTGCCCCATCCCTTGGTTTACCTGTAAAAGCTGACCAATGCAACCAGCCCCTGAGGGCCCCATGGTAAGAAGGCAAAACCAAACACAACTCTGAAGGAGGAAGTTCAGAAATGCAGCCAAAACAAATGCCACTGAAATGAAGGATGAGAAAACACTACAAGAATAGCTGGCACAATGAAGTACATACCCTCACATTCTTCAAGGGCCTTAAACATCAAGGTCAGCTCATCTGTGAGAGAATGCACCAGCATGCTCAGTCTGCAGCCATGTTACCTGCTTTCAGTGAGGATTCATTAGGGCTTTGGAGCGTTCCAACTGGAATCATAGACTGTTCAAGCTGAAAAGACTCTTGGGGAAAAGCCAGAACAATCCCAGTATTTAACAGTTGATGGAATGAATGTACCATCATCAAAGTTATCAAAGAGGCATCATCAAAGTTACATAGCTGGTCAATGGCAGAAAAATGGCCAGAAATCAGGTGACAGAGCTCCAATAACATCCGCACTCATTTCTAAGCACTCAAACTTTCCTCCAATTCTCTTTCCTCCATACATATTTACACGCACATGTGCGTGCACGTGCACACACATACACACACATCCAGCATTGCTTCACACTCCATAGACCACATACTCATCAAGCCCTTCCAGACATTTAAGCAGCACTATAACTCCAGTAATGCGGCTGACCATGAAGCTTATGACTGTGCCCAGGAGGGGCCTGGCTTACATTCAGCTGTATATTTGTACCTATTGTTCACTTGATAGTCAGGCCATAACAGTATTGAGCTATAAGGCTGTTAAATGAGTGAAAAAATGCTCCCAGAGGGTGCAGCATGGTGCCCAGCTCACGACAGCCTGTCTTAGCTGGGATGTGTCAGGCAGAAGACAGTGGTGGAATGAGCAGGGGCTTTGGGGTCACACAACCTGGGCTGAGATCCCCACATTGCTCTTGACTTTGGGCGGATTGCCTACCCTCACTCAGCTCCTGAGTCTATATACATAGGCCTCTGCAAGGAGTAAATGAGATGATGTGTGTTTGCTGCTTGACTCCATACCGACAAACAGTAGGTGCTAAACAAACAGAACAACCAGATCTGAGATCTGTGTGTGCTGGAGAAACGCACCGTTCTGCCCCTTCCTTCCCAAACGTGCAGCCGGTGAGCAGCTTCGTCCTCCAGGGCGCGTTTGTAACCACACAGCGCCAGACACGGCGCGGTGTGCGGTCAGAGCACAGTCCACCTCTACGGATGGGAAGTTTCTCCAGACCCCTTCACAATTTACCTAACCAGGAGCACTTGCCTAGGGACTCTGAAGGGACTCAGATGGGTCCTGTCCCGGCAGATGCTCAGCACTTGACTTCTGCCGTGCCGCCAAGCACGTGTTGTGAAGGAGCTTTGTTAGCATCCGCAAGTCATTTCATTGGGTTGCTCTGCCCAACTGGATCACAGCGCCCTAGAAGGCCATGGTTAACCAACACACACCCCCCACCCCCACCCCGTCAGCTGAGAGGGCATTTGGATCCAACGGGGACCCAAGGGCCTGACGCTGGAATATGTTTTCTTCCACCCCAGTGAAACCTTCAGGTGAAGGCCCTGCATCTTTTCAGAGATTCTTCTCAAGTGACTGTTTCCCAGAGACTCAATCAGTGTGGGGAAGGTGCAGAAAGATCCTTATTTACCCCTCTCTTCACACATTCTGAACACCAGCTTCTCAGGGGCCAAGCACACAAGCCCGTACTATACAGGAGGAGCAAGGCAGACACGTACAGAATGGCCTGGTCTCAGAACAAATGCAGACAGTCTGGGAGTCCCACACACACACAGAGCCTGCCTCGAAAAAGCTCAGCTCTACAGTCGTCCCTGAAATCGGGAAACATCAGAAGCAAGAGCAATAAGAGACAGGAGAAAGAGCCATGTGTCAACAGTCAGCTGTGAGAAGTCCCTGCTAGCAAGGATCAGTGTCCAAAGGACGCCCCATCCATCCCACCGCTCGGTGTTCACAGACACACACACACACACACACACACACACCTTGGTACTGTGAAATGTCTGGGCTAGACAGTTAGCCCAGCCTGATCGTCTCCAAGCTCAAGCTAGAAATCTCCCAAAAGTGGCCTAAACTTACATGAGTCCTCCTGTATAGACAGGTCACAGCTCACTGACTCAGTGAACCTTCTCAGGGGAAAAATATAGAGAATTGCCAAGGATTTGGCACCAGAGACTGTATGGCTCCCATAAATTGCTCTCTTATTCTCTAAAATCCTCATAATTTACTGAGCAATTATTTCAAGCTGATTGTTTCAGGAATATTATCATATTTAATTTCCTCCTTATCATTAACTCTTATTTTCCCAGTAAGGAAACAACTGCTGAAAAATTATGTAACTTGACAAGATTATGCTCTAGAAAGAAACAAAAGCCCTTGTTTGGCATCCATCAGACCTAAATCCAAATGGCCCCTTCACCACTCACTAGCTGAGCCACCTGAACTGCTCTTTGAGCTTTCTTCTCCTCATTTGTAAACTGAGGTATGATAATATCGTCCTCACAGGATTATTATGAGGATTGACTGTATCAAAATATATAAAGAGCTTAACATACTGATTGGCACATATAAGTGCTCAGTAAAAGATAAGTTCCCTGATTGGGTTTACTGCCATTTTGTTTTCTAATCTCCATTCTGCCAATGCCAGCTCATACCTCCATCCCTTGGTAGAACTTTGGAGAAAGCAGGAGGCATCTCTCAGTGAACACAGCCCTCCTACCTCTTCAGTTCTGGATAACAGTAGGGTGGCTTTCCACTGCAAAGTTAGCTTGTCCTGCTACGTGAGTCAAAATGCCCCTGTGGTCCTCCACTTTGACAGCCTTGATTACTTTAAACACTTGTGCACAACCAACCAAGTACATTTTAATTTGTACAAGTCCTTCCTACAACCTAGTGATCTTTACACAACCTTTAAAAAATAATAAAAGATAAAGAGAATACTGAAAAGGGTCTACGATTTGCTTGAACTGACATCAGTCCCAGGGTAAGCCATGCAGCCCTAAAAACTGTTGTTTAAACGTACATTCAGGTCCTGTGCTTCTTCCCAGTGTCACAGCCAGGTGCACACTCAAGATGTAAGTAACCCAGATGGAGTGCTTGGGAGGGACTTGTTAGCAGCTCTACAAATGCAGACTCTCTCTTTCATCTTTTCTCATGTTTCAATGTGAATAGAGATCTGGTAAAATTTAAGAAGATACTTTCATTTAAAGATACATACGCTGGCATTTGTTTCTCCTTCCCCTCGATAAAATATCTGACCCCGAAATTCCCCTTGCCCACTTCTCCCTCTGAACGCATGTGACTCAACAGCACCTTGCCCCAAGCGTCTCGATGCCGGCTGGGACCTCTGGGCACTAAAACAGGAAGTACAGGGGCTTAACACCCACAGGGCCACCCTTGACCAATGGGAGATGAAGCCATGGATAAATGCTTCACCCTTTGCAGGGAACAGCAGACAGTTCCAAGATATATTTCTTAAGGCACCTGAGGCATTCTCTGGGAGCTGGTCTCCTCTCCACAATGCATCCTATAAGAGCTTTCCTTCCCTGTCTTCCTCTTCCTGCTCCTCACTCCTGGTCCCTGACATTATTTCCCAAATAAGGTACCTGCATACAGGCTGGTCTTTTAGGCTCTGCCTCAGGGTAATGCAGGCTAAGGCAAATCCTTTTCTGCAGTAAAATCCAATGACCACAGTTTTAAAATCAACAAACAGGACAGGAGACCTTACGAATAGGTCCATTCCCAAATATGGACCCAAAATGGTCCCAAAATAGGACCACTCCCAAATATGGGATATATAGTTGCTGTCAGTCTAAAAGAATGGTGGGGGGAAAAAAGGTTTAACTTGACTTCCCTCAAGAGAGTGAGACAAAGAGGCAGAGAGTATCAGGTCTTGTTTGGCAATAAGCCAAAGACAGGCCACAGCAGTACTGACAGGTTGTCACCACATCTGAGCTGAGATGGCTGAAAGAGCTTTTAAAACATACGTTCCAGAAAGTTGAGACCAAAATCCCACACTAAACAAATATTTTAATTTAGAGAGGAGGAAATTACCCTCTCAGGTGTACATGGAGTGTGGTGGAGGAAGGAATACTAATACTGCAGTACTCCAGATTAAACATCTTAGAGCTTGAGAAACCAATATTGTGCTTTACCAAATATGCAAAACATCTTGGGAACGTTCCAGAAGGAAAAGGGTTATCTGCAGCTGAGTATAAGCAACCAGCCCAACAACTCACATAACCCAGACCACTTTGGGGATTACACCCACAGACAACTTTTGAGCATGCCAGTGGAGATCAACCAACACACCAAAAACATGTTTCAGAGTTTCCCAAAGATTGCAGTGACAAAGTTCAAAGCAAGACACAAGCAGGCCTGACCTAAAATAACTAGCCCAAAAGCTACTTAGAAAGTGTTGACACAATTTCTTCTGCACAAGTGTGTGTGTAAGAAGACTAAAGAGAATTTCTCCACTATGTCCTAGGGCATGGAGCTCAGGTGTGAAACAACCAAGGGACTGGAGGCAGGGAGGCGAGGCTAAATGAACTTTTTCAAGTCCCTAAAACTTCTGTGCCCCAGTTTCCAAGTCTTATTACAAAATTAGGCTGATAATATCAGAAAGAAATCACGAGGAAGAAGAAATGAAAGAGCATAGTAGAATATGCTTTGTAAAAACAAATAATCTCATGTCTACTAGTGTGAGAGGACAGACACTCACCTTTGCCTAGAAAATCCTATGTTCACACCTAATATAACTCAGCCTTATCAACTAGCATGAAAAAAAAAATTTGAACAAATTACTCTACAAAGACCCTTTACATACCCTTAAGCACTACAAAAGCATCTTGTCGTATGACTGATATGAAAAGCCATTCTTCCCTCTCATTGAAGAGCCCTAGGGGTGCTTTCCTTCCTGGAAGTACCACTTGAGACCAGCTTTAGTTAGATCATAACCTTGAAAGTAACATATATAGATTGATATAATTCAAGCTGGCCTCCTTCCTGTTTGTAAAAATCAGTCAATTTTTCCTTGAGCGAGTTTAAAGACATTCCTCTTTTCATTGGAGCTCCAATTTGTCTTCGTAACTGATATTTTGAAAACAAGTACATAGCCAGAAATAATAGTCCCAGTTGCAAAGTCTAGAAATTCAACCTACCACAAGCCCATTAATTTGTTAATTTATCTATGATAAATTAACAAATTAAAAGAAGTACTTTGGTCAGTTATTTAGTATCAATGCCTGCAAACATTACAAAAAGAGAGACAAGTGCCTCTTGTTGGAAAAGCAAACCAATGTCTTTATAGTTGTTTTGAACAAAAAATTATCTGAATCTCATTGAGTCTCTAAATTCAAGTGCTAATTACCAGAGAATGCACATGGAGAACATGTTAAAAGACACCATGGGAATGCAATCAGTAAAATCCACAATGTGGTAAACTTTACATATAAACATTGAAGTGTTTTTTTTTCAACAAAAGAAAATGGAAGGAAAAAGAGATAGTGAGGAAGGGGATGAATGGACTTAGTTATTAAATAAAGTAAAAATACACACAAACCAATCAAAATGTGTAAACTTTATTTGAATCCTAATTCAAATATGTAAACAGTTTTTTTTCAAATTATGATTTAAAATCCTGGCCATGAAGGAGAAACTGGTACAGAATATTTTTCCTCCCCCAAACAAATAGAAAGTTGTACAAAATATATTTTTAAAAATTTCAGACATAAGGTATCAAGCAATATAACTATGATCCCTGAGAAAAGGAAACAAAGGATCTGAGTTTTACAATCATCCTGGATTTTGGCCTGAGAGCAATTTTAAAACAACAGCAAAGGGACAGAAGAAAACAAGAGTTGCTCCAAAATCTCAGCATTGAGGAGAAACAGATGGGAGTTCAGGAAGGCTAAGCCTATTGGAATTTGTAGTAAAGTACCAGAGAGAGTTGAACTACCCAAAGAAGAGTGCCAGAAATCAGCATAGGGGACCCCTTAAGTCTTTTACTGAATACTAATCTGTGTATTCACGGGATAAAAGCTTACAAGAATAGACAAAGATCTGAAGAAGAACTATAATCAGAACAGTTCCCAGAGCTTTCACAGGGCTGGGAGGCATGTAGATTCTAACTAGCCAGTATGTACTCCCCTTCTTGAACACTTAGTAGTAGGGCTAACATAGCCATAAAGTACAGACTATTCTAGACTTGCCCTTTTTTAAAAAAGGCTTAAAAACAAGTTTGGTAAGGATTAATCAAGTTTCTTATTTATCTACCAAAACAAATTTCAAAACTCTTTGAGAAAGAAAATGAAATCCAAATAGTCAACAACATAAACCTCACAGTGTCTTGCATCCAATAAAAATTACTAGACATGCAAAAAAAATCAGCAAATTATGACACCTAACAAAAAGGAAAATCAGTCAAAAGAAATAGATCCATAAATGACAGAGATATTAGAAATAGCAGACAAGGACTTCTGAAAAGCTATTATCCATATATTTAAGATTTTAAAGGAAAACAAGAATATAATAAGAGACTAGATAGATGATAGATAGATGGATAGATATAGAAATAGATATAGATATAGATATAGATATAGATATAGATATATAGATATATAGATATATCGATATATCGATATATCGATATAGATATCATCAAGTGGAAATTCCAGAGAAGAAAAATACAATTATCTGTTGGGAAATTTTCATCAGACAATTTTAACGGCAGAACAGATGCTGCAAAAGAATGATCAGTGAACATGAAGACACTGCAATTAAAAATATTCAATAATAGGGGAGAACAAGAGAAACACACACAGAAACTCAGCAACCTGTTAGACAATATCAAGCAATCAAACATACACATAATTGGAGGGGTCAGATCAAGATGTTGGAAGAGGTAAACACTGTGCTTACCTCCTCTCACGACCACATCAAAATTACAATTAAACTACAAAACCTGAAGAATCACCTGAAGTCTAACTGAACCAAAGCCCTATAATTAAGGACATACAGAGGAAGCCACAACAAATGTTGTGGCTTCTTGCCATTGGTAGGAGGGGCAGAGACACGGAATAGGCTGGTCTCACAACCACATTTGATCAGAGTAATAGCTCGGCTGTAAAGCTCCCCACCCCACCCCCACCCCCAGCCAGAGGAGCAAGCACCAGTCTACCAAGTGGCCTTAGGTATTTTAGGAATTAAATTATTTCCTTTCCACATCAGTGTTTAGGAACTGGGGTAGTAAAGCACTATCAAATAACAGAAAGTCTTAAATTTGCAGATACTTGCCATAGTTAATTAAGTTAGTAATTGGTGTCTAGAAATAGATGCATTATCTTCCTTTGCCTAAAACCACTTCAGGGAGGCTCAGAAATCATGGAAATGTAAACTCATTCTTTGCCATTGTTTATTAACTTATTTCCCTGTGAATTAAGGGGCAAGGGACAAAATTAGCTAATGGGTTTTTTGTACCTACAAGTAATTTGGTCAGGCCCCACTACAGGCATTTATTATTAACCCGTCAATAGTAGACCACCTCCCAATAAAAAGGATTAAGAATTAGAGAACAGAAATCTCCCAGCATTTCTGGGGGATTTATGAACTAACAAAATATTACATATGATTTTTTTTTTTTTTTTTTTGCAATGTCTGAGTTCTTCAACTGTTCCTAGACTTGAGGATGCTGTGGATAGAGGCGCAGAGAATGATGTACGTCCCCATGCATTCCCAGTTTTTCTTATATCTACAAAAGGTAAATGGCTTCCCAGCTGTAAAACAACAGTTAAAGATAATATACCAAAACCAACTACAAAGAGGAAGAGCAGTTTTATTCCTGATCGTAACTGAAAATAAATGCAGCATATTCCCAGCATGTGGCACAATGCAACAGCCATTCTCAAGGCAAGGACTGGGGATGCAGCAGTGAAGAAAAAAGACAAAACTCCTGTCTTCATGGGGCTCACATTCTAGTTCCTGGGGACCTTTTAGTCCTTTCCAGGTGGCCTAGTGCCAGCCATTCTCATGTGGGGCCTTACTTTCCAAAGTCTACTGCCCATCTCCCAATGCTCTAAGTCACCCTGAAATGTACAAAAGGCTTTCCTGCTGAGAATTCTCCCACCTCTACCCCACGTCTTTCCACCTAAACCTTTGTAGGCTGCAAACCCTGCAGACAGCAGCCCACAAGTGGCTGAGGCAAGGGAAAGCCTATCCCACAGGAGTGATTGGCAGGTCCTTTCCCTACCTGAGATCCTGGACTGGGATAAGGAGAGGCTACTGCTGTTGGGGTGGGGAGGTCACCCCAAGAAAAGGGAAAAGTGGGATGGGGTGTATACCTTCCTTGGTGATGACCAACACTCCTTCTGTCCACAGGAGGGGAGAAGTTGCTGGATATAACCCCGAACCCCAGGTTGCTCTGCAAGGAGAGCAACACCACCAAACCCCTCCCACCAGGCCAAGCATCCTGGGCTGCTGTAGTGGGGTTTGCTGGGAGTTCACGACAGATGGCCCCAAGAAGTCCCCAGAAGCAGAAATGCCCTTGCTATACGTTCCACCCAAGAAAAGATGCATACCAAAAAATTCTGCACAGGAGCTGAAAGAAAACGTCTTGTCCATTCTAATAGGCATCTTTTTACAGGCAAGAAAGGGCCAGCCACAGCCCCAAGGTCACGTGGTCATGTGTGAGTGGCATCAGGGCCTAGTGTGGTACACAATTTTCTTCTCTCCTCTCTGAACAATAGTCCTATCAACGGACTGAAGCTCTCTGGAACTTGTGAAACTTGAAGACCCTGGAGCAGCTGGGCTGGGGAATCTGGAGAGACTGGGGGGGGCGGGTATAGGAGAGTGTTGCCCCAGGGTGTAGGAACAGGTTGTAGGAAGTCATGCGGGTCTGGGGAAGTGAACTGCCAGCCTCCACAGAGGGCAATGTTGCTGCAAACCCTTTGGGTTGCATGGGGGCAGTGGTGTGGTGGTAACTGAGTGGCTTCAGGTCTGCGGGACAGCTCACCTATGTGGTCTCAAAGATGGAACTGGGAGTGGGCAGAAAGCCTTGGCCCTGTAGTCTCTCAGTGGCCGTCCCTTAGACTCTCGCCAATCTGGGCCTGCACCTCAACCAGTCTGGGTTTATCTCCTCCATAAAATAGGCCTTCTGTCCTCCTGTCTTGCCCACCTCCAGAGTTCAAACAAGGATAATATTCATTACGAGTGCCCATTATCCCTAGCCAAATCGATGCTCTTTTACCTGGCTGCTTTCTTGTCCCGGCTCACTCCCCTCTCCAGGTCCAAGGGACGGTAAACTCCCAGGGCTAGAGCTGAGCAGATCCCCTTCAGGGTGGCTCTTCCCCAGGAAAGAAGCCATTACCCCATGGCCTCCCCACTGGAACACGCAATAAATGTCAGTGTAATCTCCAAACGTGATCATTTCCTCAAACACAAAAATAACTGATGGAGCCTTCTCTGGGTCTGTCATTTTGCCCACCCCATACTACATGCCTTTAAAACTGCCTGAATAAAGATGGGAGATGATTGTGTATGCCTTCTACACAAATGGTGGAAAATAATAAAATAAACATCAAAGGTGAGCGCCACGTACTCGCAGGTTCGTAGCTATTCGCAACAAAGGCAGGAAAAAGGAGGAAATCTCACCGTGGAAGATTAGAAATGTACCCTCTGGGGGCCTGTGCGCCCCTCCCTGGAGTATAGACACCGAGTAGGGGTCAGACCTCAAAAGTCCTGGGGCTGAGAAAGGTCTCGCTTTTCCCGATCGTCTGACCCAGTGCTACTGAAACCACAGTGAAAGTCCTCAAGAAGGATTGGAAATGGCCGCAAACACGTCGTACTCTCGGCTCCCGCCCCCAGAGAAGACGCCCTTCCCGTTGTTCCTCTTGGAACCCACGAATAGCAAGGCTTCGCTTCTGGAGGCTTCCGCAGCGGCAAGCGCGCAGGCATAGCCCGGCATCCCGCGCCAGAAACAGCCGCCCCAGGTGAAGAGGGAACACTGCTGTTCTTCCCCAAAAGCCACCAGCCAGGTACAGAAAAAGGTAAAGAAAGGCAAAAGAAAAGTGAGTCTGAGGCCATTTAGCGAGCCAGAGTCAATGTCATCCAAAAAAAGCGTATACAATTTCAAGTCCAACATAATATTCATTAAAAAATGGAAAGAAGACAAAAATAGCCCTCGAAAAGGAATCGTAAGACTGGGCACGGCCTGTGGCTCCCGTAAGAGGCCAGTTCAAAGTGTGTCCGGTGCGGTCTCTGCAGTTCAGCACCTCGTCAGGGACGAGAGGCGTTTATTTTCGGAAGAAGCACCGTTTCACTACCAGAGAATCAAACACTCATCGCGTGCACCGTAGAAAGGCAACGGGCCTGAACAAAGTTCCTACTGCCTGAGGCCCAGAGCCTCCAGATGACCCCCGCCAAGCCCTCTTGCCCAAATCGCTCCAGGGCGCAGGGACCCCTCCCCCGCGGCCCCGCGCTTTTACCTGAGCCTGGGAGCGAGTGGGCGTGGCCGGCACACACGCACACCTCCAGCCGCGCGCACGCTCCCCATTGGCAGGAGGCGGAGGGCGGAGCCGGCCAGACCCAAAACAAACAACCTGCGCTAAGTCATTTTGGGGCCGCGCCGCCGCTTTGCCCTGACCTGGTGCGCGCCCGCCTGGGAGCCACAGCCCCCGAGGCCACCTCGTGCCCCCACCTCTGTGCCGTCGGTGCCCAGGCCCCGCCCCCGTGGAGTCGCCGCAGGGTTATATTGGGCCGAGCCGAAGGTGGAGGCAAGACCTAGCGGCAGCGGGCCAGAGCAGAGATGTTGCTCCCGAGGCCGGGGGCAGGAAAGCGGCTGCGGGCGCCAAGGCCTCGAGGACTCGGCTCCGCGGGCGCTCAAGGCTGAAGGCACCGGACCCTGCTCCGAGGGTGGCACGCATACCAGCCTTCACCACTTCCCTGCCCCGAGAACTCCTGCCCGGACCTGGGACGTCCAGTGAAGAAACCCTCCTGGTCTCCTGAACCGATAGCAGATGCGCATGCTTCTTCCCTCCGGCAGGAAATCCCAAGGCCCCTACTCCTGGGCACCAGAGGTTAGAACCGCACCCCTGCACGCATTCACCCCGAAGTCTCTTATCCTCGAACTGAAGACAGTGCCCACCCAACTCCTGCCTCTCCGCCCCTCTTAGTTCACCCAATAAGTACACCGCCTCCAAAGAAAAATTCCAGCGGAAGCGGTCTCTTCTACGGAAAAGTGACTAGCGCAAAAGGAGGGAGAGCTCCCGGGAAAGGAAGGCAAGGACCCCTGGCCCCGGAATCACCACCTCCGTCCCCGGCACCAGCTTCCCAAGACTGGGAGTAGGAAAAGGGTACGGAGCTGGGCAGGGACAGGGTGCGCCGGCATGAAGTTGGAGGTGTTCGGCCCCCGCGCGGCCCACGGGGATAAGCCGGGTGGTGACCTGGAGGGCGCAGGCGGTAGTAACGCGCCATCTCCGCTGTCGGCAGCTGGCGACGACTCCCTGGGCTCGGACGGGGACTGTGCGGCCAACAGCCCAGCGGCAGGCGGCGGCACGGGGGAGCTGGCGGGTGGTGGCGAGCGGAGCACGAACGGTGGTGAGCCAGCAGCCGAGGAGGAGGGGCGGGCAGAGGCGGGGGACGCGGAGGTGGGCGCGGCGGGGTCGGGAGCCGGGAGCGCAGGGAGCGGCGAGGGCGCGCGGAGCAAGCCGTACACGCGGCGGCCAAAGCCTCCGTACTCGTACATCGCGCTCATCGCCATGGCCATCCGCGACTCGGCTGGCGGGCGTCTGACGCTGGCCGAGATCAACGAGTACCTCATGGGCAAGTTCCCCTTCTTCCGCGGCAGCTACACTGGCTGGCGCAACTCGGTGCGCCACAATCTCTCGCTCAACGACTGCTTCGTCAAGGTGCTGCGCGACCCCTCGCGGCCTTGGGGCAAGGACAACTACTGGATGCTCAACCCCAACAGCGAGTACACCTTCGCCGACGGGGTCTTCCGCCGCCGCCGAAAGCGCCTCAGTCATCGGGCGGCGGCTCCCGCACCCGGGCTGCGGCCCGAGGAGGCTGCAGCCCGCCCCGCCGCCGCGCCCCCGCCGCCCGCGCCGGCTGCCCCAGCCTCGCCCGGTGTGGGTTCGCCCGCCCGCCAGGAGGGGCGCGTCAGTCCCGCGGGCAAGTTCTCCAGCTCCTTCGCCATAGACAGCATCCTCAGCAAGCCCTTCCGCAGCCGCCGCGACGGGGACACGGTCCCTGACGTGCGGCTGCCTTGGGGCGCCGCGCCCTGTCCGCCGCTGCCCGCATATCCTGCGCTCCTCCCCGGCGCGCCTGGCGGGGGCCTGTTGCCGCTCTGCGCATACGGCGCGGCCGAGCCGGCACTGCTGGGCGCACGCGGAGCCGAGGCGCCTCGGCCCGAGCCGCACCTCCTGCTCGCGCCCTTCTCCGCCTCCGCCCCTGCCAAGCATTTCGGAGGCCCGGCGGCGGGTGGCGGCGCGCACCTGTACTGCCCCCTGCGGCTGCCCGCGGCCCTGCAGGCGGCCTCGGCCCGCCGCCCTGGCCGGCACCTGCCCTACCCCGTGGAGAAGCTCCTGGCCTGAGCAGCGCCGGTGGGCGACTTCGGGGAACGCAAAGTTCAGGGTTTTGCACTTCTTGTCCAGAGGAAAGGAGACTTTGAAGAAAATTCTCAATCAAACGTGCCTTAAAGCTACAGAATTTTTGACAGAAATGTTTTAACTTAGTCCAGAATATTTCCTTCGACTTTTATAACTTTACAGAGGACCAAAGCAGTTTTTCATAATTGTTTGAGTTTCATGAACAAGCATGTCCCTCTCTCCCTTTAAAAAGATTTTCCCTCTGTTCTTACTGCCTAGGCTCTCCCTTATTCCTACTGTTTTTGTCTCACCTTTCATTGATTTGTCCCTAACAAAAAAGAAAAAAAGCACATCAGGGAACCATTCCGTATGATAAATGATATGACTACTGTTTGGGGTTTATTGGGCCCCTGTTCCGTGTACTTATGTGTCATTTACAGGTATAACTGAATGTGAGAGAGGTGTCAGAGAACCTTCAGTCATTTCTCTGCTATTGACCCAGTGCTTCACTGTGCCAAAAGATATGTATATGTATATGTATATGTATATGTATATGTATATGTATATGTATATGTATATGTATATGTATATGTATGTGTATAGTTGGGGTTTGTAATTAAATTATTTATATATTTTTGAAACCTGAATTGAAAATGTTGCAGGCAACGGGCTACAGCTTTATTAGTGGTTCGGTAATCTCTAATGGTGGTCTCCTTGGGCCAAGCCATTCCATTAAAGGAAAAGTTAACATTATGTATGTGGGGTGCCAGGTGCCAGGACCACTGCCACGTGAAAGCAAGCGTGATTTTTATTTTTAATATTTTATTTGTGTACATATTAATGTATAAATTTTATGAAACCCAAGCATAGTGCTTATTTTTTAATAAAATTCACAACTGACTGTGGTGATGGGCTGGAGATGGAGAGTTTTTAACCCCCACCCCCGAAAAAATAGGTTTAGGTTTGAGTCTCAAGAAACTTCCTGTGGGGGTCAAAAGATTTTCCTGAATGATTCAATAAAGGCAGAAGCAGTCAGCAGGTTTCCTTACCTGCAAAATTGCTGTATAGAACTCCAGAATGGGATTTCCATCAATGGGATTTCTTAAAACTTCAAACCAATGACCTCTCCAGAGTTATTAGAACAAATCATAAGGTATGTGCCCCCAAGAATCCTTTAGTAAACAAATTGTTAACAAGCTTATAATCAAGCAGATATTTTCAGGTAAATTGGTTCTGATTAGGGGCTTAAAAAGCTGGAAACAATCTTGACATAGGACTATCTTAACACACCAAAGACTTCTTCAGGGCAATTTTAAGAGTAACTTAAATGTCAGTGTTTTTGTCAAAATAAAACTTTGTACCTTTTTAGAAATGCAAAAAGTACATTTGGGTGTTAATCCATCGTAGTGTTTCTTTTCACTCTCCCCTTTTGTATGAAGAAAGTGTTTGTAGATGTGGGGCTGCCAGGCCTATTGCAGTTGTGATCTGAAGAGAAAATGCCAGATGGATGGGTAAAGATAATTTCCCATATTAAAAATGGAAGGTTTCGATCAGATGAAGTACTAGAAAAGTGTGAACATCTGTTTCTCAAATTCAAAAACAGTGGAGCTCTAACAATTTATGAGTTGCAATATTCTAAAGAGCAACACAAACAATGAGAAATTCAGAGACTGGAAATTTAGGCCCCATTGTTGTTCCTACCATTCTTGGGTAGATCTCATCTCATCCAAGAGGATAATTTGGGATCAACATATTGTGAGGTAGGGAAAGAAAGTGAAGTTTACTTGAGGATGTTGCCTTTCAGCAGGAATGGGGGGGAAAGTCTAGTTAACATCCCAAAGTCTAGTTAACAAGAAACAAGTCTTGACTGATTTGGGTTGTATCTACATAGTAGTCAGGAAGAGTGATAATAATAGGGTTGAATTATGACAAAAGGTAGGCATTTAAGTGGAGATTTGCACCCCCAAGGCCAATAATTAGACCAGAAAATAAAACTGAAACAGAGGGAAAACAGAGGGGACAATGAGTTGAAATGATCAGAACCCATACTCAATTCTTTGTTTTTCTCTTGGAAACACACTCTAAGATTGAAGGTGAGGGGGCAGTCATCAAACTCATCTTCCCAACTCTGATGCCAGTAGACGTTTCCCTCCAACTCTGTGCCTTGTCTCCAGAGCAAGGTGCTGCTTTTTATGTCAGTTTTATAAAGCCACTATTTTTATTGCTATGTTGGTACGGGACGACAGGTCTGCAAATGGAGATTTTCAGTCGCCGCTGATTTATGTTGAAGAACACAGCACAGCAGTGTAAAAAAGGGAAAGGAAAAGGTGATGTTTTTTGAAATCACAGCTGTTCTCTCCTCCCCTCAAAAAATCCTTCCTTCCTAATGAACACTCCGGAGTCTGCGTCCGGTTGACCAGGGTCCCCACCTTCAGCTTCTGGTCCCCTTCAATGTCTCCCCACGTACTGTAAGGTTTTCTAGAGAATGGTCAGAGTCGCATGAACTTTGCGCCCCTGTTCGGTGCTCCGTGACCAAGCTCCTTACTCCCACGACCCAAATGACAAAATAAAACTGAAACGGGGGAACAGGGGGCCTCGGTGGGCGCGGACAGCGAGGAGGGTCCCAGGGCTCTGTCGCCGTCTCCCGCCTCTCCTTCGCACTGTTCGCCCCCTCCCCCACCCCCAGCAGTTTCGCAGGGTGGCGGACGCGCAGAGGGAACCCTACGAGCTCCCGTTTTTCTACAAGAAAGTGGAAAGTTGCACCGACGCCTTTAGTTCCAGTTCGCGGGAACCACAGGTCGATACGATGATCAGGGCTTTCAGCGATGAGGTCCAGTCGTGCTCTCAGGACCCGGGCCTCCAGCTGCAGCCACGGCGGTGTATCTGCCCAGAAAACTGAATTCCTTGGAGGTGCGGGAAGAACGCTCCGCGCCTCGGGCGGCTGGGCCAAGGTCAGGGCCTGTCCCTCCTCCAGCCCCCGCCCAACTCCTTCCACAGCCCGCTCCTTTCCCCTAACCCACTTCACCCTCCTCCCACAGCCCACCTCTGTCCCTAGCTCCCAGCTCGCCCTTTCCAGAATGTGAATCGTGCTGGAGCTGAACCTCGGCGGCGGCGGGGGTCAAGGGACTGCTGAGTCGGGGTGGGGGTCTGTTTCATTTGGGAAATGCCCTTTGATAAAGGTCAGGCTTGCCTGAAGCCAAGAATGAGGGCTCCTTGAGTCGGTTTTCAAAGAACACCCCTTCTGGCACCTGCGTTGGCACTTTGCAGTCCCTTATTCCCTCAACCCCCTAGAAGACTCCTCCAGGCCTCGGTGGACAAGTGGGGGGACAGAAATGCACAACCGCGACTCCAGCTCCTATTGAGCCATAGGCTACAGTGCACACGTCCTCCCCACAACAAGGGGTGGAGTCTACTGCCTTTGGGAGCTGAAAACTTCTCTGGATGGTGACACACAATATTCTGATCAATCTAAATCCCCCTTTCTAATGTAGAAGACGATTTATATAAATACTGGAAGCATGGGGCTGGATGGGGGCTGCGCCCTGGTCCTGGGCCCTGTCTCCGCTCAGTCGCCTGTGTGTGAGCCAGCGCAGCAAACAACTGCACCCATCTCTTGGACGGCTTGCTTCAAGTCCCTTAGCTTAGGGATGACCAACCTAACTAAGATTCCCTTAGACTTGTAAGTCACATTCTTGATTCCACATGAATTATAACGGAGGGAGAAAGAGAGGGGGGCGGAGGAAAGGGCACAGAAGGGAAAAGAAAAAACTCAGGGGTGGCTGGCTAGCTCAGTTGGCTAGAGCGTGGTGCTGGTAGCACCAAGGTTGCTGGTTTGATCCCCACATGGGCCACTGTGAGCTGCACCCTCCTTAAAAAAAAAAAAAAAAAATCAGAGAAAGTCTCACCCCAAACAGATAAAGATGGATTGCTCTAGGAGCACCCCAGGTTGAACTCCTTGAGCTGGAAGCATGCCTAAGGAGAATTACCTATGCCCTCCCTGGTTCCACTATTGCACAATCTCACAAACTTGACATTTTTCTGCCTCAGGGAATGTGTGTTCACATACAAATACAAACTTAAATTCATTGACTGTCTTGGATAGACCCTAATCTTATAGATGAACAACAGGGGCCCATGGAGTAGCTTAAACACTCCTTTGTAGCAGACCCATGTGGAAACCAAGATCCAGTTCAAAATTCTTTCCACTATAAAACAATTATCTGGGTAATTCAGACCAAAACAAACTTTGGCCTGAACTTAGTTGAACTATGCAGATAATTGTCTCAATTCACTTTTATTACAATGGTAGGCAGATTTCCCAAACTGGTAAGAATTTATTCCCTCCACACCCCCATAATTGTCCTTTTCTAGAAGAGGCTACGTCCAGCCCTTGCCTGAGACATCAGGTGTGGGGTGTCTTAGACTTTTTAGCTTCAGTGTATGGGGTAGTGCTCATGCTACCACAGTGGTAGCACCAGTTTCTCTCACTTCTGCTCTGCGCCAATTACAAACCCCTGCCAAGGGTAGCAAAAGTCTCTCTATGCTGAGAAAGAAGGGTCTACTGAGGCCTGGGTGTGACTCAGCAGTCCCTGCTCTCTGGTGACAAGCACTAACAGGCGGGTGCTCACTGAGGCACACCTCTCCTACTTTCCCACACCAAGCCCAAACTAAAAACGGTCCCTTTCTGACACTGGAAAGAAACTAGAGCTTCTTATAATTTGCCTTCCATTTTTAGCTTCTAAAAAAATGCTTACTCAAAGCACCCACGTGACTGACAACTTTCTTAGATAGTAAGGAACTTTGTTGGCATTACACATACAAAGATACTGCTTCTCTGTTTAACTATTTTTAAATTCTTTAAATCATAATAGCTGAGCTTTGCCTTGGTTCTAGAAATTAGACCCCAAAGAGTCCTCCAGTAAATATTTCCTGTTTTCAAATACCACAATACTTCTTAACAGACTTGATAGTTCTCTAATGAAGACATTAAACTTTTGTTATGCTTTAACAACATAATTTGTTAATTCTTAATGTTGTCAGCAAATGGGTCTAATAAGTATCTTCTAAGATCATGATCAAAAACATAAAAATATAACGTTGACCGGATTCTAGGTCCTCTTTCAAATTGGCAAAGATTCTGATGTCACAAAATGCTGGTTGTTGTGCAATAGTTTCTGCTGCAATTGTATCTGTTCAGCATTACTAAGATGGACGGGTGATTAGAAGCAAATGTTGTTCCTGTCATTTGCCAACTTATACACAGAAGAGAGAACTGTATTAACCTTCGCTTTTGGTGAACTACAGCCAAACATAAACATTAACATAATATAACATTTCCCTTACCACTCCAGGACCCTCTTTGCTGCTCATTCCAGAAACAGTTTAACTCAGAAGACTTGCCATAACTGAGCCCTTTTATCACAATTGTTTGGAGCCCAAAATAATATATGTATTCAACATCATTGACATGTATTTGTTTTTTCTGATCACCAATTTCTAACTATTAAGGGAAAAGGTAGAAAAGTTTTCCCACCTTTGGCTGGCTTATGCTCCCTGTATGTAAATATCTGGCAATACTCAAAATCACAGAAGTGATTCATTCAAGAAAGAACTCCTAATGAAAACTCCAAAAAGACCTGAGTCTAAATTCTGGCTCTGGCTCTCACATCTGGGTGACCTTAGGACAGTGGGTCACCCCTCTAATCCTCAGTACAACAAGGGGATTGAGCTAGAACATGTTCACACACCTCCCCTCACAGTTCACAGCCATGAAAACCTAGCATAGAATGCTAAAGATGTCATGCGAATGGATGATTTTTCTTTCCCCTACACTCAATCAACTTGGAATCAACTGTGTATTTCATGGACAAGTTTTATTAGAGCATTAGTCAACATAAGTCAAATACTTATAGACACAACAAAACATATTTGAGACTGTTAGGGTACAGTGGACATATGCAACTTGTCATTATAATGGATCTTAACATGTATTTCCAATATATTTTCTCCCAGTGTGCTTTCAACAACTTAAATTTTGCACAAAATCCTGGCTTTCAGAATTAGGTGTAAAACACGCTTATTTCACAGGCAGGAAATTGAGGCTGAGAGAGGTTGGGATATTTTCAAGAGGTTTCATCATAAGTAAGGCACGCAGGGCCACTTCCCTGGCTCTCGTGATGGCTCCCAGACCAGTGCTCAAACCCTGGGATGAGAGGATCAGACCAACCTTCATTTGCTTATTGAAGAACAAAGTCCAAATACCACAGGCAATTCTCAGGGCAACACCTAAAAATGCAACTAGCACTATGGAAACTGAATGTATACATGTGTGTACAAATATAACATAAAAATACTAATACTAAATATTAAAATAAAATAAATGTGGGAACACTAAAGGAGGGCAAATCTGGAAACTAAAAAAAGCCCCAAAAATACCAAGCCAAATAGTAATAAATATTATTATTTAATAAAGTGCATTCCAGATACATTCTCAGGCCTGAGGAAAGCATGAATGATAAGGGTTACATGATACCTGCAGATAGACCTACCTTCATATGGGGGAGCAGTCAACATTTGTCTCTGCCATCCCAGCATCTGACCCCTTCCCCTGGTATCAGTACCCTGTGGAGGAGTCACCTCTCCCGATGTATGCCATTCTGCAGGTTGACCTCCCCAGCCTAAGGCAGGCCAGGCAGGCCTTCTCTTCCCCAGGACTCTGAACTTGGAGCAGAGGGATACGAGGACCAGGCGTGAGTTGGGTTTCATTTGTCCCTCATGCCCCAGTAAAATGGTCCTTTAGGTTCCTCTACGGAATTGCCCTGTCTCCTCTCCTTGTCAGGGAAATCCTTCCAATCAAGCCCTGCTTTGCTCACATTCGTCAGTTTCTGTCATTGGTACGCTCATCACTGTCCTGTGCAGTCAGCAGGCACAGAGCCAGGCAGCCAAGGTGGCTTTCCTGCTCTTGCTCCCTTTCCTTCGGGAACTCTTCTCCACGTACTGGCCCTGCTTGGACACACACAGACCCCGAGTGGGAGATGGTGGGGGACGCAGAAGGTAGGAGGAAGTGTGAAATGGGGGGCCAGGCAGTCGGTCAGTGCAGCGCAGCTCTCTTCCCTTCTAGGGAACACACAACAAGCAAAGAGGACCTCACACTATGAATGGCTACTCTGCAAGACAAAGCAACAGGCCACAGAGCTCAGGACAGGAGACCTCCAAAACATTGGGCTGAGTGAAAGGAGCCAATTCAAAAAGGTTACATCCATACAATTCCATGTGTACGACACTCTGAAAAAGGCAAAAGGGACAGAAATCAGATCAGTGGCTGCAAGGGTCTGGGGTGGGGGCTTGAAGGGGCACACAGGAATTTCGGGAGTGATGGAAATAATCTACCTCTTGATTATGGAAGTGGTTTCAGGACTGTGTACGTTGGTCAACAGTACCGTACATCTAAAAAGTACATGTTCCTATATGTACATTATATTTCAATCACCCTGACCTAACAAATAAACTCATAGAGAATGAATGGTAAGACATATTGTGTTGCCCAAAGCAAGGAAGGATATGTCCTAACAAATAACAGCTTAGGTTAAAGGAAATAATGCTTTTTTTATGGAATTTTGATTGATGTACTAGTTAAGGGAGTATTTTCAAAAGAAAAATAAACTTCCCAGTGCTTCTTAAATTATACATAGCACCAAGCCACCCCTCCTACGCTGGGTAAGGCAGCCTGTGGCACTGGTGCCCACTCCACTTCAGCATGGGAACTGTCTCAAGGACCACCATCAAAAAGGGATGCCATGCCAGAGCTTACCCTGTGTGTGTTCCTCCCACATTCAGACACATTGTTTCCTTCATCTGGCCCACTGGCTGAGAAAGGACAGAGGAACAGAGAGCTGACAGCCCAAGTGGAAGAGGAAATAGCATTACTATAGTCCCATTGGCTGCCTGAAGCCTGGATGAGCTCACAAAGCAACTCCTTGGGGGTACTGCCAACTCCAAGACCTGGATCAATGCCCAGCACTCCTGCAAGGAAAGGCTACCAACCGAGGGACCCAAAATGGAACTACCAGGAATACATGACGTCACCCAAACCTATCAAACACACTCACCTACCAACACATTTCAGAAAGCAGCCCCCAAATGAAAGAGGTCACACAAACACAATTCATTCCCTCTGCTCCCTGGCCCATACCTGCACCCCAATTCTATAATCACAAGTGTCAGAATGCTGTGGAAATATTGAGAAAACTGGACACTTTTGACCCCTCATAGCAGTTATACAAGTCAGCAATCTGAAACAAGATAATTATTAGTTCTCATATTTATTATCTGAACCCTTTTAAGTAATGGCCTCTGGAGGCATTTACAAATGCAATAAAAGACCTCATCATTGTTAAGTGCAACATGATGTGGGTCACTTTGTGTTTTGGCTTCAGAAGACCCTCAAGCCCACGCTGTGCCTCTGCCTAACTTCAAGGATGGTACACGCTGTGACTAAACCTTCTCCACTTGTGTGCGCAACTCCAGCTTCTGCTTCGTAAATGCTTGTTGAACTTATTCAGGGGTTCGAAGTCAGTAAGAGGTGTCAACCAATTTGGATCTCGGAAAGATAAATCTGAGCCCATATTTTCCAATATGTTAACCCCAGAATGACTTGTGACTGAAAAGAGATGTCAGGTGGCTCAAGTCACCTCTTTGAGCTGTGTCCATAAGCAAAGTCAAAGCGCTTATGCTAAGAGATTCAGCCTCAGAAACAAAGATTGCCCCAAAGGGCTTTCTTAATGAGTCACAGGAAATTAAAACTAGTGTATCTTTTACTCAATGGTTGATTCAACAGAATCAGGGCCCAGCCCACATCTGGGGCCACTGGCTGGTCACTTGCACAGAGTAATTCATGTTTAGAAAGGGAGCCAAATGCTCTGCTTGATAAGATCTCTCTCCCCACACTTCTCTGATTGCCCACCAACTCCACTCCCCTGCCCCAGCTACTCTGTTGTCTGAAATACCACCATTTGATTCATTCTGTCAAGTTATATAATAAAAATGGGGCATAAATTCTACTAAAAGGAAAAAAGAGAAAAGGGGCGGGGGGAGAAAGAGGTAATCATTGTTCCACTGCAAACACGGCTTCCCCTTCTTCACATCTTTGCTAATTGTAATTGCGGGGCCCATGTGGACCCACTTGCTGGCCTCAGACTACACAAGCTCTACATACAAAACATATCTGTCAATAGGCAAACACAACACAGATTACAGAGTCTTCAATAACATTCCCGGTGCCCATCTTAAGCTTTTATCTTCTGTACTTCAGTAGCGGAGTCATCAGGTATGAATGAAACACTTCTGGTGACCAGCAGTGACTTCAACTCATGCAGAGAACACAATGCCAAGTTCTGCTGCCCATGGGCCACAGTCTTCTCTCTCGATGGTCACTTTTCCTTTGTCTTAGGATGTGAAATTGTGTACTGGAATAAATTTACCTTTAAATTCCTTCAACAGATCATTTTGCTCCAGCCTACAGCTTTTTATCAAAGTTAGAAAGCGAAAAATCACAATCCACATTTAGAAGTCAGGCTATGGGGAAACAGGAGAGGAGTGATGGAGGACAGCCGGGACGGACTTCAGTGACTTGGGAAGGAGCTTACCCCTGCTTGCCCCTCCAGCGTGGCTTTTAGGTCAGCTGCAGGCTCTGAGGCCTGGGCTCCTCAACTCCTCGCTATGCTTCCCTGTTTTGCCCTTTTGGAGAATGCAAACATTGTTAGTGCTGAGCACCTGCCCGGCCCACCCCCACCCCCCACTATCCCTCCCCACCCCCCACAGCCAAAGGCAGGCTTTAGTTCTAAGTCAGAAGCAATCTAAAGGATAAACGGGATCACTGCAATCAAACATATCAGCTCAAAATCTCTATTCCCTGCCAGACCAGGGAACAGACCAGTTCAAACAGACTGTTTTCCCAAACATCACACTAGAGACATTTGTTAGGGCCGCACCCAAGCGAGCTAGTGACTTCCTCCAGCAAAGTTCACATCACTCTCCTGGAGTGAGTGCCAGGTAATATATACTCAGACTTGGGGAAACAAGTCTCAGGTAGTGTCAGAATGATAATAATGAGCTCAGGTCACTCTTTCACTGAGGAAAACTCTTTTACATGCTACAAGGTCTTCTCTGGAGAATTGTGCACCACCCTGGGCAGCGGCTAGGACAGTAGCAATGCCCCACCACCTGCAGGAGCAGAGTAGGCAGGCAGTGCCCACACCATCAAACCTGGCAGCAGAGCCAGCAAACAGAACTGAGTCTCTGAAATACAAACGCCAGGCCCAGAGGCAGGCCAGCACCCAGTGGAGGGCTAAGGCAGCTCCATCCCATGGCCCAGCCTCCCAGCCTTTGCATATCAGCACCTGAGTCCACCCACTCAGCCTCTCTCAATTGGGGTGCCCCCAGAGCACTCTCAGCAAGAACTGGGCTACAAGTTTATTGGGTAGGCACAAGAAATACCAAGATGGGCACAAGGAATTGAGCCCATGAACTGAGGGCAGAAAGTAAAGAGTGAGTTATCAAGCCAACTCTGACTATGGGTAACTAGTGCCTGAGGCCATGTGGAATCTCTGGGAACAGTGTAAAAGGTCTGCCTCCAAAAGGTACCACTAGTGAGCAGAGGGACAAGGTGGTCATTGGTAACAAGGTTTGGGGGCTGGGGAGGCAGGGGAATGTTATTCCTTGGTGTTTTTGGACGTCCATGCGTTAGTTAGACTGAGTGACTTTCCATGCCTTCAAAGAGAGCTTCATGCAGATACCAGCACCTACAAACATCTCACAGACAGAAACATCTAATCCAGTCCAGCCTAGAGAGGTCCTGGGAAAAGACACACCAGGCTCTTTCAGTCAAGACTGGCATCTTCCAGTAGGGACACCGCTTGGCAATATGACTTCTGATCTGTGGTGTTTGCCACTTTCTATGGTGTAAATGCTCCTACTATGGCTGATTTGAAGCCATTAACATCTGACACTGGATGCAACGTTCTTGACTAGTGAGCAACTGGCTGTAGTGTCCTGAGCTGAGAGAAGCCTGCTCTAGTACTTCACAGAGTGGGATGGGAATGGTGCTGAGGTATTGAACCACTGGCCTTACTCTCATCATTTGCTGTCACCAAGGGACAGGGTCTCTTGGTCACAGTGACCCCTATAATGGGATTCTCAATCCAGTGGCAGCTCTTGTGTCTAGAGCTTATTTTTAAAGTTCAAGGGCTGACATGAGACATAAGAGTCAACGCAGTATAATAATTAAAAACATGGACTGAGGCCAGACTGCCCAGACTTGACTCTCAGCTCTATCATGTATTATCTGCTGTAAGCTTACGCAAGTTACTTAACCTCTCTGTGCCTGTTTCCTCACTCATAAAATGAGAATAATAATGATAACAATAGTAATTACCTCACAAGGTTCTTGTAAAGATTAAGTGAGTTATTATATACACAGTGCTTAGAACTTTGTCTGGCACATAGTTAGAGTAATATAGTAAATACTACTACTACTATTATTATTGCTATTATTATTATTTTATTATTATTATTATTTAGCGATGAGAGTGAGCAGTTGATAAGCCAAGACCCTAAGAACATAATGAAGCTGTCTTGTTCCTCCTGAAGGTGTTTTCCATCAGAGGAGTTGGGGGGCGGGGGGGAGAGAGAGTCTTCTTGATGAGAGAAATGTTTTTTTGTTTTTTTGTTTTTTTGTTTTTTGTTTGTTTGTTTGTTTTAAGATTTTATTGGGGAAGGGGAACAGGACTTTATTGGGGAACAGTGCGTACTTCCAGGCCTTTTTTTTTTTCCCCAAGTCAAGTTGTTGTCCTTTCAATCTTAGTTGTGGAGGGTGCCGATCAGCTTCAAGTTGTTGTCCTTTCAATCTTAGTTGTGGAGGGTGCCAATCAGCTTCAAGTTGTTGTCCTTTTAGTCTTATTTGTGGAGGATGCAGCTCAGCTCCAGGTCCAGTTGCCGTTTTCTAGTTGCAGGGGGCACAGCCCACCATTGCTTGTGGGACTCAAGGAATTGAACCGGCAACCTTGTGGTTGAGAGGACAAGCTCCAACCAACTGAGCCATCCGGGAGCTCAGCGGCAGCTCAGCTCAAGGTGCCATGTTCAATCTTAGTTGCAGGGGCGCTGCCCACCATCCGTTGCGGGACTCAAGGAATTGAACTGGCAATCTTGTGGTTGAGAACCCACTGGCCCATGTGGGAATCGAACCAGCAGCCTTCAGAATTAGGAGCATGGAGCTCTAACCGCCTGAGCCACTGGGCCGGCCCGAGAGAAATGTTTAATGCCACAACCAATGAAGCAGACCTTTTAACCCAGGTCTCAGAAAGCACACCTACCTTGTTTTGGGGTTTGTACAGCACCACGCTCAGATTAAAACCATTATAAATAACAGATGCCTTACTTTTCTTTTATACACATAGCTTTTGGTCCGTCAAGTGCTTTCAATAAAATAAGGAGGTTCCAGCTGAATTATATGAATAGGAAATCCAAGGGTAAAATGAAGTTCTTGCAGGGATTTTGTTCAATTTCAAACCTTTGTGGGGATCTTTCGTTTTCTCTCTGGTGGCGGGCTCTCAGCTGTATATGATGTCAGAGGGGTAGCAGATTGGGGGTTGGGGGTTATCACTTTGTGAGGGGTGTGAGGAGCTTCTTATGTGTCAGGCATCTAGCACTGAAGAAGCAAGGGGAAAGCACAGCCCTGCCCTCCAGGTCTCACCGTGAGCAGGAGAGTACCACACCTGAGGCTGTGCTATACCAGAGGCAAGTCTTGGATGTCCTGCGGCCACATAAGAGGTGCGTTATTCCTGGGCCCCAGGGATTTAGAGAAGGTTTCCTGTAAGTGTGGTATTTCCACTGAAATTTGAACCAGGAATAAGCCTGACGCAAAGGGCTAGGAGTGAATGGGAAGCTTTCCAGTTGGAAGAAGTAACTCGCACAATGGCGTGGAGCAAGAGAAAACAGCATAGTCAGGGAAGAGCAGATTGTCTGCGTACATGAACTGCAGAGCCTGTGGTGTGCGGGCAAAGGAGACCAACAAGAGAGGTAAGTATAAGCCAGATCATGGAGCACCTTGGTCGTCATTTTGAGGATAACGGGGAGTAACTGGAGTGTTTTTAACAAAATACTGCTACTGTCCCTTATAAAGGTAACTCTGGCTACTCTGTGAAGAACAGAAGGTGGGAGGGAGGAATACAAGCAGAGGAAAGCTAGAGCCTCCTGCAGCAATCCAGGTGAGATGAAATGATGTGATCAACGTGCCCACAGCGGAGATGCAGAGGCAGGACCGACGAGCTCTGCAGTGGGCAACCAAGACTGGAGACTGACTGGATATGGGGGAGCAGAAGGACACAGGGTGGGCGTGTGGACGTCCATGCAGCAAAGGCATCAAGAAGGAGCTGACTCTGCTTACACATGGGAGGGGGCTCTGAGCATGCAGGTGTTCAGTCCCCAATACAGTGCAAAAATGAAAAGGGGTACCATTCATACTGCAGTCAGAATAATTCTGTATATCAGTTACAACAATTTTTACCAAACAGAAGTAAAGTGTTTTGAGGAATG
Organism: Rhinolophus sinicus; assembly: GCF_036562045.2. NCBI lineage: Eukaryota > Metazoa > Chordata > Mammalia > Chiroptera > Rhinolophidae > Rhinolophus > Rhinolophus sinicus. The sequence goes on along the minus strand of NC_133756.1, from coordinate 77,317,132 downwards.
TGTATTTTTCTAATTTGCTCAAAGGCACCATATGAGCTAGCCATGGCCGTAAGGACAGTTTGAAATTACACTTTAGAGACACTAAGCTTGAGTTGCCTATAGAGTAGCTGAATGGGTCAATCAGCTACACAATTACATATATACATCTCCAGTTGAGGAAAGATCTGGACAGGAGATGTAGTTGGGAAACAGCATATCGTTTTTTACAGCCATGGAGATAGATAACATCAAGGGGAGTGTGAGCTGAGCAGAGGTTTTTAACTTGGGAGCGTAATGTGCCTCTTTGAGAATCAGAAAAGAAATACAAAAAATACCATGTTGAACCTATATAAGATATATATATGTATATATGGCAAGGGGGTGAGGGAAGAACAGGGGAAATAACACAGTTCCTGAAGCTAATAGTAAAGTGCCCCGAGCAAAGGGAGAAGACAAGAGACTCATATTTAAGATAGGAGTAAGGGAAAACGAAAAGGAGGGAACTAGGAGAGTGTGGAATCATGAAAACTGGGAAGACTCACATTTTACAAAGAGAGGAAGTGTCCAATAAGATAATTAGGTTTGACTTCCCTGCTAGACTAAGAGTGAGCTTAGGAAGCCCCCCTGCAGAGAAGTGGTGGGTGGGGCTGGTAGCCAGATGGGGAAGGGAGAAGACAGCTTAAGGGAAAGCTGGAAAAAGAAAGAGTCTAGAGAAGGGTACTCTTTTTTTTTTTTTAATTGCTTGAACCTTCTTAAGTGTTATTGGGAAAGAGTCAGGAAAGAGAAGAGGCTACAGATGGTTGAAAAGAAGTAGTGGGGCTAGATTAGGGAGCAGTTATAATCAAGACACTAGGGCCCTCTGCCCAACAGGGGCTAATCATGGACACCTGGCCAGTGGGTGGAGGTCTGAGCAAGCTACTGCCAGACGTCTTCCACCCCACCCTTTGGTCCTGCAAGCCTTCATCTCAGCCTGAAACTAGAGGTGGCCAGGCTGGGAGAGGCTCCCTGCCCTGCCCAGGGCTCCATATAGACTATCTTGGGATAATTGGAATATCAGTGGGGGCAGAAATGGGGCCTTTTGGGACCATAGAGTTAAGGCTTCCATTGCTACAAGAAGATGGCAGATCTGGTGAAGGGAGTGGCAGGAAGAGAGAGTGTGACCGATTTTTATCCCTTAAACTGATGTGGAATTAAACTTCCACTGGAAATTGTCTTACCTCTCATTGTATCTGCACCCCTCCTTGGGGAAGAATAGTATGAAATCCTGCGTTGGGTCTCAACTCTGTATGCAATAGTTGTGTGATCTGACTCTAGGTACTTGGCCTGAGCCTCTGTTTCTTCATCTATAGAGTATACTGGTCTTTTATATGCCCCCAACAAGGTGTAAAAGACCAGAATGGAACCAGTCTTTTGCCCCTTGTTGGGGGCATTAGGATTCACTTAGAATACACACACATGTGCGAGCACACATACACACACACACACACACATTTTTTGAGTACTGTGTATGTACAGTATATGGCACAAACAGTAATCAGTATTAATAGTAGTGGTAGTACACCTTATCCTTTAATGATGAAATCAAATTCTCATCAATCAACTTATAATTATTATACAAATTACACAATGTACCTTGAGGTAGACACCTGGGGGTAGAGTTCTTCAGTGCCTTTAACTAAATTACCTAGAATTTGATCTACAGGATTATATTATTTATGTTGCACATCAAAAGTCATGTATGTCTTTGCCAGCATGCATATCATATCATTCATGCCAAGAAATATAAACCTTTAATATTACTGATTGTGCAATTAACTTATTTGGTCTATAAAGGAAAAATACCCCATATATTTAAGAACTATGGGAGGAACATTGAAAACCTAGTGGATATAGTGAATAAGATCTCTTGGCCTTCTCATAAGAATTTTCATCTGTTAAAGCAACCAAGAAAATTCACTCCAAAAATATTGTTAAAGTGATAGTAACAAAAACGTTGTGTATTCCTTCTTTCCTTTTAGAGCAGAGCTAAATGCATACAAGATAAACAGAATTCATCTGCTCAATTGCTTTTTTCAGCCCAATGATTCTGTCGTCATTTTTCACACTGTTCAAGTAGAAACAGGCCCTATTAGTCTCATGGTTGATGCACATAGGTGATTAATCTCTTTTTAAATTTGTGTTTCTTCCTACCAGAACCCCTTAATTTTCCACTTTTCTCTCGATCCTCTTGCCATCTTCTTCATTACTCTTTGAGACCTCCTTCAAAGTACAGCCAAATATTCTCCTGAGTGGAAAATGGCAGAATCTTTGATGAGAGAGAGAGAGAGAGAGAGAGAGAGAGAGAGAGAGAGAGAGAGAATGAGACAAGTTCCTGCCTGGACCATACAAAAAACCTGTCTAAATCTTTTTATTTCCAAGGAAGCACAAAGCCTCCATTTGGCAGCAAGTTACTATAGTTAATAGGTCAATCTGCAGAACTACATGGAGGCAATAGACTCTGCTCAAACTGAATCCCTATCTCACCCAACCCCCAAATAAATGTCTGAAATAGCAAAGATTTATATGTATAAAGCAAGCCTGTCAGAGTACTAGAAGGAAGCTGGAAGAGATTTGAGACTTCTTTGCATATGTAGGACTCATCTAAACATGGTACAAATCCTAAATGCTATCCAAGAAAAGGCAGGTAGGTTTGATTCCATAAATATTGTAAACTTCTACTGGTTTAAAAAATAGACAAACAAGGAATGTATTTGTGACCTACCAATGTAAAAAACAAAGGCTAATGATAAAAAAAAAAAGAAGAAGCTTTTATAAATCAATTTTGAAATTACTAAAAACCCAGGAGAGATGCATAGTGGTCTAGACCAGATAGTTGCCACAAAACAGAAATGCAAATAGTTCATAAACATGTGAAAATATTCAATCTTTCATAATTAAAATATGAATTAAAACAATAATGACTTGCCCTTTGTTGACTATTGGCAAAGATTTAAGTTTGATAGAACATGGAGTTGGTGAGGTTTTAAGGAAATAGGCTGTTCATACAATGTTAATGGTGCTGTAAATTGGTGCAACTTTTGCAGGGCAATTTGGCAATATCTATTAAAATGTAAAAGGCACACACCCTTTGACCCAGCAATTCCATTGCTAAGAACTTACCCTAAGGGATCGCTCTCTCCACTGTGCAACTGTGCCTGTGTACCAGGGTGTGTGCTGCAGCATTGTCGTCCCCACCCCCAAATGGGGGGAAAAAACTTTGAATACCAATTTAAGGAACTATTTAAATTAATTAGAATACAGGCACACAGTGGACCACTAAGCAGTTAGGAAGTGAATAGGTGGGTCTCTGAGTGCTGCTATGGAAAGGGTCTGCTATGTAGGGGAAGCAAGCTGCTGAACCATGCATGCACGTTAAAAATCTTTAAGTATATATCCACATGCATAAATGCTTGTGCATGCAGAGGAAATGTTTAGAAAGATTTGAAGAAATGCTTAAATTGTAGTTACCTCTAGGTAACTGATAGGACCGGAGAGATTGGGGGTGTAGAGAAAATATTTTATCCTTTCACCTTATATGCTTTCATTCTATTTGGAAGAAGTATTTTTACCATTAATGTGCATTACTTTACAATTTAAACAAGCATAGTTTACTAAAAGAGAAAGAAAACAAAAGGGGGAAAGTAAGAGAGAACGAAAGAGCAGAGGGGGAGGTCAGAGGGAATGAAGGAGGGAGGGAGAGGTAGACAGGGAAGGGAGAGAAAAGAAACACTTTCTCATTCTTTTGAGCAGATGAGCTCTTTACCTATTTAGATGAGGAGGACACAGGTATTAGCACATTTTAAAACGTCAGCGATTTTACCAAACTTCAAACACTACCTTGTTACTTCTTTTCAATGAAAACAAGGAAGCACCATACTCCTGGATCTATCTACACTTTTCCTGGGTCTCTGCAAAGCAACTTGGGATAAAGTGCTTACTGCAATGTAAGCCCAGTGGGAATCCAGGAAGCCAGACGGCATTTCCTCCCATAATACACAAATTTGTATTTTGCCTGATGTTTTTGTCTCTGTGCCTAGATCCCACAGTGATAGGCACCACCAAAGTACACAGACCACAGAAAGCTCCCCTGATTTTGCAGAGAGAAGACAGACATGTGGAGGTCAAGAGGCTTCCTTTGTAAAGGCCAAGAAGCCCATCAGGGATCCTAGGAAGAGCTTCTCCGACAAAGTCTGGGGCAGATTAGAGCGTCAGTCTTTGTTGCTTATGCATGTGAGGCTTTACTAGATGAAATAGCTTAGTTCTTCCCTTTAAGAGTCTGGTAGCTGACCAGAACCTACATTCAATTATTTTTCATTTACTTTTAAAAGTTCAAGCCATATTTGAGGTCTATTTTAAAAGATAATGGGTTATTGCAGAGAATGTTTTTCATTTTTAACAACTAGTTTTTAAAAATTGAGAGGCTTTAAGAGGTGTTTTGTTTTGTTTTTTAACTTTTCTATGGAAAAGGAGAAAAGTCTAGATCTATCACAGGGCCAACAGAAGGACGAAATCCGCTAAGAAAAGCAAATGAGACCTCCTCCTTTATGCCCTGCTGCTGCCCTGCCTGTCCTGTTCCCAGCCCACACTGAGCTCTACAACATGACTGAAGCTTACAAAATATTCTACTACTCGACAGTTTAAATATTAACGAGCAGGTAAAGATACTGGGGGTAAAAGCCCGGAGCCTGTAATAAGAAGCAAGCCTCGGCTGGATTCAGTAATTACTTCTTACCCAACTCCAAGGCCGCAGTCATAGCTTTCTGAAGATTATACACTTCCAGCAGCTCTGGAGGGAGGGCCTAACTCTGCCAGAGTTACATAACCCTTCTCATAGCATAATAATTAGTCATTAAGAAGCAGAACAAAGGGCCATTCTGACCACGGTGGCACTCTAACATTGTCTGTATTTGCTTTCCAGAAAGGACACATTTCTTACACATTCTCCCCCACAAGAGTGTAAATGGGGTTAGGAAGAAAAGGTGGAGATGTGGGGAGAAAAAGGTATGTCAAAGAGTTTGCTGCAGAACACAGATTCCGTGGGGATTTTCTGTGCCTGCTACTACGTTTCTTCCTGTTGCCACTGTGTGTAACCTCCCACCAAAGTACAGGTTTCCATTGTGGCCGTGCTGGCCACTGCTCACCAACCGGCACCACACCTCCCGCTGGGCCTCTGAATCTCCTTGGTTTCTAGGCTTCTCCTTGTCAGCAAAATCGCTGCCCTCATGTACCACATATTTTTCATAGGACTAAATGTTTATGAAATCAGGGTTCTAAAGTATTACTGTCCTGGTTACTTAATCAAATGAATACATAGAACCTGAATTTTAGGGCTAGAGAACTAGCTTCAGAAATAATCTAGTCTAGTCTACTGATTTTAGAGATGAAGAAACTGAGGCGAGAGAAGTCAAGAGGTGAGCTTAGTTATGAACATTTTGGGGGGCCCTAATGAAGGCACTTGGCTTTACCTTTTTATTTTTGGAGTACACAGCTAACCTCGCATGCTTTCTTTGTCTCCTATATGAATTCAGAGTCTATTTGCAACCTCCACCCAACCTGTTTGTACACCTGGAAGACTCAGCTTTGTGTATGGGATAGAAGATACTCATGGCAACACTGCAGCCTGCAGGTAAGTTTGAAGATAACAGCAGTTCACCTGTATAGAATGACCTGACAGCACAAGGGCCCAGGTCTCTGACAACCTCAACCCCTACAAAAATAAAGATATGTCTAAAGAAACTGGGTGGAGAGATGGCATTGAAGACGTAAACTTGGGTTTAGACTGAAATGATGGAGCCAAAGCATGATTTGTTATTCAGAATTACATTTGCCAAAGTTTACTGAGAAAAAAAGTTTAATTTCTCACAATATTGTTAAGAGAATTTAGTCTTCATTTGTGCTTTATAGACGAGGCCCAGAGAGTAGAAAAATAGCCCATGAGTCACCCTTTCTCCTTCTTCTGCCCACAGCAGCCATCACTACTCAATCATGGTGCTTGCTTATCACTAAGAGTTACTCCAAGTGGACAAAGGAAAAATAGTCCTTCACATCAAACTCATTCCCCTTGTGTGTGAGTTTGACTAGCTTAGATCAGGGAAATGCCATGAATGCTGAATATCCAGATTTTGATACATCTCAACATATCATTAATAATGGGATGAAATAGGACCATTTGTGACAACATAGATGGATCTTGAGATTATAATGCTAAGCGAAATAAGTCAGACAGAAAAAGGAGAGAACCATGTGATTTCACTGATATGTGGTATGTGAACCAAAAACAACAAAAGAACAAGACAAACAAATGAGAAACAAAAACTCATAGACACAGACAATAGTTTAGGGGTTACCAGAGGGGGGTTGGGGGTGGGAGATGAGGGTAAGGGGGATCAAATATATGGTGATGGAAAGAGAACTGACTCTGGGTGGTGAACACACAATGGGATTTATAGATGATGTAATACAGAATTGTACACCTGAAATCTATGTAACTTTACTAACAATTGTCACCCCCATAAACTTTAATTTAAAAAAAAGAATGGTATAGAGAAGTGCAAGCTAGATACTTAAGTTACAGAGAATTTCAATGGATTAGTCAGTTGTACCCCAAAGGTGCCCAGTTAACAGATTAAAATCAAGTTATAGAGAGTCCTCTAAATCAAAGAATAATTTTTCACCATATTTTCCAAAGAACTGGACATAAACACCTTCATATCTCTGCTCAAATGTCACGTTTTCTGTGAGACCTTTGTCTCTGTCCACCCTATCTAAAATCGTAAAACATTCTCCCCCTTTTTCCTCTCTCTCTTCCCTGCTTTCTTTTTCCCCTTGGCACTTGTCATTACCATATACACATAACTTATTTATCTTTGTTTAGTGTCTATCTTCCCTACTTGAATGAAAGCTCCAGGAGAAAAGAGATTTCTTCTGTTTTGTCCCTATTGTATCCCCAGAGCTTAGAACAGTGCCCACATTGTAGGGTACTCAATAGATAGTGGATGGATGGATGGATGGATGGATGGATGGATGGATGGATGGATGGATGGATGGAGATAGCATGCTTATCTAATGTGAATACAACATAAACTCAGGAGAGTTGGGAAAAATATTAAATGACAAAGTCAACAACCAAAATTATCTTGACAGGTTAGAATGATAGTCTGAAGCTAGCAAATGGAATTTAATAGACTCCGTAAATCAATCCCACACTTAGATTTCAGAAAAACAATTGTACAAGAAGAAGATGAGAAAGATAATGTGGCTAAATAATAGCACGTCCAAAACTGACAGTTTCAGGTGAGTGCCAGCTCAATCTGAGTCAGAAAACAAAAAACCCAGCCTGTCAAAAAAGTATGATTTTCAGTATTCAGGTGTGTCCATATCATTCCTTTATTTAATCCTCACCTCTTCGTACATACACAATATACATATGAAAAATGTTCACAGCCTGACTTCTAAGCAAAGATGAAAAACCATATAAATGTCCATCAATAGGAACTGGTTAAATAAATGAAGAAAATCTATGCCATCGAATACAAAACAGTGTTTAAATAAAAAATAAAGACATTCTTAATGCACTAATTAGGAACAGTCTCTAAAGCAGGTATGTAAGTGGTGGAGGGTGGGGGGAAGAGCAATTTAACAAATGAGGAAATAAGTGCCACTTTTTGTTTAGAGCCTTGCTACCCAGGGTGATCTCTGATCACTAGCCTGGGCATCATTTGGGAGCTTGTTATAAACGCAGAGTAGCAGGTCCAAAATCCCAGACCTATTGAAACAGAATCTGCATTTTAGTAAGATTCCCAAATGATTTCTGTGCACATTAACTTTTTGAGGAGTGCTGCTTTAGGGAATAAATTTAACCCAGCCTAGCTCACCGTATCCACACTCTGAGAAGGACCCGGCCACGCTTTCCCTCTAACCTCCCTTCTTGCAGCCCTCCTTCTTGTTCTAAAGGCCGTGGAGCCCTTAACATTCCAATGACCCTGGGTCCATACCCAAAAGTCTCTCCGGGATACTCTCAGGAACACTGGATTTTGTAGGATCCTGCAGTTAGCTCAAAAGTGTCCATGGCTGAGCTGACACTGATGTCAGCTGATTTTGTTTTGCCAAACTCTGCTTATTATAGCAACATAAATGGGTACAGGTAATTCTGTAATTTGCTTTTTTTGAGTCACACTGCTCAGGTCAAGATGCCCGCTGCAGCCAACCCCTGCTGGCTGGTGGTAATTTTCAGTTGTCACCATCTAAATGTTCAGTCCAACTGATACAATCCCAGCCTCATCTGTGCATTCTCCTCCAAGGATACACAATGGGCCAGGTTAATCTCAAAATAATGCAGGTATTCTTTCCAAATTCAAGCTTACTGGGCCACAGCACAGTACGTCCTTCACCTGCCAGAATTAGGAAACTTATGAAGGCAGCAAGCAGTACTGATGTCAGCGTGAGAAGCCACTCGTTATGGAGCTGTCAGCTTATGCTGCTCATCTCTTCTTCCTAGAATTGGTAATGGCTGGCTTGACTTTCCCCTCCTTCAGTCATGTGGCCAGTGTCACCACATCTTCATTCTCGGCTACACGCCCAACCCAGGCAATGATGTGCAGCTTGTGATCCTTGCCCTGCCAGTGTTTTAGAGCCAGAAGCAAAGCCCACATGCCAGCATTGTACAATATGGAGTTTGGGTGAGATTTTATTCATGTCTTATAGTCACTGGCCAGAGGAATGAAGTCCGCATTGTTCACAGGGTTGCTATGGGTCTGAGAGGTCCCATTAATTTGGCAGCATCCTATGGGATCCATAGCCTAGTGATCAAAAAATGCCCACTCTGGAACACAGATCATTCCAATAAACTCTGTAACAATCTTTCTGTTTCACTTCAGACATAATCAAGATCTGTTACACTTAACTATGAAAAGAGTAGTGCGCATTCTATGAAAGGTAATAAAGGAGTTGTCAAATCACCAGTTTGCAAGACTTCAGAAGGTACAGGCAACATATTCAATCAGGAAGTGTGCTGAACTGTGGACGATGCATAGCTTTAGTGTAAAACCCAACTGAGGGTTTTTCAAACTCATCTTTGTCACAAGAAACTCATCTTTCTTCCATCACAAAAAACATTTTTTTCTTCCTATACAATTTTAACATTCTGAAATTGGCCTGTGTTTTTTTTTTTTTTTTTTTTTTTTGAAATGCCAGGTTTCCATTTATTTATTTATTTTTTAATTTCTAATGCATGTATTCTAATTTTGTTTTTAAGTTCCTTAAGGGACAACACTTCTATGGCCCTTTTTTCTTCTTGCAATTTTATTATCTACGTGGTTCATTGAAAGTCAAACTGTGTTTTAAAACATGCAGATGTTTTAAAGATGCTGATATTTATGGTGTAGTGTTTCCTTTCTTTCTGAAAAGCTATATTTACCTGCAAGATTTATTCTTGGAAAAAGCATAGTATAGAGTAGTGTGTCAGTATACTACTGTGTGCATAAAGGTGGGGGGCATAAGTATACACACACACAGGTGTGTGAGGATGACTCCAGGAATTTGATGATAGGGGAAACAAGTGGCAAAGAGACATTTCATCAAATGCTTTTGTTGCTTTTGAATTTGGCACCAGGTATAAGCATTATCTAGTCAAAAAATTAAATTTAAATTATAAGTAAATGAAAATATTTTTCTACCCTATTTAACACATATAATTTTGTATCTTATTTAACCAGTATTCAGTGCCAGTACTACAGAGTGATGTCCTATTTGTCACTCACAGTGAAGTCTTTCTCACCAGCAGAATGTTCAAATCTGAATGCCATACTTTCAAAAATTATATTTGCTGTTTATATAATAAAGACACTTCCCTGTCTCTCCTTCTGCCTCAACATCAAAAGCAACTCAAGGAAGCTCTTATCTCTAGGATCAAATGTTCCACTTTATAGAGAGTGATTATTACTTTTAAATCTCTTAGCAGGTCTTCAAGTGCTTCTTGTCTGTAAACCACGTGTGTCTGTGAATTACCTCACCACGCTACTTTCCTCTGCCCAATGAGGAGACCCTGTACCAGAAAATGACAGACAAATTCAAGAATTCTCTTAGTGCCAATTCAGATAGTAAAAGTATCTGTTAACAAATTTTGTTTATTCATTTTATCAAAACTACAGTAATAGGTGGGGAACTTCCATTTTCTGGTCTGGCATTTAAAGAGTTTGGAAGTCATTACTCCCATCCTCACAACAAGAAAAAAACAAAAACTGAACAAACTGAAAATCAATAACTCTTCTTAGATCCATCAAAGAACTGTAATCACAAGGCAAAAGGCTCCCCCCAAAATGGAGACAGAAAGGCAGATACAGAGGCTCACAGCTCACTGGAGCAGAAGCCCAGGAGCAAATAACTAAACACTGCTGCTAGAACAAGTTTCTTCTTCCCAGTACATCATTTTAGTTTTCAACAACAAATTACAAGGCATATTAAAGGACCAAAAAAAAAAAAATGTTTAAAGACACAGAGCAAGCACCCAAACCAGACTCAGATGCATTAGAGGTGCAGAAATTATCAGACTGGAGATTTGAAACAACTAGGATTAATACGCTAAGGACTCATATGAGAAAAGTGGGCGATATTCAAGAAATGATGGGTAATGCAAGCAAAGAGATGGAAAATGTAAGAAAGATTCAAAAGGAAATAGTACAAATCAAAAACACTACAACTGCAATAAAAAATGCCTTTGAAGAGATCATCGGTAAACTAGACACAGCCAAGGAAAAAATCCGTAAGCTTGAAGAAATGTCACAGAAACTTCCAAAATTGAAATGTAAAAAGATAAAAATAAAGAAAATGATAGAACAGAATATCCCAGAACAGAGGTACAAATATAAAAGATGTTAACATATACATAATAGAAATACCAGAAGGAAGGGAGGGAAAGAGAGAGAGAGAGAGACAGAAAGAAGAAAAAGAAGGAGGAGGAGGAGGATCTAGAGGAGGAGGAGGAAGGGAGAGGGTAGGAAGAAAAGAAATATTTGAAGCAATAATGATAGAAAAAAATCCAAAATTAATATCAGACACCAAAGCACCAAGCCAGGAAGCTTAGAGAACTCCAAGCAGCATAAATAACCAAAACTTCACAATTAGACAATGGATATTCAAACTGCAGATAATCAAAAGCAAAGAGAAAATCTTGAAAGAAACCAGAGGGGAAAAAGACTCCTCACTTATAAAGGTGAAAGGATAAGATTGGGCTTTTAAAATTCATGCAATCGAGAACAGAATAAAGTGAAATATTTAAAGGTTAACAGGAAAACACCCCCCACCAAACTAGAATTCTGTATCCAGCAAAACTGTTCTTCAAAAGTGAAGGAGATATAGAGATTTTCTCAGACAAATGAAAATTGAAGGAATTTGTCTCCAGTAGCCCTGCCCTGGAAGAAATGTTAAAACAAGTTCTTTAAAGGAAAGGAAAACAATATAGGTCAGAAATTCAGATATATATATAAAGAAAGGAAGAGCATTACAGAAGGAATAAGTGAGGTAAAATACAAGCTTTTATTTTTCTTATTCTTAATTGATCTAACAGATAAAAGTTTGTCCAAAATGATAATAGTAAAAATGTATTCAGTGATTATAGCTATTTGATGAGTGAAATGAATGAAAGCAATGTTATAAAATATGGGAGTGATAAATGGATACTCTGTTATAAGGTACTTGCACTACACATGAGGTAGTATAGTCTTATTTCAAGAGGATTTGGAGTAGTACATCTATGTTGCAAACTCAAGGACAACTACTGAAAAAAATTTTTTTTAAACTAAGTGATACGCTATAAGAGGGAAAAAAACTGAATCATATAAAATATAAAATGCTCAATTAAAACAAGAGAAGGGGGAGGGGTACTAGATGAGGGTAAATAGGATCAAACATATGGTGATGGAAGGAGAATTGACTCTGGGTGGTGAACACACAATGTGATATATAGATGATGTATTACAGAATTGTACATCTGAAACCAATATAACTTTACTAACCATTGTCACCCCAAAAATTTTAATTAAAAAGAACGGTTAAAAACAAAACAAAAAATCAAGAGAAGGCAGGAAAAGAATGGAAGAACAAAAAAACAAGGTCAATGAATAAAAACAGCAACAAACATGGTAAATATTAATCTGTTTATATCAATAATCACTTTAAATGTGAATGGTCTAAGGGCACCAATTAAAAGAAAGAGTCAGAGTGGCTAAAAGTACAAGGCCCAGCTATATATTGTGTACAAGAAATCCACTTTAAATATAAAGATATAAGACTTCCCGAAAAATGGCGGCGTGAGGTGAGCCTCTGTAAAGCTCCCCTGGAATTTATAAAGAATCGAACAACAAAAACTCCACAAAGGACTCCCTGCACAGCAGACAGGCAAGACGAAGAGGCCCACTACCGACTGAAATCACCTACAGGTGGGAGATTCGCGCGAGCGGGGGGAGGAGGGAAGGGAGAAGTGCACGGAGACGGAGCTGCGGGGGCGCAGGACACAGACCTAGCTCAGTGCGCCGAGCTCGCTGCTTCCCCGAACTACCGCAGCTGTGGGAGAGGGAAGAACTCGGACTGCTAGGGCTCCGCCAGGGAACCACAGGGCTGAGGGGGCAGCATATAACACGGCTGAACCCAACGCTCACGGCAGAGACCTCGGAGCAAAGACTGAGGGAAAAAGGCTGAAAACGGTGGTTTAAGCCCTCACTGCTGAGCAGAGAACAGAGCCTTAGGCATTGAGACTAGCTGCCCCCTCCCTCCCCTCCCAGAGCTCGCCCCACCCCCACCTGCCCGGTGCTAGAAGCGAAACAGTAGCAGTGTCAGATCAAAAGAACAGAACATTTGCTGTTCTGAGAACTGTGGACCTCAGACACAGATTCGCAGCCCAACTAGTTCCGGCAAAGGGGAGAGAGCTGTGGAAGCAGGACCGGCTGTGGTGGTGGTCCCCGCCATTGCTCTGGGCCACCTCTCACAACTCACTGCGACCCTGTCTCCACCTATCTGGGGGGATCCCTGCAGGAGTAAACAGAACTGCTGAAATATACGGGCTCTGAATCAGGAGCTGGAAGAGCTTTGGAACATCAAAAGCTCTCCGCATACCCACCGGGACACTGTGCCCTGTGACCTAGACGAACTATTAAAAGAGGAGAAGCCCGTCTCCCAGGGAATCCCCCCATTGTGTGAGAAGATGGAATAGTGCAGAGAAAACATAGCACTACCGTGTGGGAGAGAAAAAAAAGCCTGCAGTCGGAGAAAAAGTAAAACATTCTACCAACAAGCACTGGAAAACAAAAGAAAGACCTCTTCCTATCAACTTTTTGCAGAAGTCACTCCTGTAGATGTCTAGGAAGAGAAATAGTAAACCAGTAATCGCCATGAATAACCAAGGCAACAAGATAGCTCAGAAAGAAAGTGAACAATCTCCAGAGAAGGCACTTAAAGATACAGAAATATGTGACTTAAATGACAGAGAATTCAAGATTGCAGTTCTGAAAAAACTCAACGAGATACAAGAAAACACAGATAGGCAGTTAAATGAACTCAGAAACTCAATCAAAGAATAGCATGAGCATTTTACGAAAGAGATTGAAATCTTAAAAAGAACCAAATAGAATTTCTGGAGATTAAGAACTCAATAGAAGAAATTAAGAATGAAATAACCAGCTTAGGTAGTAGAGTTGACCAGATGTAGGAAAGAAACAGTGACATCGAAGATAGAAACCTAGAAATGACACAGAAGAAGAAAGAGACTTGAGACTTAAAAGAAATGAAAGAACTCTACAAGAACTTTCTGACTTCATCAGAAAGAGCAATATAAGAATAATGGGCATACCAGAAGGAGAAGAAAGGGAGAAGGGAACAGAGAATATATTCAAACAAATTGTCGATGAGAACTTCCCAAATTTGTGGACAGAACTGGACCCTCGAATCCAAGAAGCAAATAGAACACCTAGTTACCTCAATCCCAATAGGCCTTCTCCAAGGCACATTGTATTGAAGCTGTCTAAAATCAACGACAAAGAAAGAAATCTCAAGGCAGCCAGGGAAAAGAAGACGGTAACTTACAAAGGAAAGCCCATTAGATTATCATCAGATTTTTCAGCAGAAACTCTACAAGCCAGGAGGGAGTGGAACCAAATATTCAAACTATTGAAAGAGAGAAATCATGAGCCAAGAATAATATATCCAGCAAAGATATCCTTTAGATATGAAGGAGGAATAAAGACCTTTCCAGACATACAGAAGCTGAGGGAATTTTCTAATACACGACCTGCACTACAAGAAATACTAAAGGAGGCTATTCGACCACCATCAACAGGGACAATTTGTGGCAACCAAAACTCAAAAAGGGGAGAGTAAAGGCCTGAACGGAATATGGGAATGGAGAAAGTAAGCGTGCTGAAGAAAATGGAATACTCTAAATATCAAACTTTCTTTTACATAAACTTAAGGGTAACCACTCAAAATAAATCCAGAACTGAAATATATACTGAAATAAAAGAAGAAACAGAGGAAACATCATAGAATACCACCACACAGAAATAATAGACAACAACAAAAGGCAAAGAAACAATGGAGACACAGCCTTACCAGAAAACTAAAGATAGAATGACAGGAAATCCTCACATATCAATAATCACCCTAAATGTAAATGGACTGAACTCACCAATAAAAAGGCACAGAGTAGCAGATTGGATCAAAAACTAAACCCAACCATATGCTGTCTCCAAGAGACACATCTCAGCTACAAGGACAAGCATAGACTCAAAGTGAAAGGGTGGAAATTGACACTCCAAGCAAATGGTACCCAGAGAAAATCAGGTGTAGCCATAATGATATCAGATGAAACAGACTTCAAGGTGAAAAAGATAACAAGAGACAAAGATGGACATTTCATAATGGTGAAGGGCACTGTACAACAAGAAGACATAACAGTCATCAATATTTATGCCCCCAATCAGGGAGCACCGAAATACACCAAGCAACTACTAACAGAACTAAAGGGAGAAATTGACCAAAACACAATTATACTAGGGGACTTAAATACATCATTGACAGCTATGGATAGATCATCCAAACAGAAAATAAATAACGAAATAGTAGCCCTAAATGACACATTAGATGAAATGGACATAATTGACATTTATAGAGCACTTCATCCTAAAACATCAGACTATACATTCTTTTCTAGTGTACATGGAACATTCTCAAGGATAGACCATATATTGGGACATAAAATCAGTCTCAACAAATTTAAGAAGATTGAAATCATACCATGCATATTCTCTGATCACAAGGCTTTCAAATTGGATATCAACTGTAAAAAGAAAGCGGGACAAACACAAATACATGGAGATTAAACAACATACTTTTAAAGAAGGACTGGGTCAAAGAAGAAATTAGAGGAGAGATCAAAAGATACATAGAAACAAATGACAATGAAAATACATCCTACCAAAATTTTGGGATGCAGCGAAAGCAGTTTTAAGAGGAAATTTATCTCATTACAGGCCTATCTCAAGAAACAAGAAAACTCCCAAATAAATAACCTCATGTTACACCTTAAAGAACTAGAAAAAGAAGAACAAGTAAAACCCAAGGTCAGCAGAAGAAAGGAAATAACAAAAATTAGAGCAGAACTAAATGAAATAGAGAACAAAAAGACAATAGAAAAAATTAATGTGACAAAGAGCTGGTTCTTTGAAAAGATTAACAAAATTGACAAACCCTTGGCTAGACTTACTAAGATAAAAGAGAGAAGACACTGATTAACAAAATCAGAAACGTAAAAGGGAAGTTATCACGGACACCACAGAAATACAAAGGATCATCCAAGAATACTATGAAGGACTATATGCCACCAAATTCAACAACCTAGAAGAAATGGACAAGTTCTTAGAAACATATAGCCTTCCAAGGCTGAACCATGAAGAACTGGAAAATCTAAACAGACCGATCACCAGTAACTAAATTGAATCAGTCATCCAAAACCTTCCCAAAAGCAAAAGTCCGGGACCAGATGGCTTCACTAGTGAATTCTACCAAACCTTCAAAGAGGATCTAATACCAATTCTGCACAAACTCTTCCAAAAATTGAAGAAGAGACAGTACTCCCTAACTCATTTTATGAGGCCAACATTACCCTGATACCAAAACCTGGTAAGGACAGCACAAAAAAGAAAACTACAGACCAATATCTCTGATGAATACCGATGCAAAAATCCTAAATAAAATTCTAGCAAATCGAATACAACAATGCATTAAAAAGATTATTCATCACGACCAAGTGGGGTTCATCCCCGGGGCACAAGGATGGTTCAACATACGAAAATCCATCAATGTGATACATCACATAAACAAAATAAAGGACAAAAATCATATGATTATATCAATTGATGCAGAAAAAGCATTTGACAAGATACAACATCCATTTATGATTAAAACACTTAATAAAATGGGTATAGAAGGAAAATACCTTAACATAATAAAGGCCATATATGACAAGCCCTCTGCTAATCTCATAATTAATGGAGAAAAACTGAAGCCCTTTGCTCTATGTTCAGGAACACGACAGGGATGTCCCCTATCACCTCTGCTTTTCAACATTGTGTTGGAAGTCCTTGCCAGAGCAATCAGGCAAGAGAAAGAAATAAAAGGCATCCAAATTGGGAATGAAGAAGTTAAATTATCACTCTTTGCAGATGACATGATGCTATATATAGAAAACCCTAAAGACTCCACCAAAAAGCTATTAGAAACAATCAACGAATACAGTAAAGTTGCTGGCTACAAAATCAATGCACAAAAGTCCATTGCCTTCCTATATACTAACAATGAAATCTCAGAAAAAGAAATACAAAAAACAATTCCTTCTGCAATTGCAGCAAAAAGAATAAAATACCTAGGAATAAACTTAACCAAGGATGTGAAAGACCTATATGCTGAAAACTATAAGACATTTTTGAAAGAAATTGAAGAAGACACAAAGAAATGGAAAGACATTCCGTGCTCATGGATTGGAAGAATCAACATAGTTAAAATGGCCATATTACCCAAAGCAATATACAGATTCAATGCAATCCCCATCAAAATCCCAATGGCATATTTTAAAGAAATAGAACAAAAATCATCAGATTTGTTTGGAACCTCAAAAGACCCCGAATAGCCAAAGCAATCTAAAGAAAAAAGCACAATAATGGAGGTATCACACTTCCTGACTTTGGCTTGCACTACAGGGCTACAATAACCAAAACAGCATGGTATTGGCAGAAAAACAGACACATAGACCAATGGAATAGAATTGAGAACCCAGAAATAAAACCACATAAATATGGACAGATAATTTTTGACAAAGAAGCTAAAAACATACAATGGAGCAAAGACAGCCTCTTCAATAAATGGTGCTGGGAGAATTGGATAGCCACGTGCAAAAGAATGAAACTGGACTGCTATTTGTCACCATGTACCAAAGTTAATTCAAAATGGATCAAAGACTTAAGCATAAGACCTGACACAATAAACTGCATAGAAGAAAACATAGGTACTAAACTTATGGACCTTGGGTTCAAAGAGCATTTTATGAACTTGACTCCAAAGGCAATGGAAGTAAAAGCTAAAATAAACGAATGGGACTATATGAAACTTAAAAGCTTCTGCTCAGCAAAAGAAACCATTGACAAAATAAAGAGGCCACCAACTGAATGGGAGAAGATTTTTGCAAACAGTGCCTCCGATAAGGGGCTAGTATCCAGAATATACAAGGAACTCATGCAACTCAACAACAAAAAAACAAACAACCCAATTGAAAAATGGGCAGAGGACTTGAAGAGACATTTCTCCAAAGAGGACATACAAATGGCAAATAGACATATGAAAAATGCTCAACATCACTAATCATCAGAGAAATGCAAATCAAAACCACAATGAGATATCACCTCACCCCAGTCAGAATGGCTATCATCAACAAGACAAATAGTAACAAATGTTGGAGAGGCTGTGGAGAAAAAGGAACCCTCATACACTGTTGGTGGGAATGCAGACTGGTGCAGCCGTTATGGAAGGCAGTGTGGAGGTTCCTCAAAAATTACGAATAGAATTGCCATATGACCCAGCAATCCCTCTCCTGGGTATCTACCCAAAAATCTGAAAACATTTAGAGATAAAGACACGTGTGCTCCAATGTTCATTGCAGCTTTGTTTACGGTGGCCAAGACATGGAAACAACCAAAATGTCCTTCGATAGATGAATGGATAAAGAAGTTGTGGTATATATACACAATGGAATACTATTCGCAGTAAGAAAAGATGATATAGGAACATTTGTGACAACATGGATGGATCTTGAGAGTGTAATGCTGAGCGAAATAAGTCAGACAGAAAAAGCAGAGAACCATGTGATTTCACTGATATGTGGTATATAAACCAAAACAACAAAAGAACAAGACAAACAAATGAGAAACAGAAACTCATAGACACAGACAATAGTTTAGTGGTTGCCAGAGGGTAAGGGGTGGGGTTGGGGGTGGGAGATGAGGGTAAGGGGGATCGAATATATGGTGATGGAAGGAGAACTGACTCTGAGTGATGAACACACAATGGGATTTATAGATGATGTAATACAGAATTGTACACCTGAAATCTATGTAATTTTGCTAACAATTGTCACCCCAATAAATTTAATAAAATAAAATTTAAAAAAAAAAAGAAAGGACAACAACTTGACTTGGAAAGAAGGCTTGGAAGTACACAAGGTTCCTCAATAAAGTCCTGTTCCCCTTCCCCAATAATCTTTAGAAAATATATATGTATAGTGTCACAGATGTTCTAGACTTATTGGGGATCAGTTCATAAATTATATAAATGTCTAACCACTGTGCCGTACACCTGAAACTAATATAAAATAATAATGACTATAAACTATAATTAAAAATATATTCACAAGGAGATTTCTGGTCAAGATGGCACAGTAGGTAAATGCTGTGCTTACTGTCTCTTGAGGTGACCAGGGAGACAGCACTGAGCCCCACAGTACACCTACTACATAAGGCCCTTCTATTAAGACAAGGAGACATAGTAGCCCTACCTAATACATAGAAACAAACACAAGAAGGCAGCCAAAACAGGAAGACAAAGAAACATGTCCCAAATAAAAAAAATCAGAACAAAGCCCCAGAAAAAGAACTAAACAAAATGGAGACAAGTAATCTACCAGACAGAATTCCAAACATTGGTTATTAGGGTGCTTAGTGTTCCCAGAGAGAACTTCAACATAGAGAAAGGAAATGTAAAAATGGAGATAGAAAACATAAAAAAGAACCATTCAGAAATACAGAATACAAGAATGGAAATGAAGAATACATTACAGGAAATCAACAGTAGATTAGATGAAGTAGAGGATCAAATCAGTGATTTAGAAAATAAGGTAGTAGAAAACACCTAATTGGAACAGCAAAAAGAAAAACAGAATCCAAAATATTGAGAGTCTAAGGGGCCTCTGGGACAACCTCAAGTGTACCAACATTCTCATTATAGGGGTACCGGAAGGATAAGAGAGAGGGGAAGGAATTTAAAACCTATTTGAAGAAATAATGGTAGAAAGCTTTCCTAACCAGGTAAAGGAGATAGAGACGAGGTTGGACAACTAAGTTTATGAACTCATCCTAGAAAAAGTGCTACATACTTCATTGCTGAATATCACTATGGTCACCTTTGAAGTACTTTCTTCAAAGCAATTTTGGATCTCTTTTTCTGAAATGGCCATCAGAGCTGTCGTCATATTACCCTTGATGTCCTGAATGACATCAAAGTGTCTGTCTTTCAATATTTCCTTTATCTTCAGGTAAAGAAAGAAGTCATTGGGGGCCAGATCAGGTGAGTAGGGAGGGTGTTCCAATACAGTTCTTTGTTTACTGGCTAAAAACTCCCTCACAGACATTGCCATGTGAGCTGGTGCATTGTCTTGATGCAAGAGCCATGAATTGTTGGTGAAAAGTTCAGGTCGTCTAACTTTTTTATGCAGCCTTTTCAGCACTTGCAAATAGTAAACTTGGTTAACTGTTTATACAGTTGGTACAAATTGCTAATGAATAATCCCTCTGATATCAAAAAAGTTTAGCAATATCGTTGCAACAAGTTTGTGAACTTAATTGTCAGACCTCGTATACAACTTCAGGAAGCACAGAGTCCCGAACAAGATGAACCCAAACAGGCCAACACCAAGACACATAATAATTAAAATGTCAAACATTAACGACAAAGAGAGAATCTTAAAAGCAGCAAGAAGAAAGCAGTTAGTTACCTACAAGGGAGCTCCCATAAGACTGTTAGCTGATTATTCAACAGAAACTTTGCAGCCTACAAGGGATTGGCAAGAAATATTCAAAATGATGAAAAGCAAGAACTTACAACTAAAATTACTCTACCAGCAAAGCTATCATTTACAATCGAAGGACAGATAAAGAGCTTCTTAGACAAGAAAAAGCTAAAGGAGTTCATCACCATCAAACCAGTATTATAAGGCATTTTAGAGGGACTTCTTTAAGACTAAAATAAATAAATAAATAAATAAATAAATAAATAAATAAATAAATAAATAAAATGAATAAGAAAATGGCAGTAACTACATATCTAGTAACTACATATCTATTAACAATTACTGTCAATGTAAATGGATTAAATGCTCCAATCAAAAGATAGGGGTGCTGACTGAATAAGAAAACAAGACCCTTACATATGCTGCCTACAAGAGACTCACTTCAGATCAAAAGACACACACAGACTGAAAGTAAAGGGATGGAAAAAGATATTTCATAAAAATGGAAACAAAAAAACAAGCAAAATCTCTCATAGCAATACTTATAGCAGACAAAATAGACTCTTAAAACAAAGACTATAACAAGAGGCAAAGAAGGACCTAGTAATCCCAGCTCTGGGTATTTATCCAAACAAATCCAAAATGCTACCTGGAGGGTACAGGTTCCTCGTTATGTTTATTGCAGCATTATTCACATAAGCCAAGATATGAAAGCAACCTGGGTATTTCTGAATGGAAGAATGGATAAAGAACAGGTTTTACATATATACAATGGAATATTACTCAGCCATAAAAAAGAATGAAATCTTGTCATCTGTAACAATATGGATGGACTAGAGAATATTGTGCTGAGTGTAGTAAGTCAGATAGAGAAAGACAGATGTCATATTATTTCACTTATAAGCGGAATCTAAAGAACAAAATAAACAAACAAATGAAACAGAAACACACTCATCTATAGAGAACATTTTGATGGTTGCCAGATGGGAGGGAGGTTGGGGGTGGGTGAAAAGGGGAAGGGATTAAGAAATACAAATTGGTAGTTACAAAATAGTCATGGGGATGTAAAGTACAGGGAATATAATCAACAATATGCTAATAACTATGTATAGTACTAGGTGGGTACTAGTCAGGGGGATCATTTTTTAAATTATATAAATGTCTAACCACTATGCTGTACATCTGAAACTAATATAAAATAATATTGAATAATATAAAACAATAGTGTCAACTCTAATTGAAAAATTTAAAAGAGGGAGGGAGAAAAAGAAGAATAAGAGGTTCAAATTTCCAGATATAAAACAAATAAGTCTTGGGGATGTGATATACAGCATTGGAAATATAGTCAATAATATTGTGTCAGATGGTTGCTGAACTTACCACGATGATCACTTCTTTAACGCTGGGAATATAATCAATAACGTGGTAATAATTCTGTATAGTGCTAAGTGGGTAATGTTGAATAACTATGATGTATACCTGAAACAAATATAATATTGTATGTTAGCTATATTTTAATACAAATATTTAAAATATAGTCACAGGGATATAAAGTACAGCACAGGAAATATAGTCAATACTATTGTAAGAACTATGTACAGTGTTAGATGTATAATAGACTTCTTAGGGTTATCACTTTGTGAGGTATATAAATGTCAATTACTGTGTTGTTTTGTATACTAAAAATAATAATAATAAAAAGATCAGGCTGAAGATATAAACAAACAAACAAAATATGCTTTCAGACCACAATGGAATTAAACTAGAAATTAGTAAGAGAGACAGTTTGAGGCTTAAAATTACATGATCATTATATAGATGCAGAAAAAGTATTTGACAAAACCCAACACTCATTTATGATAAAAACTCTCAGCAAACTAAGAATCGGGAAAAATTTACCCAAATTAATAAAGAACATCTACAAATACCTACTCACCTTTACTTAATGGTGAGCAACTTTGTGTTTTCCCACTAAAATCAAGAACAAGGCATGAATGTCCTATCTCATGACTCCTTTTGAATATTGTACTGGCCTAGCTATGCAATAAAACAAGAAAAGGAAATTCAAAATATACAGATTGGGGGGGAAAGCTTTTTTTTTTTTTTTTTTTTTTTTCAGACAGCATGATTGTCTATGTAGAAAATCCCAAAGAATCAACAAAAAATCTCCTGCAACTAATAAACAATTTACAAAGTTATACGATACAAGATTAATACACAAAAAGTCAACTGTTTTCCTATACACCGACAATAAACAATTGGATTTTTATATTAAAACACCATTTATATTAGTACCAAAAAAAAAGAATAAAATCATTGTAAATCCAACAAATGCATGCAAGATTTATGTGAGGAAAACTACAAAGACCTGATAAAGAAGATCTAAATGGAAAGAAATTCCATGTGCGGTGATAGGAAGACTCAATATTATTAAAATGTCAGTTCTTCCCAACTTGATCTATAGATTCAATGCAATCTTAATCAATATCAGAGCAAGTTATTTGGGGACATCAACAAATTGATTCTAAAGTTTATTTAGAAAGGCATGAGACTCAGAGTAACTGACACAATATTGAAAGAAAAAAACAGAGGACTGACAGTACTCAACTTTAAGATTTACTATAAATCTATAGTAGTAATCAAGATAGTATAGTATAGGTGAAAGACAGGACAAATAGAAATATGGCACAGAATAGAGTCCAAAAATAACCCCACACCAATATAATCAAATTTGAAAAAGAAAAAAAGGCAATTCAATGGAGAAAGTATAGTCTTTTCAACAAAGGGTAGGGAGTGAAATCAGAAACATGGCAGTGAGAAGACCACTTCATTTCTGCCCTTAAAGTTACAAGTCAGACAACTATAATTCAACAAGGATCCCCTGCTCAACATACAAACACATCTGAAAGATCCACACATCAAGATATCTGAAGGTCAGTATATCAGAATGAGCAGAGGAGGCAGGACAGGGAAGGACAGAGATGAGCTCTACACACTCAGTTCAGCTCCCACCATTGCCTAACTTGATGTGGTAGTGGTGTAGGAGTTGGGCTGCAGCCCTCACACAGCAGTCCAGAGGGTAGGAGGGGTGGAAGAAACATTCTGGCCTGTGTAGCAGGTGTCCACTGCAGCTATACCTAGTGACTGGGGCAGACACACACCACAGTGGTATGGCAGCCGTGGACTAGTGGCCGTAATTATTAACAAGAAGGCAAAGCTGCAGACTTAAGAACCTGCCTCCCGTTGCCACCAATGCCCCTCTTTACACTACCATCATGGTGGAACCCAGTAGAGGTAGAATCCAATAGAGGCAGTAGAGATGTTTCAGATAGCACAGTGTGGATGGCAGTCTCTGGTTACAAGGAGGCAACTCTGGGACCTTGCAGACCTGGAGTCCCATGGCATGCCACATTCCACCACAGAAGTATGCCCTTAGACTGAGCCAACCCAGACACAAATGGATGGCCACAATTGAGGAATACAGGGCATTTTTCATAAGCAAGGTAACACTGCCCCACTGAGATTCCAGAGGTACCAGTAATGCAGGTAAACGAAAGAAGAAAAAAAAAACTTGAACTATAGCACCCTCTATTGGAAAACAAAAAAAAAAAGACCTGTACTTAAAAATGAAGAGTTCACTAACTCAAATGCCTAGGCAGAGAAACAATCCATCAAGTACCATGATATCTCAGAAAGAAACAAGAAACAAGGTATCTCAGAAAGAAAATGAAAAGTCCCCAAAAAACAAACTCCAAGACATGAAAGAGTATAATTTAAATGACAGAGAACTCAAGATTGCAGTTATAAAAAGACTCAAGGAGATACCAAAACAAACAAACAAATAACTTGGAAAAGCAGTTCAATGGGCTCAGAAAGAAACTCAACGAACAAAAGGAGTATTTTACCAAAGAGATTGAAACTATAAAAAAGAAACAAACAGAAACTCTGGAGCTGAAGAAATCAATAAATGAGATAAAGAATGCATTAAAGAACATAGGAAACAGAGCAGACAAGATGGATGAGAGAATTAGCAAGCTCACAGACAAAATTCTAGAAATGACTCAGGTAGAAGAAGAGAGAAAACTGAAAGTTTTAGAAATGAAAGAACTCTATGAGAACTATCTGAACGCCATTAAAAAGAAGAATATAAGTATAAAGAGTATACCAGCAGGAGAAGAGAAGAGAGAGCTTATTCAAACAAATAATCGATGAGAACATTCCCAAATCTATGGAAAGAGCGTGACTCTTGAATTCAAGAAGCTAACAGAGCATTTAATTATCTCAATGCATTTAATTATCTCAATGCAAAAAGACATCCTCAAAGATACATTATATTAAACCTGTCAAAAGTTTATGACAAAGAAAGCATTCTCAAGGCAGCCACACACAAAGACTGTAACCTACAAAGGAAACTCCATTAGATTATCATCAGAATTTTCAACAGAAACCTTACAAGCCAGGAGAGAGTGGATGAAATATTCAAACTATTGAAGGAGTGAAACCACCAGCCAAGAATAATATAAGTGAAGTTACCCTTTAGGATGAAGGAGAAATAAAGGTTTTCCCAAATAAAAACCGAGGGAATTTACCACCACAGACCTGCACTACAAGAAGTGTTTAAAGGAGATCTTCTTCCTGTAACAAAATGACAGAAGTACACAAAACTTTGAGTAAGATGACAAACAGAAAGACAGAAGCAGGATATTGCAATTCTATTTCAGAATACAGTAGTCAACAATTATAACATAAAGGTTAAAGGGGGAAAGCATTTACAAAGACTATAACTTCTGCAATTTAGAAATGAACACACAACATAAAAAGGGACAATTTATGGCAAAAAATAAAAGAGGAGGAGGAAAAGGATAACTTTCATAGATGAATGAAAGTAAAATGCAATCAGAAGAAAAAGGACTAATGTACATAAAAGCATTTTTTACACAAACTTAATGGTAACAACAAAACAAAACTCTAGAGCTAAGATACATAACACATACAAAAAAGAGAAAACAGAGGAAATAATCATAGAAAACCACCCAACTAAACAACATACAGAAACACAGGGGAAAGAAACAATGAAGGCAGAGAGCAACCAGAAAACAAAACATACAATGGCTGTAGTAAATCCTCATATATCAATAATCACCTTAAATGTAAATAGACTTAACTCACTAATCAAAAAGCACAGAGTAGCAGGATGGATTGAAAAACAATACCCAACTATACGTTGCCTTTAGGAGACCCATCTCAACTATTAGGTTGGTGCAAAAGTAATTATGGCTTAAAAAGTTAAAAATAATTGCAAAAACCACAATTACTTTTGCACCAACCTAATACAAAGTCAAACACAGGCTCAAATTGAAGGGGTGGAAGATGATACTCCAAACAAATGGCATCCAGAGAAAAGTGGGTATAGCTATATGTATATCAGACAAAATAAATTTCAAGATAAAAATAAAGTAACAAAAGACAAAGATAGAATTTCATAATGATAAAGGGGACAATTCATCAAGAAGACATAACACTTATCAATATATACGCACCTAACCTGAGAGCACCAAAATATATAAAGCAATGACTAGAAAGCCTAAAGGGAGACACTGACAAAATACAATTACAGGAGGAAACATGAATATTCCATTGACAGCAATAGAAAGATCATCCAAACAGAAAATCAATAGGAAATGTTGACCTTGAATGACACATTAGGTCAAATGCACATAATTGATAATTATAGAACTTTCCATCCCAAAATGACAAAATATACATTCTTCTCAAGTACACATGGAACAGTCTCAAGGGGCCAAAAAATTAGTCTCCATAATTTTTTATTAGTTTCAGGTGTAAAAAATAATGTAATAGTCAGACATTTACACCCCTCACAAAGTGATAACTCCCCTCCACTAATCTACTACATTGTGTATAGTTGTTACAATTCCATTGACTCTATTCCCTGTGCTGTACTCCACATCCAGTGACTATATATATATATATATATATATATATATATATATATATATATATTTATATTTATATTTATATTTATATTTATATTTATATTTATATTTATATTTATATTTATATTTATATATATTAAACTATAGCTGACATTTAATATTATTCAGCTGCAGCTTCAGGTGTACACTGCAGTGGTCAGGCATCTACACCATCCATGAAGTGGTCTCCCTAATAAGACAAGTGCCCCTCTGAAACCCTACAACATCTTTACATTATTGATTATATTCCCAAATTGTCTTTTGTATCCCCATGGCAATTGTGTGGCTATCAATTTGTTCTTTCAAATCCCCTCACCTTCTCCTTCATCCCCAACCCCCTCCCATCTAGCAATCCTTAGTTTTTCCTCTGTATCTCTGAGACTGTTTCTGATTAGTTTGCTCATTTATTCTGTTCTTTAGATTCCACATATAAGTGAGATCATATGGTATTCGTCTTTCTCCATCTGACTTACATCATTTAGCATAATGTTCTCTTGGTCCATCCATATCACTGCAAATGGTGATTTCATTCATCTTTATGGCCAAGTAATACTCCATTGTATAAATGTACCACAGTTTCTTAATCCAGTCGTCCACCAAAGGACATTTTGGTTGTTTCCAAGCGTTGGCTATTGTGAATTGTGTTGCAATAAACACAGGGGTGCAAATATTTTTCAAATTAGCATTTTGGATTTCTCTGGATAGATACCCAAGAGTGGTACTGCTGGGTCATAAGGTAGTTCTATTTCCAGTTTTTTGAGATACCTCCATACTGATTTCTATAGTGGTTGCACCAAGCTGCATTCCCACCAACAGTACATGATGGTTTTTTCCACATCCTCACCAGAGCTTGTTGTTTGTTGATTTATTGATGATAGCCATTCTGACTGGAGTAAGGTGGTATCTCATTGTGGTTTTCATTTGCATTTCTTTAATGATTAGTGAAGTTCTAGCCGCAGCAATCAGACAAGAAAAAGAAATAAAAATCATCCAAATTGGAAAGGAGGAAGTAAAATTGTCATTATATACAGATGACATGAGAGAAGAATCCCAAAGATTCCACCAAGAAATAGAATTGATAAAAAAAATTTAGTAAAGTGGCAGGATACAAAATTAATATTCAGAAATCAGTTTTATTTTTATGCATCAATAATAAACTATCAGAAGGAGAAATTAAGAAAACTGTCCCATTTACAATTGCTTCAAAAACTATAAAATACTTAGGAATAAATTTAACCAAAGAAGTAAAAGACCTATACTCAGAAAATTATAAGACACTGAAGAGAGAAATTAAAGAAGATACAAATAAATAGAAACACATACATGCTCATGGATAGGAAGACTTAATATAGTTAAAATGTCCATACTACCTAAGGCAGTATGTAGAGTCAATGCAGTTTCTATCAAACTACCAATGACATTTTTCACAAAAATAGAACATATAATCCTAAAATTTATATGGAACTGTACAAGACCCTGAATAGCCACGGCAATCTTGAGAAATAACAACAAAGTGGGAAGTGTCATATACCTGACATCAAATCATACTACAAAGCTATAGTAATCAAAACAGCATGGTACTGGCATAAAAATAGACACATTGATCAATGGAAGAGAATAGACAACCAAGAAATAAATCCATACCTCCATGGACATTTAATCTACGACAATGGAAGCAAGAATTTACATTGGGGAAAAGACTCTATTCAATAAATGGTGCTGGGAAAACTGGGCAGACACATGCAAAAAAATGAAGCTGGATCACCTCCTTACACCTCCTTAATTAAAAATGGATTAGAGACCCAAAACCGTAAAACTCCTAGAAGAAAATATCAGAAGTGAATTTGCAGACATTACCCTTAGTAATTTTTTTTTAACTGATATATCCTCTCAGGCAAGGGAAGTAATAGTCTCCATAAATTTAAGATTAAAATCATACCCATATCTTCCAACCACAACAATATGAAACTGAAAATTAACTACAAGAAGTGGGAAAAACCACAAATATGTGGAGATTAAACAACATGCTACTGAAAAACTATTGGATTAGGAGACCCATATAGAAGAAATAAAAGAAGAAATCGAAAGATACACTGAGACAAATTAAAATGAAAATATGACATACCAAAATTTTGGGGATTCAGCAAAAGTGGTACTAAACGGGAAGTTAAGCATGACAGGCCTATTTCAAGGAGCAATTTTTTTTTTTTAATCTCAAATAAAAAAACCTAACATCACACTTTAAAGAACTAGAAAAAGAACAAATAAAGTCCAAAGTCAGTAGAAGGAACAAAATAATAAAAATAGAGCAGAAATAAATAAAACAGAGAACAAAAAGATAATAGAAAAAAATTAATGAAACAAAGAGCTGGTTCTTTGAAAATATAAATAAAGTTAACAAACCTTAGGCTAGATTCACTAAACAAAAAAGAGAAAAGACTCAAATAAATTAAATCAGAAATGAAAGAAGAGAAGTTACACCAGACACCACAGAAATACAAAGGACTATACAAGAATACTATGAAAGGCTATACACCGACAAATTCGACAACCTAGAGAAATGGAAAATACTTAGAAATATAGAACCTTCATAGACTAAACCATGAAGAATTGGAAAACCAAAATAGACCAACCACTAGTAAGAAAATTGAAACAGTAATAAAAAATAATCCCAAAAAACAAAATTCCAGGATGAGATGGCTTCATTGGTGAATTCTACCAAATATTCAAAGAAGAATTAATATTGGTCTTTCTCAAACTCTTCCATAAATTAAAGAGGAGGAAATATTTCTGAGCTCATTTTATGAGGTCATTATGCTGATACCAAAACCAGGAAAGGACAACTCAAAAAAAATAATTACAGACCAATATTGCTGATGAACATAGATGTAAAAATCCTAAACAAAATTGTAGCAAATAGAATACAACAATACATTAAAAGGATAATACATCACGATCAAGTGGGGTTAATTCCAGGTAAGCAAATACAGTTCAACATACGCAAATCAATCACGTGATACACCTCATTAACAAAATAAAAATTTTATGATCATATCAATAGATGCAGTAAAAGCATTCCACAAGACACAACATCCATCTATTATTAAAACATTCAATAAAACTGGTACAGAAGGAAAGTACCTTGACATAATAAAGGCCATATATGCAAACCTTCAACTAATATCAAACTCAATGGTGAAAACCTTCAAGCTTTTCCTCTAAAATCAGGAACAAGATAAGGATGCCCACTCTCACCACCTTTATTCAACATGGTGCTCAATGTTCTAACCAGAGCAATGAGGCAAGAAAGAGAAATGAAAGACATACAAATTGGGAATGAGAAGTAAAAATGTCACTATTTGCAGATGACATGATTCTATATATAGAAAACTAAAGAATCTACAAAAGACAATTAGAGACAATGAACAAACACAGTAAAGTTGCAGAATAGAAAATCAATATAGAAAAATCTGTCGCACTCTTATATACTAACACGGAAATATCAGAAAAAGAAATGAAGAAAACAATCTAAGTTATAATTGCAACAAAAAGGATAAAATACCTAGGAATAAACTCAGCAAAGGATGTGAAGGACCTATCCACTGAAAACTACAAGACAAGACATTGATAAAGAAACTGAAGAAGAAAAAAGAAATGGAAATAATCTGTGTTCATGGATTGAAAGAGTCAACATAGTGAAAATATCAATACTGCCCAAAGCAATATACAGATTTAGTGTAATCCCCATCAAAATCCCAATGGCATTTTTCAAAAGAAATAGAACAAAAAAATATCAAATTTGCATGGAACCACAAAAGACCCCAAATACCCAAAGCAATTCTGAGAAAAAACAACAAAGCTGAAGGTATCACACTCCCTGACTTCAAATGATACTACAAAGCTATAATAATTAAAACAGTAAGGTATTGGCAGAAACACAGATTAATGGAACAAAATTCAGAGCCCCAAAATAAATCCACATGTATATGTGCAATGATTTTTTTATAAAGGAGCCAAAGACACACAATGGAGAAAAGAAAGCCTCTTCAATATATGGTGTTGGGAAAATTGTAAAGCCAAGTGCAAAAGAATGAAATGGGACTGCTATTTGACACAATACACAAAAATTAACTCAAAGTGGAACAAAGACCTAAATATAAGACCTGAAACAATAATACATAGAAGAAAACTATAGGTATTAAACTTATGGAGCTTGGTCTCAGAGAAGACTTTAAAAAGCTGACCTCAAAGGCAAGGGAAGTAAAAGCAAAACTAAATGAATGGAACAATATCAAACTAAAAAGCTTCTTTATAGCAAAAGAAACCATCAGCAAAACAAAAAGGCAACCAACCAAATGGGGTAAGATGTTTGCAAATGATACCTCCAATATGGATGTAATATCCAAAATATATAAAGAACTCACAAAACTCAATAATGAAAAAAATCCATCATTGCAGCTTTCTTTACGGTGGCCAAGACATGGAAACAACCAAAGAGTCCTTCAATAGATGATTGAATATGGAAGATGTGGTATATATACACAATGGAATACTATTCTACCATAAGAAAAGATGAAATAGTGCCTTTTGTGACAACATGGATGGATCTTGAGATTATTATGCTAAGTGAAATGTCAGAAAAAGTTGAGAACTATATGATTTCACTAATATGTGGTATATAAAACTGAAAACAACAAAGGAACAAGACAAACAAATGAAGAAACAAAAACTCATAGACATAGACAATAGTTTAGTGGTTACCAGATGGTAGGGGAAAGGGGATGGTAGATGAGGGTAAAAGGGATCAAATATATGGTGATGGAAGGAGAACTGACTCTGGGTGGTGAACACACAATGTGATATATAGATGATATATTACAGAATTGTACACCTGAAACCTATGTAACTTTACTAACAATTGTCACCGCAATAAACTTTAACTAAAAAATAAAAAAAAAATCCAACTAAAAATGGGCAGAGGACCTGAAGGTACATTTTTCGAAGGAAGACACACAGATGGCCAACAGTTACATGAAAAGATGCTCAACATCACTAGCTATTAGGGAAATACAGGTCAAAACCACAATGAGATATCACCTCAAACCTGTTAAAATGGCTATCATCAACAAGACAAATAATTAGTGTTGGAGAGGCTGTGGAGAAAAGGGAACCCTCTCAAACTGCTGGTGGGAATATAAATTGGTACAGCCAGAATGGAAAGCAGTCTGGAAGTTCCTCAAAAAATTAAGAATTTAGAGCTATCTTATGACCCAGGTATCTACCTCCAAAATTTGAAAATAGTTATCAGTAAAGATATATGCAGCCCTATGTTCATTGCAGCATTATTTACAAGAACCAAGATATAGAAACACCCCAAGTGTCCTTTGACAGATGACTTGATAAAGAAGATGTGGTACATACAAGGTCAGACAATTAAGTTTGCGAACTCATCCTAGAAAAAGCGCTACATCCCTCATTGCTGAATATCACTATGGTCACATTCGAAGTACTCCCCTTGGGAAGCTATGCATCAATGCCAGTGCTTAGTCAACCCTTCAAATCAGTTTTGGAACTCTTTTTCTGGAATGGCCATCAGAGCTGTTGTCACATTACCCTTGATGTCCTGAATATCATCAAAATGTCTTCCTTTCAATATTTCCTTTATCTTCAGGTAAAGAAAGAAGTCACTGGGGGCCAGATCAGGTGAGTAGGGAGGGTGTTCCAATACAGTTCTTTGTTTACTGGCTAAAAACTCCCTCACAGACATTGCCCTGTGAGCTGGTGCATTGTCGTGATGCAAGAGCCATGAATTGTTGCTGAAAAGTTCAGGTCGTTTTCATCTAACTTTTTCACACAGCCTTTTTAGCCCTTCTAAATAGTAAACTTGGTTCACTGTTTGTCCATTTGGTACAAATTCCTAATGAATAATCCCTCTGATATCAAAAGAGGTTAGCAACATTGTTGCAACATGTTCACAAACTTAATTGTCAGACCTCGTATATCATCTCCTTGAATAGTCTAATAACCCTGGATCTCAGGACTGCTTTTACCACCATTTTACACATGAGGAAACCACGTAGGAAGGCTAACTAACCTTTCTGAGGCCTCGCTGCACAGGAACCAACTTCGCTGTGTGAGCCCTGAGCCTGTGCATCAAAGCCTGGGACAGCACTTGAGGGTAGATACGGAGTTCAGCCTATTGCTGTGACACCACAGGACTGCAGGCCAGCTCCTGTTTTGTTCCCGGCAGCATTCCTAGCACAGTGCACAGCACCTGGAACAGAGCGCCTGAATGATTTCAT
This sequence comes from Rhinolophus sinicus, assembly GCF_036562045.2. Taxonomy (NCBI): domain Eukaryota; kingdom Metazoa; phylum Chordata; class Mammalia; order Chiroptera; family Rhinolophidae; genus Rhinolophus; species Rhinolophus sinicus. The sequence goes on along the minus strand of NC_133756.1, from coordinate 77,284,499 downwards.
GAAGTAGCAGATCTCACCAGGACCAAGAGCTGTTTACCTGAAGTGAAAATACGTGGATAAGTTCCAGAGGAACTGACTACATACATTCATCTGACATTCTGAATAACGAGGACATGACCGCCAGAAAGCACATCTGGAGGTTTGCTGTCCAACCCCCGGCTTCTGGTACTAACTACCAGCACATTCTGATTCTGGTGAGACTTGTATAATTCAATTGTGTATTTGTAAAGTATTCCCTTAACTACTTGTCACCAGTGAGTGAGTACTTACTAATCACTAATCACCACCCCCCACATGGTTGCTCCTTAAGCCAAGATGCTCCTTAAAGCAGATGCTAAAGATTTTAGCAAATGCTGTCAACTTAGCATATTTGAAAAAGTAATGTAAATGGCAGCATAGGCTCATCTCTGCCCCACAGAAAGCTCCAAAATGGGAAGCTCATGTGGAATATAAAGGCTGCAGTGAATACCCCAAGACGGCTTGTGAATAGTAAGGCACACACACCTAGTGGTCTGAAACAGAAGTAGGCAAATGTGCTGCCACGTGCATATTCTCACTCTCTAACCACTTCTCTCCCTGCCGTCCCTCCACTCAATCAGCCCCTAACGTCTTTAACAACTTTTAAAGTAAAATTCTCAAAGCAGGAAATTAAACATGAGAAACACAGTATTGGCACCATATGGAACCACCCACTTGTTAAAGCCACAAGTTCATAATCAATTTTTAAAAATTATTATTATTATCATTATTCATGATGGATTATTCTGCATAATTACCCCATTTTGTCAGAGATTTTTCCTCTGATGAAGCTGTAACTGAATTCTGTGACTTTTCTAAACAGAGTTACTCCTTACTATTCATGCATTTCCGCTCTGATTTTTCCAAGAATGTAGGCTTACTCATATCCATTGATTTATGAAATACCAAGGCTATCCTCCTGTCCTTGGTTTCTCTCATTCCTCTTTTTCCCATATATATATATATATATATATATATATATGTATATATTTATATGTATGATCACATATGTGTATATATATATATTTATTTATTTATTTATTTATTTATATGTATGATCATATATATATATATATATATATATATATATATATATATATATCACAAATTAGGATAGGTAGTACATTTATCTATTATCTACACTTTGTTACTTTTGACTTCTAGACCAGTAGTTCTAAAACTTTGGCTGCATCAGACTCTCAACAGGGACTTGTAAAAACACAAATTTCTGGGTCCCACTCAGAGACTATAATTCAGTAGTTCTGGGGTGAGACCATGGGACCCAAAAATTTGAATTTCAAACAAGTTCAAGGTGATGCAGACGATGCTGGTCCAAAGCTTACATTCTGAAAACCATTGCCTGAGAGGAATTATTTCAAAATCCACCAAAATGGATGACAATTTTGAACACAGAGAATTAAAAAGAAAAAAAATCTCAAGGAAAGTCAAAACAATGTTCAACTGCAGAGAAAACACTGTCTTGACAATATGATAATAAAATACTGAGAACAGACTCTGGGTGGTGAGCACACAATGTGATATATAGATGATGTATTATAGAAATGTATACTTGAAACCTATGTAATTTTGCTAACCATTGTCACCCAAATAAAGTTAATTTTAAAAAATCAAATAAATAAATAAATAAATAAAAGAAAAGAAAACACTATGACAGAAGGGTTTTGTGGTGAACTTTCAAAATCATCATCATAATAATCATCTCTGGAGTTTTCTGAATAAGTTTGTACTTGACTGTATGTCTGCCAATTTTTGCTGAATTTGAATCTTATCAAGGGTGAAGTTTCAAATTTTTATAAATAAACTGGACCCTAAGTAAAAAAAGTTTTTCTTCTGAGCCCTGTGCTTTTTCTTGGGGTCCTGGTTGCTCCTCAAAGTGAACTCCTGTGTCTCACTCTTGCATCTCTACCCACTCATAGCCTGAGCTAGATTATGAGTCTAGCTCATCAGGATGGGTTCTTTCTTTTCCCACATAAAAACCTGCTCTCAGAATAAAATATGATTTTTTCATTAAAACAAAAGTGTAGTGGCTGGATCTTTTTCAATGTGTGATTCCTCTTATAAGAAACTGATTTCAAATTTATTCTTTTCTCACCTAATCATAAATGTACTAAATGTTCCAAGTAAATGAAGAAATGACAGAAAACTGTAAAAAAAGAAAAAAAAATTACCCTAACCTCAAAGCCAGATAAAATGTATGCTAAAATTTTGGCTATCTCTTTCCAGTGTCCACCCCTCCCCTTCTATCCTTCACATGTCTGTATGCACACGCATGCACACACACACACCAACATTATCAAACTGGTAGGATGGATAAGATATTTGGGAGAACAGTTTCCAGAAAAACCCCACCCATAGAACCAACCATATTTTCTTAGTTTCAAAATTAGGACATATTTCAACAAGTACAAATGTACTTATAGAAATAACAGGAGAAGTGTTTAAAATTGACACTGATCTTGTAAGCTACAACATATAGTTGTCCTGCCCACAGATACCCCAAATCCCAAGGGCAGCCATGCGCACAAGGAATGTGTAACTGAGTTGCCTGTTGACACTTTATTAAATGCGATCACTGTCATGAGAGAAAACATCCCATGGAACAGCTAATGAGGGCAGGCTGTTCAGCTGGGCTTACAGTGGGTGCAAATGTCATAGACTCTTCCCGTAAAGGTTTCTAATCTGGCCATGACTCCATTTACCTGCCAAATTCTTCAGCTAGGTAGTCAGCAGCTCTGACTTGCTCAAGGTCCTCCAGGTTGAACATGGGCCTGAGTCGACATCCTTGCATAGTCACATCTAATTGCAGACCTCACATAGCTGACGCCCTCTGAATTTCTCTAGAGAAATGGTGAGTTGGAATGTGATCTTAACTTACATTCTGTCAGCAGTAGTGCTGTAGCCATCCCTCCCCCAACGCACATTTCCTCCTCACCCCTCACTATGTCACAACAGTGTTTATGATGGGGGTGAGATCCAGGCAACATAATGATTCTGGTCAGAGTACCACATTGCCTGGAAATCCACTTGTGTAGGCAACATAATGAACAGCGTCATTCTCCTGAATATAGTACCACTTAAATAATATATTTTTGCTGTAACCAAAAGAAAAGAGATGTGTAACCTTGGAAGGAAGGAGATATGAAAAAATGGCAAGAGAAGCAACATTAAACACTAACAGCATGTAACCCGATCCTCAAACAACAGTGTCATACTACAGATGCTGCAGTGGTGCTTGGAAGACAATGTGTCTGTCTACTACATTGTCTGCTGTGCTCCATACACACCTGCTAAGTAATGAATCTATACAGATGCCAATTGGTGGGGAAATGTCATTGTTCTATGAACAATCTAGGGAGTCAGAGGAAAGCAGAGTTTGTTCAAAGGCTTACCAGAGATTATCAGTCAGGTGCAGCAGAAGCCCCCAGTTCTGCACTAGGCAAGGAGGTACTTTCCAGCTCTTCTCCCTTGAATCACTCCCCACTCTTTCAACTTGCACATCCATCCAGCATAGAGCCCCCATACAGTAAGGCAGGAATAGGGCAGTAGAAGTTTGCAGCTTCTCCTGAAACTTTCTCTCAAGAATAAAGTGCATCGCTTTGAAATCTTGGATAACTAAAGATTTTAGACTGGTCAGTTGAGGACCGAATACACAGAATATCCTGCAGGAATCCAACAAAATCTCCACAAGACAGAGCCAAGCCTGCCTGAAAATCTCTCCCTTTCCTTTCATTACATTCTGAAGATTTCAAGGGGTTGGCAGGCAGCAATGGCTGCAGGAGACCCTGCCAATTGTTTCAGCCATCTCTGCTTTACTATAAGCATAGCTGGGTATTTTGGCATCAACTGATTAGTTTATCTCTCTTGAGTCTAAAAAAATAGTCCTAACAAACATGGAGAGACCATGCAATATTTAGTTTTTGAACTATGAAATCTTTTGGTATACGTGAAAAAGAATAATACAAATTTATCTATGATGTGCCTGTGAAAAAGTATTGATATGGATATAGAAAGCAGAGAAAACTTTCAATGTAAAACCCCTTATTGTAGAATAATGAATATTTTTATCCTCATAAATATTTCTTAATATTACCTTCAGAAATTACAGATGCTAACACATGCTCACCACAGTCTCTGAAAGGATGCAAAAATTACAAAAAGCTAATAAGCTAACCCACACACCCTCTCTCCATTTATTCCCAAAATCTCACTGCAATCAATCTTGACATCCCAATATTATCCTTGCACACTCGTCTTCATACTCTAAGGAAAATACAGACACATGTATAAGGGCTTTTGGTCATTTAAAAAAAAAGATAAATGGATACATACATACCTAAGCACATGAACTCATTCTGTCTCCAATGTTTCTAACTTAAAACATCATGAACACCCCACCCCTTCAATTCAAGAGACATAATTCTAACTCATTCTTTAGAGAGGTTTCGCAATATTTTGTAATATAGGTGTTACATGGCATATTAAACTTCCTTGCTGATGAACCATGAGGTTGTTTTCAGGCTTTTGCTGTTAAAAACTATGTAGACCTCCCTATGAGTGGCAAAGTAATGACGTCCAAATATCCTCTCTTCCATAATAGCAACAAAAACACTAGCAAAAGTTGTCATCGTCAACTTTTTTTGACCTCTGAAAATCAGCCAAAGCTTGAAATAATCCAGGCATGTTTTACTCAGGTAAAACAGCTGAATCTTGGTAATAACAGAGAGCTGTGTGACATTTTAAACTGTTCTATCCCCATCTCCGCCTCCCTACCTTTTTGGAGCCTTGAAAACAAACAGCCCCAAATCATGGTGAAACCAGCATCCTGTCAACATCTGAAGGGGGTTGAAAGGTGTTTGAAACTTCTTCAAAGTCCCAATCACAGAGAATAGTCATTATCTGGCTTTTCAGGTGGTTCTCTGAAAGACCCCACTTTATTTGACCTGACTCAAAGTGCTAATAACCTTTTTCCCAGGGGTATTTATGAAAGACAAATCACTAGCAATTGTGTAACATCATGATTGCCTGAAGCAATGATAAAAAGTGAAGCAAAAATTAGACTAAAAAAAAGTTAAAAGGAAAAGCTGGGTACTGAGGCGTCCATAGAAGCTTTTGCAAAGCTCTGATATATTCCTGGGAGTCTAGAAGGCCACATGCATTTGTAGGGTTATGTGCATCCCAGAAAAGACTTGAGAAGTTCCTACTTTCTCACCACCGGCTGACTAAGGCTCTGTGCAAGCAGCAAGCTATGACTAAGACAGAGATGTCACCTGTCCTATTGGGTATAAAAGGCTTTTCTCAACACATACAAAAGCCCCTAGGCAAACACTGGAAGACTTACTGGTTCCAGACATTTGAGAAAATTGCTGTCCAATCATAAGCTGATTACTGAGCAGAGATTTCAGTGGTCATACATAACAAAGAACACAGAATTTACAGAATTCATTCAAAAAGCTACTAAACAAACAAACAACAAACAGTAACAACAACAAACCTTGGGTGGTGGAAAATTTGATTTACAGAGTTGACACATTATATTAGTCAAAATATCCAGTTTTCAAAAAAAAATTACGCACAGAAACAAGACACAGAGAAACAAGAAATGATCACTCACACACAGGAGGAAAAAAGCAATTAAAAGAAACTATATCTAAAAAAAAAAAAAAAAAAAAAAGAAACTATATCTGAGGAAGCCCAGACATTAAACTTACTAGACAAAGGCTTTAAATCTGCAATTTTAAGTATGTCCAAAGAGCTAAAGATAATCATATCTAAGCAGCTCAAGAAAAGTATGAGAATGACGTTTCACCACATATAAAATATCAATAAAGAGAAATTAATTTTTAAAAAAAGACTAATTTGGAAATCTAGAAGGAAAAAGTACAGAAGCTAAAATAAAAAATTTACTAGAGGAGCTCAACAGCAGATTTGAGTAGGCAGAAGAAAAAAATCTGAATTCTAGAAAATAGGTTAATAGAGGTTATCCAGTATGAGAAACCAGAAAGACAAAAGAATGAAGAAAAATGAACAGTGCCTCAGAGGCCTCTGGAACACCAATAAGTAAATGAACATATGCATAATGGGAGTAAAAAAAGTAAAAAATTTTTTTAAATGAGGTAAAAGGACAAAAAGAATATTCGAAAAAATAATGGCCAAAATCATGCAAAATTTGATGGAATACATTAATCTACACATCCAAGAAGCTCAACAAACTCCAAGTAGGAAAAACTCAAAGAAATCAAGACCTAGACACATCATAATCAAACTGTCAAAAGACAAAAACAAAGAGGTCATCCTGAAAGTAGCAAAAAAGAAGGAACTCATTGTGCGCTTGGGCTTCTCAATAAAAGTTAATAGCTGATATCTCATCAAAAACCATGAAGTCCATAAAACAATGAGATTACTCATTTAAAGTGCTAAATGGAAAAAATTGTCAACCGAGAATTCTATATCCAGCAAAACTGTCCTTCAAAAAAATGAAAGAGAAGTTAACACTTTTCAGATAAACAAAAACTGAGAGAATCCATTGCTAGAAGATCTGCCCTGACAGGTTTCCTTATCTATGTAGAGATTAAACCAGTCTTTCAGTTTTCCAGTTCTCTTCATGGGATTGTTACAAGGCTTAATTAAAATAATATTCATAAAGCATTCAGCTGTTCAGGTATCCCTGAAAAAAATGCAAAGCACAATATTATTGTGATCATTATTCATTAGGATGATTCTGTCTGGGGCAAGGGATGTAAAATAAATAAATAAATAAATACACTAGATAGTAACTAAAATCCACATGAAAAGCTAAAGAACACAGTAAAATTCACTTCATAGGTAAATATAAAGGACAGTTTAAATGTATTTTATTGTAACTCTTTTTTGCCTACCTAATTTAAAAGTTACTTTATAAAGCAACAATGATAAATCTGTGTTGATGGGCATACAATCTATAAAGATGCAATTTGAATGAAAATAACAGAACAAAGGAGAAGGGAGTGAATTAAGCTATATAATGTGTAGCAGCAAAGTTTTTGTATAGTACTGAAATTATTTAAATTAGATTGCTATAATTTAGGGTGTTGATTATGATCCCCAGGACAATCATTAAGAAAATAAGTAAAAAATGTATTTAAAGAAATAAAATGGGAACTTAAATGGTATACTAGAAAATATCTGTGTAACACAAAAGAAAGTGATACTGGTAGAATAAAGGAACAAAAAAGTTATCACATATAGAAAACAGTAAAATGGTAGACATAAATCCTACCTTATCATTAATTATATTAAATGTAAATGAATAAAAAGTCAAACAAAAAGAAAGAGATTGGCAGAATGGACTTTAGACACATGATCCCACTATGTGCTGTCTAAAAAAGACACACTTTACATTTAAAGACACAAATAGTTGTAAGTAAAAGTCCAGAAGAAGATATAACATGCAACAATAAAAAGAGCTTTAATGGCTATACCACCATCAGATAAAATATATTTTAAGACTAAAAAATGTTACTAGATACAACGAAGGACACTTTATACTGATAAAGGGGTCAATTAACCAAAAACAAAACAATTATAAACATATATGCACCTAACATAACAGATATGCATCTAACAACAGAGTCCCCAAAATACACATAGCTAAAGCTGACAGAATTGAAGGGAGAAGTGAACAATACAACAATAAAAATTGGAGACTTCAATACTCAACTTTCAATAATGGATAGAAAAACTAGGCATAAGCAAACAGAAGAATTAAACAACACTATTAAACAACTAGACTTAACAGATATCTTTAGAAAATTCCTGGCAACAACAGCAGAATACATACATATTTTTTTCTCGTCAAGCACATATGACATTCTCCAGGACTGACCACATGCTAGTTCATAAAACAAGTCTCAATACATTTAAAAGGATTGATATACACAAAATATGTTTTCTGAACAAAATAGAATGAAATGAGAAATCGATAACAGAAGGAAGTTTAGGAAATTTACAAATATGTGGAAATTACATAACACGTTCCTAGAGACCAATGAGTCAAAGAAGAAATCACAAAGGAACTTAGAAAATACTTTAAGATAAATAAACACAAAAACAAACATACCAAATTATATGGGCTGCAGCAAAATCAGTTTTTAAAGATAATTATATAGATGCAAACACCTATACTAAAACAAAACAACAAAAAAAAAACCTCAAATCAATAACCTAACCTTCCATCTTAAGAAACTAGAAAAAGAAGAACAAATGAAAAAGAAAGTGTAAGGGAGAAGAAAATAAAGATTAAAGTTGAAATTAATTAAATGAAGAATAGAAAAACAATAAACAAAGCCAATAAAATAAAAGCTGTTTCTTTCAAAAGACCAACAAAGTTGACAAACTTTTAGCTAAACTGATCAAGGAAAAAAGAGAAAAAACTCAACTACCAAAATTAGGAATACAAGAGAGGATATTACTATCTAGCTTACAAAAATAAGGATTAGAATGTAATATTATAGGCAATTATATATCAACAAATTAGATGACTTAGATGAAATGGGAAACTTCCTAGAAAGACACAAACTACCGAAATTCCTAGAAAGACACAGACTACCAAAATCTAAAAAAAAACTGAAACAAAGAGATTAAATTAGTAATCAAAAAACTTTCCACAAAGAAGAACCCAGGACCTGTTGACTTCACTGGTAAATTCTACCAAACATTTAAATAATAATTAATACAAATTCTGTACAAATTCTTCCCCAAAACATGGAAGAAGAAACACTTTCCAACTCATTCTATAAGGCCAGTATAACACTGATGGCAAAACCAAAGATGATACAAGAAAATAAAAGATACATGAATATTCCTTATGAATATAGATGCAACAATCCTCAATAAAATACTACTAAATTGAATCCAGTAACATGAGTATACAAAGAATTATACACCATGTCCAAGTGGGAGTTATTCTAGGTATATAAGGTTGACTTAATATCTGAAAATCAATTAATATAATACACCACATCAATAGAATAAAGTACAAAAGCCACAGGATAAAAAAAACAAAACAAAAAAAAAAAAAAAAAAAAAAAAACATGATCATCTCAATAGATGTAGAAAAACCATTTGACAAAATTCAATGCCTTTTCATGATAAAAGCACTAAAAAAATAAAAACCTTCTCTACCTCATAAAGGCATTTATGAAAAAGCCACATATAACATCACACTTAATGGTGAAAGAATGAATGCTTTCCCACTAAGATAAGGAAAAAGACAAGAATGTCTGCTATCACCACTTCTATTCAACATTGCACTGGAGTTCTATCCAGAACAACTAGGCAAGAAAAAGAAATAGAAAAGCATCTGGGTTGGGAAGAAAGAGATCTACCTCTATTTGCACTTGACATGATATTCTATATAGAAATGAATGTACACACACACACACACAGAAACTATAAGAAATAATAAACAAGTGCTGCAAAGTTGCAGGATACAAGATCAACATACAAAAATTGATTGCATTTCTATACACCAGCAATACACAATCTAAAAATGAAAACTAGAAAACCACCCCATTCACAATGCCATCAAAAATAATAAAATATTTAGTAACAAATTAAACAAAATGTAAGTTAAAAACTGAAAACTACAAAACATCATTAAATTTTTTTTAAAAAATCACACAAATAAACAGAAAGACATCCCATGTTCATGGATTGAAAGACTTAATACTGTTCAGAGGGTAATACTCCCCAAACTGGTCTACAGATTCAACACAATCTATCAAAATTCCAGTAGGCTTTTATTCAGAAATTGACAAGCTGATCTTAAAATTCATATGGAAATGCAAGAGCCAAGATAGCCAAATGTTCTTGAAAAAGAACAAAGTCGGAATATGCACAGTTCTCAATTTCACAGCTTTCTAAAAAGTTATTATAATCAAGACAGTGTGGTATCTGCATGAAAATAGACATATAGAGCAATGGAATATAGTTGAGAGTTCAGAAATGTACCCACTAACTTACGGGCAATTGATTTTTGACAAACCTGGCTAGACAATTCAATGGGGAAAAATAATCAAGAATGGTGCTGAGAGCTCCCGGATGTCTCAGTTGGTTGGAGCGTGTCCTCTCAACCATAAGGTTGCCGGTTCGACTCCCGCAAGAATGGTGCTGAACAACTGGATATCTATATGCAAGTGAATGAAGCTGGACTCTTTCTTTACAATCTTATTTAAAAAATTAACTCCCAGTGGATAATAGACTTAAATGTAAAAGCTAAAGCTATCAAACCCTTAGAAAACACAGGAGAAATCTTTGTGACTTTGGGCTAGGCAAAGCCTTCTTATATATAATACTGAAAGCCCAAGTAACAAAAGTAAAAACAGATAAATTGGACTTCATCAAAATTAGAAACTCTTGGGCATCCAGCTGGCTCAGTTGGTTAGAGGGGAGCTCTGAAAACAACGTTGCCAGTTCAATTCCCGTGTGGGATGGTGGGCTGCCTCCCCTGCAACTAAAGGTTTAAAATGGCAACTGGACTTGGAGCTGAGCTGCGCCCTCCACAACTAGATTGAAGGACAACTACTTGGAGCTGATGGTCCCTGGAAAAACACACTGTTCCCCAATATTCCCCAATAAATTTTTTTTTTAATTAAAAACTTTTGTGTTTCAAAGGACATGATTAAGAAAGTGAAAGGTAACCCACAGAATGGGAGAAAATATCTACAAATCATATATCCAACAAGGGATGCATATCAATACTATACAAAGACATCTTACAACTCAATAATAAAAAGACAACTCAATTTTTAAAAATGAGCCAAGTATTTTGATAGACATTTCTCCAAAGGTATACAAACAGCAAATAAGTGCATTAAAAAAAGTGCTCAGTATCACAGGATCATTAGGGAAATGCAAATCAAAACCACACTTTATACTCGTTATGATGGCTAGAATTAAAATAATATTGTTGGTGAGGTGGAGAAATTGGAACCTGATACACTGCTGGTGGGAACGTGAAATGGTGCAGCAGCTTTGGAAAGGAGTTTGCACAGTTCTTCAAAGTGTTAAACATAGAGTTACCATATGACTCAGTAATTGGAAAACATGCATCCACAGAAAAACATGCACACAAGTGTTCACAGCAGCATTACTTATAGTAGCCCAAAATAGAAATAACCCAAATGTCCATCAACTGATAAATTGATAAACCAAATGTGGTCTATCCATATAATGGAATATTAGTTGGCCATTAAAAGTCATCAAGTACAGATACATGTTACAACATGGATGAACCATGAAAGTATTACATGAGTGAAAGAAGTCAGACATGAAAGACCACATAATATTTGAGTTAATTTATATAAAATGTCCAGTGCAAATCCATAGAAACAGGGCCTGAGGTTAGGAGGAAATGGTGAATGACTGCTAGTGGGTACAGGGTTTCTTTTTGGGGTAATGAATATGTTCTGGAACTAGACAGTGATTGATGACGGTTGCACAATTTTGCAAATATATATACACTGAAATGTACACTTTAATAAATGTGAATAGCATGTGAATAAACTTTTCAATAAGGAAAAATGTAGTAATAAACATTTTTATACATATATGGTTACATACTATGGATTTTCTATAAGGATAGATTCCCAAGTGTAAGATTGCTGTGTCAACATTATATAGGGATTCTTTTCCCCTAATTGTAGATATTGCCAAGTTTTTTTCCAAAGGTGGTGTATTAATTCGCACTCCCAGCAACAATATATTGGAGAGTTCATTTCTCCAAATTCTGTCTGTCTCACTCATATTATTTTTTTCCAAGTTGATACGTGAAAACAATATCATTATTTAAATTGCATTTCCCTATTTCACTGAGCTTCTTTTCATATTGATGTGTAATTTGGATTTCCCTAACTATGAATTGCCAAGTTGTGTCTTTTGCCTATTTTTCTATTATTTGTCTTAATTAATAAGAGCTCTTTGTACATTCTATGTATTAACCGTTTATCTTATACATTACAGATTTTAACCCCATTTTGTTTATGCTGTCTGTATCTTTAAATGTCAATTTACATTATTATAATACGGTTTGAATAATTTGTAAAAGCAAGAAATAAACAAGACTATTTCATACCTCCTCTTTCCTTAAAACTCTATGCCCTCCTATCTCCTTATTCTCACTGCCAAAGTAGAAACCACCAGAAAAGACAGTCCCCCTCTTCCCATATATTTGGTATTTCAAATATACGAAAATGCCTGAATCTGTACTTAAATACACTGCCTCTTAAGATCTCAAAGTGGTCAACCAGTCTCTCTTGGGATCCAAGGGCCACCCATCCCCTTGCATACCTCTTTGAAATCTTATTTCAAACCTCTGCCTTTGTATCATCATTTACCATGACAGGAACTTGGGAGTCAAAAAATGCTAGTTTAATTGAATTAATAGATTTCAGTCAAGACAGGTTAGGGACTGCTCAAAGATAAGTCCATTTCCTGAAATTAGTGGGGCTCGACTTGATCTGGTCTAGTCAAAATTCTAGAACCATGTTTCTCACACTTTGTTCATCTCATGACCTCTTTACACCCTCAAAACTTTTTGTTGCTGTAAGATTTCCCCCTTATTTTTATATTAAATGTCCTATTCAGTACCAATTTGTTTGATATTGGATCTCTTGGATTTCTATGTATACAAGCATTTCATTTGTAAATAAAAATATTTCTATTTTTTATTTGATCTTTAAAAAATACTAAATACTTGAAATTATATAAGTCATCTCTAGCTAATTCCTGATTATAAGAGAGATGTTATCAATTCTTCAAAATATAAATAATTTTAATGATAGCTTTTTGTAAAGGAAACTTGGGATTTCAAAATAATAATTTATCAAGATTTTGGTAGGCATAATGAAAAATAACTAGTAAGGACACAGAAGTACTAAGAACTGAGTTTATCTCTGAAAATGCACACATGTATGTACTGATTAAGAACATAGTAGAGAACATAAGAATACATGAACACACATTTTATTAGCCATCTGAGCAATGTCATTTTCACATGCTGTGTAGCCCCTGGAAAGGGTCCCAGAGAACCCATGGGTCCAACAGACCACATTTTGAGAACCACTGTTATAGATGACTCCCTTCAGAAGTTTGAGGGATGCTGGATTAAACTGGTCCTAAAGGTGGAAACCAGGGAAAAGAAGAAAGAAAATGAAAGCGTGGGGACCTGGGCTTTCCTACAGCCTTTGAGGTTCTCATCAGGCTTCAGAGGCTTGATTCTCTGAACAGGAAAAGTCTTATAAATACTAATGCGCTGTTGGACCTTCTCTGGCAGCTGCAGGCTTCCAAAACAGAAAATTATTTGTGGGTAGCCCACAAATCATTCTTGCTTCTCTGCAGCTTTCCTTCAGGTCCTGGGGATATGTTCAACTGCACTGTCAACCGCACACATATGCATACCATTCTGGAGATGGGTCATAAACATTTGACTATATTGGCTCAATAATGGAGACATCTTGGCTCCAGACTGTGCTAAACTTTGCCCATTCCATAAATATCCCGTAAGACATTCCCAAGGCACTGAATGATGCAAACCACATTTATCCACTTACCATAGACAAAAATGTGACTGAAAAGGATCTCAACTTCTTCCCAATAAAAGAGATGGTGTGAACAGTGTTCACAATACAAACCTGCCATTCTCCTTTAGTTGAAAACAACTTCCAATGGCTCGTAACAGAATCTTTCAATGTTGGGAGTGATTTTCTTTAGAACTGATATCAAGTATCGCCTCTACTCTCGTACCCTTAAACATGACGTGCAGGGATGAGGTCCAGCACATGACATCAGTCCCATGCTCAGGAGCCCTGCAAATAATAATACTAATAGAAGGGGTAGTGAAAGCAGTAGCAATGCATCACTTTATGGACTGCAGGTGTGTCTGGCAAGCGTTAGCGTTTATTCGGTGTATACTCTGTGTACAGTATTGTATTTGCCCCCACCAGATGACAGTAAGCTGACATTTGATGCATTATCCTGGAGCACTATTTGCCTTTCTATTTCAGTGATTCAATACATATTTGTTGAAGATATGAAAGTTTTACAAATGTTCACTTGCAGATCTACCAGCATCATAAAGATTAAAAACAGTACAACCTAAAACTCCTATTTCTACCTGTATCACTTTGCTAGAGCTGCCATAACAGAGTACCACAGACTGGGGGGCATAAATAGCAGAATTTATTTCCTCTCAGTTCTGGAAGCTATAATTCCAAGATCACGGTGTTGGCAATGTTGTTTTTTCTGAGGCCTCTCTCTTTGGCTTGTAAATAGACGGCTGCCTACTTCCTGTGTCCTCACACAGTCTTCCCTCTGTGTGTGTGTGTGTGTGTGTGTGTGTGTGTGTGTGTGTGTGTCCTAATCTCCTTTTTTATAAGGACACCGGTCATATTGGATTAGGCCTTATTATATGACCTCATTTTACCTTAATCACTACTTTGAAGGTCCCATCTCCAAAACAGTTACCTTCTGAGGTACTGGGGGTTTGGACTCCAATATATGAATTAGGGGGAACGTGGTTCAACCCAGCCATCTCTCTCTCCTGTTATCCCTTTGTGCTTACTTAAATTTCTTCGGTATGGGCCAGGCAGCAAACACACCTACCTTGCTCCCCTCTGAGTCTACAGCATTTGGCAAAGGTTCCTGGCCTTTAGCAATGCTTCAATACATATTTGCTGAAGGTATGAAAGTTTTACAAATGTTCACTTGTAGAGACTCCTGCATCATAAAGATTAAAAACAGTAAAACCTAAAATTCTATTTTGAAGCCACTCAGTTCTATAATTTCATTTTTATATTTATTCTCATATAAAATACGCCAAAGTATTATAGGTAAAACATTATTACATGACGGAATTTTTAAGACCTTTAGTTATTTTCTTGGTGGTAACAAAATCATTCTATGAAAGTACTTAATGTCTTTACTATTATTTAAAGATAAAAGAGCTAAGTAAACTTTTTCTTGAAACCTATATAATTTTATTAACCAATGTTACCTCAATAAATTTAATAAAATTTAAAAAACAAATCCATCGGCTCTGTTGGATCATATATGTATCCCTTTCCGTTTTTATTATTATTAGTTTCCGGGTGTACAAAACAACATAATGATTAGACATTTACACCCCTCACAATGTGATAACTCCACCAAGTCTACTACCCCTCTGACATCTTACACAGCTATTACAACACCATTCACTATATTACCTATGCTGTAATTTATTTACATCCCATGACTATATATTTTTAATTACAGTTGACATTCAATATTATTTTATATTAGTTTCAGGTATACAGTGCAGTGGTTAGGCATGTATATAATTTAGGAAGTGATCTGCCTGGTAAGTCTAGTACCCATATAGCACATCCCTGTGACAATTTTGTGACTACCAATTTGTACTTTTTAATCCCTTCACCTTTCTCACCCATCCCCCCAGCATGGATAAACCTGGAGGGTATTATGCTGAGTGAAATAAGTCAGACTGAGAAACACAAATACCATGTGATCTCACTTATATGTAGAATCTGAAGAACAGAATAAATGAACAAACAAAACAGTAATAGACTCATAAATAAACTTTTAAAGCGTCCTTTTCAGAATGAGGTTTAGGACTAATTTACAATGTTGCTGAGTAAAGTTTATTTTCAATGGTGCCTCACATGGACTAAAGCCTTCCACAGTGATAAGCAGTTTTGCATGTGCGCACAAACACTTTCACAATCCACATGTGCAGATTAAAAGAAAATGATTTTTGGTCAAAATTTCTTCACACATGATTCAATTTCATATGTAAGTAAACTCCTTTGACGCGAAAGTGTTTAAAACAGGAAATTAAGCTAATCTGGTGGGGGTTTTTTCTCTCCCTCCCTCTCTCTAAATAGGAAAAAAATATAAAAGGATGCTTCTCAGGGCATAGAGCAAAGTCAGGACATTTACATCTTCTGTTTCATGAACTCATAAACATCTGCAATCAGCATCTGGAGTTGCCCAGCTTGTGTATCTAAACTAAAAGTCATCCTCACCCTGTATCTGGAAAATGATTCATCAAAAGGAAAAGTACTGCAAAACGTAGCTGTATTCTTGGAAATCATGGGGGGGGGAGGGGGGAATCTTAAAAAAAAAAAAAAAAAGTTGTTCTGAACATCACAAAATTGAGCAGAAGCTTACAAAGTCCAGGATTTTTCTTTGCTGATTTTAGTCTTTTTAAATACCACAGGCCCGAAAACACCCCCACCCAGAGCAGCATCAGGAAGAGAAATAGCAGTGTTGTGGGGGCCTCAGGGCCGCCCTGTTTCACCCAGAAGCCTGCAATGTCTTGTGCTACAATGGCTGGGGGTAGCACAATTTTAGGAAATGCAAAAAACCTGGAAACCCACTGACCTACAGATAACCTATTCGGCAACAATGAGACGTGAAAAGAGATTTCATTTGAAAAAGTAAATGGGAAAAGAAGCTTGTTTAAAAAAAAGAAAAAGATTCCCGTATTTCCGGAAGGAAGTCGAATTCTCAAGATATTTCGGATCCCTGCCTTAATGGGTCTGCTTGTTTAGGGGATTTTCCCCGTAGTAAATAAGGAACCGGGACGTGAGAGCACGAAATGTGGCTCTGAACTGAGCAAACATCCTCAGCGCAGCTCAGCGCTTGGGCCCAGCACACAAATGAGCAGTGAGTTGAATTTCACCTGAGGGCACCAAGGCTACTACTCATCCTGACTGCTTGCTAAGTGCCCAGCCAATGTAGAAAACACCACCAAGAAAACTGCTCTGGAGCCTGCAGACTTCCCAAGCTAAGACATATTCTTAGAGAACAAGACAGCAGTGCCGATGTAGTACGCGCCTACCACCGAGGTGCAGGAAATTCAATCCCGGGGCAGTCCTGCCAGAACT
Source organism: Rhinolophus sinicus (assembly GCF_036562045.2). Taxonomy (NCBI): domain Eukaryota; kingdom Metazoa; phylum Chordata; class Mammalia; order Chiroptera; family Rhinolophidae; genus Rhinolophus; species Rhinolophus sinicus. Next base: position 77,267,541 of record NC_133756.1, on the reverse strand, counting down.
CTCCCTCTGCTTCAGGGAAACACCAATAGCCAGATGACCATTCATCTGAATGTTATTCAAAGCAAAAAGTATTTGAAAATCTTATTTTCACATTCAAATTGTTATAAACTATAAAAGCAGGCAATCTTTGATTTCTTTGTTTGGTCGGGTCTTTTTTTCTCTGTCTCTGGGACAGAGGAAATTCTTTTAAAAATAAGGAATTTAGCAAACTTTCATTAAAAACAAAGAGAGGAGGGTGGCTCCTAGGCCTTGGAATAACAACCTTGAAGAACCAGCGTTCTTTCTAAATCAAAATGGGAAACAAAAATTTTTGTAAAGAAGCGTTTTTACAAAAGAGGGATTTACAGTAAAAAATGAGACACCGAGAGAACAGAGCAGACATGGAACAATCATCAATTGCATCAGTGAGAGCCAAATACAGCAGGACAAAAGATGAAGCAGATTCCTCCAGGCTGTCCCTTGTGTGGTGGAAACCCATCAGCACTGACACCTCACCTCACCAGGTGTTCATCTCTGGAGGAACAGGTGTGGAAAACATGACCCAATCCAGCAGCCAACCCCAAAACAGCCCCATGCTCTGGGACCATAGCTAAGTGGGGATTTCCAGGCCTCAGGTGCCCATCAGCCCCCTTCCCACTTCTAGGGAAGGGGAATCTTGAACTAGCCTACCCCCTATCCACACCTCACAAAGCTATGATCTGACTGCCTCTTCAGGGATGGGCCTTTAGGCATACACTTTCAATTTTCAAAGGAAGATAAAAGACCATTTTATAATCTAGGAATGCAAAACAGAGACTTTCTGAATACCATTTTAAGAGAAAAGCACAGTCAAGTTGGACAGAAGAAAGGAGAATTTCTGCTCACTTCACAATAAACCAGTTTTTATATTCTAAGTGGTTTATATGTAATTGTTGAACATTTTGTGATCAATACCTCATAAATATCAGCAAGACTCATTATAAGACTCACTTTTATAAACTCCAACCTATTATGCCAGCTCTTCATTTCGGGGTGGGAAAGCCAAGCTTGATGGTAGAAAATCTGATCACTTCAACTCCCTCTGTGCTTTCATTACCATCCATTCTAAAAGGAGGGTTCTTCCATCACAGGAAAATTATTAGTTTTTCATCCTAGTCCCTTTGAAACCTTTTCAACCTCACCAAAAAAAGATAAATAAGATTAAGAATTAATACTTCAACACTAATTTCCACCTATCTTTCAACTTATATTTTCTTCACTCATTCAAATAAAATTTCCAAAATTCCACAGATCCCAGGCTGGAGACAGAGAGCAGAAGGGAAAATAGAAGTCACCATGCTTTGTCAGAGATCTGAGAACTAGCTCTTATTCTGTCACTCTTAGATTAGGATCACACAGTTTCTCCTAACAAATGCTTTGCACCCACAGCCAAAACCGAAGACACGTGTGAACCAGGGTTTCTGTAATCCAACTGCATCTCATTCTAATAATCCTGGGGAGGCAGGGGAGGAAATGACTTGAACCATGAAAAGAAGGCCTCTCCAAAGACAGAGGAAGCACCAGGGAACGTTTATAGTGAGGTTTACAGTAAAACGTTTCGGCAGGGAAGGCGAGTTGTGCAGCCTCAGGGTGTGCTGCTGACAAAAGTGCTGGCTCATTTGCTGTTTTTAAGGGCCGTAGACCTATGATGTCAGAATTCATTATGCACAGAGGGCCTATTTACTGCCTCATAAACTTGTAGACAAGGAAATTGTTGGTGAAAACATCGTTTCCAAAGCTAAAATGCAATCATTCATTTGTCAGCTCCCACCGGACCATCAAGTCCATCTCCAAGGATTTCTCCAGCCAGAAGCAAAGTCCTGTGTCCTGAGTAGTAAAAACCTTCCTGCCCTAGTTCCATTTTGAGTATTTATGCCACATCTGAGCCACAGTTAGGTCAGTGTGTATCTCTAGAAGAAAGATGCAAATCCATGTCCCAGTACCTGCAGTCAGCAGACACTCAACATGGCTAAGGCGAGAAAGGGGACGGAGGAGAAGGAATGGGAAGAGAGTAAAGGTATCCGAAGCAGAAAATTGCCACATTAGGTCCTCTTGGCATAGGGGGATGCAGATAGCTCCACATCAAAGCTAATTCCGTAAAACTTGGTTTAGACTGGCAATGTTTATTTGTCCTCACCATTTGCTAAATGTTGTACTGCTGCTAGAGATACAGCACCCAAACAGTGCTTAGTGCATAGTAGGCACTCAAAAATATTTGCTGAATGAATGATGAGAAAAGTATGTGCCTCCCCTATTCTCCAGCCATCCTTCTGGGAGAAAATGTGTGTGCCTTTCCCCAGCCCCGTGAAGGAGCTATGTTATTGCAGGAACTTTGGGACGTGTCCCCCAGTCCATCAAAAATACTGTCCATTTGCTGAACTAATACCCTATTACTGAATTTTTTCTCTTTGTATGAAAAGCTGATTCCTTCATATTCAATGTACATTTCTATAGTTCCTTAAGTCAGAAAATAAGAAAGAATTATTGTTTAAGATAATAGAGACTATATCTATCTTAAACTCAAAGCCAACGTAATACTTAGTGATAAAATACTAGAAACCGTCTCATTAAATCATGGGGAAAATAAAATATCCACTATCGCCAATATCATTTACCATTGTCTAGACATTCTAGCCAATGCAATAAAACATGAAACAGAAATAAGAAGTACAATGTTTGGCAGCGTTTCCCAAAACATCATCCTTGGAACACAACTTTTCTGTAATGTTAAACAGAGTTAAACAGTTTCTTTGCTGTAAGACTTCTCAAAGCCTTAAATACCCTGACACTTACTATGAGTCTCCAAGAGGAAACATCCAGCATTTCCTAACACTTTAATCATTGAATAGTTCTTTTCTCCGAGAATTTGAGAGGTCGTGTGTTCCTTGAAACACTCTTTTGGAAACTCTGACTACATTTGTTTCTGACCTCAGATATTTTAATTTATGTATTTAGTCAAATATATCTCTCTCCATGAACTAAACATGTTAGTTAATAATGAGGGCTTTAGAGTCAGAAAAACCCATATTTGAGTCCTACATCAGCTACTGACTAACTCAGGGGCTGAAGAAACGTCTTTTCATCTTTCATGAGCTTCAGTTTTTGCCTCTGTAAAATGGAAATCATGTCTACCTTACAAAATATTGTACATATTATGTTATATAATATTTTTGAAGTTGCTTCCTTCAGACATATTTGAAAATTCAAATTAAAACAACCATGAGATATAACCTCCATTATGGAATAATCAACGCTGGGAAAGATGCAGTGAGAGGCTGTAAATTGTAACAACTTTTAGAGAAAGTAAATTGACAGCTTAATCAAAGACTTAAAATCATTCATATCTTTTGATCCAATAATTTCATTTCTAGGAAAAAAATTATAACCCATATGTTTGTTGAAGCTTTTTTATAGTAATGAAATTTTGGAAAGAACATAAATGTCTATCAGTATGGTATCAATGAAATAACTCACATTACAGGTACTAGATATTTGTCATTTGTTAGCTGCACCTTTGGGATATTTCCTATTGTATGTAGTCTTGTTGGGAAGATATGCTGCCAACCTAGAAAATGGGGTGGGGGAAAGAACCTGTCTTTGCCCCAGCATGCCCAGGGGCAGGCATCTAAGTCAGACTTGTTCCGTCATTATCTCTCTCTCAGGACTTTGAATCTTGAGCTGGTGAGAAAGTATTAGTTTATAAATTATGAACCTGCTACCTTACCTATTTCCTGGCGTGGTGTGTGTGTGTGTGTGTGTGTGTGTGTGTGTGTGTGTGTAAAATTTCAATGTTTTCCTAAGTCTCATCAGAGGCTGTGTCTCTTTAAAGAAACATCTTTTGGTTCTTAAAATTATCTGAATTTTACAGAGGAAAATTGTCCATTTCACTGACTTCTGCCATCATCTTTATGATCTCCTTCTTTCTTGAATGCAGAAGGTATTTGCCATGCACTCTCCAACCCCAAGTCTTGCTAATTTCCCTTATAATGCATTCTGCCTCCCAAGGTAGAAGCCAGAGACTTGTCTTCTCAACTTCCCTATAGCAAGACTTCACCCCTGCACCTTAGACTCTACCAATCAGATCCACCCATGAAATGCTTCCTCTGTCATCTGCTCTCAGTAGTTCATAATTTCCCTTATGATAAGTTTAGTAACTCAGTCATTATTTCATACTCTTTTTGAATGTTCACAAACATGTTTTTAAACTATCCTTTTTATGTCCTTGTTATAAACACCTAAATTGGTTGCATTGTGGTGACTGAATATGGTTCATATGATATTAATTCTTTGGAATTTACTGGTACTTCCTTTGTGGCCTAGTCATGGTCAGTTTTTGTGAATGTTTTTTATGTGCTCAAAAAATATATGTCTATTCTGTATTCATTACCAGTGTTTTCCAAATGGAGTTCCACTGACAGGCTACATCAGAATCAGACTCATATGAATCACTATAAATAGAGTGCTACAGACCTCACCCTAAAATATAACATCTAAATCTCCGCAGTCAGACTCTTGAATCTGTGTGTTAACCAGCATCTCAGGTAACTCTAACAGCAATTTTAGCAAGCACTCTCTTTTGCTCCTACCACACCATGCCTCCACATTCAGACAGGAACAGAGATACAATTTCAGACAAATGGAATCCTTAATAATTTTGAAGAAATAGGTTCCATCTCCTCCCATGCTACATTTTTCCAGCATTCAAAATCATTTGTATTAGATTGTTCTTCCTTATATCTATCTTAAATGCTTCACGCATGCTTTCTATCCTTCATGCATTTCCTCCTCCTTCCTTCCTAAAGAACCCAGATTTCATTTCTTAATCCCATGATACATGTGAAACCATGTGATTCAGGGAAGATTCACTGCATGCCCAGCTCCAGAGAAGTGTCTTAAGTAGTCCAAGTCGACCCCACTGTACTTGCCACTGTACTTGGCTTGGATAATCTGTGGACATTCTGCTGGAAATTGTTACTCATCCAGACTGAAGCATGGTATCTAAAATGACCCCCAAAAAAACAAAAAAGAAGAGAGGAGAACTTTCCATTCCACAGCAGAGATTTTTTTCCCCATATATATCCTTCTAGATGCAAACAGCGAAGCACACGTTTTCCAGCTGACGCTATCTTAAAACCAGAACATAAACAAGTTCTAAATAAAGTGCATTCAGTGGCCAGCAGAGTCGAAAAACAGAAAGAATTTGAGGTCTTGCTGATATCACTGAGCTGCTGAAACAATCAGCTGAAAACCCAGCTGATTTCTGTTTATGTGAGATAATGCACTCAGTGTGTTAATAAGGATTTCTGTTGCGCGCAGCCTGAATCACCCTGATACACTCCTGGGTCTTTTCACTACAGGTTAAAAACTCAACAAACCACTTTTAATTTTCAAAGTATGAATTTTTCACCTACTTAAAGACCACAAGTAAAATCCCTCCTCAGCTTTCTTAAAACTGAATACTCCTCAACTCTGTTATCTTTTCATCATGAGTGTCATCCTTCATCTCTGTAATCACTCATAATTCTTTTCTGAATGAATTTCAGGTCTTCCTTTAGCATCTGAGTGCACACATTACCTACCACAGTTTGAATAGTGCTGAACTTACTAAGAATTACCTCCAATCTGTCACTTATCTATATTAACTCCATAACTAGACTTCAGTGCCTACAGAGTTTAGGAATAATGTGACTGTGACCAAATTGGGAAAAATCAGCATATCAACAAACATGCCACTAAAATGTGAGTGCCTCATAGAAAAATGGAGAAAGTCAGTTGACTGTTAAAAGCACTGTAACCTACTGTGCTATGCTGTAAACAGTCTATGGCAATGTCACATGGTTATAACAGCATAGTGGGTATAAGCAGGGTGACTGTCTAGAAAAAGAAGAGCTCAGAAGTCAGACTTCACCCTGTTTAATAGCGCTGTCTCTCATTCTGAACAACTGGCACCTAGAGTGGAGAATGTCAGTCCAGGCACTTTGGTCCAAGTGACAGCCTTTGAATGTCCCAAGATCATTCCTAAGGGCCTGTGTATCTTCTGCTCCACATGGCCAGCTCTTCCCATAGTAGGCTCCTCTCAATCATCAAGTCCCACATCAATGTCACCCCACAGAAGGCTTTCCTGATCCCACCAACGGCCATTCTCTAGGGCGTCACCCTGTTATATTATCATGACTTCATACTGAAGGAGCACAGAATATGCCACCCTAAAATATTCCCCTTTGACATAAGGATTATTTTAAAGAAACAGAAGATACAAGAGACACTCTGAAAACTGAGCAGAAGTTACCGTTTGTAAGGAACATTTACATTTATAAGGCAAATATCCATTTGTCAGTGTCTCCCTCTCTATACCAGAAGAGAAGAATGACTCTAAATCACAAGAAACTCTAAGCAATGGAGAAGGCACCTACTTAAATCTCATAACAACCTTACCCTTGTTTACTGTGCTTTTCCTAATGATATCCCTTAACTGGCTCCCTGCCCCCCACAACATCTTTCTTTTCTCTTTAAAGAGGGTATTAATGTGGTGACTTGGGATATTTCAGGAAGCTACTCAGTTTTCCTGGGCCTCTTCAATGTATATAGGAGGTATACATGTTGGTACACTTGTGTTTGTTTTTTTGTTAATCTGTCTTTTATTAAGGGGGAGAGGTCTCAAGCCACAGAACCTAGAAGGATAGAGTCAAAATTATTTTTCTTCCCCTATGTTAGCATCAGCAACTTTCTCATTTATGTATGAACTTGTTTATGGTCTGTCTTCATACCACTTTCTCTACCTGAAAGGCTTTTTGTACATTTGTTTGTTGTTTTTCTCCCCATCCCTCGAATTTAAGCTTTGAAAACAGAGACCTTGACTGTCTTCCCCTGAATGTTTCCCCCACACCAGGAACAGTACCTAGCACAGAGTAACACTCAAAATTGATTTGTGGAACAAAGGAATCATCTGATTTAATGAGAACTCCAGGGCCTGCGCAGCCCCAAGACTCCAACAGTGTTGTAAGCCCATACTCTCTCTATCTCCTCTGCTTCTTTCCTGGTTGTTAGCTAGGCAGAAAGAATAGGGCTGGGGAGGGGGAAGGGAAGGTGGATCTTGCCCCTCAAGGGGAACTTAGCTAATTGTAATGGATTATAATACTGTCAGCATTACAGGGAAGGAAAATCTCCACCCCCTGAGCCACCATGATAGTTCCCACAAGAGCCAAATAAGGAAAAAAGAAAAAAAAAAAATTCCTCCTCCCGCTGGGAAAGAGTGGTCAGGAATAACGGGCCTGGGAATGCCTGTAATGCCACCGAGTCTTGAATATTTCACACCCTCATTTCGAAAATAATAAATTCCCAAGCCCCAAACCTCTTCAGTGCAGTGGCTATTCTCCCAGCCTGCCCACTCCCACTACTCTGGGAGTGCACTGTCTTACCCTCTTTCTTTCAATAAATTCACCACTTGCTCTGCTTATTTGGTGCACCTTTGAATTCTTTCCTGTGGTGTAACCAAGAACCTGTTCTTTGGCAACAGGCTGGTGCTCTTCTATTGTAAATGGGCTTCTGCCAAGGAGCCAGGAAAGTGACAAGATGTTCAGTCACAGAAAGTTTCGAGGATGAATCCTTATGACCCCTGATCTAGTAGGGAAAGAGCCAGTCTCGCTCTCTCTCATTATCTTATTATCTTAACTAACAATACCAAGAAAGGACTCTAAGTGATCGAGGCTGATCCCACGCCTGCACTTGGCCAACTACAGTGGCCAAAGGATGGGTAATATAGATAGGTGATCACATGACGACCCCAAGTCTGAGGGTGTCATAACAGTGTGAGTGTACCAGGATGACACTGAGTGAGGGGAACAGAGTTCTCAAGGATACAGAGATGCTGTCACCAGTAGAAGGAAGGAAAAGATGCCAGGCAAACCAAAAAGCTATATATAGAGAGAGAAAATTCTCTAAATATGGCAAGATTTTTTTAAAAATACATTTTATCCTATTCTCCAACACACTGCTCTCTTTTGAAACTCCCAGCTATTAATGAAAGTCTCAAACTGTATTGATCTCTGGGTTTCCTGTTAATCTTCCAATGACCTAATTTTCCCTGTTCCAAACAGTGATGCTATGTTTATCTCTCCCTCTTTAAAGGATTAATAGGAAGGTTAATAGTCATTTGCAAAGTTGTTCTTGTTCTCTCAAAGACCATATGAATCACAAGTAAATACAGTGTAAGTTGTCACAAAAATGAAAGTGAAATTTAGAATCTTTTTAAATAATTTATATTTTCAGAGTTTAATCCTTTTCTTAAAGTAATATTTAAAGCTTTAAGAAGTAATTTAGACGAAGGTAACTTTAATTATGCAAATGAAGTATTTGCATTATTTGAGTAATATGATTTATTCTGTTCCCATCAATTGAAATTCCATGTTTAACTCAAGGTATGAAAGTAAATTGCACTGTCATTATATCAGAAAAGCAAATGAAAACTAAAAGAAAAAGTACAAATAATATAGGCCAGAAAAAATGTTTTTAAGGGGGGGTTACCTACACTACCCAACTCTGATCTTCACTTTGGGGACACATCCAAAGTCCAGACAGCAATCAAATCTTGGCCTCGAAACAATTTCCTAGTTAGAAAGGGATCAGGAATACATTATAATGAATTCAAAGCACTCAAAATTAATTATTATTTTCACATCACTATGGACTTATGCATGCTGATGTTAGGAAATAAAAACAAGGGGCAGCCTGTTGGTTCCATGGTTAGAGCACAGTGCTTGTAACACCAGGGTCCCTGGTTTGATTCCCACATGGGCCAGTGATCTGTGCCCTCCACAACTAGATTGAAAACTACTTGACATGGAACTGATGGATCCTGGGGAAAACACACTGTTCCCCAGTAAAAAAAAGAAAAGAAAAGACAAACAAACAAACAACTTATTCTTCTGTCATACTTACTTGCTATATGTATCTAATTTTTTTCCATCTGGTTAAATCCCTACGTCTGTAAAATGCACAAGAATTCAACTTCATTATTTTTTGTAACTGATTTACAGGAAAACTCTTCTGGCTCAGATTGTTTTCTTAGAGCCCTCCAACTGCAGAAGTTTTCCATAGGTAGAAACCACAAAACAAAAAGAAGTGTATTAAATTTCGCTTCTGCTGAGCTCAGTAGGGCAGACTCCCTTAGCCTGATGCCAACATACACCCTCCGCCTACACCAAGCAGCAGACCAGAGATGGGTGATACTTAAACCTGCTTTCCAGGTGATAATTGCTCCCTAAAGAGAATCTGTCACTCCCTACCCTCTTTGTCCATCTCTAACACTAGCCCAGACCCCCAAATGCACTCTGTCCCTTTGTTCAGATGAGCACTGCTATTCTAAAGGCTTGAACAGTCCCCTTGTCACCCAGCCTCCATCCTCAAAGCCTGTCTACCCTGTTGGCTCTTTAATTTTCTACACCCATTTTCTTCCAAAACATGGGTTCTGGAGGTTTAGTTTATATTTTTGTGTTCCCAAACACCATTTTCTTTCAATGGGGGAAGAAAACTTTAAGAGCCCCTCTTTTGCTGAATGAAAAACTGACAAATGGAAACAACTCACATTTTATTTTTTTCAAATTCTTAACATTTTAACTCCAGAGACTGGAAGAGTAAATAGGTGAATATCTGACTCATCAAGTACGTGGGTCTTTTTTAAAGCAGAGACCTAGTCACAGCTGAGTCTCTCATTAGACTTGTTGCAGTGGAACACCCCACTCCACTGCCATTCTCATTTGCTAGCTATTAACCAACAAGAGCCAAACAAAAGGGAAATTGGCTTTTTCCAAATATATATATATATCATCCCTCTAACTGGGAAAATAAAATTCTGAATCTATCCTAGTTCCACGTTGATAAAGTGAGGTGGAACGTTAAAACAGAACAGACAGCAAAGTTACATATAAAAACTCTGGCCACCAACCTCAAGATGAAACTTTAGCTGCAAAAGCCACTAATGAAAAGAAGAAAGAAAAAGACCCGGGATAAAGAAAAACTATTTTGTGCCAGATCGTTTTAAGAGTGAGAGTTTATGTGAATGATTTATTTAAATGGCTATTAAACTGCGAAGGCGTTTATATATGTAAAATATGCATATTGGAGGAAGTCAGCTGGTAGCTTCAGGCTCCTGAGGGAAAATCCAAAGTTCACTACCAATCCTCGGTCTACCGCAGAGAAGTCCGCAAACCCCAGGGGCCTGGAATTCTTAAAAGGCCATTCAAACCTCAGGTGGACTCCGCTGTTTCTCCATTTTCCTGTCCTTCCGTTTTTCTTTCCTTAAAAAACGTCTTATAGGATTTGCATTTGAAGAGGTTCAAGAGGTCACTTCCCCTCTCACTCTCCCTCTCTTGGCCCAGCCGAGCAGCCGCGTCCGGACCCCCTCCTGAACGCCGTCCTAGCTGCAGTGCCCCGAAGTAGCGGCTCTGCCTCAGGTTTTGCGCCTCACGCCCAGGTGCCGGCCACTGCGGGGGCCTATTTGCCTTGGGAGACGCTAGCCGGCCCTTACGTGGCCACGCGCCTCTTCCGGAATTCAGGAGAAGCCCGCGCTGATCTCAAGCCGAAAAGTGGCCGCTTATTGCCTGCCTTTTCCAAGCAGTATTTGGAGACAGGGCCTAACCGGAGTGGAACCTGACCGAGCATCAGACAAGGGAGACTTCGAAGGCACTAAAACGAAAATGCTCTCTCCGCTTTCCACCCACAGCTTCTAAAGCTGTCGCCCTCTGTGCCCTGTTTCCGTTCCACTCCAACCCTAGGGGGACACCGTTCCACTCTGAGGGCGCAGTAGCGCACCCTCAAGTAGCGCTGCCCAAGGCATCCAGCATCCCAAGCAATTTGGCCGCTCGAGCAGACGGGATTACGCCGCCGAAGTATGGAGAGGTATGGCTAAACCAAGCCCGACGCGGGCCACCAGCTCCCTTCTCGGAGAGCTGCACAGGCCCCAGTACCCAGGAGCGACCCAGCAGTCCCAGAGCGATCGTGCGGCACACACCTGCTTCGCGCGCCGCTGCTCCCGGCTTGAGCCTTCAGCTGGGGGTCCTACCCGGGCCTTTTTGTACTGTCTCCCAGTTCCGTTCCTAACCCTTAATTCTCAATCGAATCTTAAAACTAAAACAAAGCCCAGGAGTTTAGTAGGGCCTGGGACAGGAGCAGGGCCCAGTTTTCCCTAGCTCCTTCAGGCCACAACCGGAAGTAACCCGGGGAAAGCCGGTCCAGGGTCGGAGGAATCTGCACCGTCAATTTCACCTCTGACGCGTGCTGAGCATTCCCCACGTGCTGCATGCTGTTCTACGCGCTTGGCTTGTATTAATTCGTTTAATCCACCCAACAACTACATGGCGCAGCTATTATGATCCCAGTTATAGAAATGACAAAACTGAAATCCAGAAAAATAAAAATAACTTGCTCAAGGTCACATATCTAGTAAGTGCAAGATGCATTGGGGCGGGAAGAGACAAAGAAGAAAATTAAATGGGCAAACAGTATTTACGATCTTAGTATTTCAAATTACAGGTTACATTTCGAAATCAGAGCTGCCTGGGCCTAAGGGGATAGAGGGGGATGCCCGGCTATGGCCCTTTGTATCTTAGCTTACCGGAGACTGAGGGACCCATGCCCGCCTCCCGGGGCTCCCGGGGCGCTGTGGTTTGGGTGGACGGTGAGGGTTCTTTGCCTGCCTCTCCACCTCCCACAGGGTTGTCCAGAGTCTGCCCTTGTTGCAAACGGGAAATGGGGCAGAAAGGAGGAAATTTCCGCCCAAAACAAACACGCGGGCGTCTGCCTTGCTGGTGGCTCACGTCTGCGATGAACCCACCAGGAGCCCTTGCTGCCAAAGCAGCAGTGCGCGGGCAAGTTTTTCATTCTTCCCTGGTGATACCTCAGGGACCAGAGACCCCTCGAGGGCACATCAGCCGTCTGGTCAGCTTTCTGTGGCTCGCCCCCCACTGTGAGAGCCCAGGACCCACACATTCCGGGCGCCCATGCCGGGTATTATCACACTGGTACACGAGGCACACTTTGCTCGGGAAAAGTAACTCTCTACCCTGCAAGAGTGAGCTTCTCTGCCTGCGCTCAACTGCACACACACACACATACACACACACACACACACACACACACACACACACACCATGGTCAGTGTCTGACCTGCAGGAGCCCCCCCGCCGTCCTTCAAGGGCTAGCGCTCAGTTCCGCCTGATGCGAAATAGTCCGACCCCTCCAACCGACCAAAGGAAACATCCCCCACCGCGCGAGAATTAGCGCTTCGCGGTGGAGCCACGCAGCCCCGCCCAAGCACGAACATACCCAGAGAGACAGACCCCAGCCCAGCACAGGCGAACTTAAACTTACAGACAATGGACACATCTTTTCCTTATTAAGGACAAAACCAACGTGCATATGAAGAGATTGCTCAGGGAAGGCAAGATCCCAAGTACCTATGAAACTTACAGAGTACCTTAAAACTAAACAGCGCTTTTGTTGGATTGGGCCAAAAACAACAGTATAAATGTGTACATGTTAATGCTTTTTTACAACTTTTATTTCATCTTTATTGTTACCATGGGAGGGGGGGTTATTATTTTTATTATTTCCATTTTACAAAGAAAAAAAAGGAACTAAAACTGAAGCTCAGAGACTTACTACCCAAGGTCACCAGAGCAGGTCAAACGAAATCTAGAGCTACTAGAGCTACCTATGGCCACCACACGGCTATTCATCTGCTCCGGGTTGCAGTGAAGGTGAGGGAAATTCTAAACTACTACATGTATTGTTTGGGAGAGCAGAAAAATCAGACAAATCAATGAACAAATATTTGTGAAATATTTGTAGAGTCCTGGTGTGGACTGGGGGTTGTGGGTATGAGCCAACCAGTGCCTTGTGGTCCACACCCCAGGACCAATTCACCCCACCAACCTAGTCCAAAATTCCCCCACAGACACTTTGAAACAATACAAAAAATTATTTCCTGGCTGACCACTGCCTGGGTAAAAAATTTGGAATCTACTCTATTGTCCACATGGATAAACACACACACACATATAGGTCTATTCAAAGGACACCTGTGATCTTGCAGTAAAAAAAAAAAAAAGGTCACATGTATGATCTGGTATGCATGTATGGAAGCAGTGCGGCATTAACTCTGGCAACTGAACAAGCAGAGCATCTCTTTTCACAGCCCCCTGCTAAAACACACCCCTGGCCCCAGTGAGGGTGAAAGAGGGAAAGCCTGGAGAAAAGCAAAAAACGAGGGGCTGGAAGTCACTTGAGAGGGAGGGAGCAGCAGGATGGAGAGTTCTGTTTGTTAAACACACATCCAAAACAATGTTCCAGCCCGATTTTGAACTTCCCCAAGGAAGTGTGCTGTTCTGCACCAAATGTAATTTTAGGTATGAGAGGGTGTGGGCAGGAGTAATAAGATACACTTTTAGAACATGATGTCTGAATTTGCCCTAATTTATTTCAGCAAGAATGAAAATAGAGAGAAAAGAGAATAGTGAAGCAAGTGTAGCAAAATCTTGATAATTGTTAAATCTAGGTGGTGGATATATGAAGGAGGACTTATTGCATACCCTGTCCACTTATGTGTACTATGAAACTTTTCATAGTAAAAAAATATTAAAAGAAAAATGAAAACTCAACCTCTGCACTTAAATGGGTGCATTTTATTGCATGTAACTCATACCTCAGTGGAGTTAATTTTAGAGTTTTTTTTATAAAAGTCAATTGTGATGGAGAATGCCTTCTTGTCCTCCAAAAGATAAAGCCCACTTCCTTCTGACACTATGTTACAGAGGATGATCAGTGGGTGACATTTTGATCTCAAGTTCCAAATCTAGTGCCCCTGGCTTTCTCACATCCCAAGCCTACCCCAAAAGGAGCCCCAAAGTTCCTTTCTTATCTTGCAGACTTTTACCAGGACAAGTTTGGGAGCTGCCTAAAGTTCAGGGAGCCTCCCTTAGTTAAAGGGAATGAGAAATAACAAAAGCAAAAAGTTGTCTTCCTGTTACTGTAAACCCAGAAAACAAAAGAATGGTTTTGGAGCCTCTCCACGGATGAGAACGCTGAGGTCCAGAGAGGAAACGCCTTCTCCAGGACACCTCCCTGCAGAACCAACCGGAACTGGCTTCTCCAGATGATGGACGGTCTGTTTTCTACTAGACTTCAGGAGAGCTCCAGGTGTAACTTACAGGTGGAGATACAGCCCCAGACCCCTTGCTTCGGGAACCAAAATAACTGAACCAAATCCTGAATTTCTTCGGCAAGGCCTAAGCATGTTTGGAACAGATAGAGGGCATTTCAAGAGAGGCGTAAAAGTATGTGACTAATTTTCCTTATATTTTAACTGGGTGGAGGCGTAGAAAAAGCAGAATGTGTCCTAAAGTGACCAACCGAGTACGAGGTAAGTGACAATACTGAAGGAATCTATCCACCTGGGAGCCAAACATTGGCTGCCCCAAGGCCAGACCTGGGGCCTGGGCCGCGGGCGTGGAGAACCCTGGAAAGGAGAACTGCGGTGATGGACGCCCGCGGGGCAGCCTCACAGACCGCGATTCCCGAGAGCCTGGTGCCACCCAGCGGAAGCAAGAAGAACTCCTGCTTCTTTCGCGCGGGTGCCCACGGGAAACGGGAGGCACAGCCCGCAACGCCGCAAAATCAAAGGACTCTCGGAGGGACAGGAGCTCATGCCCATTTGACCACTGCAAAAAAGATGCCACGCCTTGTCAGTTCACCGTTCCCCACTGACAAGGACACCGTGACCAGGGCCCAAAAGCTTGTCGGCCAGGCGGAAACTCTCCTTTCACCCTGAACCCCAAGACGAAAAGCGCCTTCTCCTAAAATGCAAACTATCCCACCGAGAAGCATTTGGTGTTGACATTCAACGCAGAGCGGGGGCGTGCTTTGGCCCTGCCGGCAGAGCGTTAGCAGGCACTGGGGACAGTCAAAGGAGAGGGTGGGAGAGAGGGTGAGGAGGGCTGCGTAAATCATTTGGAGGGATTTTTGGCCAGAGTCCCTGTTTCCGAAAGGTTGCGGGATGGCTTTGACGTTGATTATATAGCTGTTCTCTTTTCAAGTGTGCCCCTCCCCGCCGCAGCCCTCGAGTGTTGGAGGATTGTGTTTGAAAGCAAGGAAGCATTCCTGAAGTGGTGGGTGATGGATTGTCTAAACCCTTCTGGGACATTTTGGGCGGTGGTTTTTGAGGCAGCTCATCAATAAAGACCCCCCTGGAGAGAAGGGGGCGGCTGGTGAAGAACCCCCACCTCACAACCCGGAGGCCCCAGGCCTGGAAAAGAACCCTTGTGGCCAAGGGGCAGGGAGACATGAGGGAGTAACAGGGGAGTAGGCCCATGGCAAGTGGAGACTTCGCCTTGCCTGCAACTGTCCTCCACCGAAACCTTTCAGGCTGCGCTGCGTGGGTGCCGTGGGGTGATTTATTTGCGGAGGAGATAGGGAACAGCAGAAAAGCAGGTGGACTTCCAACACCAGGGTGTCAGGGGAGCAGGAAGGAAGTGGAGGGGCCAGAGGCCACTTCAGGCCATCTTGCTCCACTAGGAGTGCTCTACTTCTACTCGTTTAGTCTAGGCTCCTACTCCAGCTCCTCAGCTGCACTCACTGCATGCGATTTCCCTTGGTATTGCTTTCTTTTTGAAGCTTCGACCGAAAACCTGTTCACCTCTCCCAAGTTGGAGGAGAGAGATGGAGGAAGGGAGCGTAAGGATAACCCGGCTCAAGCCATCCCGACTGTTTGATGGGCTCAGAACTTTTGGATCAAGCCACAGATGCAGGCTCTGACACTGCAAAGCCCTCTTCCTTCTCGTGGAGCACCAGCCTTCACAGATGCCCCCTCGAGGTCCTCTCTGGCCCCAAACATGGGCTTCTCTAGGCCCATCTCGAAGAGAGGTTGGGAACCCCAATGCGGAACCGGGCGTAAGACTGGAAACATCCAAGAAAAGGCTGGCCTGAAGAGGCAGCTTTGGGGCCTCATCTAGTAGGATGCCCGGCCCCCGCATGCCCGGAAAGCCGCGGCCTCCGATGCTTTCCTGGCTTCCTCTTCTTTCCCAGCACCAGCGCGGCGCGCAATCCCTTCACCCTCGTGCCTGCCTCCCGGGCCTTTCGCCCTCTAAGGTCCCGGGGTTGCACCAAGGAGCTGTCTTCTTCCCTCCGGCGACCAAGGGTCAGGCGGCATCCCAGAACTTGGACCGTCTGCCAGGCTGACGGTGGGGGCTGGTAGGGGAGTAATGGGGTATGGGTCGGAGGGAGGGCTCCCTAACGGCAGCTCCACTAAGGCGGCGTCTGGGCGCCCCGAGGTCCCAAGTCGGGCTCCGGGCGCCGAGCACGTTTTATTTATCCCCACAGAGGATGCTGGAGGACAAAAGAAATATTTGGACGTCAGAGCTGATTTATATTTTTGGAAGAGCTACGTTTCCTTTTCTGAAGAGAAGCGAGCGCGCCCCATATCCTGAGCTCAGCGGGGAGGACAGGAGGGGGTTTTGATGCTCCAGGAAGTTCATCTATCACGGCGCGGCGCGCAGGGCCCGGCGCCCCGCGGAGTTCGCTGCCCTAGGAGATATTTATTTATTTGGGGAGAGGGGAGGGTAGGGGGACAGGAGACCAGCCAGACACCAGAAGAAAACCCGACCCGGGCTGGATTGGGACCTCCAGGGAGTCTCGCCGCCTGTGAACCCACAGCGGACCAGCCTTGCCTCTCTGTGGAGGAGTGTCGGAGGCGCGGCTTTGCGACCTGCGGACGCGTTTGGTTGGTGCATTCCGCTGCCCCCAAAGCGTACCCTCCCTCGTTTGTGCAGATGGCTAACCCCTCCAGGCCTCGCGGGCCCTCCCGGGTGCGTCCAGCCCCTCCGCCAGCCCTGCCCTGCCCTGCGTGCGCGCACGGCCCAGTCACCTTCCTCCCAGCCTGGGGAAGCAGGCAGTCAGAAGGAGTGGGAGCGAGGCCTCCCAAGGGGTGGGGCCACAGAGCAGGGACGTGCGGGACCACCCGGCCAAAAGCACAGCAGCGTGGGTGCAAGGGGAAGCGATGCTGAGCTCTAGGTGTCCTAGGTCCCACGCCTAAGACAGGCCTGGCTCCACCGGTTTCCAGCCTTCCTTGATTTTCCTTCACCACTGGGAATCAATCATTCTTGTCCCCATGGGAGACGCACAGACTGTCTGTGCGGGCACCGTGTCTTTTCTCTCCTTCCTTCAGGAATGAGAGCTGCCTTTTAGTAGGAATGGCTGTCCCTGCCATGAAAACCCTCTTCTCAAGCCTCGGCCTCCTCACAAATAAACGTAGCAGGCTGTGGGCGACGGTCTACCGCGGAGGCCCCGTGGTACCTCCTTGCCTGCACCAGGGACAGGGCCTGTGGGCAGATAGACCGGCTCTGAGAACACCCCAAAGTTGTTTCTCCACACGGAAGGGAACCAGGATCTCGAAATCTGGGACGTTCGGAGATAGGAAGAGGCGCGGTCTCAGCACCGAGCTCCGGTAGATTGGACCCCTTTTTTCTCCCTTCCCAAGCACCTCAGACCTGGTCAAGTGGGTGATTAAGTCATCATGCCCACTTCAGGCCCAGGAGATGTAGGGCTATCCGCGGACCTCTCAGGAAGGTGGCTATAAAAAGTGCCCTGCTAAGGACACAGGCGTTTGGAGAGCGGAAGAATCTATCAAATAAACATTTGGAATTGGGTGGCTGGTGTTCAAACCCGAGGTCTGGGGGTTTCTGGACCGAGGAAGGAGACCAGACGCCGAGAAGGGTGTAGAATTCCCCCTGTTACCCCTCCTCGCCAAGTTCCCCTCTCCAACCCCAGCCTCGGCGCCCCTTCCTGGCCGCTTGGCCTGACTTTCTATCATAAATTAAAGTTTCTAGAGGGGCTTCAGTGGCGTGCAGACTCGTGGTCTTCCGTGGTTTCCTCAAACACGCTGACACCCCCTAGGCCTAAGCACTTGGTCCCACCGTCCCCATCCTCGAGGGAGATGGAGAATCCTCTACACACGTTAACTTTGTATCACAACACAAGGGGAACAGTGTGGTCAGTTTCAGACTGAATTAGGAAGAGAATTTGCTCCGGCCGGGCTGGTGGAAGGAAGGGAGGGGCAAAAGGATGGAGAAGTGCCCCAGGAGGCGAGGTCTTAGATGCAGTAAACAGCGTTGGTGCGGATGCGTCTCCGGTGGGTAACTCGTTTAGTCTAAGCCCTTTCATGTAAAACCCACGAAGCAGAGAAAGCATGCTAAGAACATAAATTTTAAACCGCAATAATGAAGAGATTTCCGAGAATAAAACGCCGATTGCAGAACAAAATCGGAGAAACCCAAGCTTCCCGAAGTTTACACTCCCCTGCGCTGGAGCAGGGGCGGGACTTTGGGGTTTGGAGGGGGCAAGGAACCTTCAGCCCAGACGGGGACAGTCACCAAACGAGGGAAAGAGCACCGGTATGGAGAGGGGACCAGCAGCTCCGAGGTTAACCAAGGAGCTCCTGGGCTTATCTATACTCATTTTAAGGAGCTATACTGTTCCTTCACGTAAGAAAAAGAAATTAAGATTTTTGTTGTTTATAAAGCAGTGAGAGTCAGCCGGGAAGAGTTTACCACCTTAAGAAGGGACTCCTAGAGAGAGGGAAGTGTTCTAAGCAAGGCTGTTTCAGAGACAAACATGACTTCCCTTTTAAACCATATGCTAAACAGAAATCCAGATATTCTTGCCAGGGATAAAGAATTTGACATAATTTGTTACCGCACACATTCTTACCCAGGAGGTTTGTATAACGCGGTAATTAAAACACAGGTCAGAGAGGTTTGGCTGTGAGGTAGTGGAAGCAGCCTGGGAGTGGGACCTCAGGCCTGCCTACAGGCCAGCTTTCATGGAGTCATCTGATGTTTCTAAGCCTCAGTTTCCTTACCTCTAAAGGGGGATGACAGTACCTATGCCACGTGGCAGTGCCACGATTGGAGTGGAAAGGCTTGTACGTGTGAAATCTATAAGGAACAAACTGCAGAGGTTTGGTCTTTCTAGACGTGAGGTCTCTGCCAGAGGGACAGTTTCCATACCCAGAAGTGGGATGTTCAAGAAAGAGTTTTGGAGAAGAGGTCCTTCCTGCTCAAATAACTGAGAAGGTCACCAACCCCACATCTTTGGGAGTGCAGGGCAATATTTAGACACCTAGAAAGAGAGAAAGGCTCCAAGTCAGCCCACCTGCTCCTCGCTGAGGCTCTCACTGCTCTCTAATGTCTATTGCCCTTCCAGGTCTTGTCTAGCCTCCTGTGACACTCACCAAACTATAAGTGGTATTTCTTGCAAGCTTAGAGAATTTGGGTAAAATAGGTAAGACTGTCACTAGGAAAGGGCAGGGAATCTTTAAAAATCCCTGATAATTTAACCAGCTGAATTGGTAGAAACTAACAATGTGTAGAGCAGATTTTTTTTTTTTAAATGCATATCTGTGGGCCCCCTAAGACCCCAGGGGAGTATTTTTTTCTGGAGATAGCCTCGAAAGCTTCCATCATATTCTCAAAAAGACTAATTACCCCCAAACTGGGAACTGCTGGTATACAGAATTATTACTAGCCTTGCCTGGATTTTAGAGCTGGTGCTGTTTATTCTTCAGTCTCTGGATCCTAAAACCTTTTAGGGCCTGAGATCCAACATACATAAGAATCCCCGGATGCAGAAAATCAGAGAGAGTCTGATTTTGACTTAGTATGTTTTCCCCAAATCCATTGCCCACCACCTCCATCCACAAATGAAATGATTGCCTTCCTTTTTTCTATGCTTCCCAGCTAGACCGATTCTCTTCCTAATACACACACACACACACACACACACACACACACACACACACACACACGCGCGCGAGACTATGAAGACTGGGGAGCTCCTTTGAGATACTATCAGTCCTTCTCACTACAGATTGTTTTTATTTAATTATTTTTCAGACAAAGCATTGGCCTAGTGTACACTATGTTTACTTTTATATTTAGTTGCTTATATTTAAATTATTCCATGCAAAATGACAAAAAGGGGGTAAGAGAAAAATACTATAATGTAAATAGGGACCCATCCCTAAAAATAAAAGGTCACCAGTCACTTAGAAAGAAATTCTTAGAAGTGGAAACAACTGCAAACCCCCTACCCCAACTCAATCAAAACATCTCATCCGGAAAAGAGCGACTTGTTTCTTTTTTCTATTCGAAATGAGCGGTAAACTGAGTTCATTTTGGCCGTGTTTTCTTAGCTGACTTAGCTGACTCTCAGCTACAATCAGGCCATTTTCGGACACATTCCCATGTAGGTACCAGGGGTGCTCTGGAGGAAGCTGTCGACGCCTGTTCAACTAATTTAGGTTTTCTTTGTCTAATTACTGCGGAGCTTAGGGAAAAGGAGCTCGGCTCAAGGCAGTAAACTGACACTCAGTCTCTGTGTGTGGTATCCAGGCAGGGTTTGATGGAAAAAGCCTGCTTCCACTCAACTTCAGGTCACTGTCTGGGGCCAGACCTAGCCCAGCCCCCAGCCTACGCCTCCCACCACTCCCTCTCCTCTGCTCTACAGCCTCACCAGCACACTCAGCCAGGAGCAGTCCCCCATGGCTCTGGGGGCACAGATAGCTAATGCCAGCCCAAAGAGGCCTGCCTCCGTTCTGTTCCACCCAAGGCTCTTTGCTGCCCACCTTTCACCAGATCACCACATAACGTCTCCTTCTCTTGCCCCTCCCCCATCTTACTGGCTCCCCCATCTCGCTGGCACAGGTGCTTGCTTGCATCTTGGTCCTTTCAAAGCAGACGCTGAGGTGTGCCCAGCATAGCCTCCCTTTTGGTCCTCTGATCTGCAGCAGCTCCCCTCTGGGCCTCCCCCTTCAACCCTGTGTGGCCCAGCCACTCCCCAGGCCTCCTGATCCCCTCCTCCCACTTCCAGCCCCTGTTCCTGGTCAGACTACATTTCCTTGCAGTGCAATCCAATAACTAACTGTCCAGTCTCATTGGAAGTGATGCCTCCCGAGGGCACAATCTCTCTCCCCGCAGGACTCTTACTCAAGAGTGGAATTAACCACACTAGGGTGGAGTGTTCTCCCCACACAAGGTAGCTTCCAGCCGCACCATGTTTTTGATGGGCAACACTGAGCCTGAGGATGTAAATCTAGTGATAGTAACACACCCCTTCAGGACTGAATATAAATATAGCTATCTCACTGATCTCAGCACCAGCCTTCTTTTTGCATTTTTTACAAAATGTCAAGTGGAAAACAGAAAGAAAGTGGAAGCAAATGCAAACAGGAGTTCTATTCGACCAGATTTCCAGCGTCTCTAAAACTTGCTCTAGCTTTCTCTATCTAAAGCCCTCTTCTCAAAGTTCAGCAAATGCCCACGACAGCTCCAGGCCACAACCCTGGGGCACTAGGGCGCCCTGACTTCTCATCCTCTACTAACTATTGTCCCGTAGCCTGCAGGCCCTGTCAGAAAGAGAGAGGATTGGCACGTTACCTTTGGGCGTCTGGCACCCTGGCCTGCTGAGGGCTGCAATGTCTAAATGAAGTTGACAGATGGTGTCAGTGCGGGAACGGGGGGGGGGGGGGGGGAAGACAGCTAAGGAAGCTCCTGGCGACGGCACCAACGGCCGCACCACTCGGCCCAGGATGGGCCAGGAAGAGGAGGGAGGAGAGGGAGGAGGAGGGGAGGTCTGCGCCACCGGGGGCGGTTGGTTTCTGGGACTGGAGGCAGGATGCTGTAAGGGGCAAAGAGAAAGATTTCATAAAGCCACAGGTGGTCGAGTTTTGCTTGGGGCGGGGTGGGGGTCATCCTAGCAGAAAGTGAGTTAGTCTGTGATCTCTCCCTTTGAAAGAGGGTGGGTGGGAGAGAGTGAAAGAGGCCGAGAGAGGAATTAAAGACCGAAGGGGACCCTGGAGAGCAGGGAAGGAGATAAGAAAAGGAGCCTGCCGTCAGGTGTGGGGGGAGGTTGAGCGCCGAGGCGGAGCGTGCCCTCCCCAAGGCGGCGGCGCGAGGAGGGACTGGGCGGGGTAGGGGTGGAGGGAGGGAGTAAGGAAGGGAGGGAGGGAGGGCGGCCGGGGGGAGCAGCGGGAGGGAGGAAGTCTGAGAGACAGAGCGAGGAGCGCTCCTGAAGGGAGACATCAGGCTTGTCCTCGGGGTGCCGGTCGCGGTCCCAGCCCGCGGGCGCAGCTGCCCGGCACCGGGCCGCTCCGGCTCCACGGCCCGGGAGGCCGCTGTGAAGGCAGGGCTGAGGCTCCGGGAGGGATGCGCCGGGCGTTGCCTCCCGCCCGCGGCCGCCGCCAAAAGCCCGAGCGGAGCTGAGGGAGGCGACGCCGAAGCGCTGGCTCGGAGTGGCCACGGCTGCAGCCCGGGTATCGGGCTAGGGCGCTCGCCTGGCTTCTGGGCCGACCCGGTTCCGGCGCCTCCGCTCCCGGCCGCGCGGCCCGGCCTCGCTCCCGGGTCCCAGATGACCTCCGAGGGCGGGCCGCCGCCGCCCCCGCCGCGCCCGCCGCCGGCCCAGCTCCGCCGCTCGTGCAGCCCGGCCCCCGGCGCGCTTCAGGCCGCCCTGATGAGCCCGCCGTCCGCCGCCGCCGGCCTGGAGCCCGCCTCGTCGTCCTCGTCCTCCGCCTCCTGTGCCTCCTCCGTTTCCTCGTCGTCGTCCTCCACCTCCAACCCTGCCAGCGCCTCCTCCGCGGTGGGCAAGAGTGCGGGCGGCGGCGGCGCGGGCGCGGGGAGCGGGGGCGCCAAGAAGGCGAGCTCGGGGCTGCGGCGGCCGGAGAAGCCGCCCTACTCGTACATCGCGCTCATTGTCATGGCCATCCAGAGCTCGCCCAGCAAGCGCCTGACGCTCAGCGAAATATACCAGTTCCTGCAGGCGCGCTTCCCCTTCTTCCGCGGCGCCTACCAGGGCTGGAAGAACTCCGTGCGCCACAATCTCTCGCTCAACGAGTGCTTCATCAAGCTGCCCAAGGGCCTCGGGCGGCCGGGCAAGGGCCACTACTGGACCATCGACCCGGCTAGCGAGTTCATGTTCGAGGAGGGCTCGTTCCGCCGCCGACCGCGCGGCTTCAGGAGGAAGTGCCAGGCGCTCAAGCCCATGTACCACCGTGTGGTGAGTGGCTTGGGCTTCGGGGCCTCGTTGCTGCCCCAGGGTTTCGACTTCCAGGCGCCCCCGTCGGCGCCGCTTGGCTGCCACGGGCAGGGCGGGTACGGCGGCCTTGACATGATGCCCGCGGGCTACGACGCCGGCGCAGGCGCTCCGGGCCACGCGCACCCACACCACCACCACCACCACCACCACCACGTCCCGCACATGTCGCCCAACCCGGGCTCCACCTACATGGCCAGTTGCCCGGTGCCCGCGGGGCCTGGAGGCGTAGGCGCGGCCGGGGGCGGCGGCGGCGGTGGGGACTACGGCCCGGACAGCAGCAGCAGCCCCGTGCCTTCGTCCCCTGCCATGGCGAGCGCCATCGAATGCCACTCGCCCTACACGAGCCCCGGGGCGCCCTGGAGCTCGCCCGGCGCCTCGCCTTACCTCAAGCAGCCGCCCGCCCTGACGCCAAGCAGCAACGCGGCGGCCTCCACGGGCCTGCACTCCAGCATGTCCTCCTACTCGCTGGAGCAGACCTACCTGCACCAGAACGCCCGCGAGGACCTCTCAGGTAACAGCGCGCCCACTGGGGGCGTCGCCTTAGGCCTCCAGGCTCTTCAGCCACTGCCCCTTGCACCGGAGTCGCCGGAGCCTGGGGGTCTGAGGACACTGGGAGAAGGTGATGCTGGGGGGAGCTGGCACCTTATTCGTGAAGGAGAGCGGGTTGGGGTCATACTGCCCTCCACCAACCCTTGGCCAAAAGGTGGGCCTCTAGAATTTGCACTGCTAGAGGATGGTACAGAATCGCCAGCCTACGGTCTTTGGATGTCCTTGTGGACTACAGGTCTCAAGTCTCAGGCCTGACTTAGCTTAGAGAGAAGGCGTGTGGCCTTTGGGGACCTTGGTCAAGGAGATATGTCTGTTTCTTTTTGTCTTTTTTAAAGTTTGTTTTTGCTGTATTTTCGCCCGTTTAGTAAAAGTCAGAAAGGGAGATATTCGGTATGCTGAGGGTGTGAGTGGGGAATGGGTTGCAACTGGGCAAGTGTTGAAAGGAGGGGAAATGAGGCAAGAGAGGCAAGCAGAGTGGGGTCCCAGGATCTTAAACTGGCTATTGAGTCTCCGGCCTTCCCACAACGGTGACCCACCTTGATGACACTTGAGCCTGTCTTAGGCCAGCAGGATCCGAGACCCACAGCTGTGACTCCCTTGAGAAATGCCTGCCCTTGGATGCCAGTTGTGTTGTAAATAATGTTGGTCGAGGATTATGAACATTTATTGACTTGCCAAACTTTTCCGTGGGAGGGGACAGGTAGGGTGGAGGAGGAAATTTGAATATTTGTCCAGGTTTACTGAGATAAACTCTGATATTAAAACCCACTCTGAGAGTCGAGACAAACTCTCTTATATTAACCCCTTCTGGGTACCCACAGGACGCAGATTAAAACTGAGATGGTTTGCCCATCAAATGGTGCTCTAGCTTACACTTAACTTGCCTTCCCCCCTATTAGAAAATGGTTCACAGGACAATGCATACATTATATTTTCATGAATCGTGTGCGACAAGAGAAGCAAGGGAGAAGGGAAGCCCAGAAATGGGCAAAAGATGTTGGTTCCCTGGATGGTGAAATTTCCCAAATAGGCCTTTTAAATGCGGGTCTCAGAGGTTAACTAAACAAAGACAGTCTCGGCAGGACCACACCGGAGAGGATTTTAGCCTGACTTAACCCACTGAAAGCAGAGTCTTGTTCAATTTTATGGGAATTTCTACAAGTAACCAATACAGACGACCTTCCCCTATTTTTTTTTAATCCTGGCAGACTGGCTGTCACTCACTACCCACCCCAGGCGTAGCCCGCTGACCCACTCGCCCACCCAGCCGCTCTTCTCCCGGCCCTGCAGATTTGTCCTCTCCGCTTCCTCTCTCCGGGCAGGCCCTTCTCAACCTGAATCCAGGCTTTGAGGCTTCGCAGCCGCCGTGAGAGCCCTAAAAATTAAAAACAAACAAAAACACTCAGGAAAGCGATTTCTAATCCTTCTGTGCGGTGGTCCTCTCCTTACCACACACACCGGGCGCACGCACAAGCCCCAGAAATTCGGGGATCCGGAAACACGACTCTTTGTCTTGGAGAGAACGAAAAAGTGCCGGGCGGAGCAGGCCAGCCTCTGCCGCGCGGCCTTTCCCAGAACCCTCTCACGACCTCTGAGCCGAGATTGGGAAACCGTGGCTCGGCCGAAGCCGAGCCAGACGCTCTGCACTTTCCTCTCTTGTTCTCAGGCTCCTGTACCTTTCGAATATTATCCCCACCCCCAGCCCTTGTTTTCTTGCAGACGGGCAGGGTGCATGGCGCCCTGCGGGACCCGCGGGTCTGCGGCCTACTTAGAGCGGAGGGCCAAGAGAAGAGCGGGGAGGACAAGCAGGGCTGAGGCTGTGGACAGAGGAGCACACACAGAGAGACACACACAGACACAGAACGACCCTTCCCCATCACACCCACGCAGGTCTCATCCTCCCACTCGGGACAGGGCAGCCAAGGCCCGTGTGCTCTAGGAGGACACGCGCGCTTCGTTGTGTGACCCTTTAAAGAAGGAGCTAGGGCTCTTATCGTCTTTTCTGTCACAACAAAGTGCCCACGATGGCCCTGAGAGGAGGTGTGAGCGCTTGCTTGGGGTCCTGCCTGGGTGCCTATTTGGGGAATCCAGGAACTGGCACCGCGACATGCTGTAACGTGCTGGGCGAGCGCACCTGTGTGCAAAGCCACAAGAGCATATCCAGGGCTCATGGACCGGTTGCTGTTTTATGAGAGCAGTGCTGAGCATGTGTGGCGACAATACGTGTTATCAGACAATAAACGTAGGCCGAGTCAAGGGTTACTTAGCAGCCTGGTCTTTCCGTCAGCGCTGGGATGTGGCCAGGCCGAGGCACGCGAGCAGGGCACACGCTGCTGGCCGACAGGTATGGTTTTCACACACTCAAAAACTGAGTGAGGCCTCGTGTCAGCGTGCGGCTGATGGTCCTCACACCCTGTGGGTGACTGGAAAGACTCAAGCTAGCAGGCCTAACCCAACCCGGCACGGAAAGAGGCCAGTTCTGGGAGAAGCCCAGGTCCCAGCGTGCACCAGACACCTCCGGCTGTTTGCGCCCCGGAGCTCGCAGGCGCCGAGAAAGCAAAAGCAAAGGGCGGCGGCAGATCGGCGCCCAGTGTCCGCCTGCCTCCGGCCCTGGGCCGAGGAGCTGTCCCGGAGCAGAGGGGTACAGGCCTACTTCCTCCTCCGCCAGCCGGGAGCTCTCTGAGAGGCTCCGGAGGGGGCTCCCCGCGCTGCCAGTCGCCTCGATGTGCAGAAGGGTGTGCAACTGATCTCTTAAAGAAGGGCTTTCTCTGTCCCTGGAGTCCTGGCTTCTCTTGAGGAAGCTTAAAACGTTACGGACATCCGAAGATGGCGCGCTTTCTTTCCCGGCCCTTTCTTAAGCTCTGGAATTGTTTTCTGTCCCCACTTTTGGCACGGGAAATACTCCTGCTGTGGCCTGCGACTCTGGCCGGGCCAGTTAGTAGGGAAACAAGAGGTGAGGGCGACAGCGGTGTTTCTGCTGAGGGGGCTTGGAGTCTGGAAAAAGCCCTGTGGTCAGGGACCCGGACCAAGAGCCTGGGTCAAGTTGTCCCCGTGTCCCTGCTCCTCCTGCGATGGAATCGTCAGTTCGAGCCTCCAGGAGTAATAAGGGAACTCAGGCAGGCACATCAGAACCCGGTTTAGAGGGGGACCCTGCTCTGTGTTTGTGGGTACATCAAAACAAAACGTAATGATTCCAGAGTTGTCCTATGACCCACAGTTTAAAACTCTGAGAACCTTCTAGAGCTGCGTTCCCTCTACCAGTTTTATAGCAATAGACCAACACCTTTCTTACCCTGAGTCAAAAAAGACACCAGTTAAATTTTTAAAAATAATAACGCCACACCCTAAGCTGGACAAACTTCTTTCTGAAAAGAGTTTTTATTTTCTTCTTTCAGTGGGACTGCCTCGGTACCAGCACCACTCTACCCCCGTGTGTGACAGAAAAGATTTCGTCCTCAACTTTAATGGCATTTCTTCTTTCCATCCCTCTGCTAGCGGGCCATATTATCACCATCACCACCATCAGAGCGTCTGTCAGGATATTAAGCCCTGCGTCATGTGAATGGAGGGAGAGAGGCCATGCCAAGGCTGCTCTCTCCTTGTGTGTGTGTGTGGGGCAGATGAACTGAGGTGGACTCACGTGATGTGCACCCCAATAGCAATAAGTAGCCCCCCAGTCACTTAGAATCCCCAGGCCAGCATTGTTCACTGACACTTGTCTACCACTGGTAGAAGGACAAGCCCTGGCATGGTAATGCCCTAAGTATGTGCAGGCTCCAATCAGAGGGAGAGCTGAGAACTCAGCTTCTCAGCAGAGATGGTACAAAGTTACCACATGAAAAACATAAACATGTAACTCTGGGATCTTCATTGCCTTCAGTAATCAGGGTCTGAAAAACACAGACAAGTTGTGTGTGTTTTTCTTTGTCTATGAAAATTTGTGTGCTTTTACAAAAGGCAGTGCTAAACACAAATTTTCAAGAAAGCCTCATCTTGTTGCCTAGTGAAGGAGAGAGTTGTTTCACCAAACACTATGTTTGGATACAGGTGCCAAAGAACATTATTAAAGAAGTATTTAGAAACAATGTGTCTAGTTTAAGAAAGTGGTTTTCAGTATTGTGACAATACAACGTTTTTTACAAGGTTGTTTTCTACCACCATATTTTAAAGATATTTTTATGATTTCATGTATACTCACACTTTGCTTGTATTTTAAAAGGAGGATATATTTGCACTTATGTATACTTTTACAGTTTGCCAAACAATTTTGATGTAAATTTTTTCAATAAAATGTATATAACAAATAGTCGTTTTAGGGACCTATTTCCTTCACGGCATCCTGAGATGGCCACGTTCTCTCCACCAGCCAGCAGTGCAACTCTACACTTTTTTCCCCCAAGTTGTATGATTGACGTGGTGTGGGGTCTGTGCCTTGAGTAGTACAGGCCAGGTTCTGATTGTGGGTCTTCTCAGGAGAGAAAGAGAAGAAGGAATGTTTTCTGTAATTTCTTTCTTTCCTTCACCCTAGCTCTTTCTGGCTAAGCAAAAAAACTGTAAGGTGAAAGGAACTTAAAAGAAAACCAGGCAAGATAATGAAAGACAAAAATGAAAATCAAACAAAAAAATTTGATTTGAAGAAATGAAGTTTTGTGCCCCTTTTGTTCTGTTTCCTGCGCCCAAGGAGAGTTTTGAGTTTTGCTCTTTCCTCTTCTCCACCAGCGTGGAGTGACAGGCCTGGCTGAGCCGCCAGCGAGGGTTAGGTACCCCCAAATCACCATCTGATTCCCCTTTGCAAGTCACAGCTTTGTTATGGGTGCCAATCACATTTTGTTACAGGTGGTGGTCAGATCCTAAATAGTCCTGGGTGGTGGGGAGGAAGCTGCGGGAACAGCAGCGGGCCCTCTTCAGCATCACAGGTTCTTTAACTTCCTTGGGGAGCAACAAAACTTGGCCCTCACAAGATGTCCTGGGCCTGCTCTCTGTCCCCACCCTCCAGTTCAGAGGCTGGCCAGCCCTACTTAGCTTGGCACCCGCCAACCCCCACACCTCTCCCCCATGTGCCCTATCCTCCCTCCTTATTTTTTTCAAGGGAGTTGATGTATTCCCTCAGGGTCCCCCCCCTCACAGCCCTTTTTCCTCTCTTGCATGGCCTCCCAACGTTTCCCAATCATGAATGCTACAGGCAAGGGCTGGAGAAGCTCTGCATGAAAAAAAGAGAATAGGCCCACTAGCCAGGAGTGCTTTTTTCTTCCCAGCCCACCCTGTCTGACCAACCCTTCAAACTCATGGGCAGTCGCAATGCAGATCAGAGCTGGAGCAGAGGTTCTCAACCCACAATCATGCTGCGGTTTTCTTCTCCAACCCAGGGCTGGGGTTTTGTTGTGTTTTTGCTTTTGGTTTGGAAAATTCACCTTTGTTCCTGGTTCCCTAAAAGGTCTTTCTCCCAGTCAATCACCAGGCACTTAATAACATTCAGTAGATACCTCACACACAGGTTTTTGTATTCCAAGTGAAGTTCAGTCCAAAGACCATCTCCCTAGTAAAACATCTTGTCTTAAAAAAAGTCTTAACCATCTTCCTAATCCTTATACTTCCTTTCTATAGTTCCCAAAACTAAGCAGTGATTTAAACTTTTTTGTGTATCTTCATTATCATATTTGCAGTTAAATAGGGCATTTTTTTTTTCTTTTATACTGAGCTGCTCAGGGGCCTGCTATAAATTATGAAGTCAGTTTCAGAGTTTGCTCCGACCACAGTGCTGTGTTTACATTCCTTCCGAGGCTGCCGGCATGGTCGTAATTTATATCCTAAACACTTGAACGTAACTTGTTTATACAGAGAATGACAGGACCTCAAAGACAAAAACGCTGCATCTCTGAGTAACCGCATTGGAAAGGCTAGCGCGCCCCCTAGTGGTGCAAAGGGATGCAAAGCTTCCCTTTCCCGGACTCCTCTCCCAACCCCGCACACGTTGATTCACGGTTCTTTGAAGATGCAGGAGAACTTTTTTTAAATGACCCATTATAGGGTGCTTTTCCCATATCCTTATGATGTGGGGATGTTGATCTTACTTATATATCTGCACTAGATCATGGCTATCGGGGGTTCGACCCATGTCTGATTTCGGTTTGTTTCACACGTTTTTGCCAAAATCATATGTAAGAACTGTGCATCTAGCATCGCAGACACAGGCACAAAGGCGATCTTCACTCTGAAGCAGGGCTTCTAAGTGACATGGAGGGCTTGTTACACACAGGCCACTGGGCCCACCCCAGCTTCTGACTGAGTCCCTCTGGGCTGGAGCTTAAGAGTCACCATTTGTGATAAGTTCCCAGGTGATGATAATGTCAGTCCAGGGACCACACTCTGAAAACCAAAAGTCTAGAAAGGCCGTCTGAATTACAATATTTACAGGCTCTGATGGGTGTTGCGGCTAATTGCTTTGTTAGATAGGCAAAGATCTAAACAGGTTTTTGGAAAATAGTTTGTCTACCCAAATACCTCTGTCATTGGCCCCTAGGGAAATGCAAGGCCGAGTTTGGAACCCTGCACCAGAAATTTTAATTCAAACTTAATTTTTAATTCAAAGCGATGAGGCCTCTTGTTTTATTCCAGCCAAGAAGTCAGGTGGCATCATTGAAGTTTAGCAGTAAGTCTAAGTACTTATGCACAGCTCTGACCTCAGAATTCTCCAGGAAAAGGAGGTGAGAATTGCGGCAAACACACGGGGAAAGAAATTCCTGTATTGGTCATAAAATCTTTTGAGGGTAGAACAGACAGAAGGCAAAGAAAGGGGGCTGCAGTCTCAGTGTATATAAATAATGATCCCTAAATACAAATGGATTAGGCAGAATCATGGGGGTCGTCGTCAGGGAGAAAAGAGAGACAGAGGGAGAGATACAGAAAGAGGGAGCAGAGAGGGAAAGAGAGAGTAAGAGATGGAGGGAGAGAAGAGAGAAGAAAAAGAGAGGGAGTGAGGGAGGGAGGAAATGGGGGATAAAGGTAGGGAGGGATAGAAGAAGAGAGAGAGGGAAAGAGAAAGAGAAGGGGGAGCGCGGGAGGGAGGGAGACAGACAGAGAGAGATCTAGAGAGGAGGAATCTGCAAAATATCTCCAGGGTTCCTGCCCCAAAGTTAGCAAAGCAGCCTTTGAAGCTGGGCTGCTGTCCTCTGAGGCCGCAGTTATCTCTCCAAGTCTCCAAGGCCGGGCATTGGCTGAAACGCTCACATACTTCTGTTTTGCTTGGCTTCTGCTTGGATTCTCGGGAAGTAAGACAATTCTCTAGTTTTGCATGCTCAAATTTTCTGAACTGCTGCTTCAACTTCTAGAGAATTTAGGGAAAATATTCTTGACTTAACATTTTAGAGAGTGGAAGTCTGATTTGGGGGAGAATTCTTCAGGCCCATAGTATATGCCACCACACTGTATTAAATGGAATTAGTACCTCCTTCCTGAAGAAAATCTCTCTTGTTGATTCACATATACCTAATTACTGTGCATCATGGTGATTAATTCAAAACAGGCACTGACTTATTTAGAATGGAAATATATTTTAATATATTTTATCGGAACGGAAATATATTTTACCAAACCTGCCTCTATGAAACACTATCTGAGTAGGGAAAAACACCACAGATGTAGAGATTGGGCCAGGGAGGGCCATAGCACACAGTCGTCAAGATCATTTGGGAAAAAATAAAAGTCCTGGAAGTTCTTTTGGAGTTCAGAGCGCCCTGAGTCCAGAGCAACACAACTGATAAATATTCAGCACTCTAGTTCCTAGGGGATGTGTGCATCCCAGGGCCAAATCACCAGTCCTCTTGGCATAAGTGTGTGCAGGAGAGGAGAGGCGGTCTGAGGAGCAGCCGGGAGGCCAGTGCCCTCGACAGTGTTCCCTCCGGAAGGGCTCCATCCTATCCTTCCAGCCTGAGAGCTGCTGTCTCACAGATAAAAAGAGACCCAAAGGGCCTTGGCCACAGCTGGGCAGGGACCGCATTCCCCTGACAGCACTGTATCACCTCCCAAAGCTAGTGGAGCATCTCCAGAATCACAAAGTGCTTTGAATTTGACTGAGTCTGGGCCCCATGTGGGAAGGAAAGCTTCCTTCCTCTCTCTCCCCTCTCTCTCCCCCACCCAGGTCCCCACCCCTGTCATCAGGGACTCTGCCACTGCCCCTTGCCATTTGCACCTTATCCGGGACCTCCCTACTCCCATTTCCTAAGCACTACTCCACTGTGCCCTTCCTATGGTCTGTGAAGCCATCATTGTCACCCTCCTGTTTTATCATGGAGGAAATGCAGGCGAAGCCCAGGGGAAGCTCCTGGCAGTGGGCTCGTGAGGCAGCTGCTGTGTGTCTCCTTGGTTGGGGACGCCCTCTGTGTGCAGAGCCTGTCTGTAGGACCTCGTGTTATCCTTGATGTGTTCACCCCAGCACTGAACAGGTAACAGCATCATCCAGGGGAAGTGGCTGAAGCACAGGATGATCTGCGCTAACAGCTGTTCTTCAAGAAGAAGGAAAGCAACTTCTGTTCAAAAAGAGTCGCTTAACTGAGCTGAAATGTGAGATAACCAGACTAGTAGTTGGTGTCTGAATAGGGTTCCAAAAGTATCCGATTAGCGACAACCCCACTTTGGGGGCCCAGTGGTAACTTGATGGAGGACCTGGACATAAGTAGGGGTCACAGCACACATGTCTGGTAGAGGGATCTGGGAGCTGGGAAAAGCACCATGACTGACCATCCTGTCACCCAGCCAGCCAGCCAGCAAGGTCAGTTACTCTGGGAGGGGCTAGACCTCGGGGTTCTTCAAAAGTTCCCTGAGTGTTTTTATTGCTCAGACCAGAATTGACAGCCACTGATGAACTTGACCTTGTTTACGTCTTACAGAAATCCTCTGAAGAAAATGTTATTGTCACAAACTTGCCTGTTTGCAGAGAAGAAAAGGGTGCCCGAACTGTGTGTGGCTGGTGTCCACGTTAGTTCCCCTGTTTGGAAGGCAAGTGTGCTACGCCCTACACACACCAGGCCACTTGGACAGCTTTGGTAAATCAGAGCCCAGTCTTGCCCCACATGGCCACACAGGATCTCTGGGCAGGACTGAGGGTGGGGGCCTCAGGAGCTCCCCAGGTAAAGCCCTGCTCCATGTCCCCAGACTGCAGTCAGGCGGCTGCCCTGCTCACAGACCCCGCCTCTGTTTTCAGGACAGACCTATGGACAAGGAGGTACAGTCCGGCACTGCTGCCAGGTGTAACTCACAGGAATCAATTACTCAGGTTCTTTCCCCAGGGAAGAGTCGGGCTGGGGAAGGCGCAGAGCGTGAAAACATAAGCAAGGATTGCTGAGGCCCTCACCCTCCCACAGGGCTGCTGGGGCTGGCCGACTGGAGCTGTGCAATCTCACAGCATTACTGCCACATGTCACTCTGCACCTGGGACATCTGGACAATAAACCCAGGGGCCTGGACCTCACCTGTCCAGGGCCTCCTAACAGGGCAGCTGTCAATATTCTAATTGGATGGCAGTAGTGACCTAAAGATGTGGGGTCTCCAGGCCCCACGCACTAAGACAGGATTGTCCAGCAATAAGTGACAAATAGGGGACCCCTGCAGGGACTGACTGGGAGAGAGCCAAACAAAGGAAGAATGGTGCCCAACACCAAGTGCATCAGAGCCATTGCTTAAAGAAACACACACATGCAGACCTGCACACACACAGACATATAGACACAGATGCACTCACAGACACACAGGTACACACAAACACACACACAGACCTACACACACACTCCCACAGTCTTCTTTTCAGTTGTGGTTCTAGCTCCAAGTATCAAAAGTTTGACATTTTATCCTACCTGCCATCTTTCTAAATTTCCAAATTGATCACAATGGTTTAATAATCACCTTCTGAGATTTCCTTTTTCTCTAATGGCAGGACTTCCCCCTCCTCTAATTCTAGAAGTGTAAAAAATAGCCTCTTTCAAATTAAATTGTTGCTTTTGTTTTCAAAGGTCAAACTGAGCCCCCAGCACAGACAGGCTACCTGCTGGGACCAGGGCAGAGTGTAAAGGTTTCCGAGCCACGCACAGTGCTTCTTGGAGCAGCACCATGGCAGTGCAGTCTGGAGGGTGCCCTGCCGCTCCTCACAGTGGCAAGATCCCAGATGGCTCTGCTTGTGTCAGCCTCTGAACACTGGGTGTCTCCTTATAATGATAAGAATAGGTCTGGTGGGCAAGACAGATCCAACTTCCATTCGGATGACCTCTTCTTCGCATGCAGATCCCAAGTCCTAACAGGAATCAGACAGGTGACCAACAGGGAGCCCTTGATCAAGAAATGAATCAACCAGCAAATGTCTGACCCACCCAGGAGCACACAAAAGATGATGCACCAGCTTCAGATCTTCTCTCGTGGCAGGGACAGGCAGATGAAAGCTCATAACAATTACCTAGGCTGTCGGGATGAAACCCTGTTCCTTATCATGCCCTGGAAATAGCTCCTGGAGAAATTATGTACACTAAAGAAATGTCCCAGAGATGTCTTTAGACCGTCTCCCCCACCCTCACCCCCAGTCCCTCCCAAACTGCATACCCTGGTTCACTGAGCAGAGGGGACTATGAAGAACAGGGACATCAGAGGCAGGCAGGGCTGGGTTTATTGAGATCCTAGCCCTGCCACTTACTGCATTATTTAACTTGGCTGTGCCTCACTTTCCTAAACTGGGCAGTGGGGGTACTGAGACCAACTTTAAATATTGATTAGAGTGGTTACAAAGCAGTTAGTTCCTGGCATAATGTAGGTGGTCAAGGTATAATCCCTCAGTTTTCTACGAGCATGAAAGCATGGCATGCATGATCTCATTTTATATATAAATTGAGTCCCAGCTGCGCCCTAAATGAGACAGGAGGGAAACTGCTATTATCCATGTATGCAGATGAAGGGGTGGACCCAGGAAAGGCATGAGGCTATTGTTTTAGTTTGCTAGGGCTGCTATAACAGTGTCGTAAATTAGGTTGTTTAAATGACAGGAATTATTTCCTCACAGTCCTGAAAGCCAGAAGTCCAAAATCAAGGTTTAGGTAGGATTGCTTTCTTCCAAAGCTCTGTCCTTGGTTTGTAGATGGCACCTTCTCCCTGAGTCTCTTGTCATCTCCCTTCTGTTTCTGTGTGTGTCTATCTCTGTGTCCAAATTTCCCCTTTTTATAAGAACACCAGTCACAGTGGATTAGGAAGGACCCACCCTAATGACCTCACTTTAACTTGATTTCCTGTTAAAGACCCTATCTCTGAATAAAGTCACTGGAAGTTAGGACTCTAACATATCTGTTTTGGAGGAACACAGTTGAATTTGTAACAATTATAAACAGCAGAACAGGAATCTACTTGCTTTCTTATGGTCCCCAAGCCAGAGACTTCACCAAGAGAGTCTCAGGTAAAGCGAGCTCTCTGAAGAACCCTATCAGGAGCTGGGCCATTGGAGTACAGTCTTTTTTCTCCATCATCCCCTTGAACGTTGAGTGACCTGGAAGCTAATTTTTGTTTCCTTCCGTTAGAAAACACTCTAGAGCTGGTATGCAGGTGAGCCCCAGCCCAGCCAGCCTTCGTTCTTTTGGGCATCAGACATGGGCCCCGCACCCAGAATCACACCTCCCAAAGAGAAGAAAGACCAGGGAAAGACTGTTTTGAGCTGGGAAAGAACTAGTGTGGTTCACACCATATGAACACTGAGAAGCAGCTCTCTGCTGGGTTCCCAATGCGTCAGGCTCTCTGCTAACCTGCATGCAACACCTGTCAGTCCTTCAACCACTCTACTCTACTTCTATTTCTAAGAGGTTCATATTGCTAAATCCACTTCCTAGATAAGCAAACTTGTTCACCACTACACAGCTACTAACTGTGAGAGCTGAAACTGCAATCCGAGTCCATCATCCACTGGACTCCATACTTCCGAATTAGGCAGTAGGAAAGGATGGGTGGCAGCTGAAGTGGGGGAGGCTTTGCTGAAGGGTAGGCATGCCCAGTATGCCAGGGCGTCCACGACACCCACCCTGGCAATTCATGAGATGCATACGCACACGGCAGGACATTTGTCCAGGAAGCACATATATCACCCAAGGCATAGCTCCATCCCGTAGTAGACTTCGTCCTCCTCTTCCCACATGAAGGGGTAGGCCTGGAGGAGGCCAGGCAATGGCAGTAGGGCCTCCAGGACCCAACACTTTCTCCTAATGTCCGTAGTGAGAGCCAGCCACACTGAGACAGCCTGGGACCTCGAGCCATAGGCAGTGGGGTGGTTCTTTGGGATCCCATACTGAGCGGGCTCTGATCCACCCTAAGGCCAACTTCCCACCGAGTGGAGACTCCTTCAGTCCCAGAGAAAAACAGCAGGACTCCCAGGCCTGGTGAGAGGGGAGCCGGGAGGCATGTCTGGGTCTGAAAAGGGACTTCAGGGAAGCAGAGAGCTGGCCCTCAGTGTCTAGAATGCATCTCGCTGGGACTTCCTTAGAAAGAGCTCAAACTCCGCTCCCCTGGGTCATTTGCCAGCAACGTTCCCCTCAGTGGACTGGACAGCCCCACAGGCTTGGAGGAGACAAGGTCTGCCAGGCGCCTTGGACAGGGAGGAGCCTAGCGTTTGCTAGGACTGCAGCTTTCGTGACACCTACCTGCTTCTGCAGCCCAGACATCCTCTCGGCCCATGCTGCTGGCTAATCTGGCAGGACTCTGCATCCTCAGACCAGGCGGAGGCTGACTCATGGAGGGGTTTTAATTTGGAAAACAAGATTACAAAAGAAAGAAACCACAGTTCTATTAACAATTACATGAGACCAAGGCTGAACTTACAACTTGCATTTTCCCCTCCAGATTCAGTGTGGCTATTACATGAGGCTCTTCAGAATTTCCAAGCAGGCTCTATTCTCATGGAACGAGAGGCAATTGCAAGGAGAGGGTGTTTGGTCTTCAGAGTTCTAGTTCTTTTCCATCAAAGTCCAGGTGAAATGCTAAATCTCATTGAACTCTGAGTGTGGCAGCGGAGAGCATGAAGAGGCTTATTAGAGCAAATTAGGGTACAGGGATGCTCTCTAAGCAATAGGCATTAAAAATCTGAAAGCAAGTGTGCCCTGTGAAAAACAACTGATAGGAGGAATCGAAATCCCCCAGGCCACCCAGCTTTTATTTTGGACCACGGAGGAGGGGTAGGAGATCACGACCCTCCTTGGACTGTGGCTGGAAGACCACCCCGCTTCTTGCCTCTGCAGTGTTTAAAAGCAGCCCCCAGTCTCAGGGCAGATGCTCAGCATGGGGCCGCGGCGGCCTTTGTTGTCCGGCTTCCGGCTGGTCCTCTTCCTATCCAAGCTGCCTCTGTCACTGCGTTGTTTGATATTTTCAAATCCGGCCTGAAGCAGATGATGGGGCCACAGGAGGAGAGTCCTTCAGGGTGTCTTGTTTGGTTTGGAAATATTTAAATGTCTGCTGCATTTCCTCCGAGAGGGGAGAAGTCAGGGCCTGTGGGAGAGTCCTGCACTCTGGCCACAGCCTGCAAGGACCTCATCTCCCCTACCCGCCCCTCCACCCCCACCACACCGTCTTGCGAAGGAATCCCCACCGCACCCCCACCCTCGGCACCATGAGAAACTCAAGACCAACCCAGACATTCCCCACAACCTGTTTACAGCCCAGTGACTCAGCTCGTCACTTTTTAAAAGCCAATGTAGCAATTGTCCATGATTATAGAAGCCTTCTCAGCTCCTGGAAAAATCACCAGCATTATTAAGTCCCGCTGCGGGACACATGTTTTCCATAGATTCAAGTGCTAGTGGCCACCACAGATGAACCAGCCTTTCAGAATGAAGAGCATGTAATTAAGACATAATCTCTTCTGCTTAGCAATATATGAAGCAGTAAATGGTTGCAAAGGTTAATTAAATTCTTCAACTTCCCTTTGGCATGTAAGCACCCCGAAAGCAGTTGAACCCCCTGCAGTCTAAAGGCAGTGACCCTCACCACTTCACAGTCTATGGCCAGGTGGTTCACAGCAAAGTGTATGCTTCTCTCTGGGGTCCCAGGCTCCTGATGTAGGCCGATCTGAGATTTATACTGACACACCTTCGGAGCATAGCCAGATTGACAGGGGAACGTAGGGAAGCAGGATGCAAGGAGTGACAATTAAGTTTGCGAACTTGCTGCACCGATGTTACTAACCTTTGATATCAGAGGGATTATTCATTATGAATTTGTACCAACTGGACAAACAGTGAACCAAGTTTACTATTTGGAAGTGCTGAAAAGGCTGTGTGAAAAAGTTAGATGACCTGAATTTTTGCCAACAATTCATGGCTCTCGCATCACGACAATGCACCAGCTCATAGGGCACTGTCTGCAAGGGAGTTTTTAGCCAGTAAACAAATAACTATTGGAACACCCTCCCTACTCACCTGATCTGGCCAATGACTTCTTTCTTTATTCGAAGGAATATTGAAAGGAAAGCATTTTGATGACATTCAGGACATCAAGTGTAATACGACGATAGCTCTGATGGCCATTCCAGAAAAAGAGTTCCAAAATTGCTTTGAAGGGTGGACTAGGTGCTGGCATTGGTGCATAGCTTCCCAAGGGGAGTACTTCGAAGGTGACTATAGAGATATTCAGCAATGAGGTATGCAGCACCTTTTCTAGGATGAGTTAGCGAACTTAATTGTCAGACCTTATATAATACTGATTAACTGATATGGAGTGGGCTTTGCTAAGTTAAATATTGATGAGGCAAGGGCTCCTGGTAAAGGAGATTTGATTGTGTGAACACAGAGCTCCCCATGGAAGCTTCCTGAATCAGGTGAATGCCTGCCTTTCCGGGGAAAAGCACCGCCTGCTTTTAACATGTTGTCAGGAGTTTTCTGAGGCCTGCCCTTGACAAGTTAAAAAAACAGAACACTTTGGGGCAGCCAGATAGCTCAGTTGGTTAGAGCACAAGCTCTGAACAACAGAGTTGCTGGTTCGATCCCTGCATGGGCCAGGGAGCTATGCCCTCCACAACTAGATTGAAGATAAGTTGCCGCTGAGCTTCCGGAGGGGTGGTTGGATGGCTCAGTTGGTTAGAGCGTGAGCTCTCAACAACAAGT
This sequence comes from Rhinolophus sinicus, assembly GCF_036562045.2. NCBI lineage: Eukaryota > Metazoa > Chordata > Mammalia > Chiroptera > Rhinolophidae > Rhinolophus > Rhinolophus sinicus. The sequence continues at coordinate 77,228,728 of NC_133756.1, read as the reverse complement.
TTGCCGGTTCAATTCCCACCATGGGATGGTGGGCTGCACCCCCTGGGACGGCAGATAGACTTGGAGTTGGGAAGCGTTGGAGTTGAGATGTGCCCTCCACAACTAGATTGAAGGACAATGACTTGGAGCTGATGGGCCCTAGTAAAGCACACTGTTCCCCAATATTTCCCAATAAATAAAAAACAAACAAAAAAGGAACACTTTTTCCTTTATACCTGCCCACATAAGGGAAAATCCAATCATTTTATGCTTCTCTGTGCAGAGAGTTGACATAGTCTGGGGCTGACCAGGACTTGTCCCTATGGACAATTTAGAGTCTTTGCAATGAGGTCCTTGTCAGAGATTATAACCTTCGTCTCTGCTGTTCAATTCTTAGCAAATGCTAATTTTTAAGAAATAATACTTATGAGAGATTACCCAGAGACACGCACTCCATTTTTGCTACATTTCATCCGTAGTGAACCTGCCCACCAGACAGCTGAGGGTTTGGGAAAGAATTTTTGACACATACAGAGTTGCCACTCTGTCATTCTTGGGCATTAGCCTGAAGCCCACATTGAGGGACCTTACAGGCAGCAACTGTTTGATACTCACTGGTGTGTTTATTGGAGGGGTTTTGTTAAGGATGTGTCCTAGTCCACCCTGTAAGCCCCAGTTTGGGTCCAGCCTGTGGACCTCAAATGATATAAGTGGTGGTCATGTCTCACTCTTAGCTCGAGCCACAGGGAAGGCTCTGCAATCACCCCACCCCACCTTGCCACAACTCGAGCTATTTGGTATGCCTTTTGCATGTGGCCCTACACATCTTTCCTCGCCCCCGACTTCCTGTCTTGTTAAATATATGTCGGCAAGCTGCCGCAACCTTTCTTTCCTTTTTTTCCTCCTTATCTTGGAAAGCTTCTGTTTTAATTTTTAGCTTTCTGATTTGTTACTGTATGCTTTACATTTCATTCTATATTTTAATGAACACATGCACGTCACAGACACACGGTAGGACCACTTGTACAGAGAGTGAAAACTACGTGCCAACCCCCAGCCCCGCCCTGCCACTGCCCTCTGCATGGCAGAGGCCATTATCTTATTCTCTCTGTGTCCCTCAGAGACAGTCTACACACATATAAGCATGTACATGGAAATGAATTTAACTTCTTTATTATAATTTTGTTATGTATTAAAATGAAGTCAAAATTTCCCCATTTGATTATTTCCATCTTGTTCTTCTGTACTTACTGATGAAGACTTAGTGGTCTTGCTGACAGAGCTGTGAATTTTCTTACAATTCACGTGTGCACACACAAATTACTTTTTTAGTGTATAGAAACTGATACAGTTTTGTTTTTTTGTTTGTTTCTGACAGATTCAAAACCTGGAAAGAGAGGACAGGCACATGAAGCAAAGGAATTCCGATGGCCCAAGTATGCTGCTACAGCGGAGGCAGGTCCCAAAAGCAATTCCACCTGTCCTTGAAAGCTTGCTTAGGCTTCCAGCACTAGCAGAGGAAGTACAAGGACATTTGCAGCCTGGTTTTCCTCAGGCTGCTGGCCTCTCAGCCTCAGGGACTGGAATGGAGCAGCGGTGTGTGTAGCTGCTGTGTCCATGTGGCTCAAGGGGCACGTGCCATGGGAGGGAAACCTTAAGTCATAGGTTTGGAGCTTCAGACGTGATCCTGTGGCATTGGGTTTTCTTACAAGTATCAGAAAAATAAGTACACTTTATTTACTTGTAGATGCTGAAGACACTGAACCGCATTATACAATGGCGATCTCTGGAGGCTGTGGGCACTGCAGTGATGAGTGCTGAGCCTCGCTCTGAATCGTCACCGCTACCATTCAGGCGAGCTCAGGCAGCAGTCCTCACTCTGCCCTTTTAGAAAATAACAAACAAATCTGCACAGGCTTAAGGAGAGAAGAGCTCCAGTTCTCCTTGTCTGGGTAGCCAAGTGGCAAAGTCTTCCTGACTGCCTGCAAACAGAGACAGAACACTGTTGTTCTAACTGCTGTGATTTACCAAAAACAGACCATGCAACGTAGGCGCTAACTGGAGATGAAAGCATAGGGAGCAGGAATTAGAAGAACCCATGCACCTGCGATATGGTTCACATGTCTTATATCATTTAGTCCTCAGTTAGCCCTATGAGTTAAGTCTCCTGTTATTTTAATTAAAGGGTATAAGGCTTGGACTGATGAAGTGACTCAACCAGAGGCAGTAGGGCAGGTAACTAAATGTTGTGCGGGAGACCATGCTCGCTGCGCCATGTGTCATGTAGGGAGGTCTGTGGGGTCTCTGGTCCCGCTCCCCACATAAGAACACAGGACATGGTGAGGCCAAAAAGGAACACCCATGAAGCCATAGGTAGGGGAGTCATCCACAGCAGTTATATTAGTGACCAATGGCTCACTGGTTACAGCTGACGGCCAACTAGCCACAGCTAATGGCCATCCAATCCCAGTTGATGGCCATTTACTACCTGAGCCAGCACCTTTGCATGTGATGCCGAGAGCCTGGAAACTGCACTCCTGGCTCTGTCCCCACACTCCACCCCTATAGGGTCTCGCCTCACAATCTACACGACAAACATCTTCCGGGAGGGTTCCTGTGCAAGGAGCCTGGAGGTGAATGCAGTATCCTGGACACAGCCAGGCTCTCTGGGCACAGCCAGGGTTTCTCAGGGCACCACCAGTACTTCTGGCACAGCCAGACTTCCTGGGCTTCTTAGGGTACCACCAGTCTCCCCAGGCACAGCCACAGCTCTCAGAGCACTGCCACTCTCTCTGGGCACAGCCAGACTTCCTGGACTCAGCCAGGGCTCTCAGGGCACTGCCACTCTCTCTGTGCCTCTCAGGATACTGTGCTGGAACAACAGAGACTCACAGTCAAGGTGCTTAATATTCTTGAAGGCAGCTGGTCAAGACACAAAAGCAAACATCCACCAGTTCCACTACATTGTGGCATGTTCAAGCGGTCCATTAAATTAAGGATGGAAGGCAATTCCCCATAGTCCACAGTCATTCGCCAGGGCTGTCCTGGGGGTGAGGGACAAACTTGACCTCACCCTCATCTCCCATGGAGGACTCAGCAAGCGTTTCCTCCTGGGACTACAAGTCCTGCATCCGGGCTGCCTCAGCAAGCACTTCCTAGCTCACAGGGCCACAACGACCTTCGCTTTCTCTGGCCTGTGCTGGTTGGGGAACCGTCCACGTCTTCCCACCTCTCCACGGGGGTCCAGGTCTCCAGCAGCTGCTCCTCCCGGTCTTCCTGAGACTGAGTGTTCATACGCACAAACTGCTTCACCGCTCTTCGGAGAGCTTTGGCCGGCACCGTACCCTGCTCGCTGCGCCATTTGTCGTGCAGGGTGTCATGCGGGAGACCCTGCTCACTGCACCATGTGTCACGCAGGGAGGCCTGTGGGGTCTCGGTCCCGCTCCCCACATAAGAACACAGGACATGGTGAGGCCAAAAAGGAACACCCATGAAGCCATAGGTAGGGGAGTCATCCACAGCAGTTATATTAGTGGCCAATGGCTCACTGGTTACAGCTGACGGCCAACTAGCCACAGCTAATGGCCATCCAATCCCAGTTGATGGCCATTTACTACCTGAGCCAGCACCTTTCCACTTGAGGCTGAGAGCCTGGAAACTACACTCCTGGCTCTGTCCTCACACTAAAGGAACAGGAGAGAGAAACTGGCTCTGTGCTTTGATTTTGAAAGTGTGCCCATTGCCCTCCAGGGATCCAGGGAGGAAAACACAGTTTTCCTGACTTACCAGTCCCTTTTGAGATTTCTAAAGAGAAAATCTGAACCTTTCTGGCCAAATCAAAAGATCTCAGAAGGTCTGCAGCAGTGGTTCTCCACCAGGAACAGTTTTACGCCCGAGGACCAGTTGGCAATCTTGGAAGACAGTTTGGTTGTCATGCAGTGGGGGAGGGTAGTTGCTACCGGCATCTAGTGGACAGAGGCCAAGGTCCTGGGAAACACCCCACAGGGCACAGGACAGCCCCACAATAAGGACTTACTTGCCCCAAGACATCACACAGTCAACAAAGGTTAAGGAACTCTGGTCCACAGGCATAAAAAAGTCAAGCCTTATAATTGTTGCAACACTTTTAAAGAAGTGTTGTATATCTTCAAGGAGAGCGTGCTTCACTGTAGTCACCTGGTAGCCGCCAAATTAAATTTTCTCTGTCTTTTGGTGTCTGGTGTACTCGTGTTGGAGATCTTATTGCCCAAATAAGTGTATTCTCAATAGAATCTACCTAAAGAAGTATTCCTAGTTTTGCTACAGAATTCTGCCACAAGATGAAGAGGCTTCTTGTGAATATGGATACCCCAGGCCAGGATCTGCACTGCACAGCAAGAGAGAGGATAGGGTACACACACAAAACAGAGGGCACATCTTGTACATGAAGCATAGTGACTTGGAAAACATCTAAACAAATGATAGCAATTTTTAGGGACTCTTAACGAAATGATTTTCCCAGAGTTCCTTGAGTATACCGTGGATTTTGACATCACTTCTCAATGGCAGCTAGTTTATCATAATTCCACATCTATCTCAGACACAGATGCAGCTCAGGCTGAACAAACCCCAGAGGACTCAAGAAGAGTCCCAGCACAGTGACAGCTCATCCTCCCTCAGATGAAAAAGGAGATGTTTGTAACATGGTTGCATCCCCCCTCTTTACTCCAGGGCATTTTTACATCTGGCAATACTAGAAACCACAAGTCAAACACAGAATAACTCAACTAGCTAACAAAGAAATGATCAAGAAAGCCTTTGGCAATCTAAACTGCTATCATGTCGTTTCTTCTTACTTTTCCATTCTAAAATTTTCACTGATTCTGGAAGTACCATTTGATGAAGAATATACACTGATTAATTGTTAAACTGAGAAGTTCCTCAAAAGCTATTGTTTTTTAGTCATTGTTATAAAAACATTTTTAAAACAACATTAATTAAAGTTTGGAAAAAGAAAACAAATCACCTATAATACTACACTTTCGAGAATTTAGACAATAGACACAGAGGAGCAAGGAGGGCAGCAGTGAGCTTGCAAACTGGAGCAGGCATGACCTATCGAAAGCCCTCAGCTGCAGCCAGTCATGGATATACAGGGTCTATTGATTTTCCACAAATCCAGATTATTATGTAAAATCTCCCACTTAAAAAATATTTGCTCATTTTTTTTGTACTTTTTAAAGTCTAGGTTTTTTTTTGTTTTGTTTTGTAATTTTTTTAAATTTTATTTTATTGGGGAACTTCTAGGACTTTCTTCCAAGGCAAGTTGTTGTCATTTCAATCTTAGTTGTGGAGGGCGCAGCTCAGCTCCAGGTCCAGTTGCCGTTGCTAGTTGCAGGGTGCGTAGCCCACCATCCCTTGTGGGACTCGAGGAGTTGAACCGGCAACCTTGTGGTTGAGAGCCCACTGGCCTATGTGGGAATCGAACCGGCAGCCTTCGAAGTTAGGAGCATGGAGCTCCAACCGCCTGAGCCACCAGGCCGGCCCCGCGCATATTTTTTTAAAGCACTGTGCCAGCTAAATAAAACACATCTACAGGTTATATTCAAATGACAACCAACCAATTTGAAACATTTGCTATATAATTTTGCATCCAAATAAGGGTGAACAGAAAAATTGGTGTGAGTTTATGTATTTTTATAATTTTATAATCAGAGCAAATTGGAAGACATATTCTCAATAATATTAGTGGGTCTTAGGCCTCTCAGCTTATTAAAAGGCTATTGAAATAATGTAACTAAAGACAAAAATGTTGGTGAAACTCCTTATTGTACAAAAAAACAAACAAAACAAAGCATGTCTTGGTCCACCATAGTTGCATGCGTATAATTTTTTTTTTAATTTTATTTTATTAAATTTATTGGGTTGACAATTGTTAGTAAAATTACATAGATTTCAGGTGTACAATTCCATATTACATCATCTATAAATCCCATTGTGTGTTCATCACCCAGAGTCAGTTCTCCTTCCATCACCATATATTCGATCCCCCTTACCCTCATCTCCCACCCCCCACCCCCCACCCCTCTTACCCTCTGGCAACCACCAAACCATTGTCTGTTTCTCATTTGTTTGTCTTGTTCTTTTGTTGCTTTTGGTTTATATACCACATATCAGTGAAATCACATGGTTCTCTGCTTTTTCTGCCTGACTTATTTCGCTCAGCATTACTCTCTCAAGATCCATCCATGTTGTCACAAATGTTCCTATATCATCTTTTCTTACCGCCGAATAGTATTCCATTGTGTATATATACCACAACTTCTTTATCCATTCATCTATCGAAGGACATTTTGGTTGTTTCCATGTCTTGGCTACCGTAAACAAAGCTGCAATGAACATTGGAGCACACGTGTCTTTATCTCTAAATGTTTTCAGATTTTTTGGGTAGATACCCAGGAGAGGGATTGCTGGGTCATATGGCAATTCTATTCGTAATTTTTTGAGGAACCTCCACACTGCCTTCCATAGCGGCTGCACCAGTCTGCATGCATATAATTTAGAACTCATCTTTACCAAGACAAATCTACTAGTAATAGAGGTGTATTACTGAGGATGAAATTGAGAAGATTCTTAGATAAGCAGTGAAGTTACTATGACACCATAGGGCCAAGGCTCCCAGGGCCAAGACACTGGAAGGAAAACCTTTGAAGGATTATTAAGTTATTAGGAATAAGAAAAATGTCCCTTCTCAATGCTCAAACCCAAGGAATTAAGTTGTGGCCCATATCATAAGTGAATATAACTGTGGAGTGTGGTACATCCACTTCTACAAAGAAATTTCCATCTTTACAGTAAGGGGAAAAGTTTGGCCATTTCAAGCACAGACATCAGATGGTGTCTGCCATAACTTGGAGTTATGAATTTTATTTATTCATAACTCAAGTGCTGAAGTTTATCCATCATTACTCTTTGAGCTTCTTAAGCCCTTGGAATATAGAGATAAACAAAACTGCCATGGTTCCCACCCTCATAGAGTACATGCATGGCCTGGTGGAGGAGACATGAAATAAGCACAAGCATCCAAAGATCTGTATAACTGTACAGAAGTGATAGGGCAATGAAGGTGCTAATTGACCTGTGGAAATGCCCATGAGTCCTGTCTTGCATAAGCAATATGAAAATAAATGGTAGAAAAAAATCAAGAAACCTACTATGGGGCTGTGATTTGCACCCAACTCACAACCCAGAATTCTTGTCTGAAGCAGTTAAAGGCATAAAGGTCCTTCAGGCAAAAAATCTTGAATGTATGAAGGTGAAAGTATTATAAGAATATTTAGATGCTGTCATTAAAAACAATTATACCATTTGAAAGGAGTAACTCATTCCTACATTGTGACAGAGCTGGGATATCCTAATCAGACCATCTGAGGGACAATCATTTTTCATAGCGATGCCCTTGCACACGGAGGGTGAGGAAGCAGAGCCAGTCTTATCCCTAGCCTTGGTAAAGCTAAATGCAGACAGGTATTTTATAATAGATGGTTAGTTCCTGAGGGAGACTGTGGAGATCATCCCCACCTTAGGACGGGGAAATCTCCAACCAACCCCCAGATGATTTATTAAGTACCTGCTCTCTGAAGCAATTTCATCTTGAGCTTATGATCTACCATCACCAAAAATGATTTGCTACTGAGGACATATAGACAACTAACCCTTGACTGTAACATGGGAGCACCTCCAAAAGAAGATTTATTTGTTTCCGGCTGTGCAGGCTTTGAGTAAGGAGCTGTCAATGAGGTGCTACCGAGTATGACACCAGCTAAGTGTCCTAAGGTTAACTCTTGCCATGTGAAGGACTAACATGCAAAGTTCTTTCTGTAATTTCCTTCCATCTTCCTTATGAATGTTTGGTTTTTCACAGGCAATACAGATCTGAAACAATGTCTCCTCCTCAACTGTTTTACTGTCAATTCCTGGCAAGGCTGCCAGAAAGGACTCACATTTCCACTTCTTGATGCTCCTTCTTGAGATGGACAGTCCAGCTGATAGAGCTATGAGAAGGCTGGTACTGTAATTGTAACACTGACAGCTGCCTTCACTGATTCTCATGCATGTTATGAGCATTTCCAGTGTGCAAATCCCTTCCATAAAGCTGAGCAGAGGTGGTACCTGGATGGGAAAATGTGGAAGTTGACGACCAAAGACAGGACAGTTTCTATTTCCTCATCAGTACAATGGGGATGAAAAAGGCTACTGTGAAGATGGAATAAGATGATTTGGTAAGTGATAATTAACTCTGTTAATTCAGATAATTCATAGTAAATGCTCAACAAATGTAGTCATGGTTATGATATCCTGCTCCCCATTCACTGTCTACTCTTGTCTGGGCCTTTCCTCATCAAAAACAAAGCAGAGATTGGTTGGAGTGATTTCTAAATTTATTCCTGGCTCTGAAACTCTGTAACTAGAGGATGAGAACCTATTTCAAGGGCTTTCAGGACAGAAATCTCTTTTGAAATTATAGGGCCCCAAGTCAGGATCTCAAGTTCCAGAATAAAAGGGGGAGTGCTGTTCAAACAATCTCATTTGATGCCAAGATTTCATACAAGCCTCAGACTCAGATGGCAACATAAAGTGTCTTGGCCAGTGCCGGTAACAGAGAGCCTCTACTGGTCTTTTCACAAGAAAAATGAGTATTCACAAGTTGTCACATTTATATAGATAATATTTTTAATCTTTATACTGCTTACCATTATCGAACACTTATATGTACTACGTACCTGTACATAGTAGGTGTTTTACATACATTTTCTTGAATTTTCCCAATAACTCTGCCAGGAAGATTTTTATGGATGAGGAAAAACAAGGCTCAAAATAGGCAAGTAACTAGCCCAAGGACACAGAGCTGTTATCTCCACGCTCAGTGGTGCAGCCTGGAGTTTCTCCCAAGCCTATGAGGCTCTGAAGCCCACTCTCTTTTCACAGTGTTTAGGTGCTCCAAGTATTGGTTGATTGTTTTTACAAGAGGAACTTTTATTAATGCACATAAAGCAACAATACCCTGACCACTTACCTCAGCCCGCCCGAGGGAGCACATGTGAGTTAGGAGGTCATGCTCCCGGCCCTGCACTGCATGACCAGGTCACGGAGAGACAGCCGGGGCTCAGCAGGGACACACAGTCTTTTGGGAAGTCTTTGCCCATAGTGGTAAACAGGAAGACCGTTTATGCTGACTGTACAGTGAAGAAAAGCCACTCTCAAATTTCTACTCCATGTGGCTTCTCATGGTTGGAAAAACCAAGCCTGCCAGTGTCATCCACCACCAAAGAGAAAGGAGCCCCGAGGCCTTGGAAGGTGGACCACCCGTGAGTTGTCTAATCAGGATCAGGCTTCCCGGCACTGAGCAGGACGGGGTGCATGGAGACGAGAAAGTCACCACCGTGAAATGCCTTCCAAACCTCCCCTCTAAGCAGAAGTCCCAGTCAATCACTCCAGCAGGGAGCGGGCTGTCAGGGGGCATTCCAGCCACATCTTGCCCTGCAGCGCTCAGGGAGCCTCCACCTGAGGCACCGAACATGGTGTCTTCTGCGCTTTACTCCAAGTCTGGCTTTCCTCCAGCTCTGCCCCACTGTTACTCACCCTCCCTGCCCAGACTCTCCTACAAACTCTTACGCGACCATCACAGAGGAGTGTCAGTTCTGGAGCTGACACTGCTCCCGCCCTGAGGAGGCTGTCTTCAGCTGCTTTTTACAGATGAACTAAGTGAGGTCAGGGTGGTACTAAGGTGTCCATGGCCACAGAGCAAGTAGGTGGCAGAACTGAGCTTCTGGCCATGCCTGCTATCTCACTTTTACTCCAAGGGAGAAGAGATGAAGACACATGAAGAGCTAGACGATTAAAAAGGACAATCCAAAAGCAAAGATACACCCAGGGCTTGGCTCAGGGCTTCTCTGAAATTCCTGTGAGGCTGGGCATCCAGCACCACATGGGATTTGGGGACCACGGTGGCAGTAGGGCCATTTGAAAGGTTTGCTTTTGAGGAAAGGAAGCTTCCCCTTGCTTTTGCTCTTTCTTATCTCCGTTATTCCTGTGGTCAGCCTCCTGTGGCTTCCTCCACTGCTGCCTACCCTATCCATCCCAGCAATGTCCTCAGGTGCCCAGTGCTCTGCCTTTTGGGTTCTGTCCATAGTTCCACCCCTCTCCACCCCCTCACCATTGTCATTTCTCACCCCTCTCTCACGAAACTCCTCTCTCCTCATGTTCTTCCCACCTCCATCATTGCCTGGACATTTTCCCTTGGATATTTCCTTTATAACCCCAAACCCCATGTCCCAATTCAGTTTTATTGTCTGTGTGTCACACATCACACGAGGTAGTGTGCAAATGCTCCCTAATGACTTCTTTTGTGTCCGTTTGGTCTCAGCTAGCCTGGTAGGTAACTTGGCCACAAGGATGCACTTTCTACTTTTAAAATATCCTCCCACAGCTCTCAGTGCCTAGTAACTACTTAGGCAAGCATGTCAAACTACTCTGAGCCAATTTCTGCCAAATTCTACCCACATACAACATTTAGGGCCGGCCCAGTGACTCAGGCGGTTAGAGCTCCATGCTCCTAACTCCGAAGGCTGCCGGTTCGATTCCCACATGGGCCAGTGGGCTCTCAACCACAAGGTTGCCAGTTCAATTCCTCGACTCCCACAAGGGATGGTGGGCAGCTCTCCCTGCAACTAAAATTGAACACCTTGAGCTGAGCTGCCGCTGAGCTCCCGGATGGCTCAGTTGGATGGAGCGTGTCTTCTCAACCACAAGGTTGCCGGTTCAACTTCCGCAAGGGATGGTGGGTTGTGCCCCCTGCAACTAGCAACGGCAACTGGACCTGGAGCTGAGCTATGCCCTCCACAACTAAGACTGAAAGAACAACAACTTGAAGCTGAACAGAACCCTCCACAACTAAGATTGAAAGGACAACAACTTGACTTGGAGAAAAGTCCTGGAAGTGCACACTGTTCCCCAGTAAAGTCCTGTTCCCCTTCCCCAACATTTAAGAGCAAGTCTCCTTGACTTTGCTGGAAGCTTGGCAAGGTTCCTTCTGCCTGTCCTTTGGGACACCCGAGCGAGCACACTGAATGGAAGTTTTGCTCAGAGGCTAAGGAAACAGCACCCTAGCAGCAGGTCAGGTCACTTTCCAGTGGGATCAGGAAACAGAATCGTTCATTAGATTGGAGTGTGGGGGCCCCAGGGCCAACCAGAGGCTAGAGTGAGGGTGCTTTCCTGAAGTATCAGGCCACCGGGATCACCATGTGCAAATAATTTTTTCCTGCAAGTCCGTATAGTCTTTCCAGCTAACACATACCTTAACCACCGCTCATTTAACCATGGAGAGTCTTAGTTTCCACACTTTTCCCCCCCTAAACAATAAGCTCTTAGGGGTATATTTAGATGGTGGCCTACAAAGGCCTTGCCTGCCTCTAAAATAGGGATTGGCAAACTTTTTCTCTAAAGGGCCAAATAGTAAATATTTAGCTTTGCAAGACACACCATCTCTGTCACAACTACCCAACTCTGTCACTGTAGGAGAAAAGCAACCTTACACAGGATGTAAATGAATGGCATGGCTGTGTTCCAATCAAACGTTCCAAAAGTGAGCCATAGTTTGGCCACCTCTGGTCTAGAGTATAGATTCTTGATTGGGACCCTTCAAAAGCTAACCAGTGTGTAATGCTGATTAGGGCACTTCCAGTGTTAACCAGTGGCCCCCAGAGTGTATTTTCTGGCATACATACGCTGAAGTATATGAGTAAAGGACAGACAATATGGCAGTGACTCTTAACGATAATTATCCAATTATGATATTATGCTAACATCTATTGAGCATTTAGTGTACACTAGGTAAAGCACTTTAGGGTATTTACTCTTTTTTTTTTATTAGTTTTAGGTGTGCAAAACAATGTAGTAGTTAGACATTTATCATTTTTAACCCTCAGAAAGTGAAAACTCCCCTCCCCCAATCTACCACCTCTCTGACATCACACACAGCCATTACACTTCCACTATCTCTATTCTTAATGCTGTACTCCACTTCTTGTAACTATATATATACATATATATATATATGTGTGTGTGTGTGTACATATATATGTGTATATATGTATATGTGTATATATGTGTGTGTGTGTGTGTGTGTGTGTGTGTATATATATATATATATATATATATATATATATATATATATATAAAAATTATAGGGTATTTACTCTTTAAACCCCATAACAACTGTCTGAAATAGGTACTACTATAATTACTCCTACTTTACAGACAAGAAAACTGAGGCTCAAGAGAGGATAACTGACTTGCCTAGCATTACAGGAGGGGTCACATCAGACAGACAGGCTCCAGAGCCCATACTCAGGCTGCCTTTGAATGGCAGTTTCAAAACCAGAGTCTGACTCTGTGCCTCACCACACACAGCTGTGTGACTCTGGGCATGTCACACTGAGCCTCAGTTTCCTCATGTTCAAAATGGGGATGATCATTGATCCTTTGGGGGGCTTTTGAGTGTATTCTATACTACATATGAAAATGTCCATCCCAGAGCCAGGCAGCTGGTATGAGGTACAAGCTAATTGAAATGAAATTGTTTAAGAGATTTATTAACATATAATTCACCTATCACACTGAGTGTACAACTCAGTGACATTTAGTATACTTAGTCATACAACCATCACCATAATCAATTTTAGAACATTGTCATCACCCTCCCAATAGAAACCCTGTACCCATTAGCAGTCTAATCATTAGCAGTCACTCACTATTCTACCCCCAACAATCCCACCCCAGTCCTAAGCAATCACTAATCTGCTTTCTGTCTCTGTGGATTTGTCTATTCTGGATCATTTCATGTAAATAGAATCATACAATATATAGGCTTTTGTGTCTGTCTTCTTTCACTTAGCTTGTGTTCAAGATTCATGCATGTTGCAATGTGTATAAGTACTTAATTTCTTTCATTGCTGAATTATATTTTACTGTATGTATATACTGTATTTTACTTATCCATTCATCAGCTGTTAGACATTCAGGTTGTTTCCACTTATTGGCTATTATGAACAATGCTGCTATGAATACTTATATACAGAATTTTGTGTAGACATACATTTTAATTTCTCTTGGATATATGCCTAACAGTGGCATTGCTGGGTCATGGTAACTCTATGTTTAACCTTTTGAGGAACTGCCAAAAGGTTTTCATCTTACATTCCCATCAGCAGTGCATGAGGGTTCCGATTTCTCCACATCCCTGTCAACACTTGTTATCACTTGTCTTTTTATTTATAGCAATTCTACCGGGTGTGAAGTGGTATCTTATTGTGCTTTTTATTGACATTTCCTTACTGGCTAATGCTGTTGAGCATCTTTTCATGTGCTTATTGGCTATTTGTATATCTTCTTTGAGAAATCAGATCCTTTGTCCATTTTTAATCTGGTTGTCTCTCTTTTTTTTTTAATTTATTGGGGTGACAATTGTTAGTAAAATTACATAGATTTCAGGTGTACAATTCTGTATTACATCATCTATAAATCCCATTGTGTGTTCACCACCCAGAGTCAGTTCTCCTTCCATCACCATGTTGTTTTTCATTATATATTAGGGCTATAAGATCCTTATCAGGTACATTGGCTTCAAAATATTTTCTTCTGTTCTGTGGGTTGTCTTTTCACTTTCTTTGAGATATCATTTTCAAAACAAAAGTCTTTTTTTTTTTTACTGAAGTCCAATTCATCTATTATATCTTTTCTCACTTGTGCTTTTAGTGTCATCTCTAAGAAGAGTTTGTCTAACTCCAAATCACAAGATTTATACCTATGTTATTGTCTAATTGTTTTATAGTTTGTTTTATATTTAGGTCTCTGATTTATTTTGAATACATTTCTTTATATGATGTGAAGTGGGGGGTCCAATTTCATTCTTTTGCACCATTTGATGAAAAGACTATTCTTCCCCTCATTGAATTGCCTTGACACCCTTGTTGAAAATCAGTTGGCCACAAGTGCAAAGTTCTCAACTCTGTTTCTTTGGTCTACATATTTGTTCTCATGCCAGTACCACACTGTCTTGATTATTGCAGATTTGTTGTAAGTTTTTAAAATCAGGACGTGTGAATTCTCCAACTTTGTTCTTCGTTTTCAAAAATGTTAGACTATCCTGATTCAGTCCTTGTATTTCCATAGGAATTTTAGTATCAGCTTGTCAATTTCTGTAACAAAGCCACCTTCAATTTTCAAAGGGATTGCATTTCATCTGTAGATCAGTTTGGGAAGTATTGCCATCTTAACAATATTAAATCTCCCAATCCATGAACATGGATGTCTTTTTGTTGGTTTAGGTCTTCTTTAATGTCTTTCAACAATGTATTGTAGTTTTCAGAGTACAAGTCTTGCACTTCTTTTGTTAAATTTATTCCAAAGTATTTGTTTTTTAATGTTCTTGTAAATGAAATTGTTTTATTAATCTCATTTTCAGATTAATTGCTAGTGTATAGAAATATAATTAATTTTTGTATGTTGCTCTTTTACCCTACAATCTTGCCTGAGTTTCAACAACAACAACAAATGAACAAGAAAAAGGCAAAATGAAAGTAGACTGTAAAATAAGGAGGTTAAGGAACCATTTTGTTTTTATAAATGAAGAAAGAATGGCTATTGGGAGGAATCACTCAGTAGCAATTCCTCCTGCACTGAGATAGCCCTGCTGCAGCAGAAGAATTAGGAAATTCATTTGTCTATTCGTTAAACAGGTATGTATTATGTACCAACTATGAGCCAGTCTGCCTGGGTTTAAATACTGTTTTTGCCACTGAACAGAGTTACTGATCCTGCCAATAACTCAGTTCCCTTATCTGTAAAGTGGGGGAATAGTTCCTGCCTAAGTTTTCTGTGAGGAGTAAATGAAGCCCTTAAACAGTGCCTGGCTGAGGATAATTGCTTTCAGGTCTTAGCTATTGTTTTTTTTTATTATCACCAGACACTAGACACAAAAGTGAACAGAGACAAAATTCATGGAGCTTACATTTTAATGGCAGGGAGGGGTGAGCAGGAGGAGAAACAGACAAAGAAATAAAACAATAAAGATGTCAAGTAGTGATAAGTGCTATGAAGAAAAATAAAACATGGGAGGGAGGGAGGACTGCAAGGAGAAGGTGGGGTCAAGCGTTTCAGGTGGGGGCAGGTTAGGCTTCCCAGGCAAGGTGACATAGGAGCAGGGACCAGGAAAGGGTGAGGGAGACAGCCCAGAAGCAGGACATTCCAGAGAAAGGAGCAGTCAGTACAGAGCCCTTGAGCAGAAGCATGCTTGCCATGGGGATGGGAGGTGGGAAGAGAGGCTAATGTGTTCTAGAGACACAAGTTGGGCCAGGGAAACTAGAACTGGGTGAAAACAGAAGGGTAAGGGAGTGAGGCACAGAGGGTGTCCAAGTCAAGGTCATGTTGGGCCTCATAGGGCAGCAAAAGAACTGTACATTTTATATACACCAAACAGACTTCCTTACTAAGGAGATGGAGCTGTTACCTTGCTAGGTAACAAACCACACCACAATGAAGTAGCTTACACCAACAATATATTATTTCCCACAGTTATGGAGGTTGCCTGGCTCACTCAGGAGGCTGCACTCTGCTGGCAGCCGGTCAGGACAGGTCTAAGGCCTCTCTCATAGGTCTGCTGCCTTGTGTTGGGTCTTTCTCCACCTGTGAGCTCTCATGACTCAGTTTGTCTGAGCTAGGGCTTCTATACAGGGCAGCAGGAGCATTCTGGATGGCAATGGTGGAAGTGCAAGGGCCCTGAAGGCCTAGGCTTAAAATTCAAATAGTGCATATGCTACAATCTGTCCTCAAAGTATGGCCCAGTTTAGGATGTGGGGAAGTGGAAGTTGCTGCAAAACACCGTGGCTGTGTTTCCAGTCTCCGGCAGGAGGCATGTGAGACATTGGATGGCTACTGGTTTGAAGTCCCTTCGAGAGAGTTTTACGAACAGCTGGCAGTCTCCTCAATTAGTTAGGTTAGTGTGATTCGAAACTCAGGCCATCTTCTCACCTAGACATCTTCTTAGGGCAAATTCTGCCCAGGACATTTTTCTTCAGCATCTCATGGATCAAAGAGGCACTCTTTTCCTGTGGCTCCTTGAAGAACCACTGTTTTCCTAAACCCAATCTTTCATTTTGGGGTTTTGACATCTCGTATTTTGCTATTTTTCCCCCTGAGCATGGTGGCCTATGCTGAGCTGCTGAGTCACAGATGTGATTCTCAATGTTTAGGTTGGAATTCTGGAGCAATCCTCACTGCTAAGACAGACATGGGGACTGTGCGATTTCTGAATGGGTCCTTGCTGCTTCCTAAGCTGAGGACTCCCTGACACTTGTGTTGATGGGCTTCACTGTAGCCTGCTGGGAGAAAAACAGACCCGGTCTCCTGACTGCCACTTAGCAGTGATGCCCTTAGGTGGCAGGATTACATTTAGGTTGGTATAATCCAGATTAGAATATGGAAATTGGTTGATTCCATGTCGTCTTTGTTATTGTGAATTATGCTGCAATGCACATGGGGATACATATATATATATTTTTAATTAAATTTATTTGGGTGACAATGGTTAGTAAAATTACAGATTTCAAGTGTATAGTTCTATAATAAATCATCTATATATCACATTGTGTGCTCATCACCCAGAGTCAGTTCTCCTTCCATCACCACATATTTGACCTCCTTTACCCTCTTCTACCACCACCCCTCTTACCCTCTGGTAACCACTAAACTTTTGTCTGTGTCTAGGAGTTTTTGTTTCTTTGTTTGTCTTGTTCCTTTGTTGCTTTTAGTTTTATATCCCACATATGAGTGAAGTCATGTGGTTCTCGACTTTTACTGTTTGATTTATTTCGCTTAGCATAATAATCTCAAGGTCCATACATGTTGTTGCAAATGGTGCTATTTCTTCTTTTCTTATGGCAGAGTAGTATTCCATTGTGTATATATACCACAACTTCTTTATCCAATCATCTATAGAAGGACACTTTGGTTGTTTCCCTGTCTTGGCCACTGTAAATGAAGCTGCAATGAACATTGAAGTACATATATCTTTATGGATAAATATTTTCAGATTTTTGGGGATAGATACCCAGGAGAGGGATTGCTGGATTATATGGTAATTCTATTCTTAATTTTTTGAGGAAACTCCATAGCAGTTGTTTTCCATAGCAGTTGTACCAATTTACATCCCCACCAGCAGTGTATGAGGGTTCCTTTTACTCCACAGCCTCTCCAACACTTATTATTTGTCTTGTTGATGATAGCCATTCTAACTGGGGTGAGGTGATATCTCATTGTGGTTTTACTTTGCATTTCCCTAATAGCTAGTGCAGTTCAACATTTTTTTCACATATCTATTGGCCATTTGTATGTCTTCCTGGGTGAAGTTTTTGTTCCTGTCCTCTGCTCATGTTTTAATTGGATTGTTTGTCTTTTTGTTGTTGAGTTGTATGAGTTCCTTATATATTTTGGATATTAGCCACTTATTGAAAGCATTGTTTGCAAATATCTTCTCCCATTCAGCTGGTGCTTCTTCGTTGTTTGTTCTTGTTGTTTGTTTGTTCTAGTTTCAGGTGTAGAAAACAATGTAATACTTAGACATTTACATGCCTCACAAAGTGATAACCTCCTCCAATCTACTACCCCTTTGACACTGAATATAGCTATTACAGTTCCACTGACTGTACTCCACCTCCCATGACTATATATATATATATATATATATATATATATATATATATATATAATTACAGTTGACATTCAGTATTATTCAACTTCAGCTTCAGGTGTATAGCACAGCGGTCAGGCATTTAGACAATCTATGAAGTGTTCTCCCTAATAAGCCAGTGTTCATCTGGCACTTTGCATAATCTTTACAACATTATTGATTATCTTCCCCAAACTGTATTTCATATCTCCGTGGTTACATTGTGACTACTAATTTGTACTTTCTAATCCCTTTACCTTCTCCGCCATCCCCACTCCCCTCCCATCTAGCAACCATGAGTTTTTTCCCCCTATATCTCTGAGTCTATTTCTGTTTTCTTTCTTCATTTATTCCGCTCTTTAGATTCCACATACAAGTGAGATCATATGATATTTCTCTTTCTCCATCTGACATATATTTCACTTAGCATAATATTCTCTAGGTCCATTCATGTCATTGCAAATGGTAATATTTCATTATTCTTTATGTTCGAGTAATACTCCACTGTATAAATGTATCACAGTTTCTTTATTCAGTTGACTATCGATAGGCATTACAGTTA
Organism: Rhinolophus sinicus; assembly: GCF_036562045.2. Classification (NCBI taxonomy): domain Eukaryota; kingdom Metazoa; phylum Chordata; class Mammalia; order Chiroptera; family Rhinolophidae; genus Rhinolophus; species Rhinolophus sinicus. The sequence goes on along the minus strand of NC_133756.1, from coordinate 77,210,423 downwards.
TTTCCATATCTTGGCTTTTATGAATAACATTGCAATAAGCATAGGTGAGCACATATTTTTTCGAATTAGTGGTTTGGATTTCTTTGGATAGATACCCTGGAGTAAAATTGCTGGTCATAAGGTAGTTTTATTTTCAATATTTTGAGGAACCTCCATACACTTTTCCATAGTGGCTGCACCAATCTGCAATCCCACCAACAGTTCATGAATGTTCCCTTTTCTCCACATCCTCTCCAGCACTTGTTGTTTGTTGATTTATTGATGATGGCCATTCTGATCAGAGTGAGGTGGTGTCTCATTGTGGTTTTTATTTGCATTTCTCTAATGATTAGTGAGGTTGAGCATTTTTTCATATGTCTGTTGGCCATCTGCATGTCCTCTTTAGAGAAATGTCTCTTCATGTCTTCTGACCATTTTTTAATTGGGTTGTTTGTTTCTTTGGTATTGAGTTGTATGAGTTTTTGGTGTGTTTTTTTTTTTAAATAAATTTTGGCTATTAATCCTTTATCAGATGTATCTATCATTGGCAAATATCTTCTCCCTTTCAGTAGGATGTCTTTTTGTTTTATTGATGATTTCCTTTGCTGTGAAAAAAAATTTTTAGTTTGATGTAATCCCACATGTTTATTTTTTCTTTTGCTTCCCTTGCCCCAGGGGATATATCAGTAAAAATATTACTAAGGGTAATGTATGCAAATTTACTTCCGATATTTTCTTCTAGGAGTTTTATGGTTTCAGGTCTTACATTTAAGTCTTTAATCCATTTTGAATTTATTCTTGTATATGGCATAAGAAGGTGGTACAGCTTCATTTTTTTTGCCTGTATCTGTCCAGTTTTCCCAGCATCATTTATTAGAAGGCTGTCTAACCCCAATGTATATTCTTGCTTCCATTATCATAGATTAAATGACCAATAGGCATGGATTTATTTCTGGGCTCTCCATTCTGTTCCATTGATCTACGTGTCTGTTTTTATACCAATACCATGCTTTTTTGATTACTGTAGCCTTGTAGTATGATTTGATGTCATGGAGCATGATGCTTTCCACTTTGTTCTTATTTCTCAAGATTGCCATGGCTGTTTGGGGTCTTTCTGATTTCATATAAATTTTAGGATTATGTGTTATAGTTCTGTGAAAAATGTCATTAGTATTTTGATGGGGATTGCATTGAAACTATATATTGTCTTAGATAGTATGGACATTTTAACTATATTAATTCTTTCCATCCATGCACATGGCATATGTTTCCATTTGTTTATATCTTCTTTAAATTCTGTCTTCAATGTCTTATAATTTTCTGAGCACAAGAGTTTTAATTCCTTGATTAAATTTATTCTTAAGTATTTTATTGCTTTTGAAGCAATTGTAAATGGAGTTGTTTTCTTAATTTCTCCTTCTGATAGTTTCTTATTGGTGTATATAAATGAAACCAATTTCTGAATAATAATTTTGTATCCTGCTACTTTTCTAAATTCATTGACCAGTTCTAATTTTTTTTTTTTTTTTTTTTTGGTGAGGTCTTTGGGATTCTCTACATATAGTATCATGTCATCTGCATATAATGACAATTTTACTTCCTATTTTCCTATTTGAATGCCTTTTATTTCTTTTTCTTGTCTGATTGCTGTGGCTAGAACTTCTAGAACTATGTTGAATAAAAGTGGTGAGAGTTGGCAACCTTGTCTTGTTCCTGATCTTAAGCTTTCCGCCATTGAGTGTGATGTTAGCTGTGGGTTTAGCATATATGGCCTTTATTATGTTGAGATATGATTCCTCTACTCCCACTTTGCTAAGAGTTTTTATCATAAATGGATGCTAGATTTTGTCAAATGCTTTTTCTGCATCTATTGATATGATCATATGATTTTCATTTGTGTGTGTGTGTGTTTCTGTGGTGTCTCTTGCTCCAGAGATCGTGAATAAGGGTGTATGCACAGGGAAGGCATTTCTGTGGGTAATCGCTGGAACTGGATCTATCAGTTTGGAAGGCAAGGAGGAAAACAGGGACAGTAGAATCACATAGGATGAATACACACAATATTTGTATGTTTACAGTCTTCAAAAGCCCTGTTACCTACATTATCACCATTAATGATAAAGAGGAAAAACAAAAGAAACTTTGATAAAGACAAATCTGAGTTGAAGGGATGTCCATTTTCTGGGTGTCTTCCCTTCTCTGTAGGATTATTGTATGTGAACAAACGTATTTGTCATTTGTACTGGACACACAAGTGTATTGCATTGTTAGAGATCCCGTGGCATGAACCCTGAGTTTTCAGGGAAGACCAGCTGAATCCTTAAAACTAAACAGAGCTGACATCTGCTAACCCATCTGATTCCCTCATCCTCATTTCCTGCTTGAATGTCTACTTTTTATAAACAAACAAACAAACAAGCAAAAACAAACAAAAAACCCACATAGTTTTCATTGTTTATGAGTTATTGTTATCGTTTTTAGGGCTATATTTCTTCAAAAGGCTGTATATATAAGATCATCTTTTCTCTTCTGGGCCAGAACACTAGCTCTACTACACAATTAAAGCAAAATAGAGTCTTTTAATATAGGACTAAGATCACTCCCTTGTGTTTGTATTAGCCAACTTCATTCACTTTTTAGAGCATATTTATCTGACGTATGTGGCTAGCTCTGATTTAGTTGTTTCATTAGTCTCTACCTTTTAAATGTGGAAAAATTGGCTCGAATCACTCATACCTGTTGCTACAAACATCTGCCAGAGATTACTGCAATGAAGTGTCTTTCTTTGACCACTTGACCAAAAACAAAAGGCCCTCGCTCGTGTCAATCTCAACCCATAAAACTGTCATTATTTGCATGGAACCTACCCAAAAATGGGTTTGCTGCTCACGGGACAGTAGGGAGAATGCCTCAGGCCTCTCTGCTTGTCCCCAAGAGACTCTGGGTGATGAACACACAATGGGATTTATAGATGATGTAATACAGAATTGTACACCTGAAATCTATGTAATTTTACTAACAATTGTCACCCCAATAAATTTAATAAAATAAAATTAAAAAAATAAAAAGAGACAACCCCTGGCAACTCTCCAGGGAGGACCCCTTCGGAAAATGCAAAGCTTAAGGAGATAAGAGAATCTATCCATTTCCTTTCCACCTGAGTAATATACTTTGGGATTAAGGAATTATTGACCCTATTCCCAAGTTCAGCTCTGCCTGGTGACCATGAACAATCACACTTTACTGCTATCCCCACTCTCTCAGGATAATAATATTACCCGCCCTCTAGGTAGAATATTAAGTACATCTTATCATCAAAGGCTTTGTACACATTCTTTTATGTAATCTTCATGTCACCTGTTTTGGCTTAGAGCCCAGAGAGTTCTGGCAAATCTAAAGTTTCAAAGTTGGTGAGTGGAAGGAACAGAATTCCAAAGCTCTTCAAGCATTTAGAAAAAGTCTCTGAAGAAAACTTTGGAAAAAAAGCAGCTCAGACATTACCTGCTTAAGTGAAAATATTCTTTCTCCTTCATGTCTCATTTACCAAGTGTAGAAAGAACTCACACTCCCGTTGGTCTTGCCTTCCTCATCATGTCTTTACCAGAGCTCACAGTCTTACCATGAACACACAGCATTTCAGGAGTGAGAAATGAAGAAACTGGAGGCCAGGACTATTTATCAGAATAGAAAGTTCCCAATGACCTCTGCATGGTCACATATAATTCACTGAAATATCTTTTATTTATGTTGCCCTGATAAGCAATGTTTTTTAAAATTACATGTTTTAACTTAGGACTTTTAAGAAGTGTGCTGTAATTCTCAGGACATAGCTCTTTATTCTTATGGACAAAACAAGCAGAGTTTTAAGCTGGCACCCACCTTATTTTTAAATAATGCATCCCTTGATGCCATCTCTGGTTGCTCATATATAAAGGATCAGATACCAGTTGACAGTCCCCTGAGAGTAAGTGGCTGTGCCTTGAGCAGAGCCACAGGAAGGTGGGCCCAGCAAGGAACACAGGTTGGAGACATGCAGTCCCCATGTGAGAGGGCTTCATCAATCTTAAAGTGAACAGCTGGCTAACTCAACTAACTTGACTCCAGCAAAAAGCATTATTTCAGTAAGAAATGCTATTTCTCCCCTATAGGATTCTTGTAATGGGGAAAATCACAAAATTAAAGTAAAAATTCAAAGCCTGGCTTTTTTGATAATATAGACAAACTGCTATCTATATGAATCTTCCATGATTCAGATTTGGTACTTACTAAAACTTAAGAAATGGAGGTTTGGGGTAACTGTCTGCATCTTGATGGTCGATTCATGAACACTGCTTTGGAGACTTGGAGTCAGCCAGCCGGAGTTCAAACCCTGCTGTGCTGCCTCTAGCTGTGAGACCATGTGCCTTGTCCTCTCTGGACTTCCCTCTCCTCGTTGGAAAGATTAGAGCTATGATACTCACCTCGCCATTTAGCTAGAGAATCAATAAAGCGACACTTTGAAGCCTCTTTGTGCACCTCACCTGCTTTCAACAATAAATCTTGACAAGTCTACAACGTTTTCCTGACAAAAAAAAAGTTAGTGCAGTTTCAGTTTTTTTTAAAAAAAGAATCTTGTAAAGAGGACGATGAAAGAAGAATTGATTAAAAGAAATAATCTACCAAGTGTCTGGAAAATATAAGGCAGGCATCCTATTAAGAAATACACATCACCACAACAAATGCACATCATTACAAGAAAAGAAAAAGTAATTGTGTTGATGGATGTTAACTAGACTTGTTGTGGTGATCATTTTGCAATATATGTAAATATTGAATCATTTTGTTGTACACCTGAAATTAGTATAATGTTATATGTCAGTTATATCACAATTTTTATAAAAGAGAAAAATCCATCAATAGTTCTGAGTAAGGAACTCTTGAGAAACTAATTTTTCCATGTTAAGTTAGGTGTGTATGGCCAGCAGTGCTTAAAGGAATGATCTGAACAAGTGCTAGTGAGGATGTGAAGAAACAGGAACCCTTGTATGTTACTCATACGAATGTAAAACGGTGCATCTTCTGTGGAAAACTGCATGGTGATTACTCAAAATATTAGAAATAGAATTACCACATGATTCAGCATTCCACTTTTGGGTATTGTCAACTAATGGTTGTTGGTACCAATTCAACACCACCGTGAATCCTCAACTTGGGGTGTGAAGAAGGAAACTTTATTCAGTGCAAATAGCTCGATTGTGATACAGTATGGTTGTGAGAACAGCACGGCTGTGGAAAAGCTCTAGTGTTATGGATCAATTATGAAACAGCACTGCTGGGGAACAGCATGGCTGTGAGGTGGCCCTGGGGTGACGCAGCTCTGCTGTACTCCAGTCTGCTCCACCTGCTCTGCTCCACCTGCTCTGTTCCATACCATTTTGCTCTGGTCCAGTGAGACTTCTGTGTTTCAGCTCCACCCAGGGAAATCCAGTCTTTTGTCTTCAGTATAATGCAAAACTGTGCTCCCTGAGGCAGTGGGGAGCTTACTTACATATAGAGGAGTCCCCACCCCAGTCCCTGATTGGTCTGTCCTCATGAAGTGTGGACTTCAAATTCTCACAGTGTTTTTCAAAAAGTACTGTCCTGATTGGTTGGAATTGAGTCACTCTGATTGGTCGGTGAAGATGCTAATGGCGAATCTCACTGCACAGCTGTGTTTGGACAGGAAAATCTCAGTTCAATTGGTTGAAATATGATACCAGGAACTCCTTTATAAAGGTTGGCTTAGATGGCAGGACAGTGCAGACAGGCAGTTCAATGTGGCAGGCAGGCAGTTCCATGTGGGCTTCTCCCTAAAGTGCAGTTTGCGTGAGATGTCCCTGTTTAGAAATGGCTGCTAAACTCTGTTTTTTAAATTTGAGCCCAGTTAGCCACCAGAAGCTCTTCTTGGTAAGTGTCTTCTTTCTCAGGGTCCACAGTATATACCCGCAAAGAATTGAAAACAGGATCTCAAAAAGATATTTGTACACCCATGTTCATAGCAACATTATTCACAACAGCCAAAGGGTGGAAACATCCCAAGTATTCATCAACAGATGATAGATAAACAAAATGTGGTATATACATACAATAGAATATTATTTAGCCTTAAAAGGAAGGAAATTCTGACACTTATTACAACATGGATGATTCTTGAAAACATTATGCCAAGTGAAATAAGCCAGTCAGCAAAAACCATGTATTTTATGATTCTACTTATATGAGGTTCCTACAATCATCAAATTCATAGAAACAGAAAGTAGAATGGTGGTTGCTAGGGGCTGGGGTAATGGGATATAAGGAGTTAGCATTTAATGAGTACAGAGTTTCCGTTTGGGAAGACAAAAAAGCTCTGGAGACAGAAAAAGATGATGATAGCATAATTTGAATGCACTAAATGCCATAGCATTGTATACTTGAGAATGGTTAAAATATGGTAAATTTTATGTTAAGTGCACGAGGTCTGACAATTAAGTTTGCGAACTCATCCTAGAAAAAGTGCTACATACCTCATTGCTAAATATCACTATGGTCACCTTCGAAGTACTCCCTTTGGGAGGCTATGCACTGATGCCAGCGCCTAGTCCACCCTTCAAAGCAATTTTGGAACTCTTTTTCTGGAATGGCCATCAGAGCTGTCGTCATATTACCCTTGATGTCCTGAATGCCATCCAAATGTCTTCCTTTCTATGTTTCCTTTTATCTTCAGTTAAAGAAAGAGGTCCTTGGGGGCCAGATCAGGTGAGTAGGGAGGGTGTTCCAATACAGTTATTTGTTTACTGGCTGAAAACTCCCTTACAGACAGTGCTGTGTGAGCTGGTGCATTGTTGTGATGCAAGAGCCATGAATTGTTAGCAAAAAGTTCAGGTCGTTTTCATCTAACTTTTCCATGCAGCCTTTTCAGCACTTCCACATAGTAAACTTGGTTCACTGTTTGCCCAGTTGGTACAAATTCATAATGAATAATTCCTCTGATATCAGAAAACATTAGCAACATCGTTGCAACAAGTTCGTGAACTTAATTGTCAGATCTTGTATTTTACCACAATAAAAAAAAATGGTATGTGGTGCAAGAGCAGGAATGCCCCTTTCTAAGGATCCTGCCATGAAAGGACCAGTTCTCCTTGGCGTCTACCTTGGCCATGAGAATAACTCTCTCTGCGTTCAGCTGAGGTCGTTCGGCCAGGTGGACACGGAGGTGCAGTACAAGTCGGCAGCTCTAGAGGCCACACTAAAAGCCTTTATTCCCGGTCCATCACTCCAGAATGGTTTTCATCAGGACAGATAGCCAAGATTAACCTCAGGAACAAAACAGCAGCAGATAAAATGGTAGGAACACACACTTTGCAAACAACTAAGGATTCAAGAAAACGTGTATTATACGAAACATTGGAGGAAAGCCATCTGCCTGCTCAAAACATGAGGTCAAATGGAATAGAATTGAGAACTCAGAAATAAAACCACATAAATATGGACAGATAATTTTTGACAAAGAAGCTAAAAACATACAATGGAGGAAAGACAGCCTCTTCAAAATAGTGCTGGCAGAATTGGATAGCCACGTGAAAAAGAATGAAACTAGACCGCTATCTGTCACCATGTACCAAAATTAATTCAAAATGGATCAAAGACTTAAGCATAAGACCTGACACAATAAACTCCATAGAAGAAAACATAGGTATTAAACTTATGGACCTTGGGTTCAAAGAGCATTTTATGAATTTGACTCTAAAGGCAAGGGAAGTAAAAGCTAAAATAAATGAATGGGACTATATCAAATTTAACATCTTCTGCACAGCAAAAGAAACCATCGACAAAATAAAGAGGCAACCAACTGAATGGAAGAAGATTTTTGCAAACAGTGCCTCCGATAAGGGGCTAATATCCAAAATATACAAGGAACTCATGAAACTCAACAACAAAAAAACAAACAACCCAACTGAAAAATGGACAGAGGACCTGAAAAGACATTTCTCCAAAGAGGACATACAAATGGCAAATAGACATATGAAAAAATGCTGAACATCACTAATCATCAGACAAATGCAAATAAAAAACACAATGAGATATCACCTCACCCCAGTTAGAATGGCTATCGTCAACAAGCCAAATAGTAACAAGTGTTGGAGAGGCTGTGGAGAAAAAGAAACCCTTATACACTGTTGGTGGGAATGCAGACTGGTGCAGCCGCTATGGAAGGCAGTGTGGAGGTTCCTCAAAAAATTACGAATAGAATTACCATATGACCCAGCAATCCCTCTCCTGGGTATCTACCCAAAAAATCTGAAAACATTTATCCATAAAGACACGTGTGCTCCAATGTTCATTGCAGCTTTATTTACGGTGGCCAAGACATGGAAACAACCAAAATGTCCTTCGATAGATGAATGGATCGAGAAGCTGTGGTATATATACACAATGGAATATTATTCGGCAGTAAGAAAAGATGATATAGGAACATTTGTGACAACATGGATGGATCTTGAGATTATAATGCTAAACGAAATAAGTCACACAGAAAAACCAGAGAACCATATGATTTCACTGATATGTGGTATATAAACCAAAACAACAAAAGAACAACACAAACAAACAAATGAGAAACAAAAACTCATAGACACAGAAAATAGTTTAGTGGTTACCAGAGGGTAAGGGAGGAGGGGGTTGTTAGATGAGGGTAAAGGGGATCAAATATATGGTGATGGAAGGAGAACTGACTCTGGGTGATGAACACACAATGTGATTTATAGATGATGTAATACAGAATTGTACACCTGAAATCTATGTAACTTTACTAACAATTGTCACCCCAATAAACTTTAATTTAAAAAAAACCCACAAAAAACATGAGGTCAGAAAATGAGGGAAGCAGTCTCCTGGTTTTATGGAATAATAAGGATGGCGTGGGATGGGGAGAATGATCTCTCTTTTTTTCTAACTTTATTGAGATATAATTGACATATACCGTGTTTTCCTGAAAATAAGACCTAGCTGGACCATCAGCTCTAATGAGTCTTTTGGAGCAAAAATTTTATAAGACCTGGTCTTATTTTAATATAATATAAGACCGGGTATAATATAATATAATATAATATAATATAATATAATATAATATAATATAATATAATATAGTATAATATAATAATACCAGATCTTATATTAATTTTTGCTCTAAAAGATGCATTAGAGCTGATTGTCTGGCTAGGTCTTATTTTCAGGGAAACACGATAACATTGTGTAAGTTTAAGGTATACAAAATATACAAGGTACACTCCCACTAAAGTATTCTCCACAGAAACATTTAATGCTGCTTATAGGAAAAAGCAAAGGTAAACTGTACCACGGTCAGCAAGATCAAACATTCTGCAAAGAAAAGTACTCCTCCATCCTCATCATCCTTACAAGTCAAATTTGAGTTCTCTTATTTTCTAATTTAAAAACATTTTAATTTTCTTTCCTAAAACTTAAATTTATTGGGGTGACAGTGGTTAGTAAAATTACATATGTTTCAAGTGTACAATTCTGTAATACATCATCTGTATATCACATTGTGTGCTCACCACCCAGAAAGAAACCTACCTTCCATGGTGTGAGAAACCTAATTTTAAATTGTATTAGGAGGCTTCCAGTAATCTCTGGTGTGTCCCCGTGCTGTTGTTCTTGTTGCTGTTCTGTGCTTTATTTTAAATAATCTGTGTAAAAATATACTGTGGAAGTGTGGGATATCTTGCATGTGTTTGTCCAAATCAAGGCTTAAATGGGGAAACTTTTTAAAATAAAAATTGTATATATTTAAGGTGTACAACATAACATTTATATATATAATTGTTATATATATAATTGTTATGAAGGGATGAATGGATAATAAAAATGTGAGATATATAAATATATTTTATTGTTATTATCTATTCATCCATCCATAGACACTTAGGTTGTTTTCATACCTTAGCTGCTTGTTGTAAGTAATGCTGCAATGAACATGAGAGTGAGTGCAGATGTCTCTTCAAGGTAATGATTTCATATCCTTTGGATATATACCCAAAAGTGGGATTGCTGGATTGTAAAATGATTTTACTTTTCATGTTTTGAAATTTTCCAGAATAGCTGTACCAATTCACATCCCCACCAACAGTGCACCAGGATTCCTTTTTCTCTACATCTTTGCCAACACTTGTTCTTTTATCTTTTTGATAATAGCCATCCTTGCAGGTGTGAGGTGGTTATCTATCTATCTATCTATCTATCTATCTATCTATCTATCTATCTATCTGTCATCTATCATCTATCTATCATCTATCTATCTATCTATCTATCTGTCTGTCTGTCTGTCTGTCTGTCTGTCTGTCTGTCTGTCTGTCTGTCTATCTATCTATCTATCTATCTATCTATCTATCTTATAGGGAAACTACCTACCACAGTAGTGTTAGTTAATACCTCCGTTACCTCATATAGTTTCTTTTTTGTGCTGAGAACATTTAAGATCTACTCTTAGCAATTTTAAAGTATGTAATACAGCACTGTTAAGTGCTGTCCACAGAGCCCCAGCAATTATTCATCTTATAACTGGAATCTCTTTTTTAAATTGTTCTCGGGTTTTTCAGAGCAACAGGGAAAAGGGTTTTCTTTTGTAGCACAACATCGCCATCTCATGGAAAAAGCTTATATGGTGCAAAGTTTCTCTAAAGTGAACATTTTCTAAAAGCTTCTGCCAGGAACTTTTTATATTGACCCAAGCAGTCCAACTCTGTACTTTTAATGTCCACTATTATTAGTGGTGGTCCAGAGAGAACTATTCCATTATTTAAAGGCAAATATTTAAGAAAAAAATCTGAACCTCATTTTGTCTACTCTTTGCTCTTAAGACTAAAAAGTCTTTTTTGGAATTTGAATTTCAGATGAGGATCTGATCACTAGCATTAGTTTCACATTGAATACTCCCATTAAAGTATACTCCAAAAAACATTCAATCCTGCTAACAATCCTGCGAAACACAAAAGTAAACTGTACAACAGTCAGCAAGATCAAACATTCTACAAAGAAAAGTACTCCTCCATCCTCATCATCCTTACAAGTCAAATTTGAGTTCTCTCATTTTCTAATTTAAAAAATTTTTTTACTTTCTTTACTAAAAATTAAATTTATTGGGGTGACAGTGGTTAGTAAAATTACATATGTTTCAAGTGTACAATTCTGTAATACATCATCTGTATATCACATTGTGTGCTCACCACCCAGAGAGAAACCTACCTTCCATGGTGTGAGAAACCTAATTTTAAATTGTATTAGGAGGCTTCCAGTAATCTCTGGTGTGTCCCCGTGCTGTTGTTCTTGTTGCTGTTCTGTGCTTTATTTTAAATAATCTGTGTAAAAATATACTGTGGAAGTGTGGGATATCTTGCATGTGTTTGTCCAAATCAAGGCTTAAATGGGAAAACTATTTTTTTAATAAAAATTGTATACATTTAAGGTGTACAACATAACATTTATATATATAATTGTTATATATATAATTGTTATGAAGGGATGAACGGATAATAAAAATGTGAGATATATAAATATATTTTATTGTTATTATCTATTCATCCATCCATAGACACTTAGGTTGTTTTCATACCTTAGCTGCTTGTTGTAAGTAATGCTGCAATGAACATGAGAGTGAGTGCAGATGTCTCTTCAAGGTAATGATTTCATATCCTTTGGATATATACCCAAAAGTGGGATTGCTGGATTGTAAAATGATTCTATTTTTCACGTTTTGAAGTTTTCCAGAATAGCTGTACCAATTCACATCCCCACCAACAGTGCACCAGGGTTCCTTTTTCTCCACATCCTTCCAATACTTGTTCTTTTATCTTTTTGATAATAGCCATTCTTGCAGTTGTGAGGTGGTATCTCTTTGTGGTTTGGATTTGTATTGGGGAAAGGAGATTTTGAAAGTAAGTCTTGGCCATCATTCAACAAAGATTGTTGCTCTCCTACTATGTGCCAGCCACACTGGGAGCTGTTAAAGATACAAATGAAAATGAACACACAGACCTGGTTCCTGCCCTTAGGAACAAGATGTGGAAGATTCAGTCCATAATCTGAATATACACCCACAATAGTTTTCTCCTTAAACTGCAAGAAATAGCCCAGGTGGAACTGGTATCCTGTAAAGGCCTGGTTTTATGGGACCTTAGATGTGGGGTTTCCAGGTGGACAGGGGCAAAATTATCTGAACTACTAGAGGGTAACTTGTGCCTTTGAATTACTTCAGTGTTTCTCAAAATCTAACCGGCTTTGTACTCAGGTTCTCTTTCCATGGCTTCTTGGGTCTAGGGAAGTTGTACAGATTGGAAAGAATCTTCTGATTTCTGCCTTTTCAGTGGCTAATACAGCAAAAGCTCAGGGTGTCCCACAACAGGGCTTCTTGCAAGATCATAAGTCCTCCCTCTCTGTGGGATCATTCTCATCAACATGCCAACAAGCTGTCATTTCTCCCATTTAAAAACAAATAAAAAAGGCATTTCTATCAACTCATTTTTTTTATCACCTGTCCCAGTTCTCCACTCATCTCTACAGCACAATTTTCAGAAGAGCTGTTTATAATCTCTGTCCCCACTTCCTCTTTTGAACCCACTCTGGCGGCTCCTTTCCTCCACCATCCACTGAGGTCCCAGTGCCTTCTCAGCAGCACCTGACACAGAAAATCAGCACTCCTTTCTAGAAAACCTTTCCTCACTGGCCTCCAGGACTCCACCCTCTCCTGGAGTCTGCACATCACTCAAACCTCCATCAGTGTCTCATTTGCTCTTTCGTCTTCCTGACCAACAATTATTGGAGAACATCCGGGATCAGGCCTCTCCCCCATTTCACCCATATCTTTAAATACAATCAATATTTGGGTATCTATTGATACCCAAACTTGACCTCTCTCCTAAACACCAACTGCCTCCCTGCACCACTATTGTTCCGTCTAATAGCCAATCCAAAATGTAGAATGCCCCAAACCAAACTCCTAGTCTCCCCCACAAATCCCACTTCTCCCTCAGCCTCCCACTCAGAGTGCAGCAGCTCCACACTCCCACCTGCCCAGGCCGAGGCCTGAGTTCACTTCAATGTCTCTCTTTCTCTCACATCCCTCATCTAATCCATCAGAAAACTCTTTTGACTTTATGTTCAAAACATATCTGAATCTAGCTGCTTTCCACCATCACCATCCTAGCCAAGTCACCATGATCTCATGCTTGGATAATCATCAAAACTCTCCTCCTGGCCTCCCAACTTCTTTACAATGTAGTCTCAACATGGCAGCCAGATCGTATCACCTCCCTGTTCAAATCCTCCATGGCTTCTTCTCCCACGCAGGAAAACCCAGAGCCCTTGTTTTACCTATAAAGTTCGATATGAGATGCTCCTGACCACTGCCCCTCAGCTCTCCCCATATCACCTCTCTGACCTTCCCCACATTGTTCTCTCTCCATCTGCTCCCCAGCCGCATCTGTGCTATTCTGCCACATGTCTTGGCAAACCTCCAGCTGGGGTACACTTGTCCTCATGTGTGCCCAGCTCATGTCCTCAATAACTCCAGGCCCTTGCAGAGCTTTCCTTGACCACCTACTACCCACCTCTTCTCTGCCTGATCCTTTTCCATAGCAGGTATTCTGTGCTATGTTTTTACTTTAGTGTTGTTCTCTCCTATTGGAAACAATATGCCACACCAAGGCAGAGACCTCTGTTTCTCTTAGTCACTGCTGTCTCCCCAGTGCCTGAGATGGTGCCTGGTTCCTTGTGGAGAATCAGTCAATATCTACTGACAAATAAGTGGGCATTACGTGGATTAATGGAAAGCACATGGTCTTTGGAGCCAAGATACAGGTTTATGCTCTGAATTTGACGTTTATTAGTCAAAGATTTCTAAGACACAACACCAAAGCACAATCCATAAAAGAGCAAATTAATAAATAGGACGTTAACAAATGAAAAAAGAATTCTGCTCTTTAGAAAAAAGAGACTGTTATTATCCATTTATGATTAAAACACTCAATAAAATGGGTATTAGAAGGAGATTACCTCAACATAATAAAAAACATATATGACAAATCCTTAGCTACTATCATACTCAATGGTGATAAACTGAAAGTTTTCCCTCTATGATCAGGAACAAGACAGGGATGCTCCCACTCACCACTGTTATTCAGCATAGTACTGGAAGTCCTCGCCAGAGCAGTCAGGCAAGAGAAAGAATAAAGACATCCCTGGACTGCTATTTGTCACCATGTACCAAAATTAATTCAAAATGGATCAAAGACTTAAGCATAAAACCTGAAACAATAAACTGCATAGAAGAAAACATAGGTATTAAACTTATGGACCTTGGGTTCAAAGAGCATTTTATGAATTTGACTCTAAAGGCAAGGGAAGTAAAAGCTAAAATAAACAAATGGGACTATATCAAATTTAACATCTTCTGCACAGCAAAAGAAACCATCGACAAAATAAAGAGGCAACCAACTGAATGGGAAAAGATTTTTGCAAACAGTGCCTCCGTTAAGGGGCTAATATCCAAAATATACAAGGAACTCATGCAACTGACAAACAAAAAAACAAACAACCCAATTGAAAAATGGGCAGAGGACCTGAAGAGACATTTCTCCAAAGAAGACATACAAATGGCAAATAGACATATGAAAAAATGCTCAACATCACTAATCATCAGAGAAATGCAAATCAAAACCACAATGAGATATCACCTCACCCCAGTCAGAATGGCTATCATCAAAAAGACAAATAGTAACAAGTGTTGGAGAGGCTGTGGAGAAAAAGGAACCCTCATACACTGTTGGTGGGAATGCAGACTGGTGCAGCCATTATGGAAGGCAGTGTGGAGTTTCCTCAAAAAATTACGAATAGAATTACCATATGACCCAGCAATTCCTCTCCTGGGTATCTACCCAAAAAATCTGAAAACATTTATCCATAAAGACACGTGTGCTCCAATGTTCATTGCAGCTTTGTTTACGGTGGCCAAGACATGGAAACAACCAAAATGTCCTTCGATAGATGAATGGATAAAGAAGCTGTGGTATATATGCACAATGGAATACTATTCAGCGGTAAGAAAAGATGAAATAGGACCATTTGTGACAACATGGATGGATCTTGAGAATATAATGCTAAGCGAAATTAAGTTAGACAGAAAAAGCAGAGAACCATATGATTTCACTGATATGTGGTATATAAACCAAAAACAACAAAAGAACAAGACAAACAAATGAGAAACAAAAACTCATAGACACAGACAATAGTTTAGTGGTTACCAGAGGGTAAGGGAGGAAGGAGTTGTTAGATGAGGGTAAAGGGGATCAAATATATGGTGATGGAGAACTGATTCTGGGTGGTGAACACACATGGGATTTATAGATGATGTAATACAGAATTGTACACCTAAAATCTATGTAACTTTACTAACAATTGTCACCCCAATAAACTTTAATTTAAAAAAAAAGAATAAAGGCATCCAAATTGGGAGTGAAGAAGTAAAATTGTCAGTTGAAGAACATGTGGAATATTTTGTTTTTTGAGGTTATAATAAAGTTGTTATTATGGACTGAATGTTTGCTTCCCTCCAAAATTCATATGTTGAAAATCTAACCCCAGTGTGATGTTATTTATTAGGAGGTAGAGTCTTTGGGAGGTGGTTAGATCGTGAAGGTGGAGCCCTCATAAGTGGGATGATTACTGATCTTATGAAAGAGGCCCTAGAGAGCTCCCTCAACCTTCCACCATGAAAGGACACAGCAATAAAATGGCTGTCTATGAGGAAGGGGGTTATCACCAGACACTGAATCTGCCAGCACCTTGATCTTGACTTCCCAACCTCCAGAACTGTGAGAGACTAATGTCTGTTGTTTAAGCCACCCAGTCTATGGGACTCTGTCATAGCAGGCTGAATGGACTAAGACAGTTATTGGGAACATTTGCCTACAAGTTTTTGTAAGAGCATGTGTTTTCATTTCTCTTAGGTAAATACATAGTAGTGAGATTACTGGATCATTGGTAAGTGTTTCTTAGCTTTATAAGAGACTGCCTCGTTGTTGTTGTTGTTTTCAAAGTAGCTCTACCATTTTTCACTCCCACCAGCAATGTACGAGAGTACCAGTTGCTCTGCATTCTCGTCAGCACTTGGTATTTTCAGTTTCTTTTTATCCGTTCTAATAGGTGTGTAATGGTAATCTCATTGTGATTTTAATTTATATTTCCCTAATGGCTAATGATGTTGAGAATCTATTTCATGTGTTTATTAGTCATTTGTATATCTTTGGTGAAGAGCATTTTCAAATCTTGTGCCAAATTTTTTATTAGGTTGTTTGTTTTCTTGTTTTTGAGTTGACATGGTAACTTTCTTATGTACTGCGTTTTCATATTTATGTGAATCTATTTCTGGATCCTCTGCTTCAGTCCATTAATCTACCTGTCTATTCCTGGGCCAGGACCACACTGTTTTTATTACTATCACTGTTTTATTATGGTAAGAATGTATTTCATTCATAGAAGACAAGTGTTTCTTTATTATTCTTTTCAAAATATTCTCAGTATTTACAAATATTTATTGTTAGATTAATTTTAGAATAATACTGTCCAAGTTATCCCCAAGTTCTGTTTAGATGTTTACCTAAATGATATTGAATTAAATAAAATAATTTAGGAAAAAATATCCTTTATAACCTTGTTTTCCGATCCAAGAAAAGAGATCTTTCGCTTTATTATAATCTTTATTTGTGTCTGATGAGTTGACTTTCCCCCCAGATATTTGTATTCAGTCTGTTTTCACATTCAGCATGCACAAAGTCAGGGATAAAATCAGAAATGAAAACAGGACACTTTGGGGCAGAGCTCTGATTTAGTCCCAAACTGTACAGGCTTGAGACTGAACCATGACAATGATGTTCTTTACAGCTGTCTTCTTTTAGCTCTTTGTAAAATTTACAGCATTAAATTTGAGGATTAGAAAGCAAATAGTCCCAGTTACAGTTAAGACTCCATCTCTCTATGCAGCCCATAACTCTTTACAGTGAATGAAAATTCTTTCAGTTCTTTTTTCACCCAAGGGAGAGCTCACCGGTTATAGAGGCATTCCAGAAGGAATCCACATTGCCACTGTGGATTGCAGCCACTCATCCGCAGCTACAAATATGTGACGCATTGAAAATGCCACTTTCTTAGTTTTTAAAATAAACGTAATCCCATGCAAACACTAAAAGAGCTGTTTAGCCTGATGTACAAAAGAATTCTTGTGAATAAGAATGCAAGTCATCAGCCTGCCTACCAAGCTGCCGAACTCTCTCTCTTAGTGATCAATTGATGAAAAGTGATCAGCTCCATTTCCAGGTTCCTCTTCCTGCCGTTAACAAGTCTAGCTTTTGCTTTATTTTCAAGAGGCTGGTTTCTATAATCTACAATTTTGAAGGAAGGAAAAATGGCTGTTGTATATCTGATTTAAAATCTCTTAAATGTTTAATGATATGCGTGTTCTCAGCTTCTATAAAGAAGCTTGGTCCCATTTATTTTGCTTCCTAGAGCTTTTGCATCCTACAGAATTCAAGTAAACATCTTAGTCATGATATAGGTTCAGCTTCCTTACAAAAAACCCCAAATTGCAATGGCTTAAATAAGAAAGACTGTTTCTGTCTTATATAAAACTATGATCTAACATGACAGTTGAGCTCCATGAAGTTTTCAGGTGTCACATTTCAGGTTTGCCTGTTCTGTGCATGGTCCAGTGGCATTCCACAACATTGCAGTCACGAGGCAGATGGGGGAGTGGTAGGGAGGCCAGGCCGCTCCCCTGCAAGGCATGAGTCAGAGACTGAACATGCCGTTTCCGTGCACACCCTTTTGGACAGTGTATTAATGGTCCCCAAATTGCCCCTAAAACTTAGCCATTTAAAACAGCCAATATGTATTATTTCACCATTCCTACAGGTCAGGGATCTTCATATGGCTCAGCTGGGTGCTTCTAGCTCAAGGCCCCTGGTGAAGTTGCTGGTGAGCTGTCAGCTGGGGCTGCAGTCTCCTCTGAAGCTATGAGTTGGGGGAGGATCATCTTCCCAGCCCACTTGCATGACTGTGGGCAAGACTGAGTTCCTTGTGGGATGTTAGGCTGAGGGCCCTAGTTCCTCACTGGCTGTTGGCTAGAGGCTGCCCTCAGTGTCTTGCCATATAGGCTTCTCCAGAGGGCAGCTCACAATATGGCAGCTGGCTTCTCTCTGTGCAAGTGAGGGAGAGAGCAGGAGAGGTCACCCAAGATGGAACACACAGTCTTTTTATAACTGAATCTTGAAAGTGAGAGTTCCTTTCTGTTCTGACAGAAGGCAGGGCACAGGTGGAGACAACCCAGTGTCCTCTGATCAGTTGCTTTTTGCTCAGATAAAGCAAGGACGAAGAAGAAAGACAGTAATCATGATTATCTAGGACACAAAGGACACCACAGCCAGGACTCAGTTACCCAGCCATGTCTTAGTTATGAGGAGGTTGGGAAGTGTCACCTTTATTTTATGCATCGATATGCCCAACTAAAAATTTTCTATGAATCTGAGAAAGAAGAGGAGAATGGATATAGAGGAACAAATAAAGTAGCAGCCCCTGCCTCAGTAAGCATTAAGAGATTTTGCAGGGCTATCATATCCTTTGGTCAGGATGGACAAATTTATGCAGGAACAGAAGAACCCCAAAATCTCTGTGACTGAACAGAAGCTGAGCTCTTGCAAAATCCATTTCAGGTCTAGGACACCTCCTCAGACAACAGCTTCCCTGGGGCAGCTCAGTATTCCAGCTTGCTTCATGTACACCATCATCACATTATATTACATCATCACATGACCAGGGGAAGAGACAGGAAGACGGGCAGGCACTGGCCCCCAAATGCCTCTACTCAGAAGGGGTGTCCACAATTATACTAGGGGACTTAAATACATCATTGACTGCTATGGATAGATCATCCAAACAGAAAATAAATAACGAAATAGTAGCCCTAAATGACACATTAGATAAAATGGACATCATTGACATTTATAGAGCACTTCATCCTAAAACATCAGACTATACATTCTTTTCTAGTGTACACGGAACATTCTCAAGGATAGACCATATATTGGGACATAAAATCAGTCTCAACAAATTTAAGAAGATTGAAATCATACCATGCATATTCTCTGATCACAAGGCTTTGAAATTGGATATCAACTGTAAAAAGAAAGCGGGAAAAACACAAATACATGGAGATTAAACAACATACTTTTAAAGAAGGACTGGGTCAAAGAAGAAATTAGAGGAGAGATCAAAAGATACATAGAAACAAATGACAATGAAAATACATCCTACCAAAATTTTGGGATGCAGCGAAAGCAGTTTTAAGAGGGAAATTTATCTCATTACAGGCCTATCTCAAGAAACAAGAAAACTCCCAAATAAATAACCTCATGTTACACCTTAAAGAACTAGAAA